>NC_040909.2:14330451-14938694 GCF_004126475.2 Phyllostomus discolor | reverse complement strand
AAAGAACTTGTCATTAAATGAGTATGTATTTTTCAGTATGATTTTTGCTGTGTATTATTAAAATGATCCATCAAAAGAACAGATTCTGTTGGAAACAGTGATATGTATGATAATGACAAGGACTGTCATGATACTCCATCATGCTTAAAGCAGAAATAGAGTTTAACCAGTGAAAAACAAAATGCATAAGTACTTACATCTACTATTAAACCTAAATAGCATTTAATTCAGTAAAACATCATTTGTTATATTGCGTGCTAATGTGAATTTTATCAGCTGTGTAGTTCTTATGGCATTTAGTTTATCATTTGTTTTGGTTTTGTAATTGCTCAAGAACTACATACAAAAAGAATTTAAAGAATTTCTATCTAGTCACCTCACTAGGCATGAACATGAGATATAAAAATAACTTCCATCACTGTGTAAGGAGACCTACAAAAACCTTTAAAGAGAGTCAGAATAAGCAGGGTAGAGGACTCCAATGGCAAGGAAACCATTCTGTATACGACAGTGCTAGACTCCCGTCCTTACGCATTTGTGAAACCCATATGATGTGCAGCACCAAGAACGAACCCTCGTGGACTCCAGGTGACAACATGTTCATGTCGGTTCGTCCACTGTAATAACTGAAATAAACGTGCCACCGGTGGGGTGCTGATAGCAGGGGAGGTTCTGCAGCTGTGGAGATAGGGAATATTCAGAGACTCTCTACTTCCCACTCAATTTTGCTGTGAACCTAAACCTGCTCTAAAAAATAAAGTTTATGAACTTGCAAGTATCTGAGCCTGTTCTAGAACTAGAAAAAAAAGAACCGAGATTTCTTTTCTGGCTGACTACTTCCCTGAAAGAAGTCCTCTAAGGTAAAATGACCCAGATGGACAGTGACCACCCCACAGAAACAATGTTATGTATCGTAAGCAAAAACGCAGTCCCCAGACTTATGACAGAGGCTTATGTTCAGCAAGAATTTTCTAAAGCACATACAGATCCATAAACATAGGTGGTGAACACATAAAACTTCATTTAATATGACACAAAATTTACCTTACTTCTCACTTTAGATGTTAGAAAATGAAAAGATACCTTAAAAAGAGTAAAAAAATTCAGATGAAGGGTAATTAGGGGTGGACAAAAAAAGGGAAGGAGATTAAGAGATACAAGCTTCCAGTTATAAAATAAGTTCTGAGGGCGTAATGTACAGCATACGGAATATGGTCAATAACATTGCAATAACTTAGTACAGTGACAGATCGTCACTATACTTATTATGGTGATCACTTCATGACGTACATAAATGTTGAATCACCATGTTGTACATCTGAAACTAATGTACTTCAATACACACACACAAAAAAGAGAGTAAATATATACTTTAGGGGCAAAAAACATTCAGACCAGTGTATTTCAACTTACTTTCAATATTTCAAATGATTCAAATAAAAAGTTTTCTGAATAAAAAATATACATACTTGTAGATAATCCTAAGCATAAAATAATAAAAACCTTAACATCAGCTAGAAATAACCACTGATAATTTGGTAATCTCTGATGATGACATTATGAGTGGTTCTTTAAAATAACAACTTTGCATCTTCCTTTTGGTTTAAGCAAATCCCAATTTTAAAGGTTTAATAGGCTCAGAACAGATTCTGAGCCCAAATTCATGACATCAAAAACACTGTCAGTCCTAGCCACGCATGCTCACCATTTTAAGCTTTCCCAGCCACTGCCAGAGCATAGGTGTTTCCTTTTTCTAGGGCTGAATACGAGATGCTCAAAGGCCAGAGGTTATTCCTCCCAGTCAATGTTTTCCATCCTTCATTTCACAAGGTCAGAGGTTATTCCTCCCAGTGAATGTTTTCCATCCTTCATTTCACTGGAGTAATGATTCTCAAAAAATGCATCACTTGGGGGCCTTGTTGAAACACACATTGCTGGGCCTTACCTCCTGAGTTTCTGATTCGGTAGGCCTGGGGCAGGGCCCGAGAATCTGTATTTCTAACCACTTCCCAGGGTTGCTGATGCTGCTGGCCTGGGACCACTCTGAAAACAAGTGCCTTAGACATTTACTACACAGAGCCAAGCACTAGGAATACAAATACCGGTATGTCAAAGTTGCTGTCCTCTGGGAGCTCGTTAATTGGAAAGGGAAAACAAACAGAAGACAATTTCAAGATACTATCATCAGCACTACACTAGAAGTAAGTGACAAACTAGGAACCCAGGCCTAAGGGAAAATTCTGGCTTTGCTTGGAGCTCAGAAAGGGCTTTGAAGAGAAGGTATCACGTCAGCCAAATCTTGTAGTGTTAATGAGCTATGCAGAGTTCGTCATTCTGGGAAGCAAGGAAAGCGCATACTGAGGCCTGGAGGCAAAGAAGTCCTTTTAGAATGGACAAATAATCTGAATGCATGAAATTTAGAATGTAAAGGGAAAATGAGCCAAAAAGTGAGAACAAATGCCATGTCAGATCATGAAGGGCACGCTACGCCGGGCTGAGACGGTTAGTCAGACCTCATCCTGAAGACGGTGGAAAGCCGCTGGCAGTGTGTCAGTGTTACAGAAAAACCGCTAGGGCAAAGTGTGCAAGACGGACTGAAAGGGCTAAGTTTAGGAGTAAGCAGACTAGATAATAGACTATTATTGGAGTCCCAGCAAGAAATGAAGTAGGCCTGCGCTAAGGAGTTAGCCATGGGGTGGGGCAGCTGTACTCAAAGGTTGGGAGGTGGCGAAAATGAGCAAGGCAGAAGTCAGAGAAGACTCTCCCGTTACAGCTTCCATAGCAACACTGCTCTCTCCTGTTCTCCTACTGCTCAGGGGCTGACCCCAAGCCTTCCCTCAGGCAGCTCTTGCATCCCCACCCAATGCTCGTGTTCCCCCCGGCTCCCTCTTCAGTCCCCTACTCTTCCCACTCCGCATGGAACTCCAGCAGAATCTCCACACGTGACCTTGATAGCTCCTACATTCCAGGGACCCACGGACTTCCTTCGAGCCTCAGCCTCTCCTGAACTGCTTGCTGGTCATCTCTACTTGGATGTCCCATAAATACCTCAACTTTCAACATGCACAAAAGCAATGTCATTATCTTGCCACCTTTCCCCAACACACTCACTTATATAATTATTACTGTAAGTCTCCAACTTCAAGGCCTTCATATCCACTGTTCCCTCCATGTAGAACATGCCCTCTTTAGAAATCTACAGTATATGCCACCTAACCTTCTTCCCCCCTTCCCCCAGCTATGTCTTCCTCAGGCAGGCTGTCCCTAATCACCTCATTTAAAATCACAACCTCCCAGCAAACCTATCCCTTCTTGTTTTGTTTTTTTTTTCCATTGAACTTACTATCAGAATATGAATTTTATTTAGTCACTCCCTCCCTGAATGGCTCCAGAGGAAAAGGCATTTCTGTGTTGTGTTGACTGCTGCAGACCCAGTGCCCAGAGAGGGCCTGTGACCCAGGTGCCGACCGACTGCTCCTTTCAGAGCGAAATGCGTGTTCCCAAGCTTCCTATGAGCAGTCACTAACAACCTTATCTTAACAAAAAATGTGCAAAAGTATTATGAACATGAGAGTCACAAATCCCTGAATGAAGAATACAAATTTTGTCCCCTTACCCACTTTGGGAGTATTTTAAAACTTTGTGTATTGATGGGTTTGAAATACAAAGCCTAAGAAAAAAGACCGGGACTTCCAGTCGAGATGGAGGCACAGGTAAATACAGTCCGCCTCCTCACAAAACCACATCAAAATGACAACTAAATTACAGACCAAAGATCACTCAGAATTGTCAGAGATTGAATTGAATGGAGATCTGACAACTACAGAACTAAAGAAACCACATCAGTTCAGGAGGGAAGGGGACGTGGAGCGGCAGAGACGTGGAGACACCAAACAGGTGGGTCCCACACCCAAGTGTGGTGGATAAAATTTTGAAAAGGCATTCTCGGGAGTAACAGGTCCCAGTTTCACACCAGACCCCCTAGTCCTGGGTACCAGTACCAGAAAAGAAGCCCCTATAACTTCTGGCTGTAAAAACCAGCAGGATCAGAATCAATAAAAAAACAAAACAAAACAAAAAAAACTACTGGACTCCTTGGCAGTTCCTCTTAAAGGGTCCATGCTGAACTTACTCAGACTCACTCCCTCTGAGCTCCAGCAACACCAGGGTGGCAGCCTGAAAGGCACCAGTGGCATATGGGGAGGAACTGAAGTGTCTGGTATCAGGGTGACAGCTAAGGGGACAGCTGTCTCCCAGACAGAAAGGCAGGAAAAAGACATTGTGCATTTTTTGAACCTTCCTACCCCCAAGAGCCACAGAACTGCCAGGCTGGAGCCATATCTGAGACTCCATCAACCTGGCTTACACTGTTTGCCCCGCCCTGGCATGTAACTGAGGCTCTGTTCCACCCAACTTACAGGCCTGTCCCCACCCCCATACCTCGGGCTAAGGGGCCCCAGGATCAGCACTAGCTGCAGCCATCTTTGGATGAGTTTGGCTATACCTGGGAACCTCCAAGCCCAGCACAAGTAGCAGCCACCTGCAGATTGCTTTGTAGCTCATGCTGGTGGCCCTAGGTGGAATACAGGTGGTGCCTGACCCTGACCTGCACTAGCTGGGAAACCCCAGAGCCTGAGCGCCCATGGACAGCTGCAAACCACGCTGGAGCACCACCACCCTGCCCCAGCACAGCTGATGCTCCACAAAAGGTGGAGGCTGGTGGTCAGTGGCCACAGCCAGTCCTTACAGCTGATCGGACTAGGTGAATCCCTCCCACAGACCTGACAACAGCAATCAAGTCTCAACTAGAAGAGGAGGGTGTGCTCAGCCCACAGAGGGCGCACCTCAAGTACCCAATCTGGGTAATTGGGAAGGCTGTATACTGGAACCTACAGGCCACGCTACCAAGACAGGGAGTCGTAGCAGCTCTACCTAAAACATAGAAACAAACATAGGGAGGCTGCCAAAATGAGGAGACAAAGAAACGTGGCCCAAATGAAAGAACAGATCAAAACTCCAGAAAAACAACTAAACAAAATGGAGATAAGTAATCTATCAGATGCAGAGTTCAAAACATTGGTTATAAGGATGCTCAAGGAACTGAGTGCTTCAACAGAGCCAGGCATAGAAATGAACAATTTACAAGCAATCAAGAGTACAGTGGAATGAAGTCGAGAATCAAATCAATGATAATGGTACATAAGGAAACAAACAAACAAACAAAAAACCCTAGCAGAACAAGAAGGAAAAGAAAAGAAAAGAAAAGAAAAGAAAAGAAAAGAAAAGAAAAGAAAAGAAAAGAAAAGAAGCGAGGCTATTTAAGAAGCCTCTGGGACAATTTCAAGCAAACCACCATTCACCTCATAGGGGTGCCAGAAGGAGAAGAGAAAAAGCAAGAAGTTGGAAATCTGTTTTAAAAAATAATTTTAAAAAAACTTCCCTGATTTGGTGAAGGAAATAGACATGTAAGACCAGGAAGCACAGACAGTTCCAAACAAAATGAACATAAATAAGTCTATACCAAGTCACATCATAATTAAAATGCAAAGGTTAAAGATCAAGAGAGAATCTTAGAACCAGCAAGAGAAAAGCAGTTAGTTACCTACAGGGGAATTCCCATAAGGCTGTCAGCCAATTTCTCAAAAGAAACTTTGCAGGCTAGAAGGGATTGGTAAGAAATACCCAAAGTCATGAAAAGCAGAGACCTATAGCCTAGACTGTTCTACCCAGAAAGGTATCATTTACAGTTGAAGGGCAGATAAAGAACTTCCCAGATAAGAAAAATCTAAAGGTGTTCACCATCACCAAACCATTATTACATGAAATGTTAAAAGAACTTATTAAGAAAAAATAAAAACTATGAATAAAATGGCAATAAACACATACCTATTAACAACTGAATCTAAAAAACAAACTAAGCAAACAAGGACAGAGACAGAATCATGGCTACAGAGAGCATTTTGATGGTTACCAAATGGGAGGGGGTTTGGAAGAATGGGTAAAGAGGTGAGGAGATTAAGACATATAACTTGGTAGTCACTGAATAACCATGGGATGTAAAGTACAGCACAGGAAATGGAGTAGCTAAAGAACTCACATGCATGGCCCGTGGGCATGAACAAAGGTGGAGGGGGATTGCCTGAGGAAAGAGGGGGAGTAAAGAGGGAAAATTGGGACAACTGTAACAGCACTATCAATAAAATACTTTATCTAAAAAGGATGAAATTTCAAATCTGTGGAAGTGTTTCCACAAACAAGAGGCCGAATTCACCTCCCTTTCCCCGTGGCCTAGTCAAACAGAATCATCAGTACCTTCCACTTCCAGCTCTGTAGGAGCAGTGGTGGCCACAAACATTTGCTGAGTGCCTACTGCATGCATTCACCTCACAGTAATTCTAACACGACCACAACTCTAAGGAGGGATAATGATTATTTCCCACTCGGCAGATAAGGATATTGGGGCTTAAAACTGTTAAAGTTGAGCATCTTATCCAAAGTCTCATAAGTAGGCTGAGATCTGAATTCATATGAATTTAACTCCAAAGCATATGTTTTCCAATGTATGACACTGCTGCTATCTTTAAAAGCCATCAAAACAATACTGTCTATTATTTCTGTAGTATGACTCACAAAAGAAAAGAGTATTTCTGCTTTCAGGGGATCACTGCTATTCAGAAGAAAAAGGAAAATGATTTAATGCATTTTCCTCTGTGGGCTGCCTCTGAGTGATAGGGGTTATGTTCCTATCCTATCCTTTATGTTCTTAGATTCTACCTCTAAGAACTGAGAATGCAGTTTGTTTTTCTATACTGGTAATCTCTCTCCTGAAATTTTAGATGAAGACAGTTGTGCCTGTTAACATTCAGCACCTCCCAGATCCACTGTAAGATAAACGTTACAACATTAAATCTGAAAAAAAACATTCTGTCAAGTATATGTAATGTGTTGAATATGGTGGTGTGAGATTTTTTCCCCCACCCTGCGATTTTGAAATTTCTCACTTAGAGCAAAAATCAGGAGTACTCACATTGAAAATAAAGAACTTTTCATAAATATACACAGACCATAAGGAACTCCAATGAAATTCTCTCTACTTGTAGATGAAGAAACTGAAGCCAGGCCACAACCACAAGAATTGTGGGAGCAGGGCCATAATCCAACCTCCCCACAGAATGCAAGTCAACCTTCTCAAAAGGGCCATTTCCCTTTCTCCTCAGAGAAAATGAGAAAAGGGGTGAAAACAGAAGAATATCTTATTCCCTAGAATATTCTACTACCTAACAGTGCTTGGCACAGCAAAGATTCTCAAGCTACTTAAAGAAGCACTGTGCTTATTGAGACAAAATCTTTTGGGGGACCAAATTTCTAGCAACTAGTCTTCTCCCATCTTCGCCTTTAATAACATTTGAGAGTTATAGTTGGTTGAAAATTAAACATTCATATTTTATATATATATTAAGCACCTATTTCTTCATTTCATAAGTCTTTGCAGGGTCTGAAGCCTCCTGGCCCAACCTGAAGGTCTCCATGCCCCTCCCACTCCCAGAAATGTGTGTCTCTCTGGGTAATGGGTTTTGTGCTTATTTTTTTTCTTTTTGTAAGTCTTAAGCTCCGTTATAATAACCATTTTCTGCAACTGTCACTTTTTCTACACCTAAATGAACTCTGACATGATTTGTCTTGATGGCAAATATGGACCTCTGAAAATAGACCTATTTCATAAAAGGCCTACAAAGGCCAATGAAGTCATATTCTATAAACAAAATCTCATGTGTCCCCTACTATTCCCAGGAATCTTGATCTGAGGTATTTGCAAAGATACAGTCTTGCTGCAGGGTTATACATATCTTCTACTCACATTATTTGTTAGGCTGTTATTTTCTCTTTTTATGTCTTTAGGCACTTAACCCGTGGCCCCCTCCCAGTTCTCTTCTCCTCAGATATAAACATGCCACTCAAAAGTGAGCATGCACCACATTCACACCACACTCCAATCCATTCCCCTTCCTGAAGCTGAGTGATCTGCCTGAAACAATCTCATTGGGCCCCTCTCCTTCTGAAGACCCTTCAGGGGATTCTAGTTAATAATATGCACGCTGAAGTATTTAGAGGAAAATACACCGATATCTGCAATTTACTGTGAAATGCATTCTTTAAAAAAAAAAAAGGTTGCATAGTGGGACATGTGATAATGAAAATGTAGTTAAATATTAATGGAATGATCTCGGTTTGAGTGTAAATATTAACTGTGAAACTTCAACTTTTCTCTATATTTGGAATTTTCATAAGATGTCAGAAAAAACCCCTCAGGGTCTTCGTCCTGCTCTGACACTGAAGGACAAACTGTAAAGGCCAGCGGTCCTCGCCTTTCCTGCCCATCTCTCACCATGTCCCACCGCCCAGACGCTAGGCTCCCACTATTCACTGCTTCTTCCAGTGCAGCCGAGTCTCCCAACTCTGACTCTTTACACATGCTGTCACTTTTTTCTGGAATAGTCTTCCTTTCTCCTCACCACATGTGAGAACCCTACCTTATTCTTTCAGTCTCATTTAATTTCCTCTAGGAAGCTTTGATTCCACAAGTCTGGTTAAGTGATTGCCAACAACACACTGCACACTTGAGACACTTCAGTGTTGTGTTTGTGTGTCGGCGTACTTGTGCCTTTCCTTCAGCAGACTGTGCATGTGTCAAGTCTGTCCCCTTTGTTCAACCAATCTTTTTTTTAAGTCACTTTTCTGTTGTTGTTGTTTTAAGATTTTATTTATTCATTTTTAGAGAGAGTGGAAGAGGAGGAGAATGAGGGGGGAGAACTACCAATATGTGGTTGCCTCTTGTGCACCATGCACTAGGGACCTGGCCCAACCCAGGCATGCGCCCCAACTGGGAATCGAACTGGCGACGGTTCCGTTCACAGCCCATGCTCAATCCACTGTGCTACACCAGCCAGGGCTCAACCAACATTCTTTGGGCAAGGTCTCTTAACTGTAAAAGTTTTATCTTTTAAGGTGCTTACCAGAGAAGACGTTATCCTATCCTTAACAGACACGGTGCCTACTTGCTCTCCAAAAACAGAAACCAAGTTGTTTTAGTCTCTTTGAGCTGCTACGACAAAAACACATACCATAGGCTCAGTGCCTTTTAAATGACAGACCTTTAGTTCTCATAGTTCTGGAGTCTGGGAAGTCCGAGACCAAGGTGCTGGCAGATTCAGTGTCTAGAGGGGACTGACTTCCCTGTTCACGGCCAGCCGTCTTCTCACCGTGCCCTCACAGGGCCGAAGCGGGGACAGCACTCTCTGGTGTCTCTTTTATAAGGGCCTAGCCCCGCTCACGAGGGCTCCAGCCCATGATTATTCATGTGTCAAAGGCCCCACCTCCTAATGCCATCACACTGAAGGTTAGGATTTCAACCTATGACTGGTGTGTGTGGGGGGTGGGGGTACACATTCACTCTACAGCACCTGACGGATACCCAGAAGATACTTCACCAAAATTCTTTATCTTTAATCACGACCACAGTCGCTATTTTCATACCTAGACCTCATCTGTAATTGCTTGTCCCCGTCATTTACCACAATCTGTTAAAATAGTTCATCATTCATGTTTATAAAACTAAAGTGGCTACTTCTCATCAATAACAGATCCATTAATAGTGTTAGCTCATAATATATACCTCCTTCACTAAACTTAGGAAAAGTTTCTAGTCACTGGACTGAGCTGTTGGTACTCGGCTGCCTTGCCACAGCCAAGAGGAAGGACGTTTGAAGACATTAAGAAATACACCATGAATAACTCTCTCTAATCTGTTATGCAATTAGAAGAATTTTAAAAATGTTAAAATTCAGGATGCTGGTATTTGGCGTTGATAGACATTTAAAAGTCATTTTTAATGGCCAAACCATTCAAGAAACAAAAGTCACTAAATTCCAAGTTATATTTGGAAAACACATAGCACCTAATAGTTTCAGGAGTAAAATAAAAAAATAAAAATGCTACATATGTGCCACACTGGATGTAATTAATACACCTAAAGGGACAACCATGGGCAATGGAGTCTATGTGACTTCAAACAATGAGAAAAGGATTCACGTACCTGTCATCTATAAACTATAAGGAAGTTTATCTTCCGTTCCTCGGCCTTCAGCTGGCAGTGAAACACACACGCCAGCTTTACATGTGCCAGCCAAACAGTTAGTGATCTGTGAACATACACTTACACCAGTAGACAGAGTTCCTGCTTCAACAGACCAATGTGAAAGTCCTATAACATAAGGAACCCTTTGGTGATAGTGTTAAAATTGCTCTCTAAACATTTTATCTAAATTTGTACTTTTACATTAAATTTTCTTAAAGGGGGTATATCTATAAAACAAATCAAAACACTTCATTAGATCAAATACTATCACAATAAAGCCATGTTCATGTCCTTGTCCAGGTGTTGGGAAACTTTTTTTGTACAGGACTACATACGTAGTAGGTATTTTAGGCTTTGCAGGTCACATAAGGTATCTGTCTCACATTCATCTTTGTGTTTTGTTTTTCTCCCAACTCTTAAAAAATGTGAATAAACAAACCCCATTCTTAGCCTGCTGGCCACCCAAAAACAGTCTACAGGCCAACTGCTGTCCCAGTGGATGGACCAAAGGAGGAGAGATTTCTTAATCAGATTACAGTGGAATTCTCCACAGCAAATAAATCTGTATCCCAAATTACTTGTCTGAACCTTGTCCAAATAAGTCACTCTCTGTGAGCCAAGTATAAGATCCAAGAACTCAACTGCAGTTTTGCCATAAAGCAGTAACAGCCATCAATTCTCACTTCTCAGCTCAAATTTGAAAACAAATTGATTACATAAGGAAATCTCCTTAAATGAAGTCACCAAAACAGAGTAGGTGTAAAGGTGTGCTCATAATACCGCTTTATCTCCCCAACAGATTTCTAACTCAACAACAGGATGTAATGTCCATAAACTTTAAAATGATATTTGATTAACAGATTAAAAATGAGAAGATTTAGAAGATATAATTTCTAACTGCAACATTGTCACCATGATTTGGTTAAACCTGGACAAAAAGTACTTCTGTTTGTCCCTCATCTTCTTAATAGAGGCGGTAAAACAATCTCTATGTTGATGGATTTAAAGTTCCATGGCTATGCCCTGGCTGGTGTGGTTCAGTGGATTGAGCTCTGGCCTGTGAACCAAAGGGTTGCCGGTTCAATTCCCAGTCAGGGCACATGCCTGGGTTGTAAGCCACATCCCCAATAGTAGGTGTGCCAGAGGCAACCACATGTTGATTTTCTCTCCCTCTCCCTCCCTTCACCTCTGTCTAAAAATAAATAAATAAAATCTTTAAAAAGATAAAGTTCTATGACTATTATCATTCATTTTTTCTTGATCAGTGATGCACTAGAAATAAAAGTTCTTTATAAGAAGTCAACAGTGTTTTAAAAAGAAGACATAAAAACATTCATCACGTGAAAATGAGCAGTCAAAGCAAAATACTTAAGTGCACAATACATTAATAGCTATCCTTAACACTTCAATGTATGGCACAACTGGAAATGTTTTACAAACATCTCATATAATCCTCATGATAACCCTAAAACGAAAACATTCTTATCTGAAAGATTAAGCAACTTGCTAAGGAAAGGACATGAGTTGAATCCAGCAATGCTCCGAAACACTATAGACATTGCCATTGTTCCTGGAGCCGCTCCTGGTCTTGACGGGCTCGAGATAAATGGGGATGACAAAACATAAAGTTAAGCAGTACTCTGCCTTCCTATTCTCCCAGCCTCCTCTTCTGTGGTCCTGGAAGGCTAAAGTACTGCACTCTTCTTGCTTTGCACAGGTCTGTGTGCCTGATGCCTACCTTCTATGCAGAGCCCCGATTCACATCTCCACACCTCTGCTGGATACATCACAATTCATAGCATCATGATAATCAGAACAGAGAGAATTCTAGCTTGCCATATTCCTTCTTTATCCAACTGAGATACCAACACTGTAAAGCCGACACTCTTGATTTGACCTTGCATAACATAAAATAAACCATTTTATTTTATCTGAAAGCTCTGGTAACAGGAGCCATGAAAGGTCTTCCCTGGAACTACTTTTCAGCTCAGACCTCCTGCATGGCCTCCCAGAGGTTATCTGTATGACCCAGGCAAGGTGGGGGCTTTGGTCTGCCCCCATCTCACCAAGAGCATCTCCCCCCTTGCCTCAGCTGGGCAGGCTGGGAGAGGCTGTTGTTAACCAGCTGCAGCATGTGCACCCGGTGGTTGCAGATAAACATTTAGGCATGGCTGCTGAAGACTACATCCTGCCAATATGTTAAGGGGTGCCTATGTATTGTAAAACATTAGACAAACCCAACTTTGAATCCTAGCTCAGCTGTGCAGTCCAGAGCTCAAAATGCTCTTCTGTAAAACAGTGAACATCCTACACAATAAAACAGCTACTAGAACACCCAACTGACAGGCATAATACATGTTCATATCCCATTGCTTGGTCAAAAACTTGTATTTTAATATCATCATTCAGCAATCCACATTACTTTAAAAAAATAAACACGTGTCCCTTATCATCTCCCTCACTCTCAGACACTGACTAGACATGAACTGAAAACAACTGAGTTTCATTCAATAAACATTTATGAAGACCAATAAATGCTAATCCAAATGGTTATCAACAGTTCCTACGCTCCAGAAGGTCAAAGTCACACTAATGCAATCATTCCTAATCAACAAAGATGGTATATATTCTGTACTTAAGTTGCCTTTAAGTTAAGATGGCAATTTTTAACCGACCTGACAGACAGGCACATACCAAAGCGAACATCCTCAGTATGGGCAATGGGGCTAGACACACAAGTCCTCTGACATGCTGACAGTGGTGGTGCAAATGGTACAACTTTCTCAGAGGACTGTTGAATAGTATCTAGAAAGGCTTAAAAGATACATACTTTTGATGTAGCAATTCAACTTATAATAATCTACCAAGCAATTAGTATTATGGCATAGCCATTGATGTTCTTCAGTCACTGAAAGGGAGAAATCTGTGTCTCCTGCCATAAAAAAAAAAACCCCTCTGATACATAAAAGTGAAAAAAAAATCTGATTTCAAAGCAGTATATAAAGTATGAGCCTATTTTGTTTAAAATACAAATATATACATAGAAAAAATGAACACTGATTATCTCTAGATGGTGGGATCATATATTTTCATTTTTTCTCTCTGTAGCAAGAAATGTATAATTCTTTCATAATTTAAAATAATGAATCCTGATTTTGAGATGAAGATGTTTTAGGCATAATTTCTTTAGGTCTTTTAATCTCATGAAGTATGCAATAATCTCAATTAGCAGGTCAGGAGGTTGCTGTTTGCCCACAATCCCTCAGATTCAAATGGGAGGAAAGGCTGACTCCCAGACCTGGTAACTCTAGGTAAGGACTCCACCAAACCTGAGCGGCCAGGGCCCTTTTCACCAAGTTTTAACTACTGCATCACGTTCCTTTGTCCATAGCCCACAGTGTTCTCTCCTCCTGACTCTATTTAGTAAAATTTTATTCAGATACAAACTTTTTTCTTTTCGTTTTAAAGAGATTTTATTTATTTAATCTAGATAGAGGGACGGGGAGGGAGAAAGAGAGGGAGAGAAACATCAATGTGTGGTTGCCTCTCATGCGCCCCCAACTAGGGACCTAGCCTGCAACCCAGGCACGTGCCCTGACTGGGAACTGAACCAGCGACCCTTTGGTTTGCAGGCCAGCGCTCAATCTAATAAACCACACCAGCCAGGGCAGATACAATCTTTTCAATAAAATCTTATGTGACCTTTTTACCAATTATTTCATACTGACATATTTGATTTTTACTACTTTGAGTCCTTTCCCACAGGAGTTCATAAGCTCCTGGAGGGCAGGGACGGAGTCATAGACCTGTTTTCCCCATGACTCAGCGAAGTATTTTATGCACAGCACGTTCTGATACATGTTTGATGAATAAATGAATAAAGAGGTAACCTGTGAGGTCTTTCTAACAGCCACTGCCCTGATTTTACAAACAAAATAAGGCCCCAAAAGGTCAGTTCATGGTCACTCATTAAAAACAGACAGAGTCCTATGCTGACCGTGGGTCCTTTCTTTTTCCTAACTCAAGGCTCTTCTCGGTTTTGCATTTTCAAGTGTTTTTGCTGACATTCTCTCATGCGGACTTCACAGCAGCTGAATTTCCACTCTACCTTGATGGTCTTTAATCCCAGCTTCTCACAAGATTATGTTTCAGACTGAACAATCTCATTTTCTTTAGAGTCAGCCCTCACATACAAAACCATCCACCTCCTCAACAAGTTCTTTCTCTGAACAGATCTCTAATTCTACCGTGTATATGTTGAGGTTTCCTACTTGCAATAAATCAGGCATAACAGAAGCTAGTGTTATTCCTGAATAAGAAAGAAGACCATTTCAAACATACTTCCTGATGATGCTCAGCATTATGGGGGATGTTTTTTATTTTTCATTTTTTTGGCTGCACATTATTCTATCCAGTGCCTTCAGGGAAAAATAGAGAGGTTCTAGACTTCTTTCCTGGGTGCAATCAAACAACCCACATCTACAAGAAAATACTTTAGTAACTTAAATCCAATTATGTCTTAAAACATTTCTTTAAAAAATTTAATAACTCGGAAGCTTTAGAATTTTTAAAAAATTATAGACTGTCAGATTAGACAAGACTTTAGAAATCACTAAATCTAAGTATCTTAATTTACAGGTGAGAAAGATAAGACTTACGTGATTTACAAAAGGACCAACTAGTTTTCATAATTCACGTTAGCCTCAAAGCGGATATTATACTGATGTGTCCTATCTAGAAGCCAGGCACTGTACTGAGGCCCAAGTCTCCATAAGTATGCTAACAGACAATGAATTCAATCAATCTAAATCAATGAGGTGTTTTTTTTTTTTTGCAATGAAACAGATACATCAGAAGAATCAGATAAAATTCCTTAATAACTGCTAAACACCTTCTTATGTTTCCTACAAAGAAAGCTCTCTTTTCCTCTAGGGAGACAGCCCACTATATAGGTTAAGAATACTGACTCTGGGTCCAGGATGCACAATTTAGAATTCTTTTTTTTAAAGATTTTATTTATTTATTTTTAGAGAGAGAAGGGAGGGAGATAGAGAGGGAGAAACATCAATGTGCAGTTGCTGGGGGTCATGGCCTGCAACCCAGGCATGTACCCTGACTGGGAATTGAACCTGTGACACTTTGGTTTGCAGCCCGTGCTCAATCCACTGAGCTAAGCCAGCCAGGGCTTACAATTTAGAATTCTTACGTTATCTCTTTCTGGCTGTGTAACCCCACCACAATTTACTTAACAGTTCTATGTCCATTTCCTGATGACTACAGGAATAATCAGAGTATGTAAACAATCTTACATGGCTAGTAGATGTAATTGTTCTATGAATATTAGTTATTATTATTATTTTCCTTATGGGGTTTTCTTATCAAAACAGGGAAGTTACCAAGATATGATGAAAGTGTCCTTAAAAGCAGCTATTAAAATATAATTACATGCCCTGACTGGTGTGGCTTAGTGGGTTGAGTGTCGACTTGCAGAACCGAAAGGTCATGGGATCAATTCCCAGTCAGGGCAATTGTGGTCCAGGTCCGTGGTTGGGGGCTCATGAGAGGCAACCGATCAAAGTTTGTTTCTCCTGCTCTTTCTCCCTCCCTTCCTCCCTCTCTAAAAATAAAGAAAATCTTCTAATATATATATATATATATATAAAATTACAATCATTGTAGTAAAAACTGATTTAATATAAAGGGTAAAGACAAAAAAATAGTTCCTAAAAGGATAATTTGTGAGTTAAATTCTACTTAAAATACATGCATGCATACACAAAAAACATGCAGGAAAAGTTTGGCCTTTAATGTTAAAAACACACTTTACTGAAGTTCATTCTCAATGATTAAACATTAATGTCAGTGTTTTGGGGTTTCACTAGAGGTCAGGCCTAGGTAGTTAACACAAATGCCATGGCCAGAGTGGGGTCCCTTAATAAGCTATATCCTAGAATTCCAACAAATATGTGGATTTCAATTTCACTCAAAGACAGCCCTTTTTAAAAAGCTATTCAGTGGAGTACAAGTTATTCGGAAGAGTACATAGCACTCTCCCTTGCAGGAACTTACAGAACACAGGATCTTTATAGCTATATGACCTTGGAAAACTCACTTAAAAGGTCTATAAAATTCACTACCTCATCCAAAAACTGGTGCTAACATCTATTTCCCAGGTTTGAGTTGGGGAAGGAGGATGAGGTGGTAACTAAGATTTATATGAAAATGCTAGTCCTGACCCTTTCTTCCCATAGGCAATGGGAGAGGAGGCCAAAGAGCAAGCTAAGGTTAAACTACAATTTGTGTCTGGGGTACATTAAGCTTTGATCATCATTCCTATTCTAGGAATGTTTCTGGAAATGTAACACCTTGTTATAGTCTCAGATTTGGTTTGTAAATATTGGCCTCCAGAAATCACCATAATCCATGCAAGGCATACTAGGGCCAACCATCCTCCTGCTAGCAGCTTCAAAGCCGTAACAAAGAAAACCACAACCCCTATTTATGTATTTATTCCCTCAACCAGCATAGACTGAATTCGGCCATAACATGTGATGGCAAAATGTCTTTAAGAAATCTTTAGAGGTATGTTAGAAAATTAATCCTATTTATATAATCAGTATAAAAATCTGCTATTAGCTTCTTCCAAAGCTGAAAAGGACTGATGAAAATCCCAATAGTCATCAAATAAAACATTTCAGTTTCAAGCTTGTATAACTTGATACTGAATGGAGCTTTATGAACTATTAGGGTCATAAGAAAAGAAATTTAATCTATCCTAAGTATGAAGGAATGGAAGAGTTTGAGGCCTCTAAGTACACTCAGTCACATACACTGACCCAGAGTCAAAAGCAGGTTTTTTAAAAAGTATGGTTAAGAAAAAGAAAAAGAAAAAACAGTACAACTTCAGCAAATTAGAAACATCAAGAAATGAACAAAACTGTCACTTTTGTTTCACTACAAACAGAACCATCTAAGTAATATCTGATACACAGGAATAACTGTGAGGAACTTACACAATGGAAACAAAATTCAGAAATCTTATCTTTACAATGGCAATATTTGAAAAGAAATCTTCTTTAACTTAATTAAAATATAAAACACTTCAATGAGGGCACATTGTCTTAAGTCCGCTCAAATTTACTGCTCAATAGTAACTTGTTTAATAAATTTCAAACATTTTCTGGAATTTTTTTTGCCTTTGGGTACTAATCAATCCTTGCCTATAAATATCACTGATGTAGGCACTAAATCAATTTTTTAAAAGAAAGCGCTGATCGAGTATTTTCTAATCCAGGTAAGTCAAATCCACCATAAAAAGTCACTGTGCTGTTATCACTGGACTCTGGCTGATGGGCATTATTTCTAAAATAGCCAATTTAAAGACGAAGAAAATGAGGTTTACAGATGTAAAGGAACTTGCTCAGGATCACCAGGCTAGTGTGTGATAGGGCCATGGCTGAACCCAGATTAATTTGCAGAGGACACTTTCAATCACATTAAAAACAAAGGTAAACACTAATTTTCAACTAGCTCCATGTATCTTTAATAATGTCAAGAATCACATTCTAGCTTGGCAGTTTATGAAAAACACATCGTTTGTTTCTTTCTAAACATGCCTATTAAAAGCAGATCCTATCAAACAGATTTGGCTTGTTTCCTATTTTTAGATGCACATAGCAAAAACAGTCTTGATATATCAATACTAAAATTTTATATTTCAACCATTACCTTGTAAGCCAAACTGCAGTAGCTCATATTTAAATAGGAAAGAAATACCTCGTGTAAATGACTCAGAAACTAAGTCTGCATAAATATGAACCTGTGAATTGTCCCATGCTGTCCTCTGCCCCACCCTCAAAATCAGTAAAGGAACAATACAAAACTTCCAGAGCAGAAAATGTATAGAGTCACCAGAATAGAGACAGTAGACCATTCTCCTTATTACATCCATTTGGCCCAAAGGACTGAACTAGAAAGGTGTTCTACCGTTCTTTATAAATTTCAGGATTATAAGTGACAGTTAAAAAGGCAGCTGCAGCACGAGTCCACTGTACATTAAAAAAGCTGAATCAAATAAGAACATTTATCACGACTACCAGGTCTCATTTCTAGCTTCTCTGTCAATTATACAAAGAGTAAGCTATTAAATATTAATGGATGCCATTTGCACTGGAGTTCTTGAGAAAGAGCCTCCTGTTACCAATTTTCGTTATGAAAGAAAAAACGTCCTTATTTTCTAGGTAAACCCCAAGCCACTAGAATCCCTCGGATGGGCTATCATATTTTGTCCTTGCCAGGGAAGATTGTCAGGGCCTCCCGACAACCAGGGAAGGAGGGACAGCTATGGAAAGGGTAGGTCCCAGCAGGTCCCCGGGCAACTGTCCCGGTTCCCCTTCTCCCCCAGCTGTCAGCGACAGGTCGAGCCTCGGAGCGGGGCGGGGCCAGGGTCCGCAGTCCGCACAAAGCGAGCGGGCGATCGCTCGGCGGACCGGACTCCGGCTGGGTAGGGGCCGGGCGGGACAGGGTGCAGCGAGATGGGGGCACACTTACCCAGCAGCAGTACGTTCTTCCCCGCGGGGAGCTTGGATCGCGAGCGGGTGGAGACCTCGCTGAGGATGCAGGACCTAGCGGGGAGCAAGGCGTACGCTGAGGCCGGGAGCCGGGGCCGCAGCGCGGGAGGGATGGGCACGGCCTCGGCGCGCCTGAGCGGGGGCTGAGGCCGGGTGCCGAGCTCCGGCGCGCACGGATCCCGAGGCGTCCGCAGGGCCGGGAGTGCTAGCGGGGACCCAGGGAGGGGTGGGGTTGTTACCAAAGGTTCTGCCCGTCCTCGTCGTCGCCTGCTGCAGCGCCACCGTTGCCCGATGTTAGCTCGTTGGCCAAGGAGCCGCCGGTGTAAGTCGAGGCTAATCCCGGCGGAGAAGAGCCGTAGGAATTGACTCGTCCTACAGCCGCCATTTTGGTCGGGAATCACAACACTCCCCGCAAAGCTGAATGAGCGAGGCGGTGGCTGCGGCGGCGGCGGCAGCGGCGGCGGGAACCCGGATATGGAGCTCTCCGCGCACGGGGAGCGAGGCGGGGCCTGTGGGGGCGGAGCCCCGGGCCCTGCGGGGACTGACGGAGCGTGCGAGCAGGGACTGCGCGTGCGCTACACGCTGGCGGGCGACTAGGGGATGCGCGTGCGCGATAGGCCGGGTAGGCTGATCTGCAACCTCGGCTCGTCTGAGCTCGGCGTGTAGAACTGCCTCCCAACGCCCCACCCGTAAACCAGGGCTGCAGCAGGGCGGATTGGGGTGTGTTAGGTGAACGGTGCCCCCCTCCCAATCTTTGGTCGGGTCCACAAATCCCGCAGTCGGCGTGCGTGGAACTCCTGCGCCGTTCTGGCCGTTCCACCACCATTCAAGCTGAGCGCCGGTCCCGCGCCTCCGGTACTTCACCGGCGCCTAAGTGGAAATGGGCCGCTCCGCTGCTAAAGTGGCCGTTGTGGCGACGTTCCTCAAACCTTTGTCCCCTATTAGAAGCAGGTTTCCCCAGCTCCTAAGCAGCTGCGAGACAAAAGAATGTTGACAGGGCTTGTTTTAACGGTCAGGATTTTTGTATGAGAAGCTCCGTATGAGATTCGAAAAGCCCCACTAGGTGAGTCAGTCAACAGACCTTTCTTCAACACTTGAAATGATAGGCGCAGTTGGTATTGAGAATACACAGATGAAAAAGAAGTAACCTAAAATAGCCCTAAATAACCCCCTGTCAGAACTTTTACTAGTTAAATATATTTGAATGTCTGAGCCCAATGTCCTGAAAAAGTTGTCGGTTTTAAGCCTCTATCTTAGTACACGGTGTAAGAGCAGTTGCTTAAAATAGCCTGGTCTTTGTACGTCATCACTGTCAACTCGTATTTGAAGATCACTTGATAATATATGACCTCATCAGTGCTGTTAGGCTAGTAAGAAAATCCACAGCTAAATACTGTGCTTGCTATACATTAACATTGCAGTTAGAAGCTAAAAGGCTTTGGAAGCTAGCAAATCTGTGGCTGGATATGTAACCTTAGACAATTTCCTTAACCTCACTGAGCCTCAGTTTCCTTAGCTGTACAATGGGGATAAAAGGATCTAGAATTATTATGAAGATTAAATGGGGGTGATGTAAATAGCTTAGAACAGTAACTGCTTTTAAGTGCTTGATACATGTTTATTATCAATGACTGATGTTTTGCTTTACCTTTCAAACCGTTAATATCTGACCAACCCCTGGAATTGGTGGGCCTAACGAATTCCTGCAACTAAAACTCTTCATTTTTTTTTTTGTTTGTATGATCAGGAAAGGAACCAGAACCTTGTCTTGGGAGCCCAGGTTTTCTATGGTGACAAGTAGGATGGGGACTCCCAGAGGAATCTGGGATTTAAGTCACTGCTGTACAGGAAAACTGTATACAGCCCTGGTCCCCTCAGAGTCAATTCACAATCTGTACAGTTGAGCACCCCTTCTGGACATCCTTCCTGTGGCTCTCAGGGCACCATGTTCTCTTGGAGTTTTTTCCCTGCCTCACTAGCTGCTCCTTCTCAGTCTCCTTTACCATTTCCTCATTTTCCTGACCAATTAAGTTTAAAGGACTCCAGAGCTCAGTCTTTGTTCTTCCTCTTTACCTACACTCCCTACCTTGGTGATCTCATCTAGTCATGTTACTTTAAACTCCATCTGTATGCTAAAACTCCCAAATGTATTTATTTTTCCTTTTTATTACATTTGTTGGGGTGACACTGGTTAACAAAATTATAAGGTTTCAGGTGCACAATTCTACAACACATCACCTGTACACTGTATTGTGTGTTCACCACCCCAAGTCAAGTCTCCATCAAAAGTCCCAAATTTCTCTCTCCAGCCCAGACCTCCACCTGGAAACTCCAGGTGAGTATAACCAACTGCTTATTCCACGTCTCCTGATAGCACGCTCCAAATTGAACTTCTGGTCTTTCCCTGCAAAAGCTCCTTTACCTACTGCCTTTTCCACTAGGTAGCAACTCTTTGTTGCCTGAGTCTTTCTTGACTTCTCTATTTCTCTCCCACCCCACATAGAATCCATTTGGAATCCTGTAGCCTCTACCTTCAAAATAGACCCACAATCCAAGTTATCGTGCATCCACTGATACCACCTTGGTCTGAGCTATTATCTCTCACCTATATTACTCTAAAAGCTTCATCAACATGGCAGCTTGAAGAATCTTTAAAAAATTGTAAGCTGGATCATGTAACTCCTCTACTCAAAACCTATAGTAGCTCCTCTTTTAAAAAAAAAAAGATTTTATTTTTAGAGAGAGGGGAAGGGAGGAAGAAAGAGAGGGGGAGAAACATCAGTGTGTGGTTGCCCCTCATGGGCCCCCTACTGGGGACCTGGCCTGCAAACCAGGCATGTGCCCTGACTAGGAACCGAACTGGTGACCTTTCGATTTTCAGGCCAGCACTCAATTCACTGAGCCATACCAGCCAGGGCAGTAGCTCCTCATTTTAATCAGAGTAAACAGTAAAGTACTTACAATGACTGATAAGGCTGTACACATCTGGACCGATTTCCTTTCTAATCTTTCCTGCTCCACTCTCTCTCTCCCTTGATTTCTCCCATCCAGCAACATTGACCACCCTCTATTGTTGTCCTTTAAATACATTATGTTTTTCTTTGCTCTAGCTGTTCCCTGTGCCTTGAAAGAGGTCAGGAGCTGTCCATGCTCATATCTTTCCCCAGAGGTCCAGTTGGCTAACTCTCCTCCTGCAACATCTTTGCTCAGTTCTCAGCTTCTTCATGAGGTTACCCTGACAACCCATTTAACACTGCAACTTGAACCTTCATCCCTGAAATTCCAGATTCTTCAGCTCCTGATTGCCTTTTTGTTTTCTGTAATATGTATTGCCTTCTAACATATTATAAAATGTACTTATTATTGCCTTCTAATATAATATAGAATTGACTTATTTATTAGGACTTAAGCTCTGTGTAGGCTTTACCAATATACCCCAAGCACTTTGTGCCTGGAACATAGCTGTAATATGCTGTTGAAGGTATGACTGAATGAATGCATTTAATACTTGTCACCAGGGTTCTAAAATTCTGTTATGATAATGATAAGGATGGTGATGATGCCTGTGTGTGTGTGTGTGTGTGTGTTTTAAAAGAAGTGGGTACAAAATTCTTCAACACCTGAAAACAGGAGCTCTCATTTACAATATTTTAACCATTTTTGATATAAACCCTTGTAAAATATATTAAACATTGTCTTGCTACTTTAACTGGTTACGTGAGTACAGATTTACTTTCAATCGGAGGCTCTGGGCTCCCTAAGGTTCATCAATAGTAGTGCCCTGCTGTCATAAAGGAGTGCTTAGATCTTACTGGGAAGCCCAGGGGTGTACCCCAGATGTCTTTTTCAGTTTTCTTTCTCATTCAGCTGAGCCTCAGGGCCTGGATGTGGGGAATGGAACAGTAGTCCGAAGAGAGAGAGCTCCTTCTCTCTTCAGCTTTCTATCTGCTGGGAGATTCATATCTTTCTTCCCTCTCAGCCAGCCATCATCCTCTGCTTACTCATCAGCTTCCTGAAAGCCACAGTTGAGTATTTCTTTATCTCAAGAAAAGTGATCATTTGGCAGGCACAGGAGCTTTGCAGAAAACTGGTTTGGGAGGGGAATCTTTGCAGGGCTGAGATGGGGGATACAGACTACCCCCTCTTTCTATTGGGGCTAGCTCCCTCCGTGTTTGAGAACTGGAACAAGGCAGCCATCTCTGGAGCTTCTTTCTGTTGTACCAGCTCCCACAGGCTGCCTCCAGCAGATTTTCAGATAAGACTTCACCCACTGTGCCAAATGCTGGCAGTCACAGTTGATATAAATGCCAGCTGAAACACCAAAACCAAAGGAAAAGGAAATAAGCAAGGAGATGAGTGGACCCTTAAAATTTGACACCACGAGCAACTCAAATAATAAAATAGTGTCAGAAAGAATTTCAGAAGCTAAATAGTTCTCTGCCCTACACAATATATGAACTTTTGGGGGGTACCATTCCTGACATTTGAGACAAAACTGTAATGTTAGAATTGGCAGAGTCCTTGCTTACAACCTTTCCCAGCAGGAGATGCAGGGATCCAATTAGAGGGAAGACAGACTCCCAGTGTTGCTTCTTTTTGCTTTCCTTGTAGTCATGTTTACCTTGTTCTAAGTAGCTCCTCAGAATGAATGGCATGACACCATGCTGTCCCCCTGAAATTAATACAAAACAATATTGACTGCAAATTGTAATTTAAATTCCTTTTTAAAAGAATGAATGAGCCCTGGCTGGCGTAGCTCAGTGGATGGAGCACGGGCTAGGAACCAAAGTGTCCCAGGTTCGATTCCCAGCCAGGGTACATGCCTGGGTTGCAGGCCATAACCCCCAGCAACCGAACATTGATGTTTCTCTCTCTCTCTCTATCTCTCTCCCTTCCCTCTCTAAAAATTAAAAAAAAAAAAAAAAAAAAAAAGAATGAATGAAATGATGGGTATCTAATTGATTTTCAGTCCCCAGTCCCTTTAATTACAGACCTAACTGCCTACTCCTCACCAAGTAATCCTATAGAACTTCGTATCTTAGACCAAAAAAGAGATGCAGAACTACCTGGCACATAAGGATAGCAACAGACTTTCTTGGTGTTTTTTTTCCCCCTTCATAGGAAATAGTGGAAAGAAAATCTCTATTTATAGGATCAAAATGAAATTCACCCCCTTCTTAAAAAAATCAATGCCTGTGTTATGTATATGTGTGTGTGTTTGTGTGCAAGCATACTTTCTAGTTAAATTTTACAAAGAAAAAAACTTTATTTGCTCAAATATACATCATTGAAAAACAGTGTATTTTTCATTGTTTTGGATAAGATAGTAATTAGAATTGTCTCTTTATTTTAGACTGAGCCCCTTACCACATTATAAATAATTCATTCCTGGAATCTATGTGATGGAAGAAAGGGTAACAACCTATAAATCGATTCCCATTCGCAGTTGCTTGAGTAGACAACCAGCAAAATGCACAGGGAGAACAAAGACACTATCTTTTAGACTAGAAGAATATTCTTCATTGAAGTGTTTTCATTATCTACTTACACATTTTAAAATACAGTATAGACAGAATTTTTAGAATGCTTAGTGTCACCATTGTTTAAAAGTATTTTTTTTTACCACTGAAAAGAAGAAAGAAAAAGGTTCACTGGTTAATGTATTGTTAGCTGGGTATTTATTACACATATTTTTGGAGGCTCTCATTTCCTTGTAACCAAATACTCTGAAGTTCAAGTCCATTACCTTTTTTAAAAAATTGTGACTTTAATGCAGCTTACTTCTTAGATTTCCAGTCTTACACTCTGCTGCCCTCCTTACTCCCTAAAGGAAAAGATACCTAATAACTGATTTCATGGATTGAGATAGGCCAACACTCAGTCATAAAAGTCATTCAGCTTTTCTGCTTTGGCAGCCCTATGGGAGGCAAAGTGGAAAAAATCCCTCATATTTTTAGAAATGTGCTGTCTTTTGTAACTGCAGGTGATTTCATATTTATAATAATTTAATGTACTTTTAGTCTAGAGTGAATTGTGGTTTCTGACTGCTTTTACTAAAAGGAAGCCTAGAATCATGAACTACTATATTCTGCACCAACAAAAACATTGTGTACGTATTTATTTCCCACATAAGAAAGAGTGCAAATGAGCTGCCCAGTGGGAAATTCCTTATAAGCAAAACAAATCACTTCTTTTACACCATATAAAATAAAAGAGTTGTTTATCTGAAGGTGTTTAAGTAGATTCTAATGACCTTAAACTTTTTACTACTAGGAAACATAAACTTAGAGTTGCCTCATAATGTAAAAGTAAAAATAAAGTTCAAGTTGCCTCATGATGTAAAAGTAAAATTGGGCAGCAGAACATCCTTTCTGATCCTTCCGTAGTAAATCCCAGGATTGTTTTGAGGCAGCAGGCTTATGTTATATTTCAGTTCACCCTTTGATAAATGAGGAATAGCCAGGAAGCCTACTAGAATTTTCACCCTGATATAATTTTATTTTGGTACACCGGCTCTGGTCTAAGAAGCATATCAGCTATATGATGTCATGGTTTTAAATGGCAGCACTATTATGTTGAGCCTGACATGTGAGACTGTCCACACTGTCAAACCTAAGTATTAAACAGTGTCAATGATAACTTAAGTGATATAGACAGCTCATTTGCTTCATTTCGATGAAATAACATGTTTGGAATCAATGTTGGGAGTGAGGCACCTGGGGTATGGGTCCAGGCTCCAGAATCATACCAACTGAGTTCAAATCTAGACTCTGCCACTTACTGTGTGGCCCTGGCGTTATTTAAATTCCGGAGCCTGAGTGTGTTCAGTTCTACTAGAGTTGTGCAGAGTGAAAAAATAAGTGCCTGGGCCTAAGTCAAAGAGGGCAGAGTTTCTGCGAGCATACGTAACAGAATAAGATTAGCTCCGGAAGCATTTTGTTTTACTCGTGTTATTTTTGTCGGTTTTTTTCATGTGGAATATTTCAAACATACATTACAATAAAGGGACAGTGTAACAAACTCCCCTTCCCCTCACTCAGCTTCAGTTAACAGCACATGGTCCATCTTATTTTAATTTGATTCCCACCTTCTCCCTCCATCTCTGAACTATCTTAAAGCAAGTCCAAGACATGGTATCATTTCATCCATAAATATTTCAATACATGTCTTTAAAAAAATAAGGACTCTCCCTTTAAAAACATAACCATAATACCACTTCACTAGTCATTTCAAACAAATATGGGACTATTTAATGGGTAGAATATATTTAAATTACCATCCATTTTTACTATAGGTAATGAGATATACATATGACAGAGAATTCAAAATAGCCCGACACTTAAGAGCAAAATAGATATATGTGTTCCCTAAACATTGCTGTCATCCAAGAGAGCAGAACAACTCATCTTATCTGCAGGGCTGACATTCTCAGCATCTCTCCCCTCACTGCCCCTGCTCGTTCCTAATTGGTCTGCCAAGCCTAGGTGTCGATTTCCTTTCCACATTGTCCTCTGTATTCTGAGCATTCCCTGCTTAGTTCTTTCTAGCTGACAGAAGGAGACTCTTTTAACTTTTGCCAGGAGCAGGCCACTCCTGGCAAGCTGATCAGAGTTCTAAACTCTCACAAAGAGCTTAGAGTTCTAGGGTCTCATAAAACACTAGAGCTGGAAGGAACTTCCACCAGATATGGAAACCGAGGGGCGGCAGTGTTGAGTGACTTGCCTTGTCTCATGATCACCTAAAAAGCTCTCAAAATAAGGACAAAGTATTGCACATCTAATCTGAACTTTCTATCATCATTACATTTCAGTCAAGGAGTTTTGTCTCTTGTTTTACTATATTTGGTTGCTCTCTAACTACCTGCTAAGGGCTGAACTATTTTTTTTTTTGTCTTGCACATTTCAAAATCGATGTATTTAGAGGAGAAAAAGGTTATTAAAGAATGTGAAAGGCTTTTCAATGTTATCTCATTGAAATCCTTTTTAAGCCCACATAAAATTTCCATTTCAATTTTGAATTATAAAATAAATATATAAGAACAAAATATGGCCCTGGCTGGCGTAGCTCAGTGGATTGAGCGCAGGCTGTGAACCAAAGTTGCAGGTTCGATTCCCAGTCAGGGTACATGCCTGGGTTGCAGGCCATGACCCCCAGCAACCGCACATTGATGTTTCTCTCTCTCTCTCTCCCTCCCTTCCCTCTCTATAAATAAATAAATAAAATCTTTTTAAAAAGAACAAAATATACATCTACCAATATATTAATATACATTAATAATATAAATACTATGTAAAAGCCATATAATATCACCATGGAAAGTCTTTCCTTCTTAGAAATTTATAAAGAAAGCCCACTCTACTCTCACCCTTTTCCAATCCTTCCTTCTTTACAGGTAGCCTTTATCTTAAAAATAGGTGAATTTAGCCTTGGCTGGTGTGGCTCCGTGGATTGAGCACTGGCTTGGTCGTAGGTTCAGTTCCTAGCAGGGCATATGGTTGGATCTTAGGCTGGGTCCCCAGGTCGGGTATGCAAGAGGCAACGAATCAATGTTTCTTTCATACATTGATGTTTCCCTCCCTCTCTCCTGCCCTCTCTTCCCCTCTCTCTAAAAATAAATAAATAAGATCTGTTTTTAAAAATAGGTGAATTTTATTCTTTGCAGATATATGTTCACACATTCAGTTGTTTTAAATGTTTACATGAATTATATATCATGTGTACATTTTGCGAATCGCTATTTTTACTCAATGTTTTCATGATTGAGCCATGTAGGTATATAGGTAGATCTCGGGGCTCTCATTTTAATTGCTGTATAGAACTCTACTGTATGAATAAACCTCAGTTCATTTGATTCACTCTCCCTCAGAGGAATAGCTAGACTGTTCTATTGGACATTTCTGTTAGACTTACCACTATGTACTCTATGCCATTTGCTGAATGGAATCTCTGTAAATATATTTTTGATTCATTTATTATTTATTTGTTATTGTTCATTAATGTAGTAATAAGGGTTATGTAATTCTGGGTTGCTGGTATATTGGCATGCTATTAATGTTTGTATATCAATGCTATGATCCACCAGTCTTGCTGAATTATTTTATTTATTCAACAGCTTACCTATAGAAAATCTGTGGATTTCCTTGTGAGGGAATGAATGGAAATCAGGTTATTTTAGCTACCATGTTCCTTAATATTTCTTACTGTAACAAGATAGAGACATGTGGATTTATCAGAATTCTTTGGGGCTGAAAGCTAGAGAAACAGATGGCTCTTTAGGACTGTTCCGCCTGAGAGAAGCAACCGGAGCTGGGGGACTGCCCACCAGAAGCTCCGTGTGTGGAGAGTGAGGATTTTTCAGAGCTGTGACATAAGGAAGGAGATGGAGGATGGATGCATCATGTGTGATGTGATCCCCCCTCTGTGTCTTAACGTCTTTGGTAAAAATAGAAAACAATCTCGTGCTTGGTCTCATTGATGTTTCTGCAGGAACCGCCAAGGAGGTGGAGTTTTGTATCCAGGCAGGACTCAGGACAGTGGAACTGAAGCTGCCTTGCAACCACGGGACCAGGATCTGAACAAGCATGAGGACGCGGAGCCGGAAACCCCGGGACAGGTACTGGAGCGGCCCGGCCTCGGGAAGGAGAACTGAAGCTAAGTTTTTTAAGCCCCGAAGTGATAGTTGGGTTTTCAATGCCAGCCATCTGAGTGCCTGTTCCCCATGTGGAGTACACACTGTCAGAAGAGGAGTTGCTTACTTTTTTTCCTCATAAATTTCTCTTTGCAAGTTTTCAGTTTGCTAAATCTTTGGCTTTCCTTGAAATTAGAGTGTTTGGGATCTGAAGGGCATGAGAAAAAAATATCACCTTCCAATGATCAAGCCTTGGTGGCTTGTCATAAGGGCAAAATTCCATCATTAGATTCATTTCCTCAGGGTCCTCTACACATGTAATGAATTATGGCCTTATGCTATCTGAGGAAACAATAAACTAATACTAGATAACAAATTAATGTTGGTATAGATTAATTTATCCATTTAGCCCCTCATTATCAAGGAGATGATAAAGGTGGAGAGCTTGAAGTCTAGGGTGGAACTTCCCCGGGTTGAATCCTCACTCTTCCACTTACTAACTGTGTGATCTGGGCCCATTACTTCTGTGTGCCTCGGTTTCTTCATCTATAAAGTGGAGACATTAATAGTAGTATCTACCCTATAACGTGGCCCATAGTGTGGCTGCAAAGACTGAGTTAAACCTTCTTAAGCACTTAGAACTGTCTCGCCACATAGATAGTGCTATTTATTATTAGCCATAATTCTCATTAGAGAGAAAGCAAAGCACTTAAGGAATGCCCCAAGATAGCTCATTTCAAGGGAATAATGAGGTGGGAAGAATCTACCCAAAATGTATGAATAAAACCAAACAGTCAGGACAATAGAGGACCTGGACATTTAGACTAAAAACACAGGTTTTACAGAGGAGATGCCAAATAGAAATATTTTATCTTTTGAAGTTTTACATAGAACAATGTCTGTATGCCTAGTCCTGGCATTTGGGGAATTAGAAAAGTTCTCCATTGTCTATGCCTCCCATAGTGGTCATCTTTTGCTGCAATAATGCTGCATGAAAAGGCTCTCCAGAACCCAGTGGCATGCAAGAGTAAGCATGCATTTATTGCTGTGGGTCTACACATCAGCTGGAATTGGTCCCAGACTGTGGGTCTGCTCCATAGGACTTAACCTGTCATCCAAGCTGAGGGCTAGTGGCTACTTGGGCCATGCTCTTCCCCTGGTTGAAGTTAGAAGCTTCCAGAGGCCTGAGTGGAAAACTGGTATGCTGTCAGTTCTGCCCACATTCCTTTGGCCAAAACAAGTCACATGGCCCACCCCACTATCTGTAGGATGGGCATATTACTTAACCTGTCTATGTCTTAGTTTCCTCATCTAGAGATGGATGAGTTAAATACGTACTCACAGGGCTGTTTAGGACTGAGTAAGACTAAATATATGGAAGGGCTTTGTAAGGTAGAAAGCATAATACAAATATCAATTACTATTCATCACTGTTGTTTGGGAAATATTCTTAGGCCTCATAAGGTCCTAGTTTCATCCAGATCTCTTTTTTTTTCAATTCAAATGAACATTTATTGATCCCATATTAATTGGGAAATGGTTAAGAAATGCCTTTCCCCCATCTGTATACAATTTCCTTCAGTCTGCACTTTCTCCTCAACTGGGTACATTCCATGTTCTCACTAGTTTTCCACAATCTTGCAGTCTCCTATACCGTAATGGTAGGTTTCTTCAGAAGCTCAGGATCTTCTCAGAAAGTGGTGGGTTGCAGAGTGGTGGTCACAGCCAGTGGAGAATTTGCATCATTGTAAACAAGCACCGAGAAGAACTCAGTGGCTTCCTGTGGAGATGCTGTACTGGTTTGGTGCTCTAGTCCTGGTAAATAGCAGTGACATCTGAATAATTTTCACTCAGAAACTCGGTGTGAGTTGAATTGTAGTGGACTGTGTGGCCTCAGCAGCTTCTTCCACAAAGCTGAGGGTACTCGATTCCACATCAATAGACCATTCAAAAGCTTCTGTGTTCTCCAGATTCCGGTCAGTGGTCAACTCTGGGGCAGTGGTCCATTCCAGGGGCAGTATGGGGAAAGTCACAGATGGGGAAAACAAGGCAGAGAGGACCAGGGCCTTCCTGAGCATGGTGCAAGGCGGGAAGGCAGGAGGCTCACAAAGGTTAACTGAACTGTAGGCAGGCCCTGCATGTAATCCAGACACCTAGGTCTCTCTTCATCTTTCCCACTCTTCATTCCTTTTCTTCCCTCTGTGCAGAGATCCTCAAATGTCCCGTCACATTGCCTTGAAAGCCCATCACAGAGCAATGATTTGCTTCGCCATGTCGAGGACAGCACCAAGTCATTGCATAATCCCCTCCTGCATTCAGAGTTCCTGAGCAGCTGCTCTGGAGGTGGATGAAAATAACCCACCATTCCAGTTTTTATAACCCGTTCAGGAGTGAGGATGATATTTTTAGGGCACAAACATTTAAAAGCTCATGGTTGCCTGGGGAGAAATGTCTTCATAGCTTTAGGGAAATGACGTGGGTTCTTTCTTTTGCAGCCAGTGTCCAGAATGAGTTCTTTCTTTGTAGTAACAGGAAACAAGTCACTGCTTACCAGCACCAGAGGTCTTAACAGGTGCTAAACATATCCAACGTAGAGAGTTTCAAACCACTGCAGTTTAGGGCACCTTCATGCTTTACGGCCTGTGCAGTAGATGAACTTAATATCCCTAACACTGCCTTGGTTTTGGGGGGAAAAGGTGATGTCCTTTGTTCCAAATGGCCCAAGAACATTGTCAGATACACAAGGAGTGAGGTTCTCTTAGTCTGCATGTCCCACGAAAGCAGACCCTGAGGCAAGGATTTTGGTGCCGGTAGTTTATTCAGGACCACAGTGAGAGAGGGGGCAAGGGAGAGGGGGAGGATGGAGAGCCAGTAAAGCAGATGTCAATCAGCCAGTTTCTGCTGTGGGCAACTGGGGCTTGCTGAGGACTCTGAGGGTCTGCTGGAACATGCCTGCAGACTGTCCCACTGAGGGATGAGATGGGGTGTTTATACACCAACTCCCGCCCCTCAGTGATTGAAGGTTGCTCCTGGGGCATTAACTGACACTTCTGACCTGCCCTGAAAGGAACTGAGCAACCCTACCTCCAAGGTCAGAGAATACCCTCAAACAGAGAGGCAGAGGAAGTCCTCCAGGGAGGCAAAGGACATGTGGTGGGGCACTGACAGCATCTGTCACAAGAGTCAAAGTCAGATTCATAAACAAGCCATGTGCTCCTCATTTGACACACAGAGTCTGTTTCTCTGAAAGACCACGTTTGCCTTGTACGGTCTGGGTGTCTTTATAAGGTAGCAGAAAATCCAGCTGTAACTACCAGCTGTGGAGCAAAAGCAAATCAGAATTGAAGCCTTCGCCGTTTGTAATGCCCGTCTTCTCCAAGTGTACTCAGAGTAAATGAGGTCACCCTCTCCCAGCAGAGTCAGCACAAGTCCGGGCAGAAGATGGTGCCACTGACAGTCAGCAGAAAACTGAGACGACAGCATTTGCGAGAAGCAGGGACGAAGGGGGCTCAGACTCATCATATACATCTGGACAGGGCAGGACAATGTTGGTTACCTGTCATTTCCCCGGAAATCAAATGCAGTGAGTGGGCGACGTCTAGCATCGTGCCGGGCACCCCCATTAGAGCCCCTGCAGGCAAACAAGAAGGCCCACGTGTGTCCTGTTTTAATTCTGCTTCCAAAAAAAAAGAACACTTTTGGTTTTTTCTGTTTATAAAAATAATACATACTTCTGATCATTGCAGAAAACTTAGAAAAAAACAGAAAAAGGAAAAGAAAAGGGAAATCACCTGTAATTTCATTTCCTGATGTTTTATAATTATATACCGTAAACAAAGTAGACAGGTTTATAAATATGTAAATAAAATTCAGATTTTTAGTAATATAATCCCATGTTGGGACCAGGTGGGATCTTTCTATAGGTGTGGTTTTGTCTCTCATATAGCACATCATGGTGTCACCCTAAATAAAGACGATAAACTGAGGCAAACACAAATGACCAGAAGTTGAGCTGATTTGGGAATAGCAGAGGAACTGCAATTCAGGAAACACATGCTGTAGCAAGCTCCCCCTGAGGCTGTTGAAGGTGTGGGGGGGGGGGGTGCGGGGGCAGAGGTGCTGTATTCATGGGCAAGGAGTGCAGAGAGGAGAAAGGCCAGCCAGGGGGAGTCCAAGCAGCAAGTGCATTGGCTTGAGAATGGGAGGGATTTGGGCAGATATTCACTGGCCAGGAGATAAGTCTCAGTCTTCTGTAAATCAGTCTTTCAGTGAAGTTCATTCTTCTGAGAGCACATGCCTGAGATTGTCCATTTCACATCCTCTAGCTCTCTTGGAGATTGGAATCCTACCACAGTGGGCTCAAATATTTTCTGCACATCATTAACAATTCTTGAAAACGTTTGTTATCTCAATCATATTCCATTGCCTGGACGTGCCGTAAACCATTTGGCCATTCTTCTGTGAATCTGTGGTAAACACCTTTTTGCTGACCACTTGACCTCTGGGCGCTTTGTCAAAATGCACTCTCAGGTTTGGGTTACAGATTCAAAAGGGGTGGGGGACAAAAGTCTGGGGACAGAGGTAAGGGGCTGCCAGCTACAGGCACTCCCTGGCGGGAATCTGTGACACAGAGATAACTCTCGCGAGCTGCGGAGTTGCAGGCCAGGTGTGCCAACACACAGGATCCGAGTCCTTGAACTTGCAGGAACTGTAGGGATGATCTCCTTCCACACCCTCGTTGTCGTTTTCCAGGTAAGGAAACTGAGGCTCAAAGAGGTTGTCACTTGTGATTTTTGGCAATTATTGACCACGTCTCCCGGCACACATGTGAGCAAGTCCTTGACAAGCCTCTGAGAGACACACAAACGGGCCAGACTTGGCCAGGCCATGGGTTGGGTTGGGTTGTTTTTAGAAATTAACCTACATCATGACACAGAAGATGGAATGACCAGACGACTGGCTCCCCAGCCAGAAAGGAGGCTCCCTTCTTCCGGTGCTGGGGAGTCCGAAGGGGCCCTCCTTCCCCATCAGCTCGCTGCACCCAAAATAAAATATCTTTTTTTACACTTGGCAGAACCGCAAGTTTTGGTGGAGTGCCTAGGAGCAGAAATAAACCAGAGGGAACACAGCCCATTGGGTCAGACTGAGTCAGAGAGAACCACACCGGGAAGGGCAAAGCACTTTGGTGAGGGCAGCTAGTCATTTTACTTGTTTGTTGAACGGAGACCTGGACTCCAGGTATGATGTATATTGCAGATACTGTTACTTCCACTCTGAGACCCCTCCCCAAGCCCTCTTTGAGGCTCCCTTAAAATGAAGAGATTTGGGAGTAAATGACATTTAACCTAGTGAGAATCCTCCTCCTGCAATTTCCTCTAATCTTCTTAGGTGTTAATATTTAGCATTACCTTCTACCACCAAGGTGCCAGTAAAGGCAGCTGGCAAGGCTAACTAGAAAAACCTCAAATACTCCCTTGCTTCTTCTCCCTCCTGGTTTGAGGGAGATTTCTGTTCTGGCAAGAGGTCAGTTAGAAATGACACCTTTTTAAGCGAGCAGAATACCCTTTAAAAGTCAGATTTGACAAAAGGCACAGAAAAAGTTTCTCTGCAGGGAAACTTTCCGTGCCGCAGGGTAATTAGCACGTCACTGAAGGCCCGGAATAGATGGACCAGTGAGGAAGGTGGTCAGTTCCTCTCCAGCTTCAGAGGGCGGACTCTGGCTGGGTAGGTGTGGGGCGGAGCCTGACTTTCTGCTTACCTAGGATGCTTCTGGGAGATGCTGATGTTGCAGATTTGGTGACAGTGCTTAGCAAGGAAATGCTACTAAGTAGCAAGGGAGGTGAGGGACAGACTGTGCACATCTTCCCCACCACTCTGAGATCTAGCGAACACCTCAGTTTTCCTAAGCATTTCCTTGAAGCCAAGAGCCTGAGCTCTGGGATCAGATGGAGTTGGGTTCTATCTTTGCCCTCCGCCCACTGGGTGTTCTAGGGCGAGTCATTTAACCGCTCTGAGGCTGTTTCTTCAATTGTAAAAAGTGGGTGGCGATAACACCTGCCTCGCTGAATTGTCCAGGGGATTTTGTGACTGTGTGCGAGTGATGGCCTCGTAGGGTGCCTGGCACATTTAATAAATAAAACATCTTAATAAATGGTGCCGAGTCTCCCTGCTGCGAGGGTGGAATCAAGAGACCCGTGCAAGAGCCTGCCGTCTTCAGCTTTCCACAGCCAAGTGAGGACGTGGCCTTGTTTCCACAGGTCCACAGCTAATGAACAGCAGTGTAAGTGGGTGTGCTCCTCGTGTTCAGGCGGTTTCTCTGCTCTGATGCCACCCTAGGGCAAAATGAGGTAATGCTTCGGCGTCTCAGAGAGAAGGCCTTTTTCTCATTCGCTGCCACACCCTTAGATATTAAGGTATCGTTCATAGACTGTTTTCTAGCATAAAGTTCAATGGCACCTTTTTCAGAGATCGTTCTCAATGGCAGAAAATGAAAACATTTCACAGTTCTTACGGGTCAAGTCCGTTTCTTCTCCATACACAAAAGCATTTCTTTTGGGTCCACGTGCCCCATTCCTAGGACTCTGGCTTTCCCAGGCTTCCTAATTAAGCTGCAAGGCCTGCAGATCCTTTAAAGGGCTTACTCTGCTTGCTTGAACTTTCAAAAGTAACTTCAAAATAACTACAGACTGTCCACTCATAAGCAGGAGGTAGAGCCACCCAACTTTTTCCCTCTGGATTTGTGCCAATTTTGACAGCTACAGTTAACACCCACATGTTTTCTGACTTCCACTGACGGTTCAAGAGAAGCCACCACCGGCAAAAGCAGTTATTTTGTGCCTGAGGACACCCTTCTGCTGGCCTCACGTTCTATAGTGACAGCAACAACCCGGTCCTGGAGGTGAAATTTCTGGCTTTGTCTCTCAGGATGCTTGGGAAGAGTTGTAGCAACAGCACGTATGGCTCAATTCATTACCTTATATCCCCCAATTCATTTCTCCTCACTTCTAGGACCAGTTCATTTAAGCAGTGTAGAAAAAAGTCTGTATTTTGAGTGCCGTCATTTTCTCTTCATTTAGGCAAAATTCCTAAATTGCAATGGCTACAATTTCCAACTGAGATCGAAACTGGGCAGTGGGAGGTATAGCACACAGAGCTGTTAGGAAAGACAGGAAACAAATGGCTGAGTATAACTTGGAGAAATCGGAGATGGTGCCCAGAGGTTCACTAGCTGTAAAAATGTGATCACCAACCTGGTATGTATTTCAGACACCTCCTACTTCAGGTCGAATTAAGGTTTTTACCTTACAGCTATTTAACACTAATTAGTGTATTAAATGTTTTATATTTAGGAAACAAAGCTAGACTAATTAGTTGGGAGGAAACTTGGATGAAGAAAAAGTATGAACGGAAGCAAGAAGCCCTCCAATCTGTCCCCCCACCCCCGCGCCGCCCAGAGAACACACGTACTCAATCCATAAGGAAGAAATTGAGCACAACAGGGAGAGAAAGGGAAGACATGATTTTACCCGATTCTTGGAGTCTCTTTCTCTCCTTTCAGTGCTCCCAGGTGGTCCTCCAACTTCTGATCTTTTTATCAGTCCTCAGCATTAACTTGTACAGGGTTTAACTGTTCATTGTTAATGCCTAATTATTTGACTCGTTTTCTTTAAGCGATAAATGTTTACAGACATACTCGTAGGCCGTGTTTGATCGGATTTGGAGGGCCGAGATGAGGCAGGGCTGCTCTGTTTCAGCAGTTTCTGATGAGGGTGGTCTAGGATGCTTTGGTGTCTGGAAGTCCGTTGTTCTAAGAGGGTGTAGCAGGACATTGTTTTTTTGTGTGTTTTGTTCAATGTATTTATTTATTTTTAGAGAGAAGAGAAGGGAGGGAGAAACAGAGGGAGAGAAACATCAGTATGCGAGAGATATCCATTACCTCTTGTACGCCCCCTACTGGGGACCTGGCCCGCAACCCAGGCATGTGCCCTGACTGGAAACTGAACCGGCAACCTTTCGCTTCACAGGCTGGCACTCAGTCCACTGAACCACACCAGCCAGGACAGGACATTGGTGTTTTGTTTTGTTTTGTTTTGGTCTTTGTCACTGCAGATCTAGGAGAGGCAGCATTATTCGGTAACTGACAAGGTAGCCGTTGTAATGTCCTCGTCCCCAGACTCCATCTAGTGTGTTATGGGACCCACCGTACAAGCAGCAGCTCCCTGCTTCCCCACTCTGTGCTGGAGATGACGACTCTCTGGGTGGGCCAGTTCTGTCATGTCATGAGAGTCATTCCAGGGGCCCAGCCTAGAGCTCACTCCCCCCAGCCTTTCCCACAGTTTTGTAAGCACCTGTTCCCTTACGTTACATCCCTTTTTGCTTGAAAGAGACTTAAGTCAGTTTCTGCACATAAACTCTTGCAGATAAGAATGCAAAGCTGTTAAAGTTTTGAGGTAGGAGGATGCTAAGACGCGATGTTTGCAGTGTAGAAGAGAAGCTGGAGGGTGTCTGAGGGGGTGTGGGTAAGTCATTTGGGAAGACTCTGGGGTCCAAGAGCAGGACCGCGGGCGTCCACGGATGTGTCTGAGAAGCCTCGAGGCTGAGCGCTGCCCGGAGAAGGTCCAGCTGTGGGTTTGCCGGTAACAGTCAGAGAGCATCTTAGCCTCTGACGGGACAGGTGACAGGAGGGCCAGTCAGTGAGGCTCATCCTAGTGAGAAGCCACAGGATTAGTGGCTGGTGAAAGGAAGAGGGAGAGAGGTAATCTTTCTTTAAAAGGTAACTCTATTAAGGTATCATTTCCCTACCAAAATTTTCATCCACTTTGAGTGTGTAATTCAATGATTCGTAGTAAATTTACTGAGTTGTGCAACCATTACCACAACCCAGTTTTAAAACATTTCTATTACTCTGATAAGTTCCCTGTCAGAAATGAGTCTTTTCATTTTTCACCTTTATTTTGAATGATTTAACTTACAGAAAAATTGAAGTAGTACTGGGACTCCTATACACTTCCATCCATGTTCACCACCTATTAACATTGAACTTGCTTTCTCTCTTTCTCTCCATATATCTGGAATATGCATTGTTTATTACTCTTAGTAGTAGTAATTTTGATAAATCATACGAAAGGAAGTTGCTGACATCATGAAGCTGTACCCCTAAAATACTTCAGTATATAGTTCCCAAGAACAAGGACATTCTTTTAAATAACCCCAACAGAATAATCAAATTCCAGAAACATAACATTGAAATGATGGTATTATCTAATATACAGCACATATTTGGATTTTTCAAATTGCCGCATCATGTCCTTTGGAGTAACCTTCCTCTCCTCTCACTCACGATTCAGCCACATTGATTCTCTTTCTTTCTCCCTCCCTTCCCCTCTCTAAAAAAATAAATAAATAAAATCTTAAAAAATAAAAGCCTTAAGTAGTGGGCCACTCGTAATGGCACAGACAGCAAATGCTACTATTTTCATTCTGATAACATTGGTCAAGGGTTGCTGACAAGTCTCTTTCCATCTCTAGAAGGTAAACACATTGAAGGCTGGGACTGTGGACTTTTTCACTGGAATAGCTTCATGTCTGTCAGAGACCCTTGCACAAATTAGGCTTTCACTAATGAGCCCGTGAATAAAGAGTGGCATATGGTACAGATGAAAAAGAAAATTAGCATGCAATTTTTCTCTAAAAGTCTTTTCTGTGATTTCATACACAAGCTCCCAAGCAAACAATTGTGTTACTGCAGTTTTGAATATTGATGAAAACACTCTTCCATGTGCTCTGTTTCTTTGTCCACCTCTTTATCCAATAATAGTTTGTTTACCTGTGTGCAGTGACCTTGCTTCTAGGCACAAGGGTGAATTTACTGTAACTGTTATTTTAGGTAATGTTTCCATGCAATTTTTTCTTTAGCTCGTTGCGGATGAAATACCTTTATAACCGTGGGGTCAGAAACCAAAGCGGCTAAAGATCAGCACCTGTAGTGTTTTTTCATCCATCCCCACTTTCAGCAGGATCCAGCAAAAAACATCCCAAACAGATGAAAACTGATTTGCTTTGAAGGCACACAACAAAGAAACTGTGATGGATAAAAACAGTAAAACATCCCAGTCAGAGCACATGCCTGGGTTGCAGGCCCTGGCCCCCAGCAACTGCACATTGATGTTTCTCTCTCTCTCTCTCCCTCTCTCTCTCTTTCTCTTTTTCCCTCCCTTCCCTCTCTAAAAAGAAATAAATAAAACCTTTTAAAAAAAAGAGTAAAACATGCACCATTCCAGAGAAAGATTTCTGCTTATAATTTTTTTAAAATCTTAAAAGATGAATTCATGATTATCTCACAGTCTCTTGAGTCAGAAAATCACGTGCCTGGTTATTCTATAAAATCAAAATGACAACATCCTTGGAGAGATAGTTGCCTGGTAACCCAGATGAGAGGGTTGTCTTTAGATTCATCTGGAGTCTTGTGTGTCTATTTTGGTTTTTCTGTTGAGCTCGTTTCCTTCACTATGATAAAAAAAAAAAAAACTGAGCAATTTTGGGATAAAAATTCCACTCATAAAAAAGATGCTTTGCCTTGAGAAGATATTTTTATTACGAAGTACAGCTTGGCTTCATGCAGTTGAATTGCTCTATTTTCAGGATTGTTGCATGAACATATAGGAAAAGATATGGAAAGATGCATCAACATATAAGAAAGGGAAAAATGCCAACAAAGATGAGGTTTCAGACTGAGATGCATAGTTTTGAGGCTGAAAGCCAGACACCAGCTTCCTAAGAGGAGAAATGAATTCAGTGTCTGCTGTAGGATCAAAGTAGAATTAACCAGTTGAGAGATGCTTTTTAAGCTCCTCTTTTTTCTTTTTTGTTAAATTCCTTCCTTTTCAATGAAGCAGGAGAGCTTTCTAGGTAGGCTGTTTCTCAGTAAGCCCAGAAGCCCTGAATTTACCTTCTTGTGAATGAGTGGCCTGTCCCCAGATCTTTTCTCCCTCTACACTTTGACAAAAGAAAATAAGAGAACTGTACTACAATGACCCTTTAGGTTATAAGCAAGGGAACCTAAGTGAGCGATCTCACACGAAAGGGAAATTACTGGAAGGATCTGAAGCACTGACAAAAGGCTAACTAAATAGCTTCAAAATGGGCAGGAACCCGGCGTTGGAAGCTAAGAGGCAAGAACAACAGAAAGGCTGAGAAAGGGAAACAGGTTAGCAGTGGCCTGTGATAAAATAAATGAACTCCAGCCAGCCCTTCTAGCTCTGTATTACTCACTCGGTAATAACGCATAGAGATGAGTGTCGAATTGGTTGAGTTTAGGTCACATGCCTAGGTGTGCTGGGCCAAAGCCATGAGAGGAAGGGGCTGCTAGAAGGAGCCCTCACAAGCCCCCTTCAGCTTCCATGATGGAAGGGCAGGTACCTAGATCTGCAGTCACGTCAAGACTATCCACAACAGGATGGCAGGAAGGTCATTTCCCATAAAGAAATTCTGCTGCTACTAGGAAGGGACAACAAATGCTGAAAAGCCAAAAAATGTTGGCCATTGGGTTGGGTTCCCAGAAGCAGAGACTAAAGCGGGCAGAGTATAGCCTCCCAGGCATTTCCCAGTTAAGGTAGCTCCCATTGGCCAAGGACAATTCTCCAGAGAAAGGTGTGAGTTTGAGCCGTTGGCAGCAATACTTACAAGAGCTAGGGATGAGAACACCGGCAGAGCACAGGGCATCAGGGCAGGGCACAAACAGTACGACCACAAAAATAAAGGCCAGGTACTTGGATTTGATTTACCGAGACCAGGGCTTCCCACCTGTGGACCTGGACCACTGTTAATTCTGAAATAGATCCTATGAAAGGGACTGATCATTTATCGTGTGGCTATCTCATTGGGGAAAATAATGTCATTTACAAAAAGATACCAACAGACTAATAAGAGGTAAAACTTTCTTTAAAAGAAAAAGATTTGGACACTTATGGATATATTCCATGGACAGAGGCTAAAGAGAGAATTACAGAAAGGAGATCACTGAACAAAAAAAGAAAAAAGAAACTAATAGACGATGTATTTGAAGAAATGCATAAAAACCAATGTTAAAGACGACTTACAAACCTAATGGGGATTTTGGGGACAACTAGTGATTTATGTATAGAAAACTAATCGAACCAAAAAAGAGGCTGTTAATGCCAAGAAAAACAAAATGTTGTACAAGAAAGGAAACCTGATTATGATTAACAGCATTTACAGCGTGAAGTGGTTGTCACATTATGATTAACAACAATATGAATAAACAGTCTGCATTCTCAATGATCTAAATATAAACATAGATAAAATGTGTAAGAGATATCTATATCTATCTATCTATCTTATTTATCTATCTACAGAAAACAGTATTGAGGGAAGTGGCCATTAAGTGGAGTTTGATCTGTATCTTCCACAATGGGAAGGTGTGCTTGGTATTTGCCTATTTGCTCTCAGATTCATTCCTTGCCTTTCCTCTCTTGGATTCCTACTGCACATGGCTAATTCTATGAATTACCCTGACCTTGAAGACTGGCTTGTGGCTGAGTTCAGCCAATGGAAGTGCCAGGAGATTGGAGGGCAGGAGTGAAGGAGAGACCAGGATACCTCTTCTAACTCTCTCTGCCTTACTGGTAGCTGTTTCTCCTTTGTGGCTTCAGCTGCCTGTGGCCATTCTCTTCCCTGCCCCTGCCAAGCCATCCTGCCTGGTTTGTTGCTCTCTCTGGTGGCCTCTGCTAACACTGCCTTTTCCCGCTGGTCCATTGGCTCTGGAGGTGGTAGTGGCTTCCTGCAGTTGCTGATCTTAGGGTTGCCTCCTCTTCCCCATGCTATCCTTCCAAGTCTTCTAGTCCAAGTTTTCTCAACCTCAACACTACTGACATTTCAGGCTGGATGATTTCTTGGGGCGGTGGGGGGGGGGGGGGGGCGTTGTCCTATGTATTATAAGGTAATTAGCAATATTCATGGACAGACTCTACCCACTAGATACAAGCAGCCTCCACCCCATTGTGACAACAAAATGTCTCTAGACCTTATCAGAACGTTGGCAAATGTTCCCCGGGGAACTAAATCACCCCTGGTTGAGAACTATAATTCCAATCCCTTTATAACTGTGTTGCATTTTGTCTAAGTCATCTGATGAGGATTTTATTTCTGTGACTTGAAACAGTCTGATCAAAAAGCTATAAATTGTGTCTAAATTTGACAAATCAAGTATTAACATAGTAAGCATATTATTTAGGAATATGCAACCAATAAAAGAATAAACAAAAGTATTTATTGAATGCAGTTGCTTTTAGAGAGTAGGATTGGATGGCAAGGAGTGATTCTGAATTTTTTAAATTTACTTTTAGAGAAAGAGAGGGAGAAAAACATCAATGTGTGGTTGCCTCTCACACACCCCCAGTGGGGACCTGGCTCACAACCCAGGCATGTTCCCTGACTGGGAATTGAACTTGGTTTGTAGGCCAGTGCTCAATCCACTGAGCCACACCAGCCAGGGCTAGTATTATTTTATTTTTAAAAAATGTATGTATATATAGCTAATGAAAACAAAATACTAGGAAAAGAGAACATGGAATATTTGGCCATTCTGTTACTAGGACAGAAAGTTCTAGAGAGATGCTCGACATTCTTATTCTCATAAGAGATTAAAGAAATGCTTATTCTGATCTTTTGTTTCTAATCCCATCCAAAGCACATTCTCTTATATTTTACCCGGAGGCAAGTGTGGCAGTCACCTAGCTGAATCATGCCTTTATTTCTTTTTCAAGATGATTCCAGGCTGCCTCCTTCATAATGGTTCTGGGTGGAGAACTGGTTTACCTGGTTTTAATTACGTAGGAGTCAGAGAAGACAGGAAAAACAAACCAAAACAGAACAAAAACGTTGCAATAAAGATTATGTGAACACTGAAATAACATTAGAGGCGCTGGATCTGCACGGGTTGTCTCCCTCCAAACAGAGGGGAGTGGAGGAGTTTGGATCTAGCTTTGCTGATGAGTGTCAATGCTGCCGTTTACTAACATACCCTTCCCCAGTCTCCATCCACCCCCTTTCCCCCAGCTCCTGTAATCTTCAGCTCTAGCGCACCTTTGCTCCCCCAACACAGCAGCTGAAACAAAGATTTGGGACTAAATTCTTGATTTGCTTGACTGACCAGTTAGTTGTGGTTGTGTTCCAGTTGTTTAGGAAATGCATTCATCTGACATATGACCAAATGATAGAAGACAGTTTTCAACCCTCCAAAACATAGAAAGAGATGTATATATAGGAGTGGGCAAAAATAGGTTTACAGTTGTTTGTATGGAATATAATATAATCGATAAATAATAATACAAAAATAAATTCTGCTTCAGATACAACTGTAAACCTAAGGTACCTCACTGTGGTTTTTTTAAATATATAATCTTGCTGGGGCTGGCGTAGCTCAGTGGATTAAGCGCGGGCTGTGAACCAGTGTCGCAGGTTCGATTCCCAGTCAGGGCACATGCCTGGGTTGCAGGCCATGGCCCCCAGCAACTGCACATTGATGTTTCTCTCTCTCTCCCTCCTTTCCCTCTCTAAAAATAAATAATAAAATTTTAAAAAATTTTAAAAATATATATATAATTTTTATTATATATATATTTTTTCCCATTACCATTTAGTCTCCATATACCCTCTTCCCCCCAGCAATTGCCACCCTGTTGTCCATGTTTATAGGTTCTTTTTTTCTTTTTTGCCTAATCCCTCTGCCCCTTAACCTCCCCCTGCCCCCGCAACTAGCTGTCATCTGTCCTCCATCTATGAGTCTATCTCTGTTTTGCTTCTTAGTTCAGTTTGTTCATTAGATTCCACATGGGAATGAAATCATATTATAGTTGTCTTTCTCTGACTGGCTTATTTCACCTAGCATGATGTTCTCCAGGTCCATCCATAGTGTTATAAAGGATAAAGTGTTCTTCTTTTTTATGGCTGAGTAGTATCCCACTGTGTAAATGTCCCAGAGTTATTTTATCCACTCATCCATTGATGGTCACTTGGGCTGCTTCCATATCTTGGCGATTATAAATAACACTGCAGTGACCATAAGGGTGTTACGTTCTTTTGAGTTATTATTTTAGGTTTCTTCAGATATATTCCCAGAAGTGGGATTGCTGGGTTAAAAGGCAAATGTATTTTTAATTTTTTGAGATATCTCCACACTGTTTTCCACAGTGGTCACCCCAGCCTGCATTCCCACCAAGAGTACAAAAGTGTTCCCCTTTCTCAGCATCCTCACCAGAGCTTGTCGTTTGTTGACTTATTTATGATGGCCATTCTGACAGGTGTGAGATGGTATCTCACTGTGGTTTTTATTTGCATTTCTCTGCTGATTAGTGGCATTGAGCATCTTTTCATATGTCTATTCGATATCTGTATGTCCTCTTTGGAGAAGTGTCTATTCAGGTCCTTTGCCCATTTTTTAATTGAGTTGTTTGGTTTCTTTGGTGTTGAGTTTTGTAAGTACTTTATAAATTTTGGATATTGACCCCTTATCAGGTGTATTGGCAAATATGTTTTCCCATTCAGTGGGTGTTTTATTTTGTTGATTTCCCTTGCTGTGCAAAAACTTTTTAGTTTGATGTAGTCCCATTTGTTTTTCTTTTGTTTCCCTTGCCTGGGGAGATATATCTGACAAAAAATTTCTATGAGCAATGTCTGAGATTTTGCTGCCTATGTTTTCTCCTAGGATTTTTATGGTTTCAGGTCTAACATCACTGTGGTTTTGGTTTTCATTTCCCTAATGAGTAATGGTGTTGAGCATTGTTAACCAGGGCTTATTGGGCCCTGGCTGGTGTATAGCTGTATGGATTGAGTGCTGGCCCACAAATCAGGGGGTCACCAGTTTGATTCCTGGTCTAGGGCACATGCCTGAGTTGTGGCCCAGGTCCCCGGTGTGGGGCATGCAGGAGGCAACCACACATTGCTGTTTCTCTTCCTCTCTTTCTCCCTCCTTTCCCCTGTCTAAAATAAATAAATAAAATCTTGTAAAAAATGGCTTATACATCATTTGTACATCCTCTTTGGAAAAATGTCTATCCAAGTCCTTTGCCCACTTAAAAATTGGGTTGTCTTGTCATTGTTCAGTTTTTAAGAGCTTTTAAAATGTATTCTGGATACTAGCTCCTTATCACATAATAATCTATCCCATTCTCTGGGATAGCTTTGTATTTTCTTGATAACGTCCTTTGATGCACACAAGTTATTTTTATTAAAGTCCAATTTATCTAATTTTTGTTGTTATTCATTCTCTTGGTATCATATTTAAGAATCCATTGCAAAATCCAAGGTCATAAATACTTGCCCTGTGTGTTCTTTTAAGGGTTTTATGATTTTAGCTCTTATATTTAGGTCATGGATTCATTTCAAATTAATTTCCATACGTGGTATGAGATAAGGGTCCAGAATCTTTTTTTTTTTCATGTGGATATCCAGGGTCCCAGCAATTTGTTGAAGAGACTATTCTTTATCCTATTTAATGGCCTTGATACCTTTGTTGAAAATCCATTGTCCATCAATATGTATTTTTATTTATGGACTTATGGACTCTCTGTTCCAATGATCTATTGTCCTATTCTTATGCCAATATTACACTATTTTGATTACTGTAACTTTGTGCTAAATTTTGAAATCAGGAAGTTTGAATCCCCTAACTTTGTTTTTCTTTTTCAGGACCGTTTTAGCTATTTAAGGCAGGTATTTCCCTTCTGTTCCAAAGCCAGTTTCTGCTTTCATCCAAGTTTGTGACTGTTCCTGGACCGTCATGGGTGCCTGCAGCCACAATGGCGTTATCTGGAAAATACCAGACTGCCAAACAAGGCATTATTCCTCCAAATGGGAAGAGACGTATCTGGGTCTTTGTGAAACCACATTTATTTACGAGGGGAAAAATTAAGTCAAATGAGATTTTTCTTTCAGTCTTTTGGTACTGTATAAGTAAAAAACAATACATTCATATGTTGAAATATTTGTCTAAATAGAAGACAGAAATCCATTTTCTATAGCATAGCTACAACTCTAAACACATGGTAAGTCTAACGTGGTGGACACAAAGCCAGGGTTTGAATGATATTCTTGCTGTGTGAGGGTTGTAAGGGATGTCCATCTGAACAAAAATCTTGTGGGTACACTTCTTTTTTTTTTAACCCTCCTTTCCATTGCCCAACTTGCCTTTCCTTCCTCACTTTCTTCCTGGTCCTATTCCCACACCTCCCTCTCTAAACTTTCCATTATCTTCGTTTCCTGGCCTCCTCTTGCCCTCACTGAACCCCAACTTGATTTTAGGAAAATAAGGTGGTTAAGCTGATCCTCAGAAAGTGTTGTCAACAACTCACTATTATCACCAAAACACACTTAGCCCTGAGTGTTTGGTAGCCCAGGAAGTAGCCAGCAGGTGGAACAATTACTGATTGTCTAGGAAAGGAATTTGAGCCCCTCAGGGTCTAATATAAAATTGCTCCAATGAACCTATCGTGCTTTATATATTTTGAGAGAATCTAGGACTTTGTCTCAATTTTCTGGTGTTGTGTGTGGTTTTTTTTGTTTTGTTTTGGTTTTTTTTAGAGCAGATTCTGGTCCATCATATGTAGCAGGGAGTGTTTTAGAGAAGGATCTATGGCTGGCTCCTTCTGGTCCCACCTTAGTCAAGTGCTGAGTCTTTCCTTTTGCCTCATCAGCAGATCTCTCTGACATCCGAGTTTTCACTTTCTGCTCTGGGCTATTGTTCTGGGTGTTGCCCACACAGGTTCGTTCTTCCTGAGGGATCAGCGTGTTTTGGGTTGCCTGCTGCCAGCAATTGGCCCTCACTGATTCCAATAAAAAGGACCCTAACATCGATGAAGGTTCATCCCTCCTGTGGCCCTCAGCAGTGAGGAGAGCGGCCTGTAGTTGGGGGTTCAATTCTTTCAACTTCCTCCCTGATGCACTGATGATTCAAACCCGAGGCCAGGGCTGGTGTTAGACCACTACCCCTTTTCATTTCTCAGGGACAATAACCTTTACACATGCTTCTTGGATTCCCTTAAAAAAAAATCAGTTCCCAGATATTTCTAGGAGATATATTAAATTATATGTCTTCATAAACATAACACTTCCCAATTATAAAACATTTCAGATAATTATCTGATCTCACCTTGCAAATAGCTTTTCCTTTCTTGGGGAAGGGAAAAAAAGCAGCAACATTTACGACTTTTAAAATTCTATTCCAGTTCTTTTGTGTCTGGCATATTTCACTTAGTATAACGTCCTCAAGGTCCATCCATGCTGTAGCCTGTGTCAGCATTTGCCCTTTGTAAGGCTGACTAATATTTTGTGGCATGTTTATAACGTATTTTTGTTTATCTATTCTTCCACTGATGGACATTTGGGTTGTTTCACCTTTTGGCTATTGTGAGTAATGCTGCTGTGAGCATGGGTGTACAAATATTTGTTCAAATACCTGTTTTCAATTCTTTTGGATAGGAATTGAAGTGGAATTACTGGTTCGTGTGCTAATTCTGATTCATTTTTTTTTTTGGAGGAACCAGCAGACCATTTTCCACAACAGCTTTACCATTTTACATTCCCACCCATACACGAGGGTTCTGATTTCTCCACGTCCTCACCAGTTGTTCCTGTCTGATTTTTGATTGCCATCATAATGGGTGTGAAGTGGTGTGTTGATGTAGTTTTGATTGGCCTTTCCCTAATGATTAGTGATATTGAGCATCTTTTCATGTGCGTATAGGCCACTTGTGTTTCTCTTTTATAGAAATGTCTATTCGAGCCCTTCGACCATGTTTTAATAAGGTGCTTTATGTTGTTGAGTTGTAGGGGTTCTCTAGATATTTCTTAGCAGATATGATTTGCAAGCATTTTCTCCACGGGCTGCCAGGGTTTGTTGGCAGGGTCTTTTGATGCGTGAAAGTTTGAAATTTTAATGAAGTCCAATTTATCTTTTTTTTTCTCTTGTTGCCTGTGCTTTTGGAGTCAAATCCAAGACATCACTGCCAAATCCATTGCCATGAAGCCTTTCCACTGTTCTCTTCTGAATTTTATAGTTTTAGCTCTTACATTTAGGTCTTTGATCCATTTTGAATTAATTTTCGTGTGTGATATGAGGAAAGGCTCTACCTTCATTCTTTTGCATGATTATCTAGTCTTTCTCTTCAACCTTTTTAACTTTTTATATTTAACTCTGCCTTATTTGGAAATGATTTGAAAGCTTAATGTTGATTAAGGGTCTAAACTGATTTTATTTTCAAGTGGCTAATCCATTTTCCAAAGCAATATCCCTCCTTTCCCCACTCATTTCATAACACCTGTATTTAAATATAATTCACCTACCATACAAGTCACACACATTTAAAGTATACAATTCAGTGGTTTTAGTATAGTCACCGAGTTGTGCAACCATCACCACAATTCTGGCCTGGTTTCATGGCCCCAGAAAGAAAGCCTGTGTCCTTTTTTGGCTGTGCCCCACACAGGTTTCCCCTGGCCACCACAGCCTTTGGCAGCCTGAATATTTCTGTCTATAGATTTGCCTATACCAAACATTTTGTATAAGAATCACACAATATGTGTTTTTTTGTAACAGCTTTTTTCACTTAGCGTAATGTTTTTAAGGTTTGTCCATATGGTAGCATGCATTAGTACTTCATTGCTTTTTTGAGCCAAATGATACTCCATTGTATACACATACCGCATTTTATTTATCCACTCATCAGTTGATGGATATTTAGGTTGTTTCCACTTTTTTTGGTTATTATAAATAATGCTGCTATCAACATTTGTATATGAGGTGTTTTTTAAGATTTTATTTATTTATAGAGGGGAAGGGAGGGAGAAAGAGAAGAAGAGAAACATCAATGTGTGGTTGCTTCTCCTGTGCCCCTTGTTGGGGACCTGGCCTGCAACCCAGGCATGTGACCAGCGACCCTTTGGTTCACAGGCCAGCGCTCAATCCACTGAACCACACCAGCCAGGGCTGTATATGAGTTTTTATGTGGACATACATCTTCAGTTGTTTCGTTTTGTTTTGTTTTTTGAATATATACCCAAGAATGGAATTGCTGGGCCAAACTCTGCATTTAACTGGCCAGACTGTTTTCTAAAGAGGCTCTTCCATTTCACATTCCCACCAACAGTATTGTGAGTTCTCCACATCCTTGCTAACACTCATTATTACTCATTTCATCACAGACCTCCTAGTGGGTGGGAGGTAGTATCTCCCCGTGGGTTTGAGTTCCCTGATGACCAGTGATGTTTAGCATCTTTTCATGTGCTTATTGGTCATTTGTATATCTGCTTTTACCCAATCATTTTCTATGTCTCCTTTGTCATACCTACCTATTCTATTCCCCTTGGCTGGCTGTTCTTTCTTCAGGGCCACACAGTTTCTTATTATGTTATGATAGAACTACCCTCCATTTCCTTTACTTTTTCTGAATTGTCTTGGATATTCTTTTATTAATTTATCGGGGAGAACTTTAAACACTGACACATTATCATGCTAACAAAACAGAGACAACTTTGTTTACAACCACTTCTTACACGTCGCCGGCAGTATTCTGATGCAGTTCACGTGCATTCTGAACATCCAGTGGTGATTTAGACTGGAAGTGGTATATGTGAAATTTGTGATTTGAATGAAATATTGTTGCAAAAACTTTAGAAAAGGAGTTGACAGACATGAAGGTGTTAACTCGAGTCAGTTATTGCTGGGAGATAATGAGTGATTCATGGTAAGAGGTTTCATCTAAATATTTCTCTTAGTGCCTTAGCATGGATAATGGCTTCCTAAGCTAGTCTCTTTGCATCAATTTCAATTTTCCAGCATCTGATTAATCCTGACAATTGGATTCTCCATGGAGACAGTGGAGCAAGATGCTACACATTCAAGAGACATAAAAATAACACTCTCTTATTTGTTGCTTGGCAGCCGTGCTCATTGTGTTTGCTCCCAGGGCAATTCAGCTTTGCCTACTGGTGTGACTTTGGCAGGGAAAGGAAAGGAGAACATAGTTCTCTCGACACTCAGAAACTGATAGGCCAGTTTAATCTTTTTTTTTTAAGATTTTATTTATTTATTTTTAGAGAGGGAAGGGAGGGAGATAGAGAGAGAGAGAGAAACATCAATGTGCGGTTGCTGGGGGTCATGGCCTGCAACCCAGGCATGTACCCTGACTGGGAATTGAACCTGGGACACTCTGGTTCCCAGCCTGCGCTCAATCCATTGAGCTACGCCAGCCAGGGCCAGTTTAATCTTTTTTCAAGACCCAAATGAAGACCCTAAAGAGCATAGGAAGCATATGTTTAACAGCATAAAGCATTTAAATATAAAGGCAGAGTGAGTCCAATCAATCAGAGAGGAAGCTTCTTCATTAAGGATCTTTGGTGACAAACGGTTGTCAAGGGACCCACGAGATGAAGCTGCTGTGGTTCCTCAGCAGTGTGGCTTTAAACTGCATTTATAAGGCTCAAAAGTAGGTCTCAAGTCTACATTTCAGTTTGTTCTCCATCCTGGCTGGTTCCAGTGGTAGACATCATTTTTTATTCACGATTCTTTCTTCCGTCCCCATACTTGACATGTTTTGCTATGGATAGAGTATATTTCTCCACCTCATTCACTTTGGACTTGATCTATAGGATATAGGCGGATATAACATGTGCTATGTCTGACCACAGGTTTTATATTAATTTGTGAAATTTGGCTTGACCTCCTGCATATCTACCACCTGCCATGAGGAAAGAACGCCCCAGGTAGCCATTGTCCATTTAACCTGGCTCCTGGAAGGAGAAGCAAGTGGAGCAGATCCAAGTCTAAGGCCAAGGCAAGCCTGGCCAACCCACATGCAGTGCCTGTACCAGTGATAGAAAATAAATGTCTGTTGTCACAAATCACTGACGTTCTGGGGGCTATTTGCTATGTAACATTGTTGCAGCAAAAGCTGACTAATGCAAGCATTGAAAAGCTAACCGTCCCTATAGTGCCTACCCTGAGCAATCATGCAGACTTTGGAATGTGCACTCTGGGTTCCAGTTAGCTAGTCCTCACCCTTGCAGCCATCAATGAAGTGGAGCAAAGTCTGTTTAAGAGACTACTAACTTGTCTTGAGGATGCTAATAATGTTCTTTCTTTAAAAAAGATTTTATTTATTTATTTATTTTGAGAGAGAGAGGAAGGGAGGAAGGAGAGGGAGAGAAACATCAATGTGTGGTTGCCCCTCACATGCCCCCTACCAGGGACCTGGCCCACAACCCAGGCATGTGCCCTGACTGGGGATCGAACCAGTGACACTTGGGTTGGAAGTCTAGTGTTCAGTCCACTGAGCCACACCAGCCAGGGTGCTAAGGATGTTTTTGAAAGTGAGATTTTTTTTTTAAGTCTGATTTATAAACTAGGGACAGTTATTCCAGGAATACTATTCCTGGAAAAATCAGTTTACAGAACAGCTTGTATGTTCTCAATTAGGAAAACTTCAAACACACACACTGGCCGCTCCAGAATTCCTACAGAGGTGGGCTGAATAACAGGCTGATTGGAAGGGGGCTGGGGTGAGCAAAAAGGCTTCCCATTGCATTTGCTTAGTCCTTTAATATAATTGAAAAAACTCTCAATTGGCCATTTTAAAGAATTAGTTGGAGAGGAACTGATGAAGATTATATGGAATCTCAAAGCCCCACACTCTCAGGAATTCCTTGGCCCTTACAGTGCCTGTATTAAGTGCCTCTATAAATACACAGCGAGGGCTGGCCGGAAGGATAGAAACCAAAATGTTAATGGAAGTTGTAAATGAAGGTGGAATTCTGGGAACTCGTTACCCTCTTCTTTGTATTTTTCCATATTGTTTGAATCTTTTGCACTGAACCTGTATCACTTTTCCTTCCTCCCCACCCCCCAAAAGGAGTTATTTTCCACAAAGAAAAGAAAAAAAAAATCCTACTGACCTCTACTTTTTCCCACATCTCATTTTAGTCATCCAAATGGTGTTCCTCGAATCCCCAAAATTTCAGTTCTCCCACTGTGTCTCCTTCTTGCTTTTTTACTTCGCCCCCCTCTGAAAACAACCCAACGTGAGGAAACACCACTAGGTATAAAAAGAGCCCTGGCAGGTCCAGCCCCAACTTCTCTGCAGGACCGCAGCCTCCACATCTGAAAAGGGAAGGACTGGACAAATTAGGGGTTACACACTCCAACGCCTACACTAGAGGCCAGGGCGGAAGAGATGAGAGGCGCGGGCGGCCTGGGGGCGGTTGGGGGCGCTGTCGGGCTGGAGGGCGTCAGCCAGGACTACGGGAGGCACCGCTGCAGGCCCTGGGGGCCGACCCATCTGCCAATTATTGACAGGCTGGATATCAGGTTTTTATATGAAACCTCCTGATTTTTTAATGACTTTTAAAAATTGTGTGAAATCCCTGCAGGCCAAATTGGCCCTACCTATGCAGCTAAGTGGCAGCTGGGGAGCTGACTCTGGGTGGGATGCTCTGTAAGGCCCGCTGCTTCCCTCTCCCAGGGCCCCCTCTCACGCCACCTAGTGAGGGGGACTGTCATACCTCCCTCAAAAGCCTCGTGAGAAAGGGCTGTTTCTTAAACAGATCGATTAAGAGGTCATTTATTTGCATGCCAAAAAATGTATCTGATTAAGTGGCCTCTCAGGTGTAATTAAAATACACCAGAATATGATTTACTCACAGCTAATTGGGAATATAGGATTATGAAAAGTAAAGACCATTTATTATTGACCACATTCCAGGCACTGTTCTGTTTTAGAGTATTATTTCATTTAATCCTCACCATGATCCCATGAATTAAGTAGTATTACTAGCCTGATTTTATTAGATGGGGGAATTGAAGTCCAGGGAGATCATGCAACTCGTACAAAATAACACAGCTAATTAGTGGTGGAGCTGGGGTTCCAAAGCAGACAGCCTCAAATTAAGAAGGTATGCTCTTAAAATGATTAAACTGAAATTAGGCTCTTCCCCTAAACCCTCAGCAGAATGCAGAACTGATCCCAATTTTGAAGCAAGAATTAGTGGTTGGAGTTTTATAGGATTTGGGTTTTTTTTTTTTGAACCTGGCTCTCTGCACAGGATAGATATCGTCAGGTTACGCGCGCTCACAGCAGGTTTCTGCAGCAACTCTGGGAAGGAAAAGTGGGTCAGGAGGAGGAAGCACCGGGCAGAGGAGCTGAGCGGCCCATGCGTGGGGTTGCCAGATTTAGCAGATTGAGGTGAGCTTGTTTCCACCTGCGAGAACATACTCAGAGCTGTGGATTTTTAAAGCTTTTATGTTTCACAAAGCACCAGGAGCCCTTTCCCCACTGCGTGTACAGTCTTCGGAGAAAGGGCAATGATGTGTTATATCTGCACAGAGGCTCCGGTTTGAACAAGCTCCACAAATCAGAAGTGAATTCCCAGGGTGCCAGACCCCGTAGCGAGCTCCTGTCTCTATAAACCAAGATGTAAGTGGCTGATGATGGTTCATAGGCATCTAACGCTTTAGTGATGCTGGGTTCTACCCTGCTCGCATTTCTGGATGTTATAAAAGCAGCCTGTCGATGAAAAGCGTGAACTTGTGTGCATTTCAGTTGACTCCACTTTTTATTAGGTATGACCTCTTTGTGCCTAAGACATTTCACCTGCGAAACAACCTTCATCATAGGCTTTTGGTGAAGAGTCCTGAGTTCATGCTGTAAAGTATTTCAACAGTGCTGAGCACTGAGTAAGGGTTCTAGAAAAAATATTAGCCATTATTGTCAAGGCCACGTAGGATTTCTCCGTGTTGGTCCATATGAACCCAGATCTATTCTGTATCTACCAACACCGCCTGCCTTAAGTAAGAATGCACAACAAAACAAGACCCTGATTATACTGTGTGCTACAGACTCACTTCAGATCAACAGACACGCACAGACTGAAAGGAATGGAATAGGAAAAGATAGTTCATGAAGAGCGGAAGAAAAAAAAAAGCTGGAGTAGCAATATTTACAGCAAACAACACAGACTTTAAAATAAAGGCTGTAACAAGTGACAAAGAAGGGCCCAGCAAGTCCACTGCTGAGTGTTTGTCCGAAGAAATGCAAGACATTGCATTGGAAAGACATCTGTGTCCCTGTGTTCACTGCAGCGTTGTTTACAATAGTCAAGATACGAAAACAACCTCAGTGCCCATCAGGTCTTGCGATCTGCAGCACCATGGGTGGACCTAGAGGGTATTGTGCTGGATGAAATAATTCAGACAAAGAAAGACAAATACCATATGATTTTACTTATATGTGGAATCTAAAAAAACAAGACAAACCAACAAGTAGAATAGTAGAATAGAAACAGACTCACAGATATAGAAAACATTTTGATGGTTGCCAGCTGGGAGGGGGTGTGGGGGCTTTGTGAAAAAGGTGAGGGCATTGAGAAGTACAAACTGGTAGTTACCGAATGGCCATGGCTTCAGCACAGGGAATAGAGTCGATAACGTTGTAATACCTGTGCATGGTTGCAGATGGGCGCTAGGTTTATCAGGGTGATCACTTAGTAACTTACATAAATGTCTAATCACTGGCTTGTGCACCTGAAACTAATATAATATTGTGCATCAACTGTGTTAGAAAAAAATAAAAAGTTATTTGAAGAATAAATAAATAAAAACATTGTCATTGAAATACCTCAGCCCAGCGCAGACTGCTCAAGAATGATGATGATAACGACAAACCTTGCGGAGTTCTTACTAGGTGCCAACCCCACATCAAGTACTTCACTCGTGTTATCTCATGTAATCTGCTAAACAGTTACCACCATTCTTCCCATTTTTCAGATGAGGAAACAGGCTTGGAAAGGTGAAGGTCAGGTCACAGCCAGCCAGGAAGCCGTGAGGCTGCAAGCCCCAGCCAGTGGGGCCCCAATCACTTGCTCCTGCAGCATTTCATCGGGAACGGCTCCTGAGCTGCTGGCTCCACTGTAAATCTGCACCCACCAGCCCCAGGACCACAACAAAGGGAAATCAAATGATGGGCTTAGTGAAGACATTAAAATCATTAGTTTACGTTTCCAAAGCTGTACTTTTTCCAATCTGTGCCTAAGTGGGAAGGAGTGGTGTTAACCTCTTCATTAGTCTATCCTCCCCCACCAGACTGACTCAGCCCCGACAAACAGTGTAGATATAATTACACTGAACAATTACGTGTTTACTTCTATGTCTAGACACAGAGCTTACATTTGGAAACAAAAGACAACATAAAGGAGAAAGCACCCTGCTTTTTATTTAATTCTTTGTATCAAACTTTTTCTCAGCCTGAATACCTCTTTGTGATCAGAAGATGTATATTCAGAGTATCAGGACTGTTTAAATTTTATTTATTTATTTATTTTTATTGATTGATTTTGAGGGGGGAGGGAGAGAAACAGAGAGAGAGAGAGAGAACCATTGATTTTTTTGCTCCACTGACTTATGCTTCCTTGGCCAACTTTTGCATGTGCGCTGACTAGAGAGCAGCCCCACAGGCTTGGCATGTCAGGTTGACACTGTAACCAATGAAGCCACCCAGACAGAGCTCAGGATTTTTTTTTTAGAGCAATCAGTATTAACTTAGGAGTAAGACAATAATATATTTAAACAGCTTCTAGTCTGAGTTGGAACAAGTCATTTTAAACCACAGGGGATTGAGACAATCAGGAAATGATGCTAACACTAGTGAATGAAAGCTTGGTGAGGAATACGGTATTTACATAGTATCAGAATATCAGTTTCTCCCCACAAATTACATATGAACTGTAAAGGGGAAAATAGTAACTTGCCAGTGGCAAGACCTGCAGACACCCCGTCTATCAAGTGACCCCCGCTGACATCACCAGTATTGGGACAAACTGACAACAGGAACACTGATGTCAAGTGCCTCCTAAAATGACACATTGAGACAGATATATTGTTTCTGCCCCATGGTGCTTAATCTGAAGCCAATCATGAAGCAACTTCAAATAACTCAAATAGAGGGATACTTGACAAAATAACGGACCTGTATTCTTCAAAGGTGTCAAAGGAAGACAGAAGAACTGTGTTCAGACTGAAAAAGGGTGAAACACAAGTGAATGGTTTGTAGCATATTCACAGTTGTGCAACCATCACTGTCGATTCCCGGAGATTCACATCTCCCCCAAAAGACACTCCCATATCATTAGCAGTCGCTCACCATGCCCCCTCCCCACACCCCTGGCAACAATCGGTCTACTTTCTGCTTCTGTACATTTGTCTATTTGTGAGTGTCAGTACTTTCTTCCTTTTTATGGCCCAATGGCATTACGTTGTGTGGATACACCACATTTTGTTTACCTGTTCATCAGTTGACAGACATTTAGTTTGTTTCCATTTTTTGGCTACTAAGTATAATGCAGTTGTGAATGTTTATGTGTAAGTATTTGGGGTAATGTGTTTTCAGTGTTCTTGGGTATATATCTAGGAGTGGGACTGCTGGATCATATGGTAACTATGTTTACATTTTTGAGGAACCGCCAAGTTGCTTTTGAAAGTGGTGTTCCACTTGGCATTTCCACCAGCAGTGTATGTTTACTTTCTCCACATCCTCAGCGACATTTGCTACTGCCTGTCTTCTTTATTGCAGACATCCTGGTGGGTATGGAGTGGTGTCTCGTTAGGGTTTGGATTTGCATCTCTCCAATGATGCTGAGTATCATGTCATGTGCTTACTAACCATTGGGATATCTTTGGGTTGTCTTTTGTTGTTGAGTTGTAAGAGCTCTTTACATATTATGGATACTAGACCTTTACCAGGTTCGTGATTGCAGATATTTTCTCTCATTGTGTCAGTGGTCTTTTCATTTTCTTGGCAGTGTCTTTTGATACACAACAGTTCTTGGTTTTGATGATATCCAGTTCATCTGGTTTTTTTCCTTGGTTACTACCCTTTAAGTGTTGTAGCTAAGAAATCACTGCCTACTCCAAGGTCACAGAGACTTATGCCTATGTTTTCTTCTAAGTTTCATAGTTTTAATTTCTTTTGGATTTTGAAGGCAAAATTATACCATATTTGAACGTGATGCACCAACCCACTTGCCATAAAGAACATTACAAACCCCAGTTTTAAGTGGAGTCCCAGAACAATAAAACGCTACACAGCATAATATTGTAATAATTATTTATGGTGTCATATGTGTGCTAGGCTTATTGGGATGATCACTTCATAAGTCATATAAATGTCTAATTACTATGCTGTGTGCCTAAAACTAATACAATATTGAAACTAATATAATATAATACAGTAATTGTAAATAAAATTTTTAATTAAGAAAAACACTATGCAACAAATCCAGGCTGTGGTACATACCACCATGTCACTTGGGCCTTGTGACACAGCATAGCATTCAAGTGTTCTTAGTAAATAAAAGAACCAAAGACCCTGGTGAGCCCCAGTGGGAAGTCAGAGCATAGATAGGTTTGTTTGGGGAGCAAAGCCATGCCCTCTCCTGCTACTCACTACTCTCCTTTCGGGAAAGTTTCTGGTTTGCTCCTAATCCCTGAGACAGACTGAATGCTGGACTGCGGGAAACCAAGTAACGCTGTGAACTGAGTGCTCCCTGACACGCCAGCCCATGAGGTCAGGCACCTGCAGCAGCAGCCTGTAACCGAACAGTGCAAGTTGTTCGAGGTCAGATTGGTGCAGGTCTAGAAGGCATACACAGGGTGTGTGAGCAGATGGGTCAGACCTGTGCGGCGCCTGCGGCTCCTGTGACACCCAGTCCTGCTGCATTGCGCCCCCTCCATCAACCCACAACCGTGGCCTCACGGAGAGCTCCTTGTGGCCAGCTTTGGAGAGAGGAAACGTTCATATCTGGTTTACAGCTATGTCTGTACAATATGTTGACCAAGCCCTGGCTGGCATAGCTCAGTGGATTGAGTGCGGGCTGCGAACCAAAGTGTCGCAGGTTCGATTCCCAGCCAGGGTACATGCCTGGGTTGCAGGCCATAACCCTCAGCAACCGCACATTGATGTTTCTCTCTCTCTCTATCTTCCTCCCTTCCCTCTCTAAAAATAAATAAATAAAATCTAAAAAAAATATGTTGACCAATGGCTGGCCAGTGCAAATATAGTATATTTCCATCATTACAGAAAGTTTTATTAGATAATGCTGGCTAGATTTTGCTGATTTCATTTCTCATGGTGTATTTAGCATGTTTCTCTGCCCTGTGTATTTCCTATAGTTGGATCTAGAGGTTTAATGGTTTTTTTTTGGGGGGGGCAAGACTTCCTCCTGAGTCATACTGTATTTTCAAATTAATAGGCATATAATGAGTGGTTGCCTGTCTTATAAGCTGTTGATCAATAATAGATCCATTATTCCATTAGGAGTTGCAATATAGTAATATTTTAACTTTGTCGTTTCTTCTTCATGTATTAGCTGGAATAATTCTATAAAGAACGTTTCTCTCCATGTACTGTTTGGCCACTTAGAGGCGCAGTACCAAGTAGAGGTACCAGGAGCCAGAGGTACCAGATCAGCATACGTAGCTGATTCTTTACCTTTATTTTCAAGTTTTCCTAATGTGTTTGTTCACTAACATCCTGAAATAGTCACTAAAAAAATTTTTTAAAGATGTTATTTATTTATTTATTTATTTATTTATTTATTTATAGAGAGAAGGGAAGGGTGGGAGAAAGAGAGAGAGAAACATCAATGTGTGGTTGCCTCTCATGTGCCCCACACTGGGGAGGTGGCCAGTAACCCAGGCATGTGCCCTGATTGGGAATCCAACTGGTGACCCTTTGGTTTCCAAACCAGCATTCAATCCACTGAGCCACACCAGCCAGGGCCCAGTCACTAAAATTTTTTGAGCACCATCACAAACTCACGGATTTACATCTATTTTATATGTTTTGATCTACTACATTTGTTTAATGTTCAGATTGTCTTGCATTTGACCAGTGCAACCTTGTCAAGTTGGTTTCTGAATACTTTTGACATCAGTCTCTTGGACAGCTTCCTTACTAGCTCATAAGATTCGGTGTTCCAATCTAATCATGTACATTTTATTTTTCACTCCAAATTTGGAAATAACCATTTCCCCAAAGAGCCTTTGTTTTCCCAGTGGGAAAGTCTTTGAAAACCACACTCTGGGTGCTAATGGTGCTCATTTCTTCTGGGTGTATCATTGTTCCTAGGCCATTTCAATCACTGGTCTAGGAAATACTACACAAAGGGGAAAAAAATCCACAGAGAAATGCACTAGAGATTTGAAAAGATAGTGAGATGTAAACTCGAAGTTGGTTTTGCGGCTCTGGGGGAAGAGGCTGCCAGGGAGCGGAGCCAGCAGACAGAGGCGGGTGATGAAAACATCTTCACCTGCGTTTTGTGAGCAGCTACCTGGTCAGCAGCTCCACCTCTGCTGCTTTTAATCATGCGAGCCAATGCATTTCCTCTTCGCTTAAAATACTTTACAATCTTAAGCTCATTTGAGTGCAACTGTAAGAATCTGAGTAAAAGGGTTTCAGGCAAGGGTTGGGCACTACTCCAAATCCTTTTCCAGAGGTGTCCTGGAGGGAACTGGCTCCTGCAGCTCATAAGGGTCCATTCTGCCCATCTCTTCCCAACTCGGTCTTCGGTGACATCACGTTAGTACCTTGAAGCTGGCCATGGTGGGAGGACTTATATCACAGATACTGGCCAATGTTACAAATCAGGGCTTCCTTCGTACCTCTGAAAGCTGGTTGCTAAACATTTATTCACACGCTACTATCTTGGACTTGCCTTTTGCTTAAGCCCCGCTTAAGCAAAGCCACTCGCACACGGGCTTCCTTCCAAAGTACCTGACCAAGCCTTTTACCTCCTGCCCTGTCCTCTCCAAACCAGTGCAGCACTTCCGTGTGAGGGAAGCTGGCTCCCCAAAGAGCAGCCCGTGATTAATAGGGAACAGGACCTGGTGGATGAATGTTTTTCTTTTCATTCCCAAGTTGGAAAATTTTTTGCTTGTTTTTGAGAAATGTTAGGAGTTCATTTAAGCTAAACTGATGACATATATTGGGGGCAAGATCTCAAATACTCCCTGAAGTTGGACAGTTTGGATATGAATTTCATAGGGCTTCTCAGAAGACTGAGCAGCCAGCCACCCGTGGCAGCAGTCAACTTAATAATGCATCCTTCTATTGGCTTTCCTTCCATCCCTGTTTTCCCTCACGCCTCCTGAAATCACATTCCCAAGTAAACGACTTAACACATAAGCTTTAATGGTCAGCTCTCATTTCAGGGGAATCAGCCTCTATAAATATTCTTTGTCTCCAGGTTATAGAATTAGCTGATCAAAGATACACCATGTGAAAAACGGTATAAATAGAGCCATTTCAGAATGGAGTCAGAGCTGCCATCCCAGAGGAGTTGCCTTGTACGTCTTATTCCTCACATCTTTGGAATGTTTGAACTGGGCAAATAACCTCAGGATTGGGCCAAACCAACATTGTATTTTAAACAACTACTTGTAAAGCTAACAAGAAAGCTGACATCCTGACTATGAAGACTGAAAATTAAGGGCATTCTTTAGAGTTAGCACCACCAACTGTAGCTAAAGAACAACTTAGCTCATTTGCACCTATAGAAAGTGCTTCCTTCTGTTCATGGAATTCTTTCCCTTCTTTTTCTTATAAATACTCGCCTTCACCTCATACTCATTAGAACTCTATCTGGGCTTCTGTCTGAATCCGTGCTTCCCAAGTAGCAGTTCTTTGATCTCAAATACCTGTTTCCTCTTACCTTGACTCTTTATTTTTAAAGGTATCACAGTAAAAAAGAAAGAAAGAGAGGAAGGAAGGAAGGAAGGAAGGAAGGAAAGGGAGTAAGATTTGTTCCAGAACAATGAGGATCCCCTTCAGAATTCCTCCTCCCACATGTACATTTGCTCTCAGGGCTGTCCCGTAAGTCTCTCTCCACCATCATTCCTTGCACTGAGGTCGTAGGTCTGACCACCCCGGTGCGGTACACCATAGCTGCTCTGCCACCAGAGAGCCCCAAGTGGATGCAAATGACATGACAATTTTGGAAGAATACAAGGAGAGAAGGGATTCCATTGCATTTCCACATATCGACATTTATTTGCATGTTTGTGGAAAGAAGGCTCAGCTTTGCTATTGGTTGGAAGGCACAGATACTCCATAGAATTAGGTAACCCAGAAGGATGCATTGAGAGATAATGTCCGCCTATTTTCCATTGCAGACACTGGTCATCATTTTGCACCATTTCAATGTGTTTCATATTTTCCCCTACATTGCCTAGCTGAACTTCCTTATTTGACAAAGAAACAAAGGCCCAGATGAAAACAGCAGCCATAATATATTTGCTACAAGGAAGGGCAGTCACGTGTGGAGCTCAGGGCACTTGCTTCTGCAGGACGGGGCTGGGCCTGTGCTTCGGGCCTTTCCTTCTCACGTCCTCCTGTCACCAGGTCTGTTCCTTCGTGTCCACATGTACTGTGCCTCCTCCCACTGATGGCTTTGCATATCCTTGGCTAGCTAGCCTCCTTCTTACCCCAGGTCCCATCCCAGCGACATCACCTAGCTAACCGCAGTCACTGCCATTTTATCTGTCGAATTCTGAATGGAGTCTGCTATCTACACATAAACCTAAGGTTTGTGATCAGAAGGAAAGAACTCTTTTTAATCCCCCACACCCAAAGTAGGTTAACACTAAGTATCTTTTCACACCTCTCTAGTTTCTCGCTGTCTGGGTTTTTTCTCAAAGAAGTTAAACAGAATGCAAACCAGCAGGGGATTCCCACATGAGTTAGCAAGGCTGCTATGTCTTCCTAACTAATGTGACCGTCAGTCCCCCCTCCACTTTCCCTACTTGGAAATCCTCTGTATCTTATGATACTCTGCTGGGGCAACAGCCTTCGCAGAGAGGCCAGTGTATAGCACAGAGGCTTTGATGCAGTTGAGCAAGGTCCGGCTGCATAGGGGTTTAAGGAAAAGGATTTGTGGTCCTGTTGTTCCTCCTTGCATCTTACTGATAAATGAAAGGGCAATGGTGGAAGGCATCCTCCCAGTTGGCAAAGTTCTAAGACTAGACCAGCTGCATGAGGAGAAGACACATGACATTGGCATTTTCCTGGTCAGATCAGACATTCTCAAAAAAGGCTAACACGCTTACCTTAAATGTATAATTTGTATAGGGTGCCACCTAGTGGTCAATGGCAAATTCATGTTTTCAACTCAGGGGTATAACATAAGCAAAGTCACAAACTGGTCTAAACTGGCGCTGTCCAAAACATCCGTAGTGTGAGCCGCAAATGTGAGAAGTGTGTAGAGCCAGGGACCGTGAAGGGCATTTCCCAGGGCACTTCTGAGGCTTAGTAGGATGTGGTCTTGAGACAGGTTGTAGCAGTGGCTGTGGAAACAGGCAGAGGTTGTAAGAGGCATTTCCCACAGAAGACTCTAGGTTTTGACCCTAGATGCCTGCAACTCAGCTGTTCATCTGGTCTAAGGATCTGCTGGATGATGAGAGACTCCGGGACACTGAGCCTTGTTCTAGTCCCCCAGCTCTGAGTTCAGGGACATTTTGGACCCAGCTGGATTTGCCCGAGGTCCAGGAGGGTGATGAATGAAGACTGCTCATGCCAAGGGCACAGGAATGGTGCCCCGTAGTACTACTGCATACAGTTTAACCCCAGGTTCGATGAGGGTCACTGGCCCAGCACACGTCCAGGCTGATATATACACACCGAGGGCTGGGCCTTGGAGGGACAGCTGAGCTTCCTGAAGGCCTAATGTAACCCAGTTTATCTAGATGTTTCCATCTGGAACTCACCCCCACCGCCAGCACACACATGCTTGTGGTGAGATTTTCTTAGGTTCTGAAGCCAGCATTTCACTCTCTCCAAAAGAATGCTGCTGCCCAGCGTGCTGTTTTCTGATTCCGCTCACTTACTTATGGTTCCCCCAGGTACGTAAAACCTGTTCGATTTACCCGGTGAGGGTAATCGGGCTTGGCTTTCCTTCAGCTGGAGCCAACGACGACATTCATCAACACAGCCGACAGGCAGTGGGCGAGAAAATGAGGCTCCCAGAGAATTCCCATGTGCCTTGGGCAGGTTGGCCTTCCTTCTGTCAGAACAGGCTCAGAAGCCAGTTGAGAACTGTCATTGATAGAGCAGGGACATTTAAAACAGTTGCTTAACCTCACCTCTTAATTTGCAATGGCCCAGAAGTCATAAACACAAACAAACTGGAACAGGTCACAGTTGGATTTACAGGTACAGACCTGCCTGAGGGACTCGGAGATTCCAGAGCAGGCTGGACTGGAATGAGAGACGGCAGGCTCTGGAAAGAAAGTGACCATAAGAGCGAAACCCTGTTTGATTTACCTAAAGAGTGTCTGCCTTTGGCTTTTCTTCCATCAACCCCTTCTATTAATGTATGTCTGCACAGTTTCCCTACAATGGAAGAGACGTTACATGCACACTGATGTTGATTATAACACTGTTTGCAGTAGCAAAAATTAGAAAATATCTCAATGATCCTTGTGGAGGATTTGCTATATAAACCAAGATAGACACATCCGTACCATGGAATACTAGGTAATCATTAAGGAAAAGGTAGAGAAAACGGCAACAAAAGGACAAAATAGATGAAAAATAATGGTTTTGAAAACTTTGGACATTAGGTGATAGAGAACAGTAATCATTATGGAGCTCTTCCATACAGCCTGTGCGCCCAGGCGTAGTCTGGGTCCGCCCGGCCTCATGGACTTCTCTCCGCCGAAGCCACACTGGATGTGTGTTCAGCCCTGACACCCACAGTGATCCCTCTCACCACAGGGCCTTTGCATCTGCTCTCCCCTTCACCTGTTACCTTCCACCCATCCTGCAGATCTCAGCTTCCTCAGGTTCTCCCTGACTTCCTGACTAGGTCACATCCCTCGAATATGCACTCTTGGAAGAATATTTTTCTGGTTCTCCTACCTCTTATTTGCCATAATATATTCAAATGTGTATACACATATGTGGCTCTTTTGATAATGTCTATAGCCTCATTGGTTTAAAGGTAGACCGGGTTCATATGCCTTTTCATTCTCTATTGAAATAATGCCTCACACAATACATCCCATAACTATTTGTTAAACGTGTAAATCAATTAATGCAATTCTTACTGGGGGTGACTTTCAAAATATTTAACAACTAATGTGGCACAGGCACTTCTCATTCAGTACTAGAGTCAGCTGTAAACAGCCAGCATGACCATATGTGTGAACACCGACTGTATAGAGGTCTGTCTGGAAAAAGTCCAACCATTGTTAATATAACGAGAATCATTTGTGTGACATCCATGTAACCTGGCAGCCAAGGAGAGTGGACTGGAGTGCACATGCATGAACAAGGATGACTTCACTGTACTAGTCAGTGGGGGTGGTAGATGCTATTGAGTGAGCATCTTCCGTGTGTACTGTGTCACATTCAAAACCACTGAGCGAGTACAGCTGCAAATCTGCATCAAATTTTGCATTAAGCTTGAACATTCCTCCACAGAAACTATTTCAGTGATTTAGAAGGCTGCAGCTATGGACAACTGGTGATTGGCAGCTTCATCACATCTCATGAAGAGTTTTGTGAAACATCAAATCACCCAGGTGACTCAGCCCCCCTACAGCCCATATTTGGTTTTCCCTGCAACTTCTGGCTTTTCCCAAAACTGAACTTACCTTTGAAGGGCAAGAGATTTCAGACTGTTGATGAGATTCAGGAAAATACAATAACAGGGCAGCTGATGGGGATTGGGAGAACTGTGTGAGGTCCCAAGGTGCTTACTTCGAAGGGGACTGGTCTGTTATTGTCCTATGTACAATGTTTCTTGTATCTTCTTCAGTAAATATCTCTATTTTTCATAGTACACACCTGGATACTTTCTGGGCAGACCTCCTATATTAGCCCCGACTATGTTACTAACATCAAAGGTTGTAACAAACTTAGTGCTTTCATCCTAACCTATTACAGGATTACAGGGGCATATGCATAATGAAATAATACATTTAAAGTACACATGGAAAAGTCAAATCAGATCTATTTACTTAATTTTATTTAGACCCCGAGTCAGCTAGGGTTAATTTCAGCTGCATGTGATAGAAAATCCAAATTAATGAATAAGCCTCGCATGTGACAAGGTTTTATTTTCACACGTACACACAAATGCAGTCTGGAGCTGGTATGGAGAGTCTGAGATATCAGGAACACAGGTTCTTCAAGCTTTCCATCCCTCCATTCCTAGGACTCTTGTTTCATGGTCTCGAATGGCTGTTGGAGTTCCAGCCCTCAAATTCACATTCCAGGCAGCAGGATGGAGGACTGGGTGAAAAGAGAGACAAGAAAGTATGATTTATACAATGGGGGGGAAATAGGCAACAGATACTGCAAGTGATAGCAACTAGATGTCAGCTTTAACAAATAAGGCCTTAAAAGTAGCCATTTGTTTTTTGTCTCAGCCTATACGCAGTGGTGCTATTGGCTAGAAATGGCTGGGGGGCACTCACTGTTTCCCAGTGTTGAGACCGGACCAGCCCTTGTAGTTGTTAGGATTGTAATAAGCACCTCAGCAACCACCATCAAAGAACTTTAGAAAAACAAGACTTACTACTCACGGATCCTGAAGAGTACACAGCACACCCGCGGCCACACAGTAAGGTCACAGTAGAGAAAGAGAGAACACAGACCTTGGGTTCTGCCTTTATTGAGGTCAAGAATGTGGTGCCTAGGGTGTTGTTGGTTCACTCTTTACTGCTGAATTTTAACAGAGTGGTAATTAAAGCTTGTAAAGAGAAAACCAGGGTTACTCAAATACCAGCAAACTGAATTCAGCAACATAAGAATTATGCACCATGACCAAGTGAGATTTATCCTGGGAATGCAATTTGGTTTAACATCTGAAAAGCAATTCTGTAATAAATCCTATCAATAAAATGAAAAAAAAAACAAGAACCACATGATTTCTGTGTATATCTCAATATACACAGAAAAGCATTTGACAAAATTCAACACCTCATTAGGAAAAATACATTCAACAGTCCGGGCTGGTGTAGCTGTGGATTGAGCACCTGTGAACCAAAGGGTCATGGGTTCAATACCCAGTGTAGGCCACATGCCTGGGTCGCAGGTCAGGTTCCCAGTAAAGGGTGCTGGAGAGACAACCACACATTGATGTTTCTCTCCCTCTCTCCCTTCTCCTCTCTAAAAATAAATAAATAAAATCTTTAAAAAAGAAAAATATACTCAACAAACTAGGAATGGAATGGAATTTTTTAATCTTAATAAAGAACAACTACCAAAAACACATAGCTAACGAAATGTTTAAAGGTGCTGGATGTTTGCCCTGGCTGGTGTGGCTCAGTGGATTGAGTGCCGGCCTGTGAACTGAAAGGTCAGTCACTGGTTGGATTCTAGCTCAGTGCTGGAAAAAAAAATGTACTGGAAGTTCTAGCCAGAGAAATTATGTGTGAGAGAGAGAGAGGAAAAAAAAAAAGGATCCAGACTGGAAAGGAGAAAGTAAATCTATATCTTTTCACAGATGATAATGATCTTGTATCTAGAAAATCCTAAAGAATTAAAATCCTAGATATTAAATCCTAAAGAATCCTAAAGATATTAAATCCTAAAGAATCCTAAAAACTATTAGAACTAATAACCAGTTCATCGAGATTGCAGGATCTAAGATCAGTAAAAAAAAATCTATTATATTATTATGTACTTGCAATGAACATACATGCTACAACATGAATGAACCCTTAAAATATTATGTTAAGTGAGAACATCCAGTCACCAAAGGTACACTCTTTATGATGGTTCTCTTTAGATGTGATATGCAGAAGAGGCAAATCCTCAATGGTCAGTTGGAGACAGAAAGTTTGCCAGAGGCTAGAGGTCAGGAGGGATGGGAAGTGACTGGTAATGGGTACAAGGTTTCTTTTGGGTGTGATGAAAATGTCCCGGAGTTAGTGGTGATGGTTGCACAACTTTGTGAATGTACTAAAACTCACCACGCTGTACACTTTCAATGAATGAATTGTGTGGTCTTTGAATTATATCTCAATATCGCTATTTTTTTAAAAAGAAGCTGGTGAACATGAGATTATATCTAAAACACATATACAACAACAGCTAAATTAGAGGATTAACAGCATGGAAGAATTATAATAACAGACAATCATTGGGGTTGCATGCTCCCACAGACACACATGGAATAATTTTAATTTCAAAAAGATGAAGAACTGCAGTTGATTAAAACATATTGAATATATAAAAAGCCATGAGTTCAGAATAATTTTTTAGAAAGGAAATAGTCTTGGAGATTGCTGGAACATCAAACTTATTCCCCCTGAAAATGGATAATTACAGGGGAAGAACTAAACATTCATCCCATCTTTCTGATATAAACTGAATTTCAGTGTAACCGAATACCCCTGTGGATAAGGGAAAGATTTTCGGTGCAGAAGAATTCTGTCTAGGGCTGGAAATAAGGTAAAGGCAAGTGGGTTAGAGGGTATAAAACTTAAGAAGGTACTCAGGACAAGCATCTAAATTAAAACATTATTTCAATTATTAGTGAAATAACTGACTCAGGCATTGTTCAGTGATGCTTCTAAAACTGCCAGCGGAAAGGCTGATAGGAGACATACAAAATCAGGCTATCGCTATCTGACCCCAAGGATAAATCTTAATGTCACAAAAAGTGAGGCAACTAATATGCACCTTCTGATGCGGAAGCAGATAGTGCAATAGGAAGAAACTGCCACCGAGGAAGGATTCTCAGGAAAAAAATAATTAAATCATAACAAAATCAGGCCTTTAGAACTGACCTGTAGTCCACAGGAAATATTGAGCACAAAGGAGGAAGTCCACAAGAAGGCAGTGTAACAGATCCCAAAGGAGGAGTTTTATATTGGACCCTAATTTCATCAACAAGTAAATGAAAGAAATAATAAAATGGGAGGGGACTGTTCTAGATTAAAAGAAACACAAGACTTATGAGAAACACAAGAGACATAATAATCAAAATGATCTTGTTTGATCCTGATTCTAAACAGAAATTACCAAAAAAAAAATTCATACAATAAAGGAAATTTGAGTAAGGCTTGGTAATTGAATATTTAGGAATATTTTTAATTTTGTTAGATGTGATAATGGCATTGTGGTTATGCAAGAAAATATTTGGATTTTTCTTTTTGAGTTGCATACTGAAGTATTTAGAGGCAAGTGATATGATGCCTGGCATTTGCTTTAAAATACTCCAGCAACAAAACATCACAAGGAGGAAAGGGTAGATGAAACAAGTATATGGTAAAATGAAGCTAGGAGATGGACATGGGGAGTTTGTTATACTTTCCACTTTTCAGTATGTTTGGAAAGTTTCACAATAAAATTTCACCCCCTCCCCAAATATGAGTACACCGTTATTCTGGAGAAACTCTTTTCACTGTGTGTGTGTTCAAGAGTGAGCTCGGCAGCCATGTTTGTAAAATGAAAGTTGGAAAAGACTTTAATGTCTGTCAAGGAAAGAAGAGCTAAATAAATTGAGGCAATGTAATAAGCGATTGTCCTGTCAGCAACATTCCCTGTTCCCCTTGGTCCATGAAATCCTGATACCCAGACAAATGTTTTGTGGTTTCATCGTGATGAAACCAAGGCATAGGTTGGAATTTCCTTTCTTTTTGCCAGTAATTGCTCAATGGTGGGCAGGCAACCAATTTCACCAAGGAGAACTGAAGGGAAATTTTTTTGGTGACAGGCTTCTAGGAAAGATTCACCACATTTCACTGATTCTAAAACACAACCCTTTTATCGTTTCTGAAATTGGCAGGCTTCTCACAATCCATAGCATTTCACAACCACTGTCTGTCAGATGACTGTTGTGGTGTATTGCCATATTTGTCATTCCCTATGTGTGTGCGAAGTGGATCTGAAAACTTACAATTTGTGATATCTTCTGGTAAGATCCAGAAAGTGCCAGAATTAAAATCTGCCAAATGGGCCTTGTTGAGACAACAGTGGCACACCACGTGAGAAGATGCTATACAGCCAATGGTCCTGAAGTCTCAGTTAATATAGGTATTAATTATCTTGCTGATGGGAAATCTGCAGGTAGGCTATTCCATTGTTGGATCAGTGACACAACAATGTCAGGATGCAGTTTGACATTCCTGGGATTCTTTTTGTCTTCCCCTCATGGGCCCAAGTTAACTGTCACAGCTCTGAGCATCATGCCCTTGCCTGACTGTATCCATAGCTGGAAGGGACAAAGACGATGCCTTTGCAACAATGTGGACAGACCTTGAGAGTATTATGCTAAGTGAAATATGTCAGACAGAAAAAGACAAGTACTGTATGATCTCACTTATATGTGGAATCTTTAAAAAAAGAAAAAAGAAACAGAGGCTCATAGGTAACAAAGAACAGGTTGGTGGTTGCCAAAAGTGGGGGTGAGAGGTGAGGGAGCAAACTGGGTGAAGGGAAGCAAAAGGTACAAACTTCCAGTTACAAAATAAACAGGTCAGAGGATGTAATGTACAACGTGATGACTATAGTTAACAATACTCTAGTGAGTATTTGAAAATTGCTGAGGGAGAAAATCTTAAAAGTTTTTATATTAAGAAAAATTTTTCTCATCACAAGAAAAGAATTACTTGTAACTACAATTATATATAGTGAAGGATGTTAACTAGATTTATTGTAGTGATCAGTTTGAAATAAATAAAAATATCAAATCATTATGTTATACACCTGAAACTAATATATGTCAGTTACACCTCAATAAAAACAGTGACAAATTAAAATTAGAAAATAGCCTAAGAAGACATGATGAGTAAATGTAATGTGGTATCCCATTCCTGGAATAGAAAGGCAACTTGGTAGGAAAATGGCAAAATTTTTTAAAAACCTGTTGAATTTAGTTAATAGAAATATACCAATCAAAGTGTTTTCTTGAATGTGAAGAGTGTACCAAAGTATTTTAATAATTAAGATGTTCACAACAGGGCATACCAGGTGAAGAGTATACAGGAATTCTATGTATCCATTTTTGCAACTTTTCTGTGAGTCTGGAACTATTCTAAAATAAAATGTTTTGTTTTTTAGTGGGAAACACAACAGTGCTTTCTTACGGAGTCGCGGGAAATCAATGAGAAAGTAACACAAAGTACAAGGCTCAATGCTTAGCACATACGTATGGCTATGATGATTTTATATAAGACGGAGGACTGGAGTGCTGACACTGAAGTATTTTAACCAGGATAAGCAAAAGGCAGCGGAGCGCACCACCCACCCAGTCTACCCAGCACGCGCTCAGAAGTGCGCGCGCGCGCGCAAACACCGCAGGGGTGGGGACGCCAACGTGGGGCGGGGCCAGCCTCAGTTCCCACGCTGGCCAACGCCCCCCGGAAGTAGCGTTGTTGGGAGCTTCGCGGGGCGGAGGCAGTATATGGCAGGATGCAGTGTCGTCTCCTGGGCGGCGATGCCGCTGCTGTTGCTAGACGACGCGAACTAGCTTTCGTCACTTCCTCAGCCTGCCCACTCTCCAGGCCGGAACTCAGGGGCCAGGAACCTGGGTGAGCACTGACTCGTCCTTAGAGTTCCAGGAGTGGGGCCAGCCGGGCAGCTGGAGTCGAGGCCACGCCACCTGCAAGGAAGAACCCAGGCCGAGGCGGGAAGATGGCTTCAGACAAGCCTGCAGGTGAGGCGCCGGTGCCCTGCGCGCTGAGAAGGCAGGACACGCGGGGGTAGGCAGACCCTGCGCGCGGAGGAGAAGGGCCCCCGAGTGGGAACTAGGGTGTGGGGACTCGAGGGCAACGTTAATTTGGGCGTGCATTTCTGCTCCCCTTCTCCTCCCTCGCCAATGTGAGTCTTTGGGCTCCAGGTCCAGGAGTTTCTTACCCAACTGCAGCTTGAGGTCGCTACTGCCTGTCTTTGCCCCACCCCACCCCGGTCCAGAATATCTCAGGCTAAAAAACCCTAAATTTATTTAGCCACTTCATACAGGTTTCGACTTCCCAATGGGGAAAGTAGAGCAAGGAAAATTCACCCCGGAACTCAGAGCTGCCTCAGTGATCCCTGGCTCAGGCTAACAGTCACTCACCTGTGTTGTTTTGGCCTCATCAGTCTGCCTCTGGTCAGGAAACCACTATTTAAATAGACTTGACATTATAGTGTGCCACTATGCCCTGTGCTAACATCTTGCATTTAGAACCTGTTTTCCCCTAGTTCTTTGCTGTGTGATTAATCTCGATTTTGTTTATGAATTACTGTTCCATTTCTAGAACCTTTTCCACTAAGGAATATAAAACTCTTTCCTGCCTACTACTGGGAGTGTGTGGCGGCATGTGTTTACAGTAAGAAATTAATGATCTCGCCCTGGCTGCTGTGGCTCAGTGGATTGAGGCCCCGCTTGCGAACCAAAGGATCTCTGGTTCCATTCCTGGTCGCGCACATGCCTGGCTTGCAGGCCAGGTCCCCAGTAGGGGGCGCGTGAGAGGCAGCCACACATCCATGTTTCCCTCTTTCTCCCTTCTCTCTAAAAATAAATACATAAAATCTTTTTTAAAAAAAACTTAATGATCTCTGTGACATCCACGTTTGGTTAGAAGAAACTTAAGAGGAGTTAGAGTTGGCTCTTAGACTTTATAGTGAAATTAATTTTTAAAAGAAAGGAAAAGAAAACCTCAGTGCACTGTGGGTTTTAGTAGGTCCTGATCTTAACAGCCAACAGATAAACTTGATTTGAAATAAAGTGAGCCCATCCTCATACAGATACAAGTAAATAAAATCATTAGAGGATCTCTTTGGTAATCTGTTAAAGAATAACAGAAAAGGTTTAGAAAGTGAGGATCAGAGTGCACTATGATTTTAGGTGGGCTGGTCAGGGAAAGCCTCTGGTGAGGTAATATTTGAGTAAGCAGCTGAATGAAAAGGAGTGAGGGAAACAGATGTGAGGGTGGGGAGAAGGTTTCAGGCAGGGAATAAGCTTGACTTTTCCAAGGCTGGACCAAGGGGACCAACATTTTTCTTCTTAATTTAGGACAGTGTTTCTATTTCCTAGTTTTACCATACCTGTTAACCCATTACCATTCCACTTTACGGAATGACCTTTTTAGGGTTAAAGTTCATCTAGTTTTGAGACTTCTGACCAAGATGGAGGCGTAGGTAGACACACTGTGCCTCCTCACACAACCAAAAGAAGAACAACAATAATTTAAAAACAAAAAACAACAAGAACTGACAGAAGATCAAACTGTATGGAAGTCCAACAACCAAGGAGTTAAAGAAGAAACATTCATCCAGACTGGTAGGAGGGGAGGAGACGGGCAGCTGGGTGGAGAGGACTTGCAGCAAGGCTGCAGCTGGTGGAGCTGGCGGTCCTACGTTCACATGCAGATAAACCAGGAGAAACACCTGGGGAGCGAGACGGACTGTGCAACCCAGGGCCCCAGCTCGGGGAAATAAAACCTCAAACCAATGATTGAAAACACCAGTGGGGGTTGAGGCGGCAGCAGGAGAAACTCCCAGACTCACAGGAGAGTTCCTTGGAGCGCCTGCAGGGTGTTAAAATGTACACAAGCCCACCCACCCAGGAATCAGCACCAGAAGGGCCCAATTTGATTTTGGGTAGTGAGGGAAGTGACTGAAATCCAGCAGAGAGCAGAGCAAGCAACACTGTTCCCTCTTGGACCCCTCCCCCACAGACAGCCTCACAGCGACCTGGGTTGCCCCGCCTTGGTGAACACCTAAGGCTCTGCCCCTTATATGTAACAGGTGCACTGAAAAAAAAAAAGAATGGCCCAAATGAAAGAACAGATCAAAGCTCCAGAAAAAATACAATTAAGCAATGAAGAGATAGCCAACCTATCACATGCACAGTTCAAAACACTGGTAATCAAGATGCTCACAGAATTGGTTGAATTTGGTCACAAATTAGATGAAAAAATGAAGGCTATGCTAAGTGGAATAAAGGAAAATGTACAGGGAACCAAAAGTGATGGGAAGGAAATGGACTCAAATCAATGGTGTAGACCAGAAGGAAGAAAGAAACAACAAAACAGAAAAGAATTGAAGAAACAAAAATTCAAAAAAATGAGGAGAGGCTTAGGAACCTCCAAGACATCTTGAAACATTCCAACATCCGAATTATAGGGGTACCAGAAGGAGAAGAGGAAGAGCAAGAAATTGAACACTTATTTGAACAATAATGAAGGAGAACTTCCCCAATCTGGCAAAGGAAATGGACTTCCAGGAAATCCAGGAAGCTCAGAGAGTCCCAAAGAAGTTGGACCCAAGGAGGAACACACCAAGGCACATCCTAATCACATTACCCAAGATTAAAAATAAAGGAGAGAACCTTAGAAGCAGCAAGAGAAAAGGAGACAATTACCTATAAGGGTGTTCCCATAAGATTATCAGCTGACTTCTCAAAAGAGACCTTACAGGCAAGAATGGGCTGGAAAGAAGTATTCCAAGTCATGAAAGGCAAGGACCTACATCCCAGATTGCTCTACCCAGCAAAGCTTTCATTCAGAATGGAAGGGAGACAAAGTGCTTGTCAGATAAGGTCAAGTTAAAGGAGTTCATCATCACCCAGGCCATATTATATGAAATGTAGAAGGGATTTATCTAAGAAAAAGAAGATAACAAATATGAACAGTAAAATGACAGCAAACTCACAATTATTAACAACCACATCTAAAACAAAAACAAAAGCAAACTAAGCAAACAACTAGAACAGGAACAGAACCACAGAAATGGAAATCACATGGAGGGTTATCAACAGGGGAGTGGAAGGGGAAGAGAAGGGGAAAAGGTACAGAGAATAGGTAGCATAAATGGTAGGCAGAAAGTAGATGGGGAGGTTAAGAATAGTATAGGAAATGAAGAAGCCAAAGAACTTATATGAACTAAAAGGGTGAATATGGGGGGGGGGGGGTGCAGGGTGGAGGGGAATAAGGGGGGGGAGGGACAACTGTAATAGTATAGTCAATAAAATATACTTTAAGAAAAGCTCATCTAGTTTTCAAGTCCTATCACAGTCATAAAGCATTCTTCTACTCATTCATTCTTTCTCAAAGATTGAGTGCCAGCTGCTGCCTTAGATGTTGAAGAAGCAGATATGACATACTCCCTGCCTTTGAGGACCTATTATTCCGTCTGCTAGAGACAGACCTGTTACAGCGGCACTCCCACTTGTGAAGAGTTATGTAATTGCTGTAGTAGAGGGATACTTTTTTAAATGATTAAGAGGCTGTTTCTTTGATTGGTTTAAGTTATAGGCCACAATATAGGAAACTTCCTACCTTTATAACAAGGTCGGGTTTGTATTAAGTAAATGAGTGTGCAGTGTGGCAGGCTTGCATTTCTCTATTCCTCCTCTCCATCTCCATCTCCAGTGCTGTGTTTCTGGCCTTTATCTCTTAATGGGGTCTCTCTAACTTTAAGCAGCCTCTTGACGGATGTTTGCCTCTTCCTTATCCAGTCCATTCTTCTCACTGCTGCCTGTTCATTTCCAGAACATTAATTGGATCGCATCAGTCCCCTACCCATAAACATTCTGAGACGGTACCATCTTTTGTGTGCATCAAAATCTCACCACTAATATCATTTGTGAGGCTCTTCACAGACTATTTCCAGCTCTTGTTTATTGCAGCCTCTCTAGCTCTTCACACCCAAAGTGGCTCTTTTGGAAAGCATTGTGTTCTTCTGAGCTGCTGAGTGGTAATGCCCTGCTTTCTCCTCTCTGTCTGGTGTGCACACTCTTCATTCAAAATCTAGTCTATAAGCTCTGCCTCTCCGAGCTCCTGAGCCCGGGGCCCTTTTCATGGAGGGTCTTGTGTGCTTGTTCTTCATTAGGTAAGAAAAGAAGCCCATACGTTTAAACAAAATAAGTAATTATGACTTCAAGTTATGATAAATATTGTGCAGAAAAGAAAAATGAGTAAGAGGATGGAGGATAACTAAGAGCAAGTTTCTACTTTGAATATATTGGTTAGGGGTAACATTTGAACAGAGACCCTAAAGATAAAGAGCCAGCCATGGGGGGGAAGAATGGTCCAGGTAAGAGGAGCAACATACGGGGAATGTTCAAAGAACAGTGAGAAGAGCCCTTGAGGAAAGAGACGTTGGTCTGTGTTAGTGATGCTCTCTCTCCAGCACCTGGAACAATGGTTGGCATAGAGGAAGAACTTGATACATATTGTAGCATGGTGAGTGAAGGCAACAGGGCGGGAGATGGAGTCAGAGGTGTGGCAGGGGATAGCTTGTGTCGGGCCTTGTAAGCCATGGAAACAATTTGAATTCATTCTAGTGGGAAGCCCCTGGGAGAGTTCAGCAAGGGCATGATGTGATCTGATTTATGTTTTAACTGAGCCAGGTGACCATTGATAAAGAGTTAGGAACACAGGGTTTGAAATCAGACAGCCTAGGTTCACTCTAGTGGCACCATTTGTTGTTTGTGATACCAAACACCTTGGGTGGTACCTTGGGCAAATTTTAAGAAACCTTTTTGATGTCTCAGCTTTCCTGTGTGTAGAATAGAAAAGATAATGTGTACCTCGAGGAGTTGGTAAAGGGTTAAATGAGGTCATCTCAGACCTTGGTATTTAAAAGGCCGGCTAGTATTACAGTGCTTTAGGGTAGTGGTAGGATGGAGAGGAGAGGCAGCTGGGAGAAACATTTAGGGAGTAAAATTGGCAGAATTTGTGACTGATTGAGCATGATAGGTAAGCAGAAAGCCTTGCTTTTTGGGAGCAAGCCTCTTGCTTAAGCCTCAGTTTCTTGATTTGTCAAATAGGGGTCCTAATATTTTCCTAATTTAGTCCTTATCACTTTCTAATTTATTTACCTCACAGGATTGTAGCTTGTGAGGATGAACTGAGGTAAGGTGTATATTTTAGCCCACGTCTTCTGTGGAGCAAAACCTGATTAGGGTGCTAACTTTTTATTTGGAAGGTACAAGGCCAGGGTAGTGAAAGTGATGGAGAGAAGGAAGGAAGGCAGAGGAAAATGTAATATATTCCCTCCCTGGGCACTGTCTCGCCTTGAGCTGGGAAGAAACAGAGGCCACCTGGAGAAGCTACATGTCGGAATAGTCCCTGTGAGAGAAGGAAGGGATGATTTATCTGTCCAGCTTCCTCCCGTTTTTTGTTTCCAGTTGGTCAGAACTTACCTCCTGGAGACAAATGTACCTGTATTCCAGGTTCTGTGGCTTCTCAGCAGCTGATCAGCCAGCAGCTCTCACACCCTGAGTTGTGCGTCACCCAAATCATAAAGGGATGAGTGTCCCAGAGTAGATGGGGCATCGACCAAAGTTAAAAATTGAAGGGGGAGTGGAAGGGTCACAAGGTTTGTGTCCCTGTATAACACATAAAAGCGGTATAAAACCCCCCTGGCTGGTGTGGCTCAGTGGATTCAGTGCTGGCCTTAATAAGTTGTAATATTGTGGATTGCAGAATGGTACTTTCCGTAATTCTATTACTGTGTCTACATTTATTAGCAGGTATGCTATGAAGAATAGCTCTTCCATATCAACTGGAGATAAACTATAATTCTTCCCAAAAAGTCATGTTAAATGCTAAAAATTTAATTCATCCTTTTCATTTTACCAGTTTTCAGATTAGGGAATTGATGTAGTGACTTACATTTGATTTTTTTAACCATTTTTAATATTTAAGAATCAAGAGTAATATTTCTGGTCTTATGATTCCAATTTAAAATGTATGATGGAGTGAACAGTTGATCTACATTTATAAGTTGAAACCTTACTGCATTTATACATTTGCATTGACGTTAAAGAGTGCCTGGGGGGAAAAAGAGTACCTGTGTAACTTTTCATAAATCTAATTTTTTAGATTTATAAGTTGTTTTCAGAAAATTTTGCCCTTTTAAATTAAATAGTTATACTTAAAATTGAATGTATTAAGTTATTTAAAATAAAAATTTTATGTTTGAAGGCATTTAACTTTGTAAATACAATCAAACATTCATCACAGCCCTTTCAAATGAAAACTCCAAATAGAATATGCCATCGAAGTTGAATGTAGAAGTTTAAGGAAAATCTAGGCTTTTTGAATTTATAACGTTAATAAATCAAGTATTAATATGAAAAATGGAGTAAGTCTTTTCTCTGTGCATAAAACTACTCTTAGATGTGAAAATAAAAATACTCATTGGCAGTGGTAGTTCTGCTTGCCTGTCTTCCCCAAAGCGAGCTGATATATTCTTGGTTCTTGGTGTTCTGCTCCTTCATTTCTGCAGCGCCGGACAGGGTGCTCAGTCTGCAGCATTGCTGGCCGCATGTTATTTCTCTGAGGTGTGTAAAAATCAGCCAGTATATTAAGGGTTTTGATCAGACAGGTGTACTTGTTCAAGTGATAGAAAGCCACATGTGAGGTGTGTGAGCCTTAGCTGGATTGTAACTTCGGTAAACCTGAATTATTTTTCTTTGCAATAGCGTCCTTATTTAAAATTTCCCTTCACAAAGGCATCAATATTATTTTGTGAGTGTGGCAATGTCCTTAGGCCTTAAGAATCCTGTTTTCTTTGGAACAAGATTTCTTTTCTTGAACATTAGTGGAGTTATATTTGGAAAAGTGTAGCTTGTGTGGAAGATGGTCCTCCAGTCAGATTTGAATTAACATTCTTTTAATGGAATGTGTCTATGCTTTCAGTTAACTGCCTGTTTTTCAGTTTTGGAAAAGCAGTGTGTTTCTTTTCTACTTAGTTCAAACCTAAAGGCAATTGCTTGGTTCAAAATGAAACCTTTTGGTTTAAAGAGTGTCAAGGTTTGTGCGCCCAAGAGCTCCATACGCCTAGCAGGTCAGCCGTGTTCACTGGGCCACAGTAAAAGGAAAGTCAAGCTCATGGATGAACGGTCCTATACCCTTTCAATTGGCAATGGAGACTACTTTTGGACAAATAAAGACACGTTGTGGAATTATGTGCAGACTCTTTCTGGTAAGAAGTCAGCAGTTACAAAAAAATGACTTTTAAAAACATTTAAAAAACTGATTATACAAATAATACCCATTCCTTGCAGAAAGCTTGAAAAGGGGAGAGATAACAAGGGAAATAAAAATAGTGATTCCAGCTGAAGTGTTTTTTTAAGTTTTATCTTGATGTGAAAGAATGTAGATGAAATGATGGTTGGTTAACATGTAAAAGGCTCTCACTGAGCTCAGCTCTTTGAAATGTCAGTAGAAATGGGAATTTCAAGGTCTGCCAGCTTATTTATTTCTTCAAGTTGGCTTCTCTCCTTTCCTGGAAGATTTTAGGAGACTTTTATAGTTCCTAGAGGATAATGATGGCAGTGGCCACGTGAGCCAACCTGCCTTTGGTAGAAAATAGAAGCTTAAATTCTTGAACACCTTGGCAAGTTACAAAAATGATCACTTCATAAGTGTACCTACTTTAATGAGTTCTCACACATCTAGAAACCCCCACTATGCATCGTGCAGTCGCTAGACTCCTTATCTCACTTCTAAAACCTTATATTAGTTTTAGGTAGGCATTTAAAAATAAAACTTTTTAAAAAAGTAATACTATATGCTCATGATGAAAATTTAAACATTAAGAGAAACATGGCCTTGGCTGTGTGGCTCAGTGGGTTGAGTGCCAGCCTGCAAACTGAAAGTCACCAGTTCGATTCTCAGTCAGGGCACATGCCTGGGTTGCTGGCCAGCTCCTCAGCTGGGGGCATGTGAGAGGCAACCCATCAATGTTTGTTTCTTGTGTTGATGTTTCTCTCCCTCTCTTTCCCCCTCCCGCCATCTCTCTAAAAATAAAGTTTAAAGAAAAAATAAAGGAGCACAACATTCTTGGCCCTAATGCATGGTGGGCAGAGCTATAATCCTTATGTAATGGTGGGTTTTCACTGAATTTAGCCAGAGCTGAGGGAAACGTTTCTTTGTTAAATTTTTGGAGGAATGTCTTCTTACTCATAACATTAGCCATTGTGGTGGAGAGAGCTTTAACTTTGGCAACTCCATGAGGAAAAAGACAACTAAGAAAACTAGGGACACATCACTGCATAGTTGTCATTTCTGAAGAACTGTAAACCATGTCTATTTGCAGATCAGGGAGCAGAGAAACATGAAGGGACAGGTCAGCCCTCTGGAATCACCGACCAGGAGAAGGAGCTGTCCACCAATGCCTTCCAAGCTTTCACGGTAAGAAATGTTTCTCTTAATCTGCTCCATTCAAGGATCTGTCAAGTACGAATTGAATTGTTTCACAGTGAATTTTTTAACTTATTTTTTTTTCTTGTACCAATTCAAGAGTTGTGTTTAGAAACTAGGTATAATTTTAAAATAAAAACATTTTGGAGTTTAACTGTGGTGAAAGGAAAAGGAGGAAATTGAGCCATTCTCAAGTTTTTTGTGTTTTCATAAATACATTTTAACATACACAGTGTTGTTTTTTTAAGTCTTTGAAATTTAGATTTGTGCCCTGGCTGGAGTGGCTCAGTGGATTGAGTGCTGGTCTGTGAACTGTAAGGTCGTAGGTTCAATTCCCAGTTGGGGCACATTCCTGGATTGTGGGCTGGGTGCCAGTTGGAGACGTGCGAGAGGCAACTGATGGATGTTTCTCTTGCACATTGACGTTTCTCTCCCTCCCTTCCCCTCTCTCTAAAAATAAATAAATAAAATGTTTAAAGATAAAAAAATAAATTTTGATTTATAAGTATATGGGTCAGTCTTTTTATTTCACTACTCTCTTCAAATTTTTTCTTGAATGTGCTTTGAAATGAAACTCCAAAAGTTTGTCAAAATATCAGCTTTTCTGACGTTAAATGATATGAAAAAAACTTACTTGATTATCAAGTTGCATACATATAAGCAGAACAAGATACTTGGGTATTCAAAGTATATTAACTACAAATTAAAATTTAGAGTAATCACATTACCCTCCTTGGATCGCCTTGGCTATTATACCCTGCTAGCAATATGTATCAATATATACTTATATATATGTATATATATAATATGACTACAATATATATGGGTATAGTTTATATATATACATGTCTTATATCTATAAAATATGCTCATATCTTACATCTATCTATAAGATATAGATATAGTTATATAGATTAGAGCTATGCAGATTATATACAGATTGTATATCTAACCATACATATTTTATTATATCTTATAGGTATGGTACACATGCATCGTTACATTTTGATTCTTAGGAAAATATAGTCATAATTTCTTTCTTTTTAGTTTATTGAGATATGATTGACATCACAGTTCCTTAATTGACATCAATATTGCTTCCCATCTAGCACAGGGGTGTCAGACTTATTTTCACCAAGGGCCACATCAGTCTTGCAGCTGCCTTCAAAGGGCCAAATGTAATTTCAGCTCCTTACCAGTGAAGTAGTAGTTACATTTATACAATCCTAAACTTATTTCAGCCCTTTGAAGGCAACCGCAAGGCTGATGTGGCCCCCGGTGAAGATGAGTTTGACATCCCGGATCTAGTGACTTTAATTCGTATATTTGGGGGAATTCTGTCTTTTTAAAGAGTTTTAAAATAGACATGAGTGAAATCTATTTTGAAATGATTATATAGGCCTAAGAGCTGATATGTAATTTTGTGACTATGTTTTCATTTTTGTCCTAGGCTGGAAATTATGATGCCTGCCTTCAACATCTTGCCTGCCTACAAGACATAAACAAAGACGATTATAAAATAATTTTAAATACAGCAATAGCTGAGTTTTTTAAAAGTAACCAAACAACAACAGATAGTTTGAGACAAACACTTAACCAGCTGAAGAATCAGGTAATACAGAAATGAATTTGGCTATAAAAATATTATGCTCTCTAAATTATGAAGTAAAAATAGTGAAGGAAAATTAATGTGACTCCTCTGATATTCCAGCACCATTTTTAATATACCTGAAACTTCTTTGGGATTACTTTTATTTGTATAAAATTAATATTTCAGGAAAATGAAAGGTATGTTACATGATTTTATTTTCTGTTGGGTTTTTAACTTGAACAGAGTAGACCAATATACCAAACTTGAATGAGCTTTGGAGTTTTGAAAGAGAATTAAAGTACAAATATATGAAGAAGCTTAGTTCCTGAGATACAATTTATTACTGCAAGGGTCTGACTATTATTGTTGTTTTTAAACTTGCCGAGCATTTATTTAATAAATTCTAGGGATTATTACTTAATGACAAAAGACTCCCCTAGAGAAAACACACTGAAACTCAGTTCTAACAAGGAAATAATCAGCAAAGCCATACACTTCCTCTGCTTTTCCTTATTTTAAACTTTATTTTTATTGTTGACATTATTAACAGAAACCCACCTTTCCCTTACCCTTTTCCCGTCTCCACCCAGCACCCCCTTCCCTCAGGCCGTCACCTCACTATTGTCTGTGTCTGTAGGTTATGCATATATGTTCTGTGGCTAAGCCCTTAAGGATCTGATTATCAATTATGTCAAATTGCTTTAGCATTTGGATAAGGAGATGATTAGTTGATTAAATAGAAGATACTCCGATTTCTGTGTAGTTTAGGTCTTGCCTTTTTCATTGGTCATTTCATAATAGCAACATTTCTCAAATCACAAGGTTAAACCTTTGATATGCAGGAGGGCTAATATGATGATGATCGTGCCAGTGACAGGATCAACTAGCAGACAGTCTGAGCTTACTATGTAACAAGGCCCTGGTAGGAACATTGTATACAACCTCACATGTATTCTTCCCAAAAGCCCTAAAGTAGCTACTATAGTTTTTTTCATTCTACAGGTGGGAAAGCTGAGGTACAGATAGCTTGTGTAAATTGTCCAAAGACAGAAAGCTTTTAAGTAGTAAAAGCTGAGCCCTGGCTGGTGTGGCTCAGTGAATTGAGTGGCAGCCTGCAAGTGGAAGGGTCGCCAGTTTGATTCCTGGTCAAGGGCAGCACAGGCCTGGGTTGCGGGCCAGGTCCATGGCTGGGGGTGTACAAGAAGCAACCAATGGATGTATCTCTCACACATTGCTGTTTCTCTCCCTTTCTTTCTCCTTTCCTTCTCTATCTAAAGAGAGTGTAAATAAGTGAAATCTTTAAAAAAGGAAAAAGAGCTGCATGAACCCAGTTCTGTTTGACTCTAAGGCCTGCACTTTTAAATCCTGCTTTGCACTGTAGAAGGTCTTGAGACCTTTCTGAGCCCCTTCCCTATATTCACGGGTACCACTGTTCTGTGGAGCATCACCCTAAAACAGGATATAGTTAAAAATAAGTGACCCCTTTAGGCTCTTCATATTCCGTGTAGGAATAAAGTCATTTTCAACCTCTTAAAATTTTCAGTGAAAATGAGACTAGCCAACATTTATTAAATGCTTACTTGATTCAAAATTCCATATTAAGTGCTTTTTATGTCTTATGTCATCCTCACAATTATGAGGGCAGGTACTTGCTTTCTCAGTTTTGAAAGTAGGATTTAGGGAGCCGAATAATTTTAATTTATAGTTTGGAAGGGGAGGAGCAGGACTTGAACCAAACCTTCTGTCTCTTTTTTTTTTTAAATATATGGATTATGCTATTACAGTTGTCAAGTTTTCTCCCTTTTATTCCTCTCTCTTCCTATATCCCCCCTGCCACCAATAACGCCCTTCCCCCCTTAGTTCATGTCCATGTAGACCTTCTGACTCTTGAATCTGTTTTTATAACTGCCTCGGTCTTTATAAATTCATACGTCATCACATTTCATCATCACGCTAATATTATTAACCTTGACTTGATCTGGAGCTCCAGAATCAAAGGAAAAATGATGTTTGTTGATACCTGGTACACGTGACCTACGATCCCATAGACACATTTTTCCAGGAGACGTTTACTTTGTCTTTGAGCCCAAATTCACCCTTAAAACCTTTTTTAGAATTAGAGGCTCCTGCAAACTCAAGCCAAGAAAACTGCTCTCTGAAATGCTTCACCAGCCGTTTTCTTCGTAAAGTTGGTTTAATAGCCTCTCGAGTGCCTCCCAGCACTTTGAGTTCCCTAGAAGTGACTGGACTTGTGTCTCCTGGCTTTCTCTGAATCGTTCTTCTGTGCCGAGCCACATGTCCTGGGCACAGTGACACGCCTTTTCAACCCATTCCACTTTCATTAACATTTTCTCGCTCTCAGTGAAGAGCTTTTGTTTTGGCTGAGGTAATTACTGGATTATTTCAGTGACTCAGAAAATGTGGCAGAGTTATTCATGTTGTAAGTTCCGCCATTGCTGAATCAAAAACTCCTGAATTTCCCCAAAACCCCTTTTTCTGGCTGAGAAGTGACCCTTCTTTGGCTCTCTCCCTCTCCCCACTACATAGCTACCGAGAAGTGTTGTCTTGCCTTGGCAATTGAGTTTTCTCTATTTAAAGAGACTATTTTTAGTCACTTGTAGATAATGGCTCAATAAGTGAGGATTGTAAAGAGCTCCAGACTCAGAAATGCATGCGCCGTTGGCCAGCTAAAACCGATGGTTAGCATGTGAAGCCCACTGCCGAGCTCTCCACGTGGGTGGCTGAAGTCTGCAAAAGTCTGGTTACAAATCCGTACATGTCAGAAACCTTCCAGGTCATTGCCATTAGCCAAACCAGGGTTAAATCCATGACCGTGAAAGTTCTGCCTAATTTAGGGAAATAATATCAGTGTTAGAATTAATTACTTAACGTTGCTCAGTAATATATTACAATCTTCATAATGACAAAGAATGATTAGTTTTAATTTAGGTAGAATTCCAGTTTCACGTGTTACACGGCATTACAGAATAGTTGCAAAATTTGGTTAAAACTTAAAAGCCTATTACTGCCCCTTACAGAAGAGGGTATACAGATTGTCTAGCTTTAAAATGCAAAGTGTTGTGATTTTTTTTACTTTTGGTGTCAGATGTCGATGTTAGGGTTTTCCAGTAAAGCCATTAAAAGCCTGTGTGTGTGACAAAGTGTATTTTGTTCATTACTTCAAAACATCATTTTTATTAAGGAAACAAAACCTGAACATAATAGGAAAATCAGAAAATATACTTCCTAGCCATACGGCCTTAGGCAAGATAGTTCAGCTTTTTGTGCTGGTTCCCTTATTTATAACACAGAAACGGTATTGTTGTCTGTGTTCTTCTTGCGGCATGGTGAGGATCAAACGAGGGGTTCTCTGTGAGAAGGTGGACGTAGCAGGCCTGGCACATAGGTAGTTAGCTGTTATTTGTTCATGTTTAAATGTCCCTTTAGTTGTGACAAAGCGGAATCAAGCTCACGTGTACTTACTGTGGAACACTCTCACAGGAAAGGCCATTTTGAGTCCTGCCCGCCCTGCACGTAGCCTCTTGCCGCTCACGAGTCTGCACAGAGGGGATCCCACAGTGGGGGTCCGTCTCGGAACCCAGGCTGGCAGTTCGGCATTGAAGCATCTTCACAGGAAGAGAATCACCTTGCCTTGTGCGAGGTGCTTAAAAAAGTGCCATCAAAGTGTTTTACTAAACAGAATTTAACCATGAGTTAAATGATTTTTTAGTGTGTGAGAGTCATTAAAATCTAGAGGTCCTGTTGAAAGTGTGGAAGAACTCAGCGTAAGAAACGTTGGCCCGTGTTCCTGTTCATTCATACAGATTTCTTTCATTTATGCTCTTTATTTTCTTACTGTTGTTAGAGCATAATCCCTGTTGATTGTTTTATAGGTCCACTCAGCTGTTGAAGAAATGGATGGATTAGATGATGTTGAAAACAGCATGTTGTATTACAATCAAGCAGTCATTCTTTATCATTTGCGGCAGTATACGGAAGCCATATCAGTTGGTGAAAAACTTTATCAGTTCATAGAACCTTTTGGTATGTTATCTTTGAAGTCAGTAATCTCCCCAGCCTCCCGTACTTGCAGAGGTTTCTGGTGTTTATACCTAGGTAGCCTACAGCAGATTATTACGTGTCAGTAGGAAAGAGAAAGAGCTGTCAGGTTTTCCTTTTCCTTTTTTTTTTTTTAAAGACTTTATTTGTTTTTAGAGCTGGGAAGGGAGGGAGAAAGAGAGGGAGAGAAACATCAGCGTGTGGTTGCCTCTTGCGCACCCTCTACCAGGTACCTGGCCTACAACCCGGGCAAGTGCCCTAGACTGGGTTTGGAACCAGCGACCCCTGTGGTTCACAGGTCGGTACTCAGTCCACTGAGCCACACCAGCCAGGGCAAGGAAGGGGTTTTTTGGAGTGTTAGGGGACAGCATCGTCATTTATTTTGTCTATTGCCTGCCTAACTGAAGTACAGTAGATAGTACAGAACTGTGTTAGGTTTCTTGTCATCTTAACTAGTTTATAATTACTAGCCTGAAGAGGAGGAACAAACGTGAGGGCAAAGGAAAAAAGAGGAAGCAAATAAAGCAGCAGAGCCGGACCCAGGAAATGGTTGTTTAGAGATAGCTGTCCGTTTCCCCCCACAAGCAGTCCAATTTCAACTGTGATTCACGTTTTTGTCTTTTTCTCCATGGTTACTTTTCAGTTTTCTCTGTGGTTACTTTCTTTTAAATTCACAGCGCGAGTACAAATTCGTGATTTATAGACACCTGACTGCTGATGTGGTCAGCAGAGGAAACGTGGTGGAGCGTGGTGTCTCCTCTGTGCTGCTTTGGGGCGGGTCACAGCCCCCTCATGCTGACAGCCGGTTGAGCTGCTTGGCTGCTCACTGGCTCCAGGGACGCATTTCCAACGCGATTCTCTTCTTCGCCCCAGTCCTGAGGGCATGGTGGCTGGATGGGCTGGCCAGGGGAGATGGCAGAGGTGAAGCTGTGTGGAATGCGCCGCCAGTTCTTTTCTGAAGAGCTGGAAGTCAGAATTGCACCCCTAGGATGGCACACATGTGTTTCTGTAAAGCTGGCTTTCAGAATTTCCGGAACGGTTCATGAAACCCTCCTAATCTGCTATGGTTGAGTGGAATCTAGGAACCAATTAGTATCCAAATGAATTTTTCTTTCTTTGAAAATTATTATTGTGCCCTGGCTGGCGTAGCTCAGTGGATTGAGCGCGGGCTGCGAACCAAAGTGTCGCAGGTTCAATTCCCAGCCAAGGTACATGCCTGGGTTGCAGGCCATAACCCCCAGCAACCGCACATTGATGTTTCTCTCTCTCTCTCTCTCTCTCTCTCCCTCCCTTCCCACTCTAAAAATAAATAAACAAAATCTTAAAAAAAAAAAGAATTCATTCTATTTAAAAAAATTATTATTGTTATTTTTTAAACTTTACAACTTGGATCCCTCAATTAACATACTTATTGGGCATAGGGACCTGAAGACAATGCAATGACTGGCATAGAGGAGGTCCTCCCCCTTATTAAGCTTACATTCTAATGGGAGAGGGCCGGGAACACAAGAAATACATTGTGAGGTAGCTGAATGCTGTGAAGAAAAGCTAAAAATAGGGTAACAGGATAGAAATTGACTGGGGATATTATTTTTAGATAAGGGAATCCAGGAAGACCTGAGGTAAGACAGTATTTGAAAAGAGACCTGAAGGAAGAGATGAGGTGAGCCATACCACTCTTTAGAGGAAAAGCATTCCAGCAGAGGTAATAGTATCTGCAGAGGTGACCTTGAGGCTGATGACCCTGAGGCTGGAACTGCAGGAGCACCCAAGTGATTGGGGCTAGGTGGGCAGATGATAGGAAATGAACTCAGAAGCAGCCAGGGGCAGGAGGTGTGACCTTTGCTTATCAACTGCCTGGATTTCAGTTTTAAATGGATTCCACTCTGGCTAGTGTGTAAGAACAAGAATGGAATCGGGAAGACTTGTTAGGAGGCTCTTAAGGGCTTTTGAAATTTTGAAATTTTGAGTGCAGCAGCCTTCTTTTCATCCTTATTTTTCCTTCTGTCTTTTTGAAAGGAAGGGAAACAGTGTCATGTCATACCAGGTTACCCGTTCCTCTCTTCCTTGGGCTCTTCTTCCTCTGATGTCCTTTTCTCTCTCGTTTTCTCTTGGCTGTTGCGATTTTCTGATGTCCCCCAATCCTCACCTTGCTTCGTTTGTGTCTGCGATCGAGTTATTTCTTTTTCCCCTCTCTCTATGCTGAGAGAAAATATGTTTCCTCGAGTCATAGACCTTTTTAGAGTTAGAAGGAACCTCGAGAGATCACATGGTCCAACCCCCCTGCCTTCAGGCAGATAAAGTGTTTTCCCCATTTTACAGGTCGGCCAGCTGAGGTCTCAAAATTCGTTCGGTTTAGTGTAAAAGCCACACATCTAGTAAGTAGCCAGGCAGGTACTGGAATTAAGATATCCTTCCACATAAAGTATCACTAATACTCCTCACTTCACGTGCTGGTGTTTGGTAGATATTTTGCCAAAGGAAGTTCAGTGACTAGAATCCCTGAAATGAGAGGCCTTGAGATGCCTAATAGAATGGCGTTGTTGGCTGTGGTAGTTGTTTCCGATCTTGGGTCCAGGTGATAAACGTTCATTTCAGTAAAGACTTGGGCTTTGGTCCAGAGCTGCTCTGTGTGGGGGAGCGGGAGGGAGGACTGCTCTGAGATGTTTGCTTCACTTCCGATCGTAACTTTTCTTCTCCTATTTTATTTTCCCCCCAGAGGAAAAATTTGCACAAGCGGTGTGTTTTTTACTTGTAGACCTGTATATATTAACTTACCAAGCTGAGAAAGCTTTGCATCTTCTTGCTGTCCTAGAAAAAATGATTTCACAGGGTAACAATAACAAAAATGGAAAGAATGAGGTGAGTAGACTAAAATGTGAATACAAGTTAATATTTGTAGTTTTTAAATATCATTTTAATTGCAATTTATTGAAATATAACTCACTGTACAGATGGTGACTATAGTATTGAATATTTGAAAGTTGCTTAGAGAGTAGATTTTAAAAGTGCTCATCGCAAGAAAAAAAATTTTGTAACTGTGTTGTGTGGTCGTAGATGTTAACTAGATTTATTCATTTTGTGATATACACAGATATCAAATTATTATGTTGTATACCTGAAACTAGTACAATCTTGTATATCAATTGTACCTCAATTAAAAATATTTTTAATAAAAAAAATCCAAAAATTATTCCTACCCTGAGGAGGCTTATAAACCAGATGGAGACAGATGGAGTAAAGATTTGATTAATGGCAAGAAAGGGAGGGAGGAAATATAATTCACGTGCACAAAATTTACTGTTCTACAGTGTATACAGTTCAGTGGTTTTTATGTCCTTGCTGAGTGGCACAGTCATCATAATCTGAGTTCCAGAACATTTTCATGCCCCACAAGTAAACCCATGTTAGTTAGTGGTCATTCCTTGCTGCCCCTTCTTCAGCCCCAGGCAGCCACGAGCCTCCTTTCTCCCTCTGTGGATTTGCCTGTTGTGGATGTTTTGTAGCAGTGGGATTGTACGATGTGTGGTCTTTTGTGGTTAGCCTCTTTCACTTACACTATTTTCAACCTTTACATGTTACGGCATGGACTTTTTTCCTTTTCCGTGTATTTTATTCCTTTTTATGGCTAAATCATATTCCATTATTTGGATGCCCCACTTTTTTTATTCATTCATCAATAGATGATGGGCATTTGGGTTGTTTTGCATTTTGGGCTGTTTATAAATACTGCTGCTATGAATATTTATACACAATTTTTTTGTGTGGGCATATATTTTAAATTCTTTTAGATATATAATTAAGAATGGAATTGCTCAATCATATAACTTTTTGCTTTATAATTTTTTAAGCTTTATTAGATGTACTGGGGTGACAATGGTTAATAAAATTATATATTATAGGCTTGAAGGGTACAATTCTATCATATATCATCCATACATTGCAGTGTGTTCACCCCCCAAAGTCAAATCTCCTTCCATCAACCTGTGATTATTTGTGATTAATTTTAGGAGGAACTGCCAGACTTTAAAAACAGCTGCACTAGTTTACATTCCTACCAACAACTTCACGAGGGTTCCAGTTTCTCCACATTCTTGCCAGACCTTGTTACCATCTCTTAAAACAAAATTTGTGACATCCCAGTGGATGTGAACTGGGATCTCATAATAGTTTTGATATCCCTAATGACTAAAGATATTTGTTAGCATCTTTTCATACGTGGATATTAGTTTTGCAGAATGTAAAAATTAGAATTAAGACAATGAAATTTCATAATCTGGATAAATAGGGTAGTTTTCACCAGGGAAAATTTCATTATTAAAGTTCTTCAGAAGGTCACAAGTTTATGATGATCAAGCTTAATCGTGTTCTGATAAGAGGCTTGGTGCACATTAGGAGTGCATTTTATTCTCATGTGTTTCAGTTTACCTGTGCTTCTAGTCCTTAAGGGATGTCCTCCTTTCTTCCCGTACCTGCCCTTTTGTTAAACATAGAGTATTTGCAGAAAATAGATTGTCCATCCCTTTCTATCTGTATAAGTTCTTGAAGTTTAAAAATAAACATTTAGCATTGCTTTTTTTTTTAAGATTTTATTTTTTCAGAGAGAGGGAAAGGTAGGGAGAGAAACATCAATGTGATTTGAAGAAACATCGATCAGGTTGGCTCTTGCAAGTCCCCCACTGGGGGCCTGGCCTGCAACTCAGGCATGTGCCCTGACTGGGAATCAAACCGGCAGCCTTTTGGTTCACTGGCTGGTGTGCAGTCCTCTGAGCCACACCAGCCAGGGCATTTTTTTTTTCAATTTAACAAATGTGTGTGTATAAGAGTTCAGTTAAATGATCTTAGCATTATTCATAAGCAGTAGTAAAGTATTTGATATTCAGTGTTTGTAGTAGCTGGTGAAGTATAATTCAGTTCAACAGATGCTTGTGTGCTCTGCTCGGTACTAAAGTGACAATGATGAAAACCTTGCAGTGCTTGCTTTTCAAGGAACGCAAATCGCTGAGCAGATCTGTTCAGGGATGGGGTGGGAGGAAGCAGGTTAGGGAATGTTGCAGAGAAATAGGATGTTTGATTGGGGCCTCTTCACAGATCCGATAGTTCGGCAAATCAGAAAAGGAAGGATGGAGTAGGAGAGCCATCCCAGCAGGGAAAACGGCACAAATGGGGTGGCAGTGGTGTGCTGGAGGAACTCGGGCAATCTGAAATGGGTAGCAGTGCCTGAGAGAGGTGATGGAGGTCAACAGGAGATGCCATTGGCAGCTCAAATAGGGATCATGCTGTGAACGGTTTTGAATATTTTGCTCGGAATTTCGAGTATGATGTTGGCAGTGTTGTGCCAGAGAAAATTTTTAAGAGGGGAATGATATGATCACTTCTGGGTTTTAGAAAGGTGATCTGAGCTCTGCCTGAGTAATATCCGTGAATTTTAAACCTAGTCTGTGATGGTGCTCGACAGTGAGCTTCTCATAGGTAGAGTTTCCTGATGCCCACTCCACATTATTAAACCTCAATCTGTGGGCCTGGGACCTGGCATTCTCAATTTTAAAAATGCTCTCTACATATCATTTCACTTACATGTGGAGTCTAAGGAATCAACTGAACTAACAAGCAAAATAGAGACAGACTCACAGATAGAGATCGGGATGACAGGGTGGGGTAGGGAGGTCAGGGGGTGGAGGGATTCAGCAAAAAGGAAAAAGGACTCGTGGACACGGGCAACAGTGTGGTGATTGCCAGGGGGCAGGGGGTAGGGAGTATAAGACTGAAGAGTAATGGGGAAAAAATACAATAAAAAAAACAAAAAATAGAAATAAATTAGAAAAAGGTTCTAATTTTCTCTTATATTAAAAAAAATGCTCTCTAGGTGATTCTGATGAACTCAGTTGGAAATCAGTGATTTAGTTTATGGTCAAAAGATATTTGATTTTGGTTAACTTTGTTTCACTGCCCTACAGACGGGTAATAACACCAACAAAGACGGATCCAATCATAAAGCTGAAAGTGGAGCTCTAATAGAAGCTGCAAAATCAAAGATACACCAGGTAACATAAATTTTAAGAGAAGTTATGCATCACGCGTATTTCCTTGTGCTTACAAGTGATGAAGAATGCTGTAGATCAATGAAGGCAGAAAGTCATTTAAGGCATGTATATTTATTTGGCTTTGAAGTACTGAAGTACTTGAAGTTTAGAAGCACATTTAATCCTTCTAAATATACTTTGCTTAAGATGATAATGCAGTATCATTTATTTACTCGGTAGAAGATTGAGAAAAATGGTCTGGGAGTGTATTAGGTGATAAAATCAGTTTGTAGAATTTTAAAATTCACTATTCATTAGCCATGTACAGATAAGAATCAGTAGGATTTTTGCTTGGAACTTCTGTATAAATTTTATTCTACCACGTTTTCAGTTTTTTAGAGTATGTTCCAAGAGCACAGTAAAAATAGATTTAAAATAAATTTAAACTTGCTTTTGCAAGCAACTGGCATAACTATGTTGTAAACAAATTGGGTTTGATTTCCTTAACGAGAAAGGAGACCCACTTGAGAAGGTGTAAGTCCTCCCCAGTTTTTACATTCCAGCATTTTCCCTCTGGCAGTACAAAGTAAGAGCGTACATCCAAATGAAGTCTCTGAAAGCGTGCAAAAGGGAGATCAAGTCTGTCATGAACACAGCTGGAAATGTGAGTTTCTTCTTGACTTTTTATTTCAGTTGTTGGCTTTCATGTTCTGAAGTTTTTTTATTCAGACAATTTGTATTTGTCAGTTTAAATCATCTGTCTTAGTCTGTCATAGTAGATTACACTGCCAGGTATAAGCCTTGGTAGAGATTGTGAAGTAGTGATCATACTGTGTCTCCTACCATTTAATGTAATGTGTTTCTCACTTAAAATTATAACAAGCATTTCCCCTCCACATAAAGCCTTCCAAACCATTTTAAATAACTACCCGGTATTCTATGAGTGGTTTACCACAATTCACTTACACACATTTTTATTAGACACTAGGATTTTTTTTAGGTTGTATTGAAAACATTTATTAAAAATTAACAATCAAGCTGTAGCCTAAACCTGCCCCTTCCAAATGACCTTTGGCTTGACAGTGCCTTTGACTTGACCAGTGCTAGAGTATTTCAGATATAATAATTACTCCTTCCTTCCACCCCCTTCACCCCAAACTCCCACTGAAAAATAATTTTTAAGACAGTGGTAAAAAGGGACAGTATTGAAAACAATCTTGATGCTTTTAGGATAACCGTTAACTAAAACTATGAAATCATGCCCTGGCCAGGTGTCTCAACTGGTTGGAGCATCGTCCTGTACACCAAAAGGTTGTGGGTTCGATTCCCAGTCAAGGCACATACCTAGGTTGTGAGTTCAATGCCTGGTCAGGGAGCACATGGGAGACTACCAACCTTTGTTTCTCTCTCACAGCTACATTTCTCTGTCTCTTTCTCCCTTCCCCTCTCTCTATAATAAATAACATGTATCCTCAGGTGAGAATTTTTTTTTAAGAAGTATGAAATCATGAGGAGATATGGTTTGTAGTAGGAATAGTTCAGGAAAATTGACCTTAGAAAAATCTCAAGCAGGATACAGGTTAGCCACTGGGTCAGTACCCAGGTGATTTTTGAGAACAATTGTAGCCTAGACCTAAGAGGAGAATTAGGGCCTAGTCATCATAAAAACTTTTTTGAGATTTAAAAAACAAACAAACAAACCCATGACCCCTGCCTCAAAGGATGCCATAGTCACAGGGAAGAAACAAAAGTTAAACAAATCACTGCAATGCAGAGTGAGTTACACCTGAGCAGGGAGCACTTCGGGGGGAGAGACTGGGTTCTGTGACCCGACTTAACCGCTTTGTTTGTGCCCTGGAACACATGCGGCACAACAGTGTGGTTGTGACCTCACTGGGTCTGAAAACAACTTGTAACTTACATTTTCTTTGCAGTCTGCACCTTCTCTGTTTCTTAAAAGCAATTTTGAGTACCTAAGAGGCAATTACCGGAAAGCTGTGAAGCTATTAAATAGTTCAAACATTGCTGAGCATCCAGGATTCATGAAAACAGGTAAAAGAAAACTGAAGTTTTGTATTTTTTCCTGGCTTTTCTACACTTTGTTGCTGCCTCCCACACCCTGCAAGATTGCTCTTCAGAATGATTTTTGTTAATCTTTTAAAGGAACATGTTTTATTATGTCTGCTGCAGAAAATTATTGGAAATTTACTACTGAGTTCTGTTTTAGAAGACACCTCACTGCTTATACTTCTACTTTTCTTTTATCCTGCTTGTTCTTTCTTTCATTTGTTTCTTAATAGCAGCTTAGAAATTATGTCCAGGGAATAAGGTCTTTGGTCTTTTTTTTTTTGTGAAGTGAGACCTTTTAAGGAAATGGGATTATAATGTTTTTACTTTTTCTTTTTTTCCCATAAAAGCAGTGAAAAATGTGATTTCTTTGAATAATTAACAAAAATATTTCTATACAGTTAAGAAGATAATTACCGTTATCCTTGCCTCTATTTAGAAAGTTTTAATGGATTGCTTGATATTAATGGTAAAATGTGTTGCTGTCAATTTCATATCATTCCTGTTTTATGAGGAGGAAGGACGAAAATCAGTTCATTCAAGAATGAGGTTGGCCCTGACCGGTGTGGCTCTGTTGGCTTGGCATCATCCACAAAGCCAAAGGTCACCAGTTCAATTCCTGATCAGGGCACATACCTGGGTTGCGGGTTTGGTCCCTGGTTGGAGTGCATGTGAGAGGCAGCCAACTGATGTTCTCTCTCACATTGATGTTTCTCTCCCCCTCTCTCTCCCTTCCTTCTCCTCTCTCTGAGAATAAATAAATAGAATCTTTGAAAAAAATAAAATACAAAGACTGAATACATTTTTTCGATTTAATTCTATGCTATATATATGCACAGAACATACATGCAAACTAAATACTTAAACCTTCTCCCATTTCCTCCTTCAGTTCGTTGGAGTCATAGATGACGGAGAAAGGCAATCCCATCATAATTCTCTTGGAAATTCATTTGTTCTGAGTACCCGTGTCTGTCTGTTAAATCTTAATTTTTGATGTTTTTATTGTCATGGCTTCCCCCCGGGGCCCATTAACACTCAATTAATGTAATGGTCTCTCAGACAAGCCAGGTAATATGCTTTGGGAAAACTTTGCTTAGGATGGTCTTGACACAGAGTCCGAAATAGGTGTTGGTGGTCTCCAAACTGGGGTTGGGAGCGGGACGTGTTGTTGACTGACTGGCCAACAGTTACCACACTGTTTTTTAATAATACTTACTTCTTTTTAGAGGGTTGGGAAGGGAGGGAGAGAGAGAGGGAGGAAAACATTGATGTGCAAGAGAAACATCAATTGGTTGCCTCCTGCATGCCCCCAACGTGGAGCCCAGCCTGCAACCCAGGCGTGCACCCTGACCAGGAATTAAACTGTCGACCCTTCAGTTCACAGGACAACGCTCAGCCCACTGAGCCACACCAGCCAAGAAAACAGTTACCATAATTCAATGGAAAGATTTTTATATAATAGTTGAATGTTTCATATATTTGTTTTTCCATAATTAATTTGGAAAATTTTAATTTACTTCCATATATAAAAATGTTGACAATACCACCACCCAGAAGCAGTCTCCTTTAAACATTTTAGTGTATGTCCTTTTTTATATATATAATCATTGCTTAATTATATTTATTTTTATTTATATTTTATTGATTATGCTATTAGAGTTGTCCTGATTTTTCCCCCTTTGTCCCCTTCCACCGACAACCCCCACCCCCTCAGGCAGTTCCCCACCATCGTTCATGTCCACGGGTCATGCATGTAAGTTCTTCGGCTACTCCGTTTCCTATAGTGTACTTTACATCCCCATGGCTACTCTGAAACTACCTATTTGTGCTTCTTAACCCCCTCACTCTTCACCCATTCTCCCTGACCCCCCTCCCACCTGGCACCCATCAGGATGCTCTCCATATCCATGATCCTGTCTCTGTTCTTGTTTGCTTAATTTGATTTTTATAGTTTCAAATTTAGTGTCAACAATTTTTAGATTGTTGATAGATATGTATTTATTGCCATTTTATTCACAGTTTTGATCTTCTTTTTCTTAAATAAGTCCCTTTAACATTTCATATAATAATGGTTTGGTGATGATGAACTCCCTTTGTTGTTGTTGTTGTGTTTTTGTTTGTTTTCTGGGAAGCTTTTTATCTGCTCCTCTAATCTAAATGATAGCTGTGCTGGGTAGAGCAATCTTGGCTGTAGGTCCCTACTTTTCATGACTTTGAATATTTCTTGCCAATCCCTTCTAGCCTGCAAAGTTTGTTTTGAGAAGTCAGCTGACAGTCTTATGGGTACTTCCCTGCAGGTAACTAATTTCTTTTGCTGCTTTTAAGATTCTCTCTTTATCTTTAACCCTTGACATTTTAATTATGATATCTCTTGGAGTGAGCCTCTTTGTTTCTGTGTTGTTTGGGACTCTCTGTGCTTCCTGAACTTGCTTGTCTATTTCCCTCACCAAATTGAGGGAAGTTTTTTATTATCCTTAAAAATAGATTTCCAATTTCTTGCTTTCTTTTCTCCCTCTGGCACCCCAATAATGCAAATGTTGGGTCACTTGATGTTATCCCAGAGGTTGCTTATACTATCCTCATTTTAGAGGATTCTTCTTTTCTTCTTGCTTTGATTGGTTGTTTTTTTTTCCTTACATTCTAAATCATGGAGTTGATTCTTGGCTTCATCCACTCTACTATTGTTTACCTATAAATTGTTCTTTATTTCAATTAGTGTATCATTTGTTTCTGACTGGGTTTTTTATTCTGTTGAGGTCCTCACCACGTTCCTTGAGCATCCTTATAACCTGTGTTTGAACTCTGCATCTGATAGATTGCTTATCTCTATTTCATTTAGCTCTTTTTCTGGAGTTTTGATCTTTTCTTTCATTTGGGCCATGTTTCCTTGTCTCCTCATTTTGGCAGCCTCCCTGTGTTTGTTTCTAAGTATTAGGCAGAGCTGCTTTGACTCCTTGTCTTGGTAGCGTGGCTTAATGTAGTAGATGTTCCATAAGGTCCAGTGGCACAGCCTCCTCTATCATGGAATCTGGGTACTCGAGGTGCATCCTTCATGTGCGCTGAGTACACCTTCTGAAACTGGAAAAGACACCGAAGTTCGGGCTGCCTGCCACTACCAAACCCAATAAGCGGAGACAGGGATTGAATCTTTATGGATGCTTTATTCATATGGCCAGCGATCTGAGAAGATGGCAGGTTCATACCCTAATAGACCACTTTAAATTACATTTTAAAATGGCCCTTTTTATAAGGAGAACAAAGTGTAGGTAAGGGTTTGGAATTCAGGAGAATGTTAATTGCATTAAAAAAAAACAAAAACTTCAGCATTCTTGCCGTGGGCAGTGGGCTTAAGCTGTGTCCCAGGTAATGGTGTTTAGCTGTGTCCTGGGTGGTGGTCCTCTCACCCTGGAGTACAGTGGCTCAGATATCATCTTGAATTACTTTCAGTCCTACTGAGGAACAAAGGTGGAAATACTTATAGTCTCCTGGAGTCAGGGGGGGTCATACCTTCAGTTCCTGCAAGAAAAGCTTTTATATGCATTGACTACTAAGCTAATTAGCTATTATTTAAACTAAAAATGTCCAACTTTTAAGTCCCCTATCACTCCCTCTTGTAGTCAAGCCTTGGTTGCTGTTGGCAGGTCAATGGGAGGGATATACCCAGGCCAGTCAGCTGCAAGGACTGGCTGTGACCACTGATCACCACCCTCTGCCCTCTTTGGAGGATCAGCTGTGCAGGGGCGAGGTGGTCATGCTCTGGCATGGTCTCTAGCTACCCACTATGTGTATAGACCTTGGGATTTCCCAGGTGGTACAGGCCAAGGTCAGCCCCCACCTGTGTTTTGCCCTGGGCCACCCTGCCTGAGCTATAATGCAATCTGAGATGGTTGCTGCTTGTGCTGGACTTGGTGATTCCCAGGTGAAGCCAAACTGTGAATCTAGGCTGGCTGCTGCTAGTGCTGGGCCTGAGGCTCACTGAGGCTGGCTGTTGCTTGTTCGAGAGGATTTAGGAAGTTGTGAAGCATAAGCTAAGACCAGCCATTCATATGGAAAAGCAGCTTGGGTGGACCCATAACTTGGGGGTGGGGGCGGGGGCAGCATCTCCGGATCTCCAGGGCAGGGCAAACAGTATTAGCCAAGTTGATGGCGTCTCAGATATGGCACCAGTTTGCTGGGTTTGTGTGGGAAGGGTTTAGAAAAGGGACAATGGCCTCTGCCAGTCTTGATGCCAGCCACTTCATTTTCTCCCTGTGTACCACTGGTGCCTTTCAAACTGCTACCCCGTGCTGGAGCTCGGAGGGAGTGAGTCTCAGTAGGTGAATCTGTCTGGGTTCTTTAAGAGGAACTGCTTGGGGCTCCAGCATTTTCTTTCACTGACTCAATCCCCACGGGTTTTTGCAGCCAGAAGTTGTAAAGACTTGTCCTGGCACTGGAACCTGGGGCTAGGGGGCCTGGTGTGGAGCTGGACTCCTTCCCTAATTTTAATCCATCACCTGTGGGTGAGGGACCAGCCTGTTCTGCCTCTGTGCCCCTCCCACCAGTCTGCATGGGTGTGGTTTCTCTAACTCTGTAGTTGTCAGACTCCCATTCAGTGCAATTTCTGACAGTTCTGAGTGATGGTTCTGTATTTTAGTTGTGATTTTGATGTGGTTGTGGGAGGAGGCAAGGCATGTGTGTCTATGCTGCTATCTTGTCTGGAAGTTGCCTAATTTTAAACCATTTCAAAAGCTAACCTTTAGTTTTTAGTTCTAAGCGTTGAATATCCTGATCGTGAATTTCGTCAGTCTAGTCAGGCATTTTATATCATTGAGGAAAGGTGAGCTGTCAGTAAATAGCTTTAGAAAGTTTGGGAAGCCATTTAGAAAAAGAAAACTAAAGCTTGGATTGCTTCCACTAATTACACAAAAATAAAATCCAGAGAGATGAAGGATCAAAATGTGAAAACAAAATCATAGAAGCAATAAAAGGAAACTTGGATGAATATATTAATTTTGTGGTGGGGGAACCTTGTTTAAACATTATCCAAAATCCAAGAACCATGGTAGTTACAAAAGATTATTAAATTTGACCACATAAAAATTTAAAAACTTTTTATGATGAAAAACATAAACACACATACACTGGACCAAGTCACAAGACAGATGATAAACTGGCAGTGGGGGGAATATTGGAAACAGATGCAACAGAAGGTTTCCATAACAGGTAACCAATAGAAAAACATCTGTAGCCAAATTTAAAAAACGGGTCAAAAACAGGAAGAGGCAGTGTTCAGAGCAAGAAATACAAATGCCAACTAACATGGAAACATGGATGTTCAGCCGTGGCCGTGTTCAAAGTGTGAACCAAAACAGTGGTGGTTACAGTTTAACAAGCAACACTGGGACTTGCTTTATGTATTCATTTAATATATTTTGACTATTTCCATATATACTTGCTTCATTCTTTCCAGTTTCTACATAGTGTTTTGCTATGTGGATGTAATACGTATACATTAATTTACTAATAAATATTTGGGGGGGTTTGCATTTTTTGTATCTGTTGCCTACAATTATTAAAAATTAGAAAAAAACTCAACAGGCTAATTAAATCATTACACAGTTTGGCTTATCACCTTTAATAAAAGAGATGTTAAAAGGAAAGGGAGTTTACAAGATTTTCAGATGTTCCCTAAACTGCAGACGCCTTGTGAACTGCTCTGCAGGGACTGTGTGGAATGGCATGTAGAGTTGACTCGTGTTAGAGAAGCCCCGTTCTGAGGTGATGTGCGGCAACAGTGAAATTTGTGGACAAATGTATTTGTGTTTTTCATAGGCGAATGCTTGCGATGTATGTTCTGGAATAATCTTGGTTGCATCCATTTTGCCATGAGCAAGCACAATTTGGGGATTTTCTACTTCAAAAAAGCTCTGCAGGAGAATGACAATGTCTGTGCACAGCTCAGTGCCGGCAGCACTGATCCAGGTATGCCCTTTGCTGGGGGACAGCTTACACTTTACCGCGTGAGAAAAGTGTAATCGTAAAGAGCAACTATCTTGCCTGGCTGGCGTGGCTCAGTGGGTTGGGCCCTGGCCTGTGAACCAGGGGTCACTGGTTTGATTCCCAGTTAGGGCACATGCCTGGCTTGCAGACCAGGTGTGGATGCATGTGAGAAGCAACTGATTGATGTTTCTCTCGTACATCAATGTTTCTTTCCTTCTCATTCTCCCTCCCTCCCCCTCTCTCTAGAAATGAATAAATAAACTCTTAAAAAGAAAAGGGCAATCATCTGGTCAAAATGCATGCCGTGTGCATTTACAGTTAACACTGAGCCTGTGCAACAGGTTTGGGGAGTTTTAGTACATATTGCTACTTTCAATAAATAGCAAGGGGTTCAGAATAATTATCAAAGACATTTAAATTTACTTTTTCATGGATTTGAAAATGAATAATCTCATATGGTAATGTTGAAAACAAAAATATTTTGTTAAGATTTCTTGACTGTGCCAAACTTAGTGTTATTATAGCTTCTTTTCAGGGTTTCACTAATGGCACCACCTGGCAATCTTTAAGCAATTTCTGAAATTTATTCCTTCAACATTCATATTATACAGATCCTTGATTTGAAATGCTTAAAATCAAACAATTATTTAGCTTTGTAAAACATTTTTTAAAACTATTAATTGATGAAAAATGTGTCTAAAGTCACCAATAATCTTACTTTATTATGGATTGTGAAACTTTGAATATTTTTGTTTAAGAATACTTATTTATTTATTTATTTTTAGACAAAGGGGAAGGGGGAGACAGAGGGAAAGAAACATCAATGTGTGGTTGCCTCTCACATGCCCCCACTGGAGACCTGCCCCGCAGCCCAGGCATGTGCCCTGACCAGCAATGGAACCAGCTACCCTTTGGTTCACAGGCTGGCGCTCAGTCCACTGAGCCACACCAGCCAGGGCTACTTACAGACTTTAAAAATGTAGCAAGTAGGTCCTATCTCCTCTCTTTGCCTTCCTGGAACATTGTTGCCTGAGGAGCTTCTCATTTGTTGGCAAGCAGACAACTGAGATGACTGGAGAATATTTAGGGGGCTGGTTGGGGCTGGAGAGGATCATCACTGAGGGGAGCTATGAAACTTCAAATTGGGGTCACTGGTATTAAACATGGTAGTGTTTAAGTACTTAGTGGAATAGATGTTTTCAGTGTGACATTTAAATCTGATGATTTCTTCTCATCTGATTTTTATCATTAGGCAAAAAGTTCTCAGGAAGACCCATGTGTACATTACTAACCAACAAGAGGTACGAGTTGCTCTATAACTGTGGGATTCAGCTGCTTCACATCGGAAGGCCTCTTGCCGCCTTCGAGTGCCTGATTGAAGCCGTTCAGGTTTATCACGCCAATCCCCGCCTCTGGCTTCGGCTGGCTGAATGCTGCATTGCTGCCAATAAGGGGGTGAGTGCTGCCTGGGTATCTTTTCAAACCCATGCCTTCCCCCCTGTTACATGGAACGCAAAAGATACTTGGGAACCTACAAGACCTCATCCCTTCTTTAACTCACAGGGAATTTAGAAAAGATAGTCTTCTGTTCTTAAACAGCTCGACCAAAAAATGCAGTTTTCATAAAGTCAATCGTTAACATTCTGTTCTAGGTAAGTGTGGCAGCTGGTGTCAGCAGCCCCATGGAAGACTTGAAGCCCGTAGAAGGTCACACCTGTGGGAACAGACGTGGGCTAGCTGCTGGGGCAGGGGCTGTGCCGTCTGCAGGTGTGAGATGGTGCGCGTGCACCCAGTGGTTAAGAGAAAGACTGGTGGTGACCTAGTGTGCAGACAGCTGCGTTGCACTACGTTTCCCTCAGTGCCTGGGGCTCTACTTTTGATTCAGTAAATGGTTCAGAGTTCGTGGGTTACTGGGCTGTTTCTCTCTACACGTTGGTCCGCAGTGGCTGTGAGAAATAGGCCAGTGTACATTGGCGTCCACACCTAGATTATCTCCAAATGGCAGTGGGTGAAAGGCTTTGTATCTCAGGTGAGGAGTGGTAGTGGGAAGTGGGGGAAGGCAGGTTGTATCAAAATTGCCAGGTGTCTGTATCACCCCGTTTCCTGACCACCCCAACCCTTGCTGCGCTCTGGAGGTCAGTGGAGATTGGAGGGGTATGACCTGAAATGTTACCTGGCATGCCTGCCATAGGTGATGGAGGATGTTCAGGCTGTCCTCCTGCTAAGCAGCACTTCCCGAAAAACACCTGCAAGGACTAATGGGTTCAAAGAGGTGTGCTGGCCTGGCGGTTGGAGCACAGCGGGGGCACAGTGGGGATGTTGCCTCTGAGCGGCTTCTGTGAGTCATTCCGCTGCGCTTCTCCTTTTACGGGACGGTCTTTCTCCTGGATAAGTGTTAAATGGGCTGACGAACCATTCTAGGCGAAATTTATACTTTTTTTTTTTTAAATAAAAGGCTCTCTAGAAAGTGTGTTTTCTTTGACCCATTGATGAATTTGAGTGTTGGAGGCCCTTCTCCTGCACAGTGAATGGGAACCCGGGGGTCACACTTTCCGGGAGGAGAGACACACATTAAGGTTTAATGTCTTCTTTTCAAATGGCTTATTTTTAGAAACAGTGCTTTTTACAGTTGTTTTTGTGGATTATGACCCCTTCCATTTTCTTCTAAAAAGTTTTACATTTGTAATAAAGAAGACTTAGTTACCATAATTTGATCAATACCAGAACACTCATAGTCTGTCCTAATAATAGATTTGCCTTAAATATTTATCTGTCTTTGTGTATGTTTCTCCTCCTTTTAAAAATGATCTGAAGGGACCTAAAAGATAGTAAGAACAACCCAAAATGCTCTCAAAATCAGAAAACAAAATCCAAAGAGGAGCAACAATAAACTCCAAAGAAAATTACATCAAATTTCTTTCATCTAGTGAGGACAGAGGAGATGCTAAATGAAGCAGTTAGTACCCTGAGAAAGAAATTTACTTTTTAATAAAAACAACCAACTTGTTAAATTGAGGGTGCTAAGGAGATCCTTTTGTCCTGTTGATTTGGCAGAAGTAGGGCTTATGTGCAGGTGGGTGGTGTATAATATATGAGAAGAAATCTGCTAAACAACATCACAAGACTCCATTGTAGGGAGAGTACTTAACCAATGTAAGAGAAGGCTTAAAAAAAAACACAGTGTATCACTTAGTTTTCTGAAAATGTACCATTTTTTTCTGAGTTTTGAAATTCAGATTTGTTAATGTTATTACTTCCAAGGTATTATACAATAATATTTTAATTACATGTGATTCTTTAAGACCGATCTGGCACACTTTCTGGCTATGGGTGTATTATTAAATATATGGTTTATTGCCATGGAGTTTCAGGTCCATTCCATCATGGTTTTCATCTGTTGCATCTCCAGATCTAGCCAGATGATCAGCTTGCATGCATGGCCTAAAGGATCAGGGAAGAGAGTATAGATGAATCATTATAAATTTATCACCATCACTAGGAAAAGAAGTCAGAATGGAAGTCCTTCCTTCCAGTAATGGCTCAACACAAATTTGTTCAAATTAGAGCAGTTAAGCATTATGTAATATTTTCTTTTTAAAGTGACTGTACAGTGAATCCTTGTTTTATTAGAAGTCACACTGGAGGCACAGGTATAACGCAGTTACATTAGGGAGCACTAGGTAGCAACACAGAAACATTGTTATTTAGAGAAGGACGTTTCTTCACAGGGCAGAGTTGAACTCTGCAAGTCCATGTGGGTTGGCTCCACTTTGTGCCTGTATGTGAGAACCTGGAAGAGTTCGTCAAATGACTAGCTGGGATTCCACCTGCAGGTGAATCAGAGGCAGAGTAAAGAAGGCAAATGAAATTGGCCCCAAACTCTTATAATGAGATAATATAGCTTAGTGAAATGCCCTATATTTATTAATTTGAGAGAGAAGAAGAGAGAGAAACATCGATTTGTTGTTCCACGTATTTATCCATTCAGTATTTGATTTTTGTGTGTGCCCTGACCAGGGATCAAACCTGTAACCTTGGCATATTGGGATGGCACTTTAATCAATTGAGCTACCTGGCCAGGGCTTAGTATATTTTAATATATATTTTATATGTATGTATACATACATGCAAGTAGCTTTTACCACTTTCAGTTTAATGTTTACAGGGTCTTAGGATTTTAATTTACTGCAAGGCGAGAATTGTGACGTATGTAGCTTATTAAAGTTTATATGTTTTTGACAATTTAATTAATACATACTTTCAATTAGGAAGGGAAAAAATTCACTTTAGGACTCAGAGCTGCCTCCCTTTTCTTTTTCACTGTGTTTATGTGAATCTCTTTTTACTCTGATTTAAAGTGCCTGTGATGTGCAGCCTGGTACCTGGGGGGTCGAATATTCTAAATAAATCATTCTAAATACATGCTCGAGTCATTCTTAAATTGCCTTTTTCCCTTGGAATTACCTCAAATCTCATATTAATTAAAATACAGCATATGTCAAAGACTTTCAGCCCCAAGTACTCTTTTCTTCGATACTGAACATACTTCCTTTATCACCAAAAGCTCCACACTGATGCGTCTTAAGAGCTTTACTGAGTAACTGGTAAGGTATTAGTTAATTTTTCATACCCTGTTTCATGATTCTGTTAAATTAATTGGAAATCGTTTGTGTTTTGTAGACTTCTGAACAAGAAACAAAAGGCCTTCCCAGTAAAAAAGGAATTGTGCAGTCTATCGTTGGCCAAGGCTACCATCGCAAAATAGTTCTGGCGTCCCAGTCCATACAGAACACCGTGTACAAGTAAGTATGCTGCAGAGAGAAAGGGGCTGTGTTCAGACTCCTCATTTCATGGGGGAAACTACGCTGTAGCTAGGTTTTATGGCTCTTTCAGAATAGGTCCGTAGTGAGTGTTGCCTGACATGTGAGTTCGGCTGCCTGCGCAGCATGGGTGCTGAAATGACTAATGGCCCGGGAAGGCCTGGTCTGGTCAGTGCCGTTATCCAGAATGTCCAGGAGAGGGCATCTTCATGTTTCCTTTTCAAGGTTTATCATGGTTAACTTCTCCTTTAGGTATTTTCTTAGAGACCCTGAAGCTAATTCTTTCTATTAGGAGAAAAAAGAACTGATATGTAAAGCATCCAAAGTATCATAAATCTGTCAAATGTAAGAACCTTTAGTGAATGACTTACATACAAACATCTTTATCTTGTATAAAGATTCCAATTTGGTGTTGTATTTCTAAAGTAAGTAGGCTTTGTAAAACATTCACTGCTTCCCTACCCCCCTGCCACCCCCTGCCAAAATAAAAGTTTTCTCATAGTTTTAAAATAGTATCTGACCCACAATATTTTGGTCCTAATTTATTTCAACTGTAATGAAGAATTTTTAAAGGACTTTATGTATTAACATATCACTTTCCTACGATTTCAAAATTGTTACTAATTTTTACATTTATGTATTTTCAAAATAAAACCAATTCAGCTTGATATATCAAAGCAAAGAAAGTTATATAAAATCTCAACAAAATTATAAGACAAGAGATAATGCTACCTTTTCAAAACCTTTTTTTTTTTTTTTAAGTCATTTTCAGCCCTGGCTGGTGTGGCTCCGTGGGTGGAGTGCGGGACAGGTTCGGTTCCTGGTCAGGGCGCATGCCTGGGCTGCGGACCGGGTCCCCCGTTGGTCGGGGTGTGAGAGGCAGCTAATCGATGTCACACATCAGCGTTTCTCTCCCTTCCTTCCTTTCTCTCTAAAAATACATAAATCTTTTTTTAAGTCATTTTCAAAAGTAAATAAGGGTTAAATGTGACAATCTTTCTTCCCTTGCTTCCAGTTCTTATTAAACCTGCCTAGTTGTCCTTCCTTCTCTGTAGCCCCTTTGTTGCATTAACAACGATGTGTATAGTGTGTGTGCTTGCGATCTATGCTTTTTGTACCTTATATATACTATTTAGAATTTGGGTTTTTAGCATTCTCTTGTAACTGCTTATACAAAAATGTCTACCTATCACAGGGCAAAGTTTTCATTTACCATTATATTGGTTTTATTTTGGATCGTGGAGAAGTATTATTTCTTTTTATGTTATTTGCTTAGCTAATTTGGTTTTGTTCTTTTAAGTGACGGGCAGTCCTCAGCCATCCCTGTAGCCAGTATGGAGTTTGCAGCCATCTGTCTCAGAAATGCCTTGCTGCTGTTACCTGAAGAACAGCAAGATCCGAAGCAGGAGAATGGGTCTAAAAACAGCAGTCAGTTAGGCGGGAACCCTGAGAGCAGCGAAAGCAGTGAAACTTGCAGGTATTCTAATTCCTCTGAACCCCTCCCGGACCTCATTAGTAAGCCTCTCTCTGTCCTTTGGGTGCGCTCCTACAGTCTGCAGCCCGAATTTCCAAAATCATCTGTTTTGAATAATAAGAAAGGAAAGTATGAATGTTTAAGTGTTTCTGGAAGAGAAAAACAGGTGAAGGCTGAGTCAGGAGAGAACCTTGGGAGAGAAAAGTGGAAAGTAACAGCTTTTCAGTAACAGGAAGAATAGCTGCAAAAAATCCTGTTGCAGAAGAAGCAGTGTTTTTTTTTTCCTTTTATTAAAAGAAATACTTAAATCTTAAACCTATACCATTCTATAAACATTGGGAAAGCTTCTTTAGTAATAAGTCAACACCTCTTTATATAAGAGTGTTCTTTTTACACATGGCACTTCAAACTCCAGTCTCCCATCCCAGCGTTTTATCTTAAGTATAATAGAAATGAGTGTGTGATATAGAAAATCTGAAACAAAATTGTAGGATTTTTTCCCTCCATAAAGGGGTTGTATTCTACCGTAGTTGATAAAATGCCATGACAAGAATGAGGAATGTGTGAAAACCTTGGAGTGGTTTTCTTTGCATGGCGGAGATACTGTTCTCATTTAGGGGCTTTTGAAAGCGGTATCGTGTGCTGGGGGAGAAACTAGCGTACAGTGTAGTTTTAGCACCTGAGTGATACTGAGTTATAAGCATATTTCATTGCTTTGCCTCTTTCACACTTTTGTCTCAAAAAATTGCACGGGAGTGAGGATAGAGAAACAAAGTTTAGCATTTAACCATTTATTTGTTGCTCTTCATAACTGAGAGTCCATCTTTATTTTAGCAGTAAAAGCCATGATGGTGATAAATTCATTCCAGCTCCACCTTCTTCTCCGTTAAGAAAACAGGAATTAGAGAACTTAAAGTGAGTATCTAAACAAAATTACTGTTGCGTTTATTGAAATAGCACGTCGTTTTTGATCTCCCTTATTCTCTTAGTATTACGAATTACACGGATGGAATGCCAGATGTTAAGCCAACCTTTCAAGCTTGTGACAAATACTACTGATCAGAATATATTATCTCTTTCATAAAATGTTGGATTCAGTTTGTTAATATTTTGTTAGGAATATTTGCTTCTACAATATGTTCGTTCACAAGGAAGGTTGGTCCTTGCCTTTCTTCCCTTGTAATGTCTTTGGTCAGGTTTTGGTTCCAGGGTGGTGATGAACAGATAAATGAGTTGGGAAGTGCTTCTTCTTCCTCTGTTTTCTTAAAGAATTCGTATAAGATAAATGTTATTTCTTGCTCACATGTTTAGTAAAGTTCACCAGTGAAACCATCTGGCCTAGGGTTTTCTCTCTGGGAAGCGTCTGATAATTAATTCAAATTCTTCAATAGATGAGTGCTATTCACATGTTCTACTTCATCTGTGTCGGCTTGAGTAGGTTATAGTTTTATCTATGTACATGATAAGCCCCATTATTACTGCTTTGCACAGTAATGTACATGTTAAAGAAATTAAAAGGAACACAGTAGTCTTTTATGTTTAGCTGCATAAATACCATTTCTTGATGATTTTAGTTTCTATAAGATATCATTTCCCTTCAGTGTGAAGATGTGAAGACAGCAGGTCTTATACAGGTCTTGTTTTGCTAGGTGTTTTTTTTGTTGTTTTGTGTTTTTTTTAAGATTTTATTTACTTAGTTTTTTTTTTAAGAGTGGGAAAGAGGAGAGAAACACTAACGTGTGGTTGTCTCTTGCACACCCCCAACTGGGGACCTGGGTGACAACCCAGACATGTGCCCTGACTGGGAACCGAACCAGTGATCCTTCAGTTCATAGGCTGGCACTCAGTCCACTGAGCCACACCAGCCAGGGCTGCTAGGTGTTATTTTTTAAGTCTAGAATTGTCTTCATCTCATCTTTATTCTTGGAGGCTATTTTCACAGAACACGGAAGTCCAGGTTGGTGGTAGGGGGCGTTTTTGCTCCTCCAGTCTGATCGGTCTGCTCTTTCAGGACGTCACTGTACTGTCCTCTGGCCCCCGTTGTCTCTGATTAGAAGTTCACAGTCATTGCATGTAGGTGATATTTTCCCTCTGTCAGGATGGATTGTCTCTCTCTGTTTTCCAGCAGTTAGGTTATGACGACTCTAAGTCTGATTTTGTTTGATTGTAATCCTGCTTGGGGTCAGTTCAAGTGAAAAGAGAGTACAGTTAAAATGTTAATTATACACTGCTGGTAGCATTGTAAATTGACATACTGCTTTTGGAAAGCATTTCATTTATTCACATTTTGTTTCAGCAAACATTAGTGCTAGTCTTGTGCCAGGTGCAGGGAATCAAAAATAAAAGAAAAAACGGTCCTCAAAAGCAGATGGCCAACACTTAGCAGAAAATGATACTGGCTAATAGGTTAGTTGTTAGGTGGGGAGATTGGGGATGTCTTCTTTCTCGTGATGGTTGAGCATCCTTGTGAAGGGGAAGCGGCCTCACTTGACCATTTTGCGTCTCTTTCATTCTGCTCACGGTGCTCAATCCGATGCGAGAGTTCACTGACCACCTGCATTTCTTGATCTGAGAACCTTTATTTGTTCAGTTTACCATTTTCATACTGTGTTTTGCATCCTTTTCACTTTTATAAGGATTCTTTTTTTTTTTTTTTTAAGGATTCTTATATACTAGGAAATTGGCCTTTATTATTTATTTGTCTTGTGACATTGTTCACGATACTCACTTAATAGAGTAGAATTTCATTTTTTAGAGTCATATTTATCAGTATCATTTCTTATCTGCCACCCATGGGAGTGGGACCAGCTTGTCCCGTGTCTCTGCCCCTCCTAGCAATCTTAAAGTGGTTTCTTCTTCAGTTCTGCAGTTGGTTTCTTCTTTAATTCCATAGTTGTAGGACTTCCATTCAGCTTGATTTCTAACGGTTCTGAATGATGGTTGCTCTATAGTAGTTGTAATTTTGATGTGGTTATGAGAGGAGGCAAATGTGTTTCCTTACGCCATCTTGACCAGAAGTACCTCTTTACTTTTTTTTTTATTTCATGCAGTGTTTAGAAGAAGAAAGTCCTTTATGCCTCTAAGATTTTAAAAATAATCCATCCTGGCTGGTGTGGCTCAGTGGATTGAGTACCAGCCTGCGAATCAAAAGAGTGCTGGTTCAATTACCAGTCAGGGCACTTGCATGGGTTGTGGGGCCAGGTCCCCTGTTGGGGCACGTGAGGGGCAGTGGATCCATGTGTCTCTCTCATGTTGATGTTTCTCTCCCTCTCTTTCTCCCTCCTTTCATCTCTCTCTAAAAAATAAATAAGTAAAATCTAAAACTAAATAAATAAAAGAATTTATCCATGTTTTCTTCCAGCATTTTCACTGTCACACTATCACAACCACCAATCTAAGTCTTTGTTTCATTTCATGTTTATTTTGGATAAACAAGTAAGTTAGGAAGTCTGTCCTTATTTTGTATAATTTTTCATAGTATAGTCCATAGAACTGTACTATGGAACAGAACCTTAAAACGCTAAGGTTTTATGTCTAAGCAGTTTTATTTAAATTAGATTTTTATAAAATAACATGTTTATTTACAGGAACCAAGTATAAAGGACACAGGGACAAAAACTAGGGGTGGGATGGAAATGGGAGGGAGGTGGGGAGCACTAGGGGGGGTGGGCTGGGATGGGAGTAAAAGACAGAAAACTGTACTTGAACAACAATTAAAATTAAAAAATAGGAGAAAAATAACATGTTTATTTCTCTTTGCATTAAAAAAATCTGGAGGGCCCTGGCTGGTGGAGCTCAGTGGATTGAGTGTGGGCTGTGAACCAGAGGGTTGCGGGTTCCATCCCCAGTCAGGGCACATGCCTGGGTTGTGGGCCAAGTCCCCCGGTGGGGGCCATGTGAGAGGCAGCCACACATGATGTTTCCCTCCCTCTCTTTCTCCCTCCCTCTCCCTCTAAAAAGAAATAAATGAAATATTGTTTTAAAATTTAGAGGGATTATATCAAAACCATTATAGTCATTGTCCCTGAGTGGTGGGATAATTGATACTTTTTTATTAGTTAGCTGTGTTTTTCTAGCTATTTAAAAATGGAGCTGTTGCATTCATGTTAGTGATACACCCCTCCTGATACCTTGGCTCTTCAGAGGACACTGGCCAGCACGTGTGCCCTTTTCTGGTCGTGCATCCTCAGGTCTGCGTGTTCATGGCCGAGCACTGCTGCCAGCGAGCACAGGGCGCCAGGCACCCTGCTCAACGAAACAGTAACTTCCTGTGTCTTTGTTTAGTTTTATTCTGTCAACTTATACCATACATTCCATCCTGGCTGGTGTGGCTCAGTGGATTGAGCGCCGGCCTGTGAACCAAAGGGTTGCTGGTTTGATTCCCAGTCAGGGCACATGCCTGGGTTGTGGGCCAGGTCCCTGGTAGGGGGTGTGTGAGAGGCAACCACACATTGATGTTTCTCTCCCTCTCTTTCTCCCTCCCTTCCCTCTCTAAAAATAAATAAAATATTTTTTTAAATTATACCATAAATTCACACTTTGCAGTGATACCCTCTCTGTCCTGGTGTGTGTGTGTGTGTGTGTCTCCATATCCCCACAGTGTCCTACGTCAGGAAGAAAGAATTAATCCTCTGATTATATGGAAGAAAATCTTAAGTCACAGACTTAGTTAGAAATGAAGAGTTGGTCATTTAAGGTCTTAAAAGTAGTATTTTGGTTTTTCAAACTTGACAATGATAGTTAAATATTTTTCCCAATTATCATTGGTATATTAAAATTTCTTGAATTCTTATTTCCTGTATGAGTCATAAAATAACAAGAAAATAAAAGTGACAAATTTCATGAAACAATGGCAAAAACAAAATATACAGAAGAATATTTGCTGTTAAATGAAATAAAATTGAGTTTTTACAAAGCAATCAAATTTCAACCATATAACTAAAATAATTCACTGTGCCAGATTTTTGTCTTGAGTGAGTGGAAATGTATGAAAACAAGGCAAATTAAGGAAAGCCAGACTGTGGTGTGAAGTAAACGGGTGGGGAAGAAGTGGGCTGTGAAGCTCAGCCAGGGCAATATTTAGGAAAACACTCGAACTTACTGAAAAATGTACCATTGTCCCCCAGTAAGTCTAATGCCTCTAGAGATGCCACTGTTTATGGAGCCACCCACATTTCATATTTATTGAAGGGTTCATGTGTTTTTAATGTTATTTTATATGGTGAAAGTCCAAGTACAGTCCTGTGCTTCTTAGTAACATTTCAGCCACAGACCCCATATATGACAGTGGTCCCAGTCCCATAAGGTTATGATCGCATTGAAATACTCCGGCCTCCTGGGGACATTGTAGCACAGTGCGTTCACTCACATGTCTGTGGCGATAAACAAACCAACTGCTCCACCAGTCGTATAAAAGTATAGCTCACAGAGTTATGTATGGTACCTAATACTTGATAACAAACTCCTATGTTACTGGTTTATATGTATTTGATATACTGTACTTTATCGTCATTGTAGTGTACTTTTTCTCTTTCTGAAAAACGGTTTGCTATAAAACAGTACGTGCAGGATGGCATGCTTCTCAAAGAGTTTTGTGCCTCTCATGGTGTAATTGTTTGCTTTGCACATGCCCTAGCAGGAGGATTGGGGATTTTCAGGGAAAATGAAATTACTTCCCTATTCTTGCAGAGAGGGGCCAAGGCTTTCCACAGGGAATTCCATCATCATAAAGTGAGGTGAAGATGGGCTCGCTGGTATACAGTGACCTTTTTTCCCTTGTGGAGCAGATGGGAGAAAGGAAGTGGGACAAGATGGAAGGAGCCTTAGGGTAGGTTTATAAAAAGAACTGCTGTGCAAGACAGTAGTAATGGCAACATGGAGACAAATGGTGGAGGGAAGGAACCATAAACGATTTGTGTCGTAATTTTTAAAGCAATAAAAGCTCACGCACGATGCAGTTGGGTGCGATGAAGGGCAGTTCTATGGCCGGAGCCAGCTGTCCTCTATGGAGGGAAGAGTCCGTGTGCATCGGTTCTGTGGAGATTGCGATTTCTTAGAGATTTCTTCTAGTTCTGACCTGAATTCTTTTATGTGATTGGAGCTGTGTGTGACTAGTGTGTAGTTTAGTTTTTATGGATTATTATATTCGACCCCTTGTGCCCCATAATACCCAAGACACCAATGCAAAACCTCATTTCCTATTTCTAGCATAACTAATATGCAGTAAATTATCAAGACTGTTCTAATGGCCACTTCTTACGGTATGGGTTCACAGCCCTTTGAGTATTTTTCAGTTCCTTTCATTTGCACATAAATGAAGATGGCTCCAAAAACATTAATTCTAACCAGGTTACAAGCATGCTTTCAGAAGGCCTGTGACACCTGGAGCAATTTCAGGACTCTATATTAAAATGAAGGTAGGTTTCAGGAAAACATTCTCACAATTAAAGTGGAAATATGAGCCGTTCCCCAGGTCACGGAACACGGCTCAGAGACTAACCGAACTGTTTCGTTGCGGGGCTCAAGTGAGCAAAGAGGCACTGATAGGAGGGGCCAGGGAAGGCAGGCGTGTAACGGCAGGGGGAGAGGATTACCGCGGGTCCTGAGCCACTCCGCTCCGCAAAGCCTTCCGTTTCCTTCAGGCAGCAGAGCACATACGTGGATTCTTCTGTCTTCGGTCAAATAAATGCTCTGATTCTAAGTTTTTAAAATAAAAGGTGATTCTGCTTCTAGGTATTTAGACAAGAGAAAAAATAACACGGACACACAAGAATTTCAAAGCAGCTTTACTCATCATGATAGACAAAAACTAGAAAATAACCTAGGTATTATTCATCAGCAGGAGAATGGATAGCGAATTGTAGTTCATGCTGTATATTGGAGTACTACTCAGCTCTAGAAGGAGAGGAATTACTGATGCCCAAGTTAACCTGATTAGAGTCTCAAAACACTTGTGCTTTTTTTTTTTTTTACTTAGTATAAGATACATGTTGTATAATTCCATTTATACCATTTATATGATAGGCAAAACTCTACAAAAATAATATATTTTCATAGAAATTAGAACAGTGGTTGGGGAATTGGAAGGAATCATTTTGGGGTGACATAAATGCTCTGTATCTTAATTGGGTTGCTGGTTACATATATCCAGACTCAACAAGCTGTACACTTAAAATGGTGTATTTTAATATATATAAACTATACTTCACTTAAAGTTTTTAGAGGTATTTTGAAATTTTGCAAAATTAACATAATTCTAAAATATATTCTTTTGGGAAATGTTATTTAACCACTGATGATTAATAAGTGGTCAGTTTCCCTTACACATCATTTATGAGGTGGCATGACATGGAAAACTGGTTTTCTTAACCAAAAAAGTAAAAAACAATTCCTCTTCTTGAGTTTAACATGTGTTTCTTCCAAGTGCAGTGTTCACTGCCAAATCCACTCACCACGTGTGGCTGCCGAGCGCATGGAGTGTGGCTGGTGAAGGTGTGATACCCATATTTCTGGGGGAGAAAAAAACAAATTTTAGAGCTCCCCCAAAAGTGTAAAATGTCAATAATTTTTGTATGGATTATATTTGAAAGTTTTAAATGTATTAGATCAGCCCTGGCTGGCGTAGCTCAGTGTATTGAGCTCAGGCTGTGAACCAAAGCATCTCAGGTTCGATTCCCAGTCAGGGCACATGCCTGGGTTGCAGGCCACGGCCCCCAGCAACCGCACATGGATGTTTCTCTCTCTCTCTCTTTCTCCCTCCCTTCCCTCTCTAAAAATAAATAAATAAAATCTTTTTTTTTATTTTTTTAATAATAAATAAATGTATTAGATTAATTAAGATATGTAAAATTAGTTTTGCCCGTATCTTTCTACTTTTTTAGATTTGCCCACCAGAGAATTCTAAATCTCACTCACGGCTCCAGTTCTGTTCTGTTGGACTGCGCAGCTCCACAGCCTTTGAGCCGTTTGACATGTCGCATTTGTTGACATACGGTTTCTACAAATGTGTGATATTGTTTCTGTGCCACTTTTCTCTCATGCCACAGGTTTTCGCTGAGTATCTCTTCAGAAAAATTTGTATCTTTAAGAGGCCTAATGTCCAAATGAATCTTAGAATAGAAGCTTGTGCAGGATTCATATTATGGCCATATGTTTTGATTTAATTATTAATGTTGCCACATGCATTTGGAGATTGATTTTCTTATACAGTGATTGGTTTATAAGAGTGTACTTTTAAGATTTTCTTTTTTTTTAAGAGTCAAACATTTATTGATTCTCTACCTATAAATTTTAAAAACAGTTTTCTTGAGATATAATTCACACCCTACAATTTACCCGTCTGAAGTGTACAATCAGTAGTTTTTAGCATATTCACAAATATGTGTACCTTTCACCACAATTTGAAAAGATTTTCATCATCTCAAAAATAAACCTGGTACCTTTTAGCTAAAGACCCCTTTACCCCCAGTCTGCAGTCCTAATTAACCTACTTTCTCTGTGGATTTTCCCATTTAGACTTTCATATGAATGGAATCATATAGTATGTGGACTTTTGTGACTGGCTTCTTTCACTTAAGATAATGTTTTCATAAAGGACCCATGGACATGGACAACAGGGTGGGGAATGACTGGGGGTGGGGCGGGTAGGGGTGAGCAATGGAAAAATTGGGACACCTGTAACAAAACAAAATTTTAAAAAAATAATGTGCCCTAGCTGGTGCAGCTCAGTGAATTGAGCTTGGGCCTGCGAACCAAAGGGTCGCTGGTTCAGTTCCCAGTCAAGGCACATGCCTGGGTTGTGGCCAGGTTTCCAGTGAGGGGTGTGAGAGAGGCAACCACACATTGATGTTTCTCTCCCTCTCTTTCTCCCTCCCTTCCCATCTCTCTAAAAATAAATAAATAAAATCTTTAAAAATATTTTAAAATGTTTTCAAGGTTCATCCAAGTATCATGTATCATATTTTATTCCTTTTTATTGCCAAATATATTCATTGTATGGACATACCACATTTTATTTACCATTTAATTCATTGATGGACATTTGGATTATTTCCATCTTTAGGCTGTTGTGAACAGTGCTGCTATAAACATTTGTGCCCGAGGTTTTGTGTGGGCGTGCGTTTATTTTTCTTGGATGTAGATGTAGAAGTAGAACTGCTGCGTCATGTGGTGATTCTGTTTAATCATTTGAGGAATTGCCAGGCTTTTGTAAAGCGGCTGCACCATGTACAATCCCAGCACTCATGTATGAGCATTTCAGTTTCATTGCATCTTCACCAGCACTTGTAATTGGCCTATTATTATTATTATTATTATTATTATACATTGCAGTGGGTGTGAAGTAGTGTTTTCTTGTGGTTTTGACTTTCATTTCCTTCAGGACTAATGAGGTATGGCATCTTTTTTTTATTCAACAGGCATTTGTATTAGCTTCCTTAGAGAAGTGTTTGTTCAGATTCTTTGCCTATTTTTTAATTGGGTTACTTATCTTTTTGTTATTAAGTTATGAGTTCTTTATGCGTTCCAAATACAAGACCCCTAACAGGTATATGATTTACAAATATCTTCTATTCTCTGGGTTGACTTTAGACTTTTTTGAAGGTGTCCTTTGCATCACAGAAGTTTTTCAATTTGATGAAGTTCAGTTTCTCTATTTTTTTTTCTTTATTTGTGTGTGCTTTTCATGTCATATCTAAAAATCCTTTACCAAATCCAAGGTCATGAGGGTTTGTGTCTGTGTTTTCTTGTAAAAGTTTTATAGTTTTCAGTGCTTACGTTTAGGTCTTTGATCCATTTTGAGTTAATTTTGGGGAAGAGTATGAAATAAGGCCTTGACTTGATTCTTTTGCATAGCGGTATCTTAATGATAATAAAGAAATAAGTTCATCCATAGGATGAGTCCCTATTAACATTTCATGCTTACATAGTGGTTTAATACCTGTCATAGGTATATACTGGCCTTCCATGTAGCTTTTTACAGGACATCATTGTTGTTCATTCCAAGGTTTTGATAGTAGCTGAAATTTTAATTTCTAAAACTGAAGTGGAGGCTGCTCTGGAGCCTGGGAAGGGGCATAACAACTGGAGAAGGGAAGGAAGCAATGTTGAGGCGAACAGGGGTGATGTCTGTACGAAAAATTAAAGTCAAAGCACATAACATAAAAATGTAATTCAGTTTCTCCTTTTTTCTTTAATTAGAGGCTCAAAAATGGATAAAAGGAAATGTTCCGGCCAAATTTAATGAAGCCCAGTTAAGTTATTTCACAAGTATAAATTGTAGAGCCTGGAGTAGTTCGTTTAGACCCTGATGTAACACTCAGCGAATTACTTCCCATTCAGTGAAAAAGGACCTCCATGGCCCGATGTTTGTAAGAGAAAATGAATCAAACAAATGGTCAATAACATAAATAGTATAGACACTTTTAGTGTGCTTAAGGAATCATATTTCTTTTGCTGTTAGCCTGGTTGTTCTGTTGTCTCTCACGAGACACACCTAAAGCAGGACTATGGCTAATAATCTTCTGAATCTCCCATTGCTCTTGCCCCGGCCTGCTAACCAAGTGCCATCCTACTGCAACCTGTCCGTCTGACCCACTCTATCGGAGAAGGAACCTGTCTGTCTGACACTCCCTCACGTTATCGCAGTTGGCGTTCACGCTGGCATGATTCACGTCTGCTCCCAGCGCTTCATTTGGGTGGATGTGATGGGACTGATTACAGGCCAGGGTTAGAGTAGTTCTCCAGTGGTCTGCCCCCCTGTGGAAACCCCACAGGGCCACCGCCGACACTGGACAAATCATCTAATCCCTCTGGGCTTTGCTTCTCTCTGCCAGCAAATCAGCAAATTGGATTGGGTGGACGAGGTTCTCTGAGATGCTAGACTTAATTAAAAAGAAAAACTCTCCAGCTTCTTTGTACTGGGCTATTTGTTTTGGATTTGGGTGTGTTCGTCAGTGAGATTCTTTTTGTACAGAACTGTTCCTAGAAAGCAAAACATTTGCAGAATATGTGAAGTGAAAAATTTATCTAATTTAACTTAAATTTTCTTAAGAGTTGAAAGTTGACAGATTTAACATTTTCTAAATGGTTGTAGATAAATGGAAATGGTTTTGGGGTTTTTTGGGGGGGGGTTGAAATTTTAAAATTCAGTACCATAGTTTTTTGGAAGAATTTTCTTACTGGACTTTTGTAAGTACCACATGCTAACCACTGGAGCGCCTCTTACTGGATTTTTGCTGTCAAGTTTTCAGGCAGTGTTTGTTATGAGGTCGGCTTTGTGGATTTGTTTTGCTTTGACCAATGTTACTTACTGGATTTACGCCCATCTGAACCTCTCCCAAATAAGGGTTCAACTATGTCAGACACTTATTTTAGATTCATTTAATTTACAGAAAATAATGGCTTGACAGATTTTAATGCCCAGTCTTGTATAGCTGGTTGCTGTAATTTGGTGCTTTGAGGAAAGTTTTTTTCCCCCCTTTTCTTTCTTCTTCATCCTTTTCTTTTCCAAGGGCCGGCGATCTGTGGCCCCAGAGCCAGCTCCTCCAGCAGGAGGGGGGGAGTGTGGGGCTGTGACAGGCCCTTGGCGGGGGGCCGGGGCTAGCGTGTCTCTCCCCTTGAGGTATAGTTCTTCCAGTCTGCTGAACTGTCAGATCCACTGAGGGCCTGGGAAAGCGGATTGGACAGTGACTCGGGGAGTAGCGGGGTGGGGGGCCAGTATATTAAGTAGCAGCTATCAAAAGCAATGTGATTTCTCCAGAGGCTTACTAGGTAAAGCCATGCGTGTTTGCAGTGTCCCCAGTGTGCGGGAATTATGCAGAAGAGTGCGTGCGGGATTGTTTCCTAAGAGGACAAGGAGGACGCGGGAGAGGGTGATGAGCGGCGAGGTGGGGTCCGGGTAAGGCACAGGGGGAAGCGGAACGGAAATGTTACTTTGAGTTTCATGCGGTGGAACTGACTTCATTCTAATGTTTCTTGATCAGAAAGCCAGCCTTCAGTTGTTGCGTTCACATATATTTAAGTGCTTTCTTTATAGAAAGATCGTTTTATTATTAGAATCTTTCACCCTGTTGTGATGTGACATGGTATCTCCTGGGAAAAGGGGCGACAGTGGAGGAAAACAGATTTTTACCTTCTACATAAGTATGGTTTGGACTTCCTGAGAGGCAGGACCTGTGCCTCGGATATTACATGACTGGTTTCTGGACCCAAAGTGGGCCTGACAGGGGGCTGGCGTGGTGATAGCCCCCTCCCGTCGGGAGAGGCCGGGCGGGCTTTTCCCAGCGGGCCTGCCCGGGGTGAGGCTGTCCTAGACTCCAGGACCCGGACACTCGGCTGGGTGGCTGCCCTGCCTGCGGGAGCCCGGAAGGAGGCGCCTTGGTCGCTGGGTGGCCTGCCCCAGGGGGCCAGGCGCGGCTCTGGGTGCCTGCAGAGTAAATGTAAGATTTGAAAACGGTGGTCTTCGGTGCATACCCATCAAACGCCTGCCGCAGGCGGTGAGAAACTGCGCTAGCCTTTGTGCAGGGAGCAAAGGATGGGGGCTTCTCCTTCTAAGGAGTGCGAGTTTTGCCCCCATCTTTGGCAAAGTCACAAATGAAAATGGATATTAGACTTGGTGTCCGTCATTCGTATAGGGCCTGAATTGACGGTCTTCTCAGGCCTCTGGAAAACCTAACCCAGGGCTTTAAAATTTAAGTTTTTTCTTTTTCTTCATAAGCAACACACACCTGACTGATAAATGAATGTTCACTGTCATCTTAAAACAAAAACTCCAAGTAAGCCAGAAGAGGAAACTGAATTACCCTAATCCCTAATCTCACGGCATTGGGAGTGACCCACTGGAGTACTTCTGAAAGTGGGAGATAACTAGCCAGTGCCTTCCTCCTTTGGGCCGCGAGTCCTCCCAGGGAGAACACCGCCCCTCAGGGGGCCGTGGCCACAGGGAGTCTAGCTCCTGGAGACAGCTGTTGGAGACTCGGGGATATTGACAGCAGGCTCGTTAGGAAAATCCCTTTGGAAGTGGTACTGCTTGTCTGCTCTTAAATCATTCTTCTCTGTGAACGGGGTTCAGATTTTCAGTTATATGCTCAGCAACAAAATTTAAACTTGTAACATTTGGATTATGTTTTCTTTTTAAAATGACAGCAGGAAGACAATACTTTCAGGGGTCATTTCTATAGTTCATTAAAATGACAGCAGATATGTATATGTGCATAGTTATATATGCAGTAGAGAAATCGTAATGTAATCTTTCTGCTCTAGTTTTAGGGCGATCTTGTGAATTGATAGAGAAGCGCTCTGATAGGATGGGGGGAGCAGTGAGTTGGGAGTCCACAGTGTTGAGCGTTAGCCTGAATCTAGTCATATGCTCTAAGCAGGAGAACAGTGTATGTGATCACTTTGAACCTCAGTGTCTCCGTCGATAAAACAAAGAACCGAGGTGGGCAGTCTGTCAGCCCTGCCCTTGTGGCCTAAGACCGTACGTGTCCATTTCCGTTTGCCGTCTCCGGGGCCAGGCTACCTTTCCGTGTCATTAGAAATCGAGGGGCTGCCTTTCCGTGAGTGGGTAATTTCTGAAGGCTCCAGCAGCCAGGACTGAGCCAGTGAGAGGAAGCAGCAAACCACTCCTGAGATGGCCCAGCTGTGCTTTTCCTAGAAGGGCCATTTCTTGTCGGGGGGCTTTGGAGTGTTAGAAGACTGCGGCAATGTGGTTACCTTCTTCCTGAGGCTGAAATTACAGCCTCAGTACATGTAATGATATACATATGCATTGTCATTTGTAAACATACCTCAAAACCCTCTATCTAAGTCAGGTCGTTTGTGGCCGGCCGTTCAGACTTCATTTCTATTTGACAAGGGTTTATTTTAAGATCGCTTTGTGGGATGGTTGTTTAACATTCAGGTGATGTATTCGTGTCAGGTCTTCAGCCAGACCTGCTTTAAATGAGCCGCATGTTAAGTAGAAAATTGAACAAATGTAGGTTTCCAACCCAGCTTAGCAAAATCAGTGTAACTTAATTTTTTTATTTTCGCATTAATTTATTCAGCCTGGGTTTTTTTGTTTTGTTTTGTTTTCTTGAATATTTACTTAGGACGATAGTGCCTGTATGACTGAAATTCTTTTAGATACTCGTGATATTGTTGCGCAGTGAGAACTATAGGCTTCTTAATAGGCTCAGAGAACAGCACTTTACAGTAGCTAAGTTAAATGGATTTTTAGTAAGTTAATTGTATTTTTTAACAAAGTCACAAATGTGTAGGAAGAATAACAACTGCTTCTATAGCTTTATTTATAGGATGTTAAGAGAAATGTTACATTATCTTTTTACAGGCTAAATATATATTGTAACTCTCGTTGGTTAATTTGTTGGAGACTGGGTCAGTTGGATGGAAGCTAAAGATGATTTAGGTAAACAGCTATACTGTGCTTCAGGCAGCAGTTTGTACGCCATTCTAATTGTTCACCACCAGTATTGTGGCTTCTTCTCTGCCTTCCTGGTATCCACATTGTCACAGTCACAATTAGCGTGTCCTTTCCTGTGTAACAAATGTGACCGCTGCCAGCTTTGCAGCTCCAGCTCTCAGCCTCCCTTTTATGTTGCAGATGCTCCATCCTGGCCTGCAGTGCTTATGTGGCTCTGGCTCTGGGCGATAACCTCATGGCTTTGAATCACGCAGATAAACTTCTTCAGCAGCCCAAGCTGTCAGGCTCTCTTAAGTAAGTGTGACTTGCCCTGCGCGTCCCTGGTTTGTTTTGTTTGGGGTTTTCAGTTAATGTGTGGTGCGTGTTGCTACTTTTTACTCCCCCAGTAGAGTGTGTACTATCTAGGGAAAGCAACTGATAATTCCGTGGTTGGTGGTGAAATTTTTTCACTTTCTGCCCCTCGAGGATTAATGGGAATGGCACTGCCGCCTCAAGGATTAGGCAGAAACTTTGGCCTCTCTAGTGTCTATCACTAGGCCTGACTCAAACATATCAGCACAGCGTGGTGTTGCACGTTAGCCTCGAAGTGAGATGAGTCCTACAGAGACAGACTCAGGCCGACAGCTCGGGGGTAGGGGTGGGCATCGTGGGGCGGCAGGATCAAGCAGAAAGGAAAAAGAACTCACGGACACAGACGAGTGTGATGGTGGTGGGGATCGGGGGGTGGGCGGAGGTGGAAAGCGGGTATAAGGGTGATAAATGATAATGGAGAAAATACAATAAAAAATAAACTATTAAAAATAATAAGATGAGTCCCCTGAAGACCCACAAAAAAGGGAGTTTGGTCACCATGATAAATCTCTTTTGAGGAATGCGGTTGAAATAAATAAGAATTTTAAAATATTTTTCCAAACTACTATCCCATTTCCTGAGTACGAGTTTTATTCAGACATTTCAGTTGCCTCTTTAATGATAGTATCATTGCCATTCTAGATTTTTCTAAAGCACACCGTCATCTTGTATGGAATTGAGTGAGTTGCGGCATGCAATCTTTGTACAATGCCGATGCTAAAAATAGTGTCCAAAGCCACAAATACTCTGCATAACACTTTGCAGTTGTTTTTTCATTCATCCCGGGTGTATGTTCTTATAGTCTCCAAAGTATAATACTTACTCATTTGCCTTTTAGTGATCTTTGTTTATAAAATGCAGCACTCAGAATTTGAGATCATACTCAGAAATGATTGTGTAAATGTTTATTTTTTTATCTCTGAAAAAAAATACTACTTTATATAAACATCTAAAATTAGCATTGATTAAGGCTGTTTCAGGCCAGTGTTCCCCAAAGGTAACTGGTGCATCCAGTATCATGGGGCTTTGTCACAACTTCAATATACGGGAACTCCTGCTCTCTTTGAGAAAAGCTTGTCTGATATCCAGACGGGGGGGGGGGGGGGGGGGGGGCGGATCCTGAGTTCAGTCCAAGGCAGTCGGGGTGCCTCTAGGAAGGTGCCTGTGTCCTCCCTGCCCAGCCCCATGAAACACCAGACCAGAGCCGCAGCTGCCATAGGGGTTGCAGTGTTCGGATTGCGGTGCGCATGGGCATTCTTAGAGTAGTGTCTTGGTTTTCTTTTTAACAAAAACAAAACACAGCTCTGACTAGTGTGGCTCAGTGGGTTGGGCATCCTGCAAACCAAAAGGTCACTGGTTCAGTTTCCGGTCAGGGCACATGCTTAGTTGTGGGCCAGCTCCCCAACTGGGGGCATGTGAGAGGCAACTGATTGATGTTTCTCAGGCACATCAATGTTCCTCTCTCTCTCTTTCTCTCTCTCTCTCTTCTCTCTCTCTCTCTCTCTCCCTCTCTCCCTCTCTCCCTCTCTCCCTCTCCCCCCCCCGCCCCCTCCCTCTCCCTCCCTCCCTCCCTCCCTCCCTTTCTTCCCCTCTCTCTAGAAATACAGAAATAAAGAAATAAAAATAAGGGTGAAACATAAATCCTTGCTGCCTTTTCTAATCCTTTGGTTGACATTGTGATTGCTATTCTTAAATTATTCCATGTAGATTCATAATCTGGCATTTGCAGTACAGTTGTTGTTTTTTTTAAAGACTTTATTTATTTTTAGAGAGAGGGGAAGGGAGGGAGAGAGAAACATTGATTGGTTGCCTCTTGCACACCCCCAACTAGGGGCCCTGACTGCAACCCCGTCATGTGCCCCATCCAGGAATCGAACCTGCGACCTTTCAGTTTGTAGGACGTGGCCCAACCCTCTGACCCTCACCATCCGGGGCTGCTGGACAGTTTTTAACCTCATTTATCAACTTCTTCCCTTTGGATGCCAAAGAAACAAAATTCCTTCCTAGATTATATGATTTCTTAGCTAATTTCTGAGGGATTGGCTGAGCCCTGTCTGGTCATTTCTTTTTAATTCTCTGAACCTCCCTAACACGGGTGTCTGAAACTCTGTGTGCGGCAGGGACAAGCAGGTCTCTCTGCATTTGGCAGAACCGCAGCAGCGTCATCCCCCTGCCTGTGTTTCTGGCCTTCGCGTGTCGTGGAGCCATTTCAGTTTGGTTTAAAAAATTATTTAAGTCCATTCACAGAGAACAACTTGACGTTTTGTTTGAATTTATGTGTTTGTTTTTTTGTGATTATTGGCTTGTGGATACTGTTTTAATGAAAATTTTAAAATATCTTATTTCAAAATGTACTTGAAGTTACTAATTTTTTTTAATTGTCATTTCTGTGAGGGTGTTTCGGTAGGGAAGCAAAACAAAAGGTCACTGCAACACTGCTAGTTGGAAGAAAGAAATTGCTTGATAAAGAAGTAAAGAGCCCTGGCTGGTGTGGCTCAGTGGATTGAGCATCGGCCTGTGAACCAAAGGGTTCCCTGTTCGATTCCCTGCCAGGGTGCATGCCTGGGTTGCAGGCCAGGTCCCCAGTAGTGGGCACAGGAGAGGCAACCACACATGGTGTTTCTCTCCTTTTCTATCTCCCTCCCTCCCCCTCTGTCTAAAATAAATAAATAAAGTGCTTTTAAATAAATGAATGAATAAAGAGCTCTGGAATGATTGATATGCATAAATGCCAGGATATGGTCCATTTGAAAAGAGCCCCAGATTTGGGAACCCTAGGCCCATGTGGACAGACTCGGTTGGGTTCACTAGAAGAGGTGAGACTGAACTGGCCCTTTAAAAGGAGAAGTCAGATAATGGCTTGTGGAGATGAGGCCCAGCTTTGAGCCCAAGAAGGCAAGCCCAGGCATGAGCAGTGGGTGCGCCCTGCCCAGGACACTGTCGGGTAGGAACAGAGGAATCTTGGGGGAGTAAGAATCTTGACTGGATGTGGGAAAGCGGGACCAAATTGTGGAGAGCTTTAAATCGGTAAAAATCTAGTTTTTGTTCTCGTGTAGAAAAAGTCATTAAGATTTTGAGCAAGGGTAGATCACATCTAAAGCCTGTCTGAATTTTGAAAAATCAGTCGGGTGATCATGGGGAAGTGGCTCAGAATAAGAGACTGGAAGAAGCGGGCTGTCGTAAGTGAGGAGGATGTGCGTCTGCTCCAGCACCCCGGGCATAAACCAGGCGGTTAGGAAAGCAGGAGCCTTTGGAATGGGCGTCACGTAGGTGCAGCTCAGATCCGGCCCCAGTCTGGCCTGGTCTCTGGTGCAGTTCGGCTTTTCCAGCAGCGAAGACGGGAGGACTCCGATTCTGAGGCCTCCCTCAATGGGCATCCCACCTTGGGCCTGCCTCTTGTTCCAGACCCTCATTACCTCCCTGGCTTAGTGTTCTTTTCCGTATAGATAGAGCAGTATAGATTTGCCAGTTTGGAACTGCTTTCTTAATTGATATGTGTAATTTGTACCTGTGTAGATAGTATAAAAATGATTGTTGTATGTTTTAAGATCATTTTAAAGAAATAAAATTTAGGTGACCCTTAAATGATCCATTTATAAACTGAGATTTCAATTCAAGGAGTTGAAATATATGAAACATATACCAAATCTTATACATGGGGTATTTTGTGAGGACCTACTTTTCAATTTGAAATCTTTTTTATTTATCTTTTTATTTTAGGTTTTTGGGTCATTTATATGCTGCAGAAGCCCTCATCTCTCTGGACAGAATATCTGATGCCATTACTCACTTGAACCCGGAGAATGTCACTGATGTCTCCTTAGGGATCTCTTCAAATGAGCAGGACCAAGGTTAATGAGGACACATTTGATCCGAAGCGGTCACCATTCCCACCTCCTGCTGTATCTCAGGCTGTGTGGAAGTATAAGGGCACAGTTGTGGAGGGAAGGAAGCTTTAGGGCGGCTCGCTACAGTTTTGTCTGTAACGATTTTGTAGTAATTGTTCGCTCCGTAGACCTAAGAGTTGATTATCTTACGGCCTAAATTCTAACTTTTAAAAGGCTGATAGTATTAGAACTATTCATTTTGATTCTCATACAGTATTATTCTCTCCGGGAGGATTCCATAATCCACAGGAAGGTAAAATACTGCATTCAAAAGTCAGTTTTATGCCAAATGCTGCTGCTAAGATAAAGACTTAGAATTGCCCAGTGGATGATGGATTTAACATCATGGATGTCGTAGAAGCTTTGGTCGTGTGGATGGTGTTAAGAGAAGGTTTAATAAAACAAATAGCACAGAATTGTGAGTAGCATCTGAAATAGGAAGTGATAAATTTATTAAAATTGAAGTTATATTTATACTTGGATTGTTAACTATGATTTTATTTCTCTATCATTTTTTTCATTATCACTCAGCAAGAAATTTAAAAAAGACATCCTCATCTAATATGAAAAAAAAAGTTTTAAATCATGGCTAAGTTTTTTTGAGGGAGTGAGACTGGCATTCACTTTTTAAGGTTATTTCTCAGATTTGAGGTGGTAGGTGGTGGTGGCATTCTGATGTCTTTTCATTGAATGTCCGCTACAAGAAAAGTAAATACTGTTACAGTTGCCTTGATACTAGATTTTCATTTCATAAAGAAAGCCAGGTTCTTGGACTATATACTCTTTTGTCCAGCTTCCTCACATTTATCTTCATGTCTTTGTAGGATCGGACAAAGGAGAAAATGAAGCAATGGAGTCCTGTAAGTGACAAGTTTCCTAAATGCTTAAGTAGCCTGCTTGGCCTGCATCTCAAAGATTTAGACTGGAGCCTTCTGTGTCCTTCATTCTCAGCCTGAGGAGCAGAGCTGTGCTTTTGCCCATCAGCCCCTGGGGCAGTGGATTGGGTTGCTCCCTTGCCCTTGGCCCGGCCTCTTCACCAGCGTCTGTGCTCTTTTTCCCCAGCTGGGAAGCGGGCCCCTCAGTGCTACCCCAGTTCCGTCAACTCTGCCAGGACCGTGATGCTCTTTAACCTTGGCAGCGCCTACTGCCTGAGGAGCGAGTATGACAAAGCCCGCAAGTGTCTGCACCAGGTGAGCCTGCAAGGGCGGTGCCAGGCCCCGCTGTAAAGCAGCCAGCAAAGGGTGTGGAGTGTGGGTTTTGGGACTTTGGGGCTCCTGGTGAGGTTGGTAAACCTTCAAATACCATTTTCCAAGCTTAAAAATATTCTTGCAAGGTAAACAACCCATCAGTATTGAAAGTGAAACTAGGTCTTGATTTCGGGGTAAAAAGGCACTTAGCGGAGAGTTTTTTTTCTGATGATTTTGATAATTTAAATTTCAAAAGATTGGAAACCATCTAAATAAGGGATCACTTAAATAATGGTGCATCCACTTAGTTGAACACTGTGTAGCTGTAAACTCTGTATGAAAATGATGATATCCATGACGTATTTTTTCTTTTAAAAGATTTTATTTATTTTATTTTTAGAGAGAGGAGAAGGGAGGGAGGGAAACATCAGTGTGTGGTTGCCTCTCTTGCACCCCCTACTGGGAACATGACCCGCAACCCAGGCATGTGCCCTGACTGGGAATCAAACCAGTGACCCTTTGGGTTGCAGGCCAGCACTCACTCCACTGAGCCATTACCAGCCAGGGCCTCCATGACATATTTAGTGAAAGCGAGATGTACAACAGTCTCTGTATAATCCTGTATGTGTGTGGAAGATCTCTGAGAGGACACACCAGAACCTGCTAACATGGCTTTCAGGGGTGGCAGAAAAGCGCACTATGGCTGGAGCACTAAAAAGGGAGACTTTTCACCAGATATTTGTATACTTTTTATTTTTGAATAACATGAATCTATGCCTCTTCAAAATGTTAAATTACAAGTATACCTTTCAGAAAGACAGGGTTTGGAAAGTACCAAAGGAACTCCACATACGCTAAAGAAAGCTACTGGCGATGTGTAACTAAAATAGACCTCTGAATTCCACCACTGGGATGCTGCATCATCAGCAGGTCTCAAGGAAGTTTCTGATTGGACATCTTCAGGTCACCAGCCAATCCCTGGACCAGCCATGGGCACGGACATTTACCTGTAGTGGGGCAGCACGTCCCACCACTGGCAGCCCCAGAGGGATTTCACAGAATTGGAAAGTAGTAATTCCTCCAAAGCTATCAGTTCAACAAGTCAGCCGTGGGAAGAAGTAAATAAGTGGGCATGATACAGCCCTGCCCCTGTGGAGATGATGCCTTATTAAAGAAGAAGTATAGCCCTGGCTGGCGTAGCTCAGTGGATTGAGCTCGGGCTGCGAACCAAGGCATCGCAGGTTCGATTCCCAGTCAGGGCACATGCCTGGGTTGTAGGCCACAGCCCCCAGCAACCGCACATTGATGTTTCTCTCTCTCTCTCCCTCTCTCTCTCTCTCTCTCTCTCCCTCCCTTTCCTCTCTAAAAATAAAATAAAAATAAAATCTTAAAAAAAATCTGCAATAGAAACAAAAAGCAAAATTGTTAAAAAAAAAAAAAAGTACAAGGTCAGAGGGTGTACAGATTTTAAGATTTTTAACATGGAGAGTTTGTTCCAAATGACATACTCACCAGCAGCACGTGAGAGAGCCTACCGCCCCACATGCTGTCGGAGTGACCGAGACTGAAATTACCCCCACTCTCAGGATGGGGTGGCTCTGGGACGCTACCTCCAACGAAGGCCACTTCGTTGTGTCCAGCAGGCAGAACGTAACCACAAGTGGTAGTGGTGTTCAGTCAACTCAGTGGTTTCTGGTCATCCTTTCTCCTTTAAAATCAGTCCAGTTAAGTGATGGACTGTCCAGGGAAACGTGTGATATTATCTGGGAATTGAGTAAACGTGTTAGATGGGTAAGAGTTCAGCTGTCTCGCTGTTCTCAGCGGCAAGGCGAGGGTATTTAACAGCCCCTCCGAAAGCGCCCGTGGGCCCTGAGGACTGCAGCAAACCGGCCTTTTGATCTAAAGTTACAGCGTGTATGGTCTAGCCCGTGGTCTTGTACAGCAGGTGGCCCTGGCGGCTGCCACGCTGGGAGAGACAGATGGGGTCAGGCTGGTTCGGGGTCTGAAGGGGGGTTTGTTTTGGTCCCTGGGTTTTTAGGTTAATCCAATGGCTGGACCTCTGTTAATTGGGAGGCCTGCCCTGCCTGGGAGGGCAGAACACGGATGCGAAGGGCTGGGGAGGGCTCCCGAGAAGACGTTTCAGAGGTTGCCTGCCCACCGCTAAGCCTTCGGTACAGCCGGTGAGCAAAATGCTACGAAGTCTCACAATGGAAAAAGCTGTAGCCTGTGGTCAACGCAAGGAACAGCAACAACAGAAATGACCTGTGTTAATAGCCGGTTGGAGGGAAAGTGGAGATTTTAATCTTCACAAAATGCTGTAAAGGTGATCCTGCCAGTATAATGGGGCCTGGAGGTATAAAATCTCGTTTTCTGAACTGAGTTGTTACACCTCGGTGGGAGGAGTAAAAAGCTCCCCGCTTCGTTCATGAGGGACTGGGATGCATGTGCCCTGGACAGGAATCCCCACAAGTCAGGTTTCTTCTGATGCTGCCAGGACCCAACCGTGGGCACGTGGCTGGTCCCATAGACGCCTTCCGCATTTGCGCCTCGGCCTGCGATGCAGTTTCTCCCATTTGCTGCCTATCAGACACAGGCCCGGCGAGGAGTAGGCGGGCTTCCTTGCCCCGAAGCCCTCCATCAAAACCAACTCTCCCTTCTCTCTCTTCAGAGTCACAGTGCATTCCCTTCCCTCTCTCCCTAGCAGCTAGGTAGATGTGTTTGGATGGTTGTCAGTGACCTGCGTGCTCGTTTATGTTCTGGGTGTTTCACCCTCACACCCATCTCTGGTCAGTACGTGCTCGTAGACATACACTCTCTGGTTCGATGAAGGGCTAAGGTGAGGGAAGGCTGCAGCCCAGAGCGGCCCGGGCTGAGGAACTGCACCTGTCATCTCAGAACCTTTGCCTGGCGCAGGCCAGGCCTCGTTTTGTGGGGGCTGGAAGGGAGAGAAGCTGCTGGCCAGTGCTGTGGCTCTCCTCTAGGAAAAGACAGCATGTTGCCTAAGCAAATAATTTTATTTGACCAAATCATACCGTTTCAGTCCTTAAGAATGAAGACATTGGATAGGCTTAGTGGTGCTCATTTGTCTGTACCTCCAGCCTTTTAAGCTTGAATTCCCATTGTTGACATTGGAAGCTTGCAGGCTACAGCACTGGCCTGTGACTTTGGAAAGCGAATGGGCTGCAGGTTCTACTGTAAGTGCTGCTGCGTCTGTGGCAGGAAGCACCACAGACTTGGCTGGATGGGCGTGGTGCGGGATCAGGAGGGCCCGACCATCCATCTCAAAACCGAGTCTAGCCAGGGGGCAGAAGAACCCCAGGCAGGTGAAAAGCAAGGGGAGAGAAAAGCTTTCTCCTCGGAAGAACTCATTATGGATTAGGCAAGGGAAATACTTAAAAAGCACACGTCTAGTTTTACTGGTAGGGGGTCAAGACAAAGGCATCTGAGAGCCATCAGAGCAGAACTCGTGGTCCCTAGGAGGCCATGTGGGAATGAGCTTGAGTAAGTTGGCTAACTTGTCGTGTGTAGGCTGACATCCTCTTTGTTTTTGTTTTTGTTTTTAACTTGGAGTTTGTATCTTATGCTGCTGGTTTCACGAGTGTCTTTTTGTTCCACGCACAGGCAGCTTCCATGATCCATCCTAAAGAGGTGCCCCCTGAAGCCATCTTACTGGCCGTCTACCTCGAACTGCAGAATGGTAAGGGACTCTTCTCTTTGACACGGAAACTTTGCCTTCCTTGAAGATATTGCCCATCAAGTTCTTCTGAACAAAAGTGGAGCTAGGGGATTTTTGGTATCTTACAAATTCCTGCTTCTTGCAAGTTAGGCATATTTCCTTTTACCTGTGAAAATGCAGAATAGCGTAACTTCCGGACAACTATGATTAACCCCTACGGATGGACCTTTCTCCTGGGCAGCCAATGACTCTGACTGAGACCGTGAGTCAGACCGCCAGCTGCTCCGAGCTGTACACCCGAGTATTTTGAACGCACATAATGACTTTTACACCAAGCCAGTTTTTGCTGGGAATTATTTATCCAAACCTAAATCCTGGTTATACCTCTGGAGCACATACAACCTCCAGGACATGGCTCCCTGGGAGAAAGGCTGTGGGTCCCACACAAGAGACAGGTGAAGTGGGAGAGAGATGGAGATGGGAGAAACCAGAAGAGACAGGAATAGTGAGAATTGAAAGTCACACCTTCTTGTGTTTCACGGGAAGGAATCCTTAAAAGGCTCCCCTCTTTACAGCTGAAGAAGGGGCGTTAAGTGTGTGTCACCCGGTAGGCCTTGGCCTCTAGATTCTTTCCGTGCATCCTACCTATAGATGGGGTTCACCCTGGGCTAGACCTTAGAATCACTGGGGGGGGGGGGGGTTAAAAAAATCCCACCGCCATGCCACTCCCGAGATCTCCTACATCAGAATCTGTGGGGTTGGGAAGGAGGCCTTGGGTGGTTCCAGGGTACAGCAAATGTGCTGATCACTTCTCTTCCAGGACCTTTTACCTCCCTTGCAGAATTCTGACCGCTTGCCCTGTGTGTGGTGGTGATGTTGTGCGCTGCTTTTTTTTAATGGGAAGTGTTCTTGCAGGTAACACCCAGCTAGCCTTACAGATCATCAAAAGGAATCAGCTGCTCCCTACAGTGAAAACACTCTCGGAGATGAGAAAGAAGCCAGTGTTTCAGCCCGTCCACCCGATCCAGCCCATCCAAATGCCGGCTTTCACTGTACAGCGGAAGTGACATTTTGCTCTTGGAAAACTACTACCTGAGACCCAGGGGAATATCTATGGGCCTTTTTAGTTGTATCGCAGCAAAATGAATAAAAGACAGATGGTGAAGGGTGCGAGTCTAAAGATACCATTTGAAATGATTCTAACCCCTGATTATTTTTGCCAGAAAGTTACTTAAAATTAAGGATTCACAAATTAATTTTCATCTGTTTTTCTTTAATCTTTGGAGCGATTATGTAATGTCTGTGTCATAGGCAATTAAATCATGGTCTTATCAGAACAGCCTCATATAACATATTTTGTCTTTCTTGCAACTGTTAAGAGTGTTTTGGCATCTGAGACTTAGTGTTAAAAGTTTGTAAAATCGAGAGAACATCAGCCACAGACGAGGAGCCTTCCAGAAGCTGACCCGGAGGCAGAGGGGAGGAGAAGTTAACGTACTTTATACCTCGTTATGAATAAAGGGACCGTAAAATGCATATGAAACCCATAGGGCTAGTAACATGGACCAAAAGAAGAGATTACTGATCTGATAGGAATCCGTTTGCTTAAAACTCACAAATGAAGACAAGCAAGGGTCGAGGCACCGGTCCGGGGTCGCCCCCTTGCACCCTCGCGCAGAGGCACTGATCCTGGAGTCTGTTAGCAAGTTGTTCAAGGTTTATTGCTAACCCCTTTGCAAATGCAAACAAAAGTTTAAAAGCTTCTATCCAAGAGATAGGTTTGTGTACCAGGATTGACGTGGCCACAATTTGTGCATTGGGTCAAATACTAACTTGAGGTTCAGGGGGCGGGGGTGAGTCATACAGACTTGCTTTAGAAAAATTGGGTGACTTCCCACTTAGAATCATGTTTGGTAGACTCATCAAAGCTGGCCATTTAGTATCTCTTGCTGTTTACATCTCTTCAGTTCCCAGATTTGGAAACCCAGTGTAACAGTGTAACACACTAGCTGAATGTGATTTCTGGGTTTCATAGCTGGAGAGGGAAGTGTTTGCATAGCACACGATTTATCCAGAACTTTATCTGAATTACTCTGGCTGAAATCAAACGGAGTTTATAGGGCTGTGCCCCAGAACTGAGGACTCGTCGTGTACTAGACATTGCGCTCAAATTACTCAGACACAGAGGTGGGGTTCTTCCTTCACGGAAAGGTGGGATGGGTGTGCGTATGGCTTCTCTTGCTCTTTTGTCACATTGCTGTAAAACACAAGAGATTCTTTCCAGGTAGGCGCAGAATACAGGCTTTAGCTTGCTTGGGCCTCTGGAAGCCTTTTCCAGATGAGACGAGGCCCCTTAAGCTGGTCCAAGTCTGCAGCTTCTGCTTTCCCGAGCCAGACGAGCCCCAGCTCCGTGGGACCCACTCCTCTGCTGCAGGACGGTAGCAGCCGGAGCGTTTTCTGGAGAGAGAGCCCACAGACCTCACGTTGCTGGGACCCCAAAGATCTCAGTTTGTGAAGTGGGAAGAGGCTTGTGATTATACTGAAAGATAATACAACTTGGGAAAAATCTCAAGGAATCAGAACATCCCCTGCTTGCTGGTCAGTTTGTGGGAAGGCAGGAATCACTATGAGGCCCGTTCAGGCCCCGTGTTGCCGTGTTAAATGAGACTACATTTGGCTCCATGGAGCAGAACATGGGTCTGTGGTTTAGAGGATGCATGTTTTCCTCTCACATGAGAAGGGTGTCTGTGGGCACCTGCCTGCCAACCTGAGTTGCAGTTCTCAGTGACGCCATCAGGCACTCGGCCATATTTTTCCACATGACTCGGCATTTGGGCTTTTGTCCTCACGGTCACGAGATGTTCCAGCATTACACCCACATGGAAGGCAAGGAGAAGAGGGCAAAGGCAACCTACCTGGATGGGAGACTGTTGGGACAAAGCTTTCCCAAAAAACTGCAGCAGACCCCGGCTTACGTCACCATTATCAGATGAAGTCATGCAGCCATCCTTGGCTGCAGGGGAGGCTGGGGAAGAAGTCACCACCAGTGACTGTGGTAGCTGCTGGGGCAGCCCAGTTAAATGTTTCCCCAGCCGGAGAACTCGATCTGATACCTTGTGTCAGATTAAGATTCCAGCAGCCCAGCTTTGCCTTCCACAGCCCACCCTCGGCAGATTCCAGCCCCGTAAACCGTCAGCTCTTCCCCTCTGTGATTGTTACTGGTTCTGTCAGCCAGGATGCTTCTTCTCCTCTATTTGTCCTGCCTCCGTTTGTTTTTTGTTTGTTTTTTAATGATTTTAGAGGAAAGGAAGGGGAGAGAAAAACAATCAGTGTGTTCCACTTATTTACACATTCATGGGCTGATCCACATATGTGCCCTGAGGATTGAACCCACAATCTCAGTGTTACCAGGATGATGCACTAACCAACTGTGCTACTCGGCCAGGCCTTCCATTCCTATTTGTTAACATCACCTACTAACTGAGGTAATCCTAAATTTGCTAAAAGGTTTTAAATGTCACTTCCCTAGTGTTTTTCCTGGTTGTCCCCAATTTCTGCCCCCCTCCCCCCTACCCCCCCCCCCTGCCCCATGTGTCTCTTCTGATTTATAACTTTTCTTCTCTGGTATGTGGTTTTCTGTAGTCTCAGACCTGCGGGTGCTGTAGGCATTAACCTCAAACGATGGCATCTTATTTTACAGGGATGTGAGTTCTGAGAAGAGCCCCGTTGAAGCTCCACCGCCCCATTCAGCTGCAAAATGGGGCAAAATTCACTGCAGGGATCCCTTTACAGACCCAGTGAGACTGACCACAAGTGTCCCCCCAACTGCAGAGTGTGAGCCCTCAGAAGAGCTGGGGCTGTCCTCCATTTCACCCCCTGGTTCCTACCACATAGGAGGGCCCCCCTCAGGGCTCTGCCCTAGCCACTTCCCTGACTGGTATCTAGGCCTTTCCCAATGCCCTTCCACTGCCCTGCTCAGGGACACTGCTCAGCCTCTGCCACCTCTGTCCTCACAACGTGTCCTGACTGGTATTCCCAGCAGTCGCAGTCTGTTATCGGACAAGTTACCTAGGAGCTCTGGCCCCGACTGACTCAACCCGAGTGACTTAGAGCAAGGGCTGGGATCACTCTTGAAGTTCTCCGACCGGTTTGCAGGAGGAGGGTGCCTTTCCTCAAGGCCCAGTGTGAGGGTTAAAATGAGGTAATGAAGGCGAAGCGCACCGTTTAGTGCAGGAGAGCTCACTTACTGTCTAGTTGCCTGCAGGACCCGCTCAGTCCAGTCCTCTCTGTCCTTCCTCTCAGTGGTACCTGCTCAGTCTCTCCCGGCCATTCCCCTTCTTGGAAGCCACCTAGAGAGAAGTGACGATGTCTCAGGCCCTGGAGCCAGGCTTTTCGACTCCAAATCTGTTCTCTCACCAGGACAAGGTTGAAGGGAACAGGCTGTTTCGCTTCTTTGTGCCTCAGTTTCTTCATTTGTAAAACGATATTAATACTACCGACCTCATGGGGTTGGTTTAAGGATGGGATGTGGCCATCGCTGCTATTGCTGGATGCGCCTGGAACTCCACCGCTTCGAGAAGAAACCATCATTTTCACTGTGTCAGATGGAGGATGTCAAAGCACAGACCGTTTCCGGACCCACTGGCGCTGTGGAAGGCTGCACTGCGGGTCGGGGTGGGGGTAGCAGGGAGTGGGGGACTCGGAGGTAATCACGTTGGATACATGCAGTGTCCAGTTCAGCCCACACCGGTGCCCTCTGTCTCACCCCATTCCTGCCTCGCTGGGCCCTTCTCCTGTGAGGACAAGAGGCCCTCAGTCCCCCTGCCTCCTGCCCCTTCTCCGGCCCCATCCTCGCCACCCCCTGACTTCCTACAGCAGCTCTGACTCCCCTGCAGGGCTCAGACCTTCAAGGTCTTTCCATGGTACCCGCTTCCTTCTCCTGCTTAGCTCCTCTGGGTCCCTCCCGTGCACCCCATGTGACCCAAACTGGATTCTCTGCCACCTCCCCAAAGGAGTCACCATTTCTCAGCACCAGGGCTCCGCTGCAGTCTCCCGCACTCCTTAGGACTTTCTTCCAGTTTCACTGTGTCCACATCCGCACGCTCTCACACCACCTCTCCGTGTTCCCGACAGCAAGGAGATCCCTCTCCTGCCCCAGCTCTTCCCAAGGGTCCTTCTGGGCAAGGGAGCTCGCTTGCTGAGGCCCCTGGTAACTCGGGGAGGCTGCAGGCAGAGTCTATGTCCTGTTCTTTATCCGTTGTGTTTTCCTCCTTCCTGGATTGCCAGTACTTTCGAAGACAGGGCCGCTGGTTACTATACAGTGTATGGATTGTTCTGTATGAACAAGAAAAAATCTGCTGAACACAATTTTTGATGATGTGCTTGTCCCAGGCCTGTCAGTGTGTCAGGAGCCGCTTGCCAGGTTGGGATGGCCTATTAACATAATCCCCAGGTTCACGGGGCCTCCGCATCCTTGACCCTCTGAGCCTTATCAAGTGTTAGTTAAACAGTGGCCCGGCACAGGTGGGTTGCTGGTGGGACTCCGAGGCCCGCCTAAAGGAACCAGATCCATACGTGCACCGAGCAGGCAATATACACACTCAGGTTCTGCCGCAGGAGTGGGGGTGCCGCGGGAGGAGGCAGCGAAGTTCATTAGCCCCCTCATTTGGGGCAAAGGGGATCCGTGTGGTGACAAACAATTGTCCGGGAGGATTTAGGAGGCTTTGGCCAAGTGTCCCTGTGGGCCCCAAGCCTGGTCCTAATCCGGTCCACATTTCAGACTACTTAGGATCGCATTAAATGTCAAAGCCGGCGTTTAGGGAAATATCTACATTTCGTATGCATCGCCCGGGTCAAAAGAAAAGCTGAAGCGAACCTTCGAGCACTTAGCTGGAGAAGCGCTCTGTGTGGTCCGGAGTGTGAATGGGGAGAGGGGGGCGGCGCCCTCGCGGCCTCTCGGCCCAGGAATGCGGGCTTTTCACATGTAGAAAACGCTAATGCTTTGTTCCAGCCTCGGCCTCCCGGAGGCTCGGAGGCGCCCGGCCGGATTGTCACAGCTGCATTTGCATGTGAGCGGCCCCTTGTCCCCGGTCCCCACCCCCATCTCTCCCCTCCCCCACCCCGGCTTCCCTGGGGGACTTTCTGGGACAGATGGAAAGGCCGTCTGCAAGGTCCTCTGCCCCCATTAATCCCCGCCGAAGCCACAGGTACTGTTTGGGAACTTTCTGAACAGCTTTCCCCTGAGGTACCAGGCAGGTGAATTGTGTTTTACTCGGATGTCGAGATGCGATTAAACACTGTCGATTATTTTGTATAAAACAACTTACTCCGTCACGGAAGATCAAAGCGTTGGCTGTCCAGTTGCACATTTACGTGGGAAGAGCCCTGCGATTGATGTGACCCTTTGCAGGGACTGCAAACCAGCCAGTACGTGGTCCGCGCTCAGGGTGGGCAGCCGAGAGGCCGCCGGTGGGGTGGTGAGGAGGGAGACACGCAGCCCGAAGGGTTAAGGGGCGGCGGGGGTGCAGATGCGCGGACTTGGAGCGGCTGTCCCGGCGGGGGGCAGCGCCTGGCCGGCTCGGTCTGCGGACGCTGCGCGTGGACCTGGGGACGCAGAGCGCCACCTACCGCGACGCGGCCCGCCGCTCGGTGGACGAGCCCGGGAAGACCCGGTTACTGTCAGGCCCGCAGCGCCCCACCTCCCCAGCAGGGCGCCGCATTTAGGAGCTTGGGAGCCCCCACCCCGGGCGGAGGGAGGGGTGCAGTGCTGGGACCCAGTGTTGCCCAGCGCCGAGCTTTCCCTCTGGCGGACAGCCGGGGGGGCCCCGAAGATGCAGGCGGAGGAGCGCATCCTGCCCAACAAAAAAATAGTGCTGTTTCCTTCCATGATTGTGGCGTTTATTTGATTACTTTCCTTTCTTTTCATTTTGCTTATTTCCTCTTATTTGTTTAGTTAGTTTTATTTATTTTACTTTCTTTAGTTACTTCCTTTTATTTCGTTTTTATTTCGTTTATTCCATTTTGTTATCTTATTTGGTTTATTTCATTTCACATTCGTTTCACTAATTTTGTTTCATTAATTTCGTTTTTATTTGATCGACTTCATTAGTTTATTTTTAAGTTCATGTTATTCCCTTAATCTCATTATTTACTTTATTTCGATTGTTTTATTTTATATAGTTTATTCGTGGGTGAAGGAAAGACAGCTATTCTGAGGCTGATATACTTTTCTGTCTCTGAGTCCTGAGTGAAAACAAATAACATCAGCTAATTATTCAGGTGTCAATAGACCGAAAGTTATTAATAAACACTTCCTCAGCTGACACTGTGTAAAACACTCATTGCCTGTCTAGACAATTCTGGCTGTTAAACTCCATGAGGAGGATGTGCCACACAAGGCACATGGCCAGGGATGTGGCACAGAAGTCAAGGTGAGGACATGCAGTCCAACCTAAAGAGCTCCAAGCCAACCCGACAGAGAGGAGCAGGAGGCTGCTGCAGGTACCTGGATGATGGGGGACCTGCTCCAGATCAATGATGTGGAGGGAAGTTCTGTGTCCCACTGCAGAGTCAGGGGCTGGAGGGAGGGTGGTCTGCAATCCGAGGCAGGCGAGGGGTCCTCCGCCAGGAAAGTCTTGCTTCTGGGGCTCTGAGGTTCCACGGGTTTCCTGGAGGGTCTGAGCACCTGGGGCTGCCTCTCCTGAAAGACCGTGTACAAACCGGTTCGTGTCCTGGGTTATTTGAGGGAAAGGGAGAATGAGTCACTATTAACTTGCTATTGACCACTGTGAATTGCATTTCTGAATGTTTACCTTGTCTTCCCCAACCTTTTATTTTGAAATATATATATATTATGTTTATAAAATATATATAATACATTAACTATATATATTTTAAATAACTTTTTTTAAAAAAAAGGTGAGTCTCTTTTTTAAAGATTTATTTATTTATTTATTTTTAGAGAGGGAAGGGAGGGGGAGAGAGAGGGAGAGAGAGAGAAACATCAATGTGCGGTTGCTGGGGGTTCTGGCCTGCAACCCAGGAATGCACCCTGGCTGGGAATCGAACCTGGGACACTTTTGTTCCCAGCCCACGCTCAATCCACTGAGCTACGCCAGCCAGGGTAAATAACTTTTGAGAAGTAAGATGTGGACATGATTCTTCACCGCTGAATGCTTCACGCTGTATCTCTAAGAACAGGGCCATTTTCTACGTAACCATAACACAGTGATAACTCCCAAGAACTTTATCATTGATACAAAATTTTACTTAATTAGATACCGTCCATATTTAAATTCCCTCAGTTGCCCACCCCCCAAAGTGTCCTTTATTGCTGTTTTTCATTTGGGTCCACCATCTACCTCAGGATGCTGCATTGTATGTGGTTGTCACAAGTTTTTAATTCAGAACATTTCTCCAGGCTTTTGGTCACTTATGACTTGGATAGTTTTGAGGGCTCCAAGCCAGTGGTTTTGGAGAAGTGTCCTCCGCCTGGATTTATCTGATTATTTCTTGATTCTATAATGATGCTCTCCCTCACCCCCCAAGCTGAAGGACCTCTGCCCAGAAGCCAGGACTGTGGTTTCTTGCAAGTTTTCTCCTCTTGCTTTCCTGGCTGTTCAGATTCCAGCCCCTCTATCCTTACACCACTGTCAAAACAACCCAATAAAAAAGGCACCAAGACATCCAAATTTCCCTTTCTATAAATGGCATGTTTTCCAAGTTGAGAAACTCAACTTTCTATTCCTGTTTTGTTATTGTGGCTTTTGTTAGCACGGAACACTGCAAAGGCAGGAATCTGGGAGCTGTGGGAAGTGGTTGTGGACCCAGGCAACAGGTCAGAAGCGGGCTGGAGGAACCCTTTGGGATGAGGAGATGAACCCCATGGTGAGGAGCTGCAAGCTATGCTGGCCACGCTGAACCCACCTCTGGTGCAAATGCAAGGTGGACAGCAGTCCTGAGCTGGGGATTGATCCACAGCGTGTAGGGGCGGGTCTTTGGAGACCCCTAGCTCACGTGGGCTTTATGAGATTGGCAAGGGGAAGGAGTGAGCGGGTATAAAGAGAGAAGCCTCCTTCCGGGGCTTGGGCCCTGTGGCTCACAGCACCACAGTCAACAGTAGGGCCAAGGAGCCTGCTTGGACTGGATTCCTGCTGTCCCCAAGGGGAAGGGCTCCTCGGGAAGGAAGGGCAGGGCTGAAAAAGTCTTCCAATGAAGACACTGCCCAGGCATGACTACCTCTGAGGCTCTCATCTCTCAAACTGGGCAGAAGACCGGCTTCCTATCTGCGAATTTCGGGAGGTGCCCCACTCCGCTTTCTCCGTAATCTGTGAGGTGTTCACTTGTACGCCCTCTCCTCCGTGGGGATCTAGCTTCAGGGAAGGTCGGAAACAGGCTCTGGAACCCGCCTGCCAGCGCCCAAGTCCCCGTTCCACTACTTCCTGTGTGACCTGGGACAGATGACCTCACCTCTCTGGGCTATGGTTGGCTTATCTGTAAAATGGGATCTTACTAATATGAACCTAATGGGCCTGTTCTGAAGCGTCAGTGAGCTAATCCTTGTAAAGCTCTAGCATGACTGCCTAGCAGTGGTGAGTACCACATCAGTGATGGCTAGTAAATCAGTAAACGCTGAGGCCCCAGTCGGTGCCATGGGAAAGTCCTGAATCCAGCCCTCTCCCACAGCCTGGAAAAGGAAGGATGGGTTCACAGGAAGTCATGGGCGTTGGAATCAGACACTCTTAGATTCAAAGCCCAGCTCTGCCATTTCTTGGCTGTGTGACCATGTGCAGGTTGCTAGCCCTCTCTGGACTTCAGCGTCCACATCTGTAAAACGAACTCAGTGCTCACTTTGCAGGCCAGCTTCAGGAGGAGTACTTTCCTTTAAGGATGCAGCGTAATAAATGAGTGGCCTCTAGCCGTTTTGGGAGCGCTTCTGAGTCTCTCTGATTTCTGCCTGTTAAAATCTGCTCTGCTGGGAAGAGTAGATGGGAAGGGCCCTCCCCTGGCCGGCCCCTTGCCTGGAGCCCCTGACTCTGCTAGGCCTTCTCTCCCAGAGAAGGAAACAGGCCTTTTCTTCCTTTCTGGTCTTCTGCAAGAACGGTGTAAAACACCCCACTGTGGCTCCATGAATTAGGAATCTGAGGTCACGAACAGCCCTCATGTGGCCTCCGTCAGCCCCTCAGAGGCCACAGAAGCAGAGTGGCTGTTGGCTAACCCAGTGTTTCTGTTACAATTGTCCTCTCAAGATCAGAATGTTTTAGAGAATTCTGAATATAGGTTGGCTTACCCAGGCATCTGTCTATCATTTATCTCTGTCTATCTCTCTATCTACCTGTTATCTTTCACTGAAATCGACTAGGCAGATCATGAAAATGAGGGCCAGAGCCCTGGCTGGCGTAGCTCACTGAGCTCGGGCTGCAAACCAAAGCATCGCAGGTTCGATTCCCAGTCAGGGCACATGCCTGGGTTGCAGGCCATGGCCCCCAGCAACTGCACATTGATGTTTCTCTCTCTCTCTTTCTCCCTCCCTTCCCTCTCTAAAAATAAATAAATCAAAATCTAAAAAAAAGAAAAGGAAAATGAGGGCCGGGTTTTGGGAGGAAATGACGAGCTTTCAGCCTCTCACCCACTCACTCACTCAGTAAAATTCATACAACAAAAGGATTCAAGGTTTCTGGAAACCTGCCTGAGCCCCGGATTTAAGAGAGAAAGTCTAGACTTTTCTCAGCACAGTATTGTACTTTGGGAATTTTGACTATGTTTATCTGTTCAGAAAAGATTTAAATCAAAATAAATGTGTTTTTTTAATGTGTTTTGTTTTGTTTTAATGAGGGTGGAGTTCTGAAAGGGGCAGGGCAAATGGAAGAAAACGGAGCCAGTAGGAGGGTGACTCGGGCCACCAGGGACCGATCTTAGGCCCACCCAGCAAATCAAAAGGAGAAAAATCAGCCCTGGCTGGCTTAGCTCAGTGGATTGAGCTTGGGCTGCAAACCAAAGCATCGCAGGTTCAAGTCTCAGCCAGGGCACATCCCTGGGTTGCAGGCCACAGCCCCCAGCAACCGCACATTGATATTTCTCTCTCTCTTTCTCCCTCCCTTCCCTCTCTAAAAATAAATAAATAAAATCTTTTTTTTTTAAGGAGAAAAATGGAATTTGAGAGGGCGAGTAGACTGAGCCTGAGAAAGCTAGTGGTTGGTTTCCCTTCCTAGGCCACCCTTTGCTGAGAAAGAAAAGGGGACTGTTTCATTACGACCCAAAACAGAGGTGAGTGTGGGGTGCCGCGCGGCTGCATGTCCACCCTCCGAAACCCCACCCTGCTGGAAAAGGCTTCAGGGAGGTGTGAGAGACCACTCTGGCTCGACCTGTGGAGTCGGTGCTCCTGTTTCAGAGGGCGATCCTACTGAATTAAAATTCAATTAATCCGACTTTAAGGGCCAGAAAAACTGTTTGTGAAAAATCATTAAACAGCACATAAAACCCTTTGAGGAGCAGCGGAGACTGGGGGCCGTGCAGCCCGGCTTTTGTTAAGGCGCTTTGAGCCCGACGAGTTCACTTTTGTCAGGAATTTTAACAAGATAGTGGTCAAAGTGGAATTTGTTCATGTAGTTTATTTAAGGTTTTACAAGGCCCTGCAGAGAGTCCCTCCCCGGAGTCTGGACCAGCAGAGAGTTTGGTAACAACGTGGTGAGAGGTACAATCTTAGGGACGTTTTTGAAACCCGCGAGGAGACAAAACGCCCGGCCTGGCCGCTTCTGAAAGGTCGGGGTCCTGAAAACGCAGGCAGAGCTGGGGACCGCCCCGGATTAAAGGGAACTGCAGAGACGCGACCCCTGAACACAGCCGGTCACCCTGGACTGGGTCCTGGGAAGGACAAATGTGCCCAGAAAGGCCGTTATTGGGACAACTGCTGAAAGGTGAACACAGTCCGGAGGCTAGATAATAGTGTTGTGTCAACGCTAAGTTTCCTGACTTAGATAATTGTGCTTTGGTTATAAAGATAATGTTTGTATCCCTAGGAAATGCACAAGGAAGTGATTAGGCACAGAGAGGCATTGCCATCCCCCCCACACGTTTCAGAAAGATGTAAAACACGTATATGCATATATGATACATACATGGTATGTACGTGTACTATGTACATATATATGAAGAGGGAGAAAAGGCGTAAAAATGCAAATGGGGAAAATGTTAACATTTAGAAAATCTGGGTGCAGGAAATACGGGAGTTCTTTGTATTATTGTAATTTTGCTCTACATTTAACATTATTTCAAAATACAAAGTAAAAATAGGTAAAACTAAATAAACGTGAGAAGAAATAAAAGATAAAAAAGTAAAAGAAAGCAGGGGGGCAGGATGTAGGGGAATAACCAAGTGCTCACATCCAAGGACAACATTCGCGGGTTCCCCCGCCCAGATGAAGCCCTAAGACAGGTGCTGACGGGAGTTGGGGACCACCCTGTGGGAGGTTCACCCCCTCACTGGGCAGACCTAAGGCACTCGAGTGTAGTCATTGAACACCCGCCGTCATCCACACATGCAGCGGCCAGCATTCAACAGTCACTGATGACCGATGCCCTGGCCGGTGTGGCTCATTGGTTGGAGCATCATCCCATACACTGAAAGGTCTCAGATTTGATCCCAGGTCAGGGCACATACCTGGGTCAGGGCTCGTTGCAGGCTGGGTCCCAGGTCAGAGCAACTGATCCATGTTTCTCTCTTACATTGATGTCTCTCTCCTTTCTCTCTCTCCCTTTCCCTCTAAGCATGTCCTTGGGTGAGGATAAAAAAAAAAAAAAGAGCCCTGGCTGGTGTGGCTCAGTGGATTGGATGCCGGTCTGTGAACCAAAGAGTCGCCGGTTCGATTCCCAGTAGAGGCACATGCCTGGGTTGTGGGCCAGGTCCCCAGTTGGGGGCACACAAGAGGCAACCACATATTGATGTTTCTCTCCCTCCCTTACCCTATAAATACATAAAAATCTTACAAAACAAAAAAGAGTCACTTAGGGCCACTGGTGCCCAGGCTAGAGCTTGGGACTTAGCTCCTGACTCCAAGGAGCTGGCCATTTTATAAGGAAGACAGACGTGTGTAAATTTACTGCCGGGTGGCTTGGCAGGAACCATGGTGGCAGCATGACTCTGTGTGTGTGCGTGCACGCATGTGTGTGTGTGTGTGCGCATGCGTGCACGTGCATGCCTGGGTCTGGGCAAGCAGCCTCCCAGAAATAACTGACTTCTCAATGGGACACTCGAAGTAGGCTTTGAAGGCTGAGCAGAAGTTTCCCAGGAAAAGGGAGCTGTGAGCAATAGCAGAGGGACAGTGCCAAAGCACAGAGGTGGGGGAGAGAACGCAACCACTGGGCAATATTTGAGCAAGTGCACATTGAGCAAAGGCCACGGGCTGGAGGCTGGGCAGATGAGTCACTGCTGGAGGGCTTAGAGGAGGCCAGGGTTCCAAGCTGGGATTTGAGGAGGGAGATTGCTATGGGTGCATAAAAACCAAGCACTACATACACATGGAAAGAATGTCTGGTACAAAAGCACAGAGGTCAGCAATGAGCAAATCCCAAGGTGAAGGCTGGTAAACACCCTGGAGCCTGGGAGTCTGCACAAGGTGGGGTTGTGCAAGGTGTTTGCTTCTCACCTGAGCCTGCATGCCTTCATGTAAGTCCTCGGCCCACAGTCCCATGGTCAGGGTCAGCTCAGAAAAACAGAGCTGACTTTACATATTTATACAGAGGGGATTTAATGGAGGGATTTAATTGGACAGGTGATGGAACCCAGAGGTCAGCTACAGCAGGAAACTGCTGACACTCCTCGGCTGGAAGGTCAAAGAAGCAGATGATGTTACCGGAGCCCAGGGGCTGGGGTCACCTGCTGGAAGCTGAAGCCGCAACAGGCAGAACTGTGTCCATGGCTGGAGACCGGAGTTGCTAGCAAAGCTTGAAACAGAATGGGAGAAATACCACGGCTTTCCCTTCTTCCCACTCTCCAACCTACTGCCAGACTCCTGTGTGCCAAACCCAGCCAGAAGTCAGCTGACTTGGGAACCCAAGCCACACTGCAAAAGTCAGCCCCTCTGGGATACAGGACAGAGCATCGGAGGGCAAGGAACAGCTCTGAGGGCACGCAGGCCCAGAGGCAGCCCCGCTGGGACTTGTCCAGAAATTGCTTTCTGTCCTATACATAAAGGGCACAGTCCTCTAGTCCCAGTATCAGCTTGAGCTCATTCAACACCCCCACCCCCTGCATTCTGCAGCTCAGGAAATGGTACCACCATTTAACCAACTGTTCAGGCCAGAACTCTGGAGTCACCCCCACTCTCACCTCTTGACCTTCTCTCACTCAATTCTTCTTTCAAAATATACTGGAGCCAAAGCAATCTTTAGAAAGAACAAAGCTGGAGGCATCACACTCCATGATTTGAAACTCTATCACCAAGCTACAGTAATTAAAACAGTATAGTATTGGCATTAAAAACAGACTTATAGATCAGTGGACCAGAATAATCAGCCCTGAAGTAGACCCACACATATGTATGGTCAGTAAAGTTATATATGACCACGGAGCCAAGAATATACATTGGGGAAAGATAGTCTCTTCAATAAATGGTGCTGAGAAAATTGGGCAGCCACATGAAAAATAATGAAACTGGATCACTAACTCACACTATAAACCAATGTTAACTCAAAATGGATTAGACTTAAACATAAGAGTTAAAGCCATAAAACTCCTAGAATACAATATAGATGGTAAGTTCCATGACATAGGTCTCAGAGATGATTTTTTGAGTCTGACACCAAAAGCAAAATTAAGAAAAGCAAAAATAAACAAAGGAGACTACATTAAACTAGAAAGCTTCTGTACAGAGAAGGAAACCATCCAAAAAATGAGCCCTGGCTGACATAGCTCAGTGGATTGAGTGTGGGCTGTGAACCAAAGCGTCGCAGGTTTGATTCCCAGTCAGGGCACATGCCTGGGTTGCAGGCCATGACCCCCAGCAAGTGCACATTGATGTTTCTCTCTCTTTCTCCCTCCATTCCCGTTCTAAAAGTAAATAAATAAAATCTTTAAAAAAAGTTTCTTAAAAAAATGAAAAGACAACGAACGGAACGGGACAAAATATTTGCAAATCATCTATCTAATAAGGGGCCAATATGCAAAATATATGAAGAGCTCATACAACTCAAAAGCAAAAAGACAAATAATCCTATTTAAAAATGGGCAAAGCTCTGAATAAACATTTTTCTCGAGAACAAAGACATGGGGATGGCCAACAATACATGAAAAGCTGCTCAGCATCACTCACCGTCTGGGAAAGGCAAATCAGAACAACAAGGAGGTTATCACCTCACACCTGTGAGAATGGCTGTCTTCACAGAGACAAGGAATGTGTTGCTGGCGAGAACGTGGAGAAAGGGGAACGCGTGTGCACTCCTCGTGGGAAGGTAAACAGGTGTGACCACTACGGAAATCCTCACATTGAATACATTGACTACATTAAAACCCCCCAAAACATAGTGTATTTCATCCATTTGAAGAGGCGCATTTTTTCCACAAAATGTTACTGAGATTGGGATTGATGGTGCAGAATAAGAAAATTGGAAGGTTTTTTGTTTGTTTGTTGTTAGTGATCGGTAATAATGGTATATGCTCCAGTTATCCATCGCTGCTTAACAAACCATCCAAAATTAGCAGCATAAAACAAACACCATTTTACTATGCTCCCCGATCAAGGGGGTCTGGGGTTCAGACAGGGCACAGCAGGGGGGCTGCGTGAGCTTCACGACGCCTGCAGCCTCAGCTGGGAAGACCCAAGGGGCTGGGGCGGCTCTAAGGCGTGGAGACTGGAATCGTTCCAAGACAACCCCACTCACGTGTCTGGCTCCTTGGTTGGGATGATATGAATAACTGGGGCTGTCTGTCTGTCTAGCTATCTGTCTAGTTTATCTATCTAATCTGCACGTACTCTCAGGACTTCGTCACGTGGACTCTCCACAGAGCCTCTCCACGTGGTCTTCTGTGACGGAGCCCCCGAAGTCGTCAGCATCACTTCCACTGCACCCTGTTGCCTGAAGCGGTCACAACCTGCCCAGATTCTAGGGGAAGAGACGTAGACCGCTGACCTCTTCATGAGAAGAGTATCCGGGAAGTCGGGGCTGTTTTAGAACTGCCATAGTGGATCCTACAGTCAATGGGGTCTCAGAGTCCCTAAAATACAGTATTGTTTTTTTTTTAGATCTTATTTATTTTTATTTTTATTTTTAGAGAGAAGGGAAGGGAGAGAGAAGGAGAGGGAGAGAAACAGTGATGGGTTGCCTCTCACATGCCCCCAGCCAGGGACCTGGTCCGTAGCCCAGGAATGTGCCTTGACCGAGTAGGGGGAAATGGGACAGGGAATAAGAAGCATAAATAGTAAGCCCTGGCTTGCGTAGCTCAGTGGATTGAGCGCGGGCTGGGAACCAAAGTGTCCCAGGTTCGATTCCCAGCCAGGGTACATTCCTGGGTTGCAGGCCAGAACCCCCCAGCAACCGCACATTGATGTTTCTCTCTCTCTCTCTCTCTCCCCCTCCCTCCCTTCCCTTTCTAAAAATAAATAAATAAAATCTTAAAAAAAAAAGAAGCATAAATAGTAGGTAGAAAACAGACAGGGGAAGTTAAGAATAGTGTGGGAAATGGAGAAGCCAAAGAACTTATGTGTACAACCCATGGATGTGAAACTAAGGGGGGAATGCTGGAGGCAAGAGGAGGCAGGGTGGAGGGGGATAAAGAAAAGAAAAAAATTGGACAACTGTAATAGCACAATCAATAAGATATACTTAACAAAGAGTAAATTGATAAAACGAACTTCATCAAAATTTAAAATTCCTCTAAAGAAAGAATGAAAACACAAGCTAAAGATGAGGAGAGAAATCTTTGCAAAGCATGTATCTGATAAAGGATTTTATCCAAAATATATAAAGAACCTCAAATAACAAGGAAACACTCATAGGGGAAAAAACAACCCAATAAAAAAAAAGGAGAAGTTTTGCCCAGGCTAGGTGGCTCAGTTGGTTGGGGTTGTCCTTGGTATAACAAAAGGTTGCGGGTTCAATCCCTGGTCAGGGCACACACCTAGCCTGCAGGTTCCACCACTGGTTGGGGTGTGTATGGGAGGCAACCGATCAATGTTTCTCTTTCACATTGATGTTTCTCTCTCTTTCTCTCCCTGCCTCTCTTTCTAAAATCAATAAATATATAACCTCTGGTGAGGATTTAATTTTTTTTAAAGATTTTATTTATTTTATTTTATTTTTTGAGAGGGAAGGGAGGGAGAGAGAGAGACAGACAGACAGACAGACAGACATCAATGTGTGGTTGCTGGGGGTTCTGGCCTGCAACCCAGGAATGTACCCTGGCTGGGAATCGAACCTGGGACACTTTGGTTCCCAGCCTGCGCTCAATCCACTGAGCTATGCCAGCCAGGGCTAGGATTTAATTTTTATTTAAAAAGTGAAAGGTCTGAACAGACACTTCACAAAAGAAGAGACCTATGATTTGCAAATAAACACATGAAAATACACTCCACATCAATAGACATTGGGGCATGAAAATTAAAATGGTGAGATATCTCACCTCAGAATTACCAAAATGAAATAGAACAAAAACTTGTACAAAATTTGTACAAAAATGTATAAATTTTTGGTAAGGACATGGATAGAACTGAACTCTCACACACTGCTGGTAGAAATGTAAAATGGTGCAATCACTATTCACAACTATTTCGCAGATCAGATCCTTGAAAAGGTAACATGCACCTACCATATGATCCAGCTCTTCCACTCACAGGTATTTTTCCATGAGAAAAAGATATGCTTTGTCCATACAAACACTTGTATATGAATGCTCCTGGCACCCTTACTTGAAATAGCCAAAACGGGCAAACGATCCAAATGACCGACAGGTGCATGAACCAACAAGTTGTAATGCGTCCACACACAATGGAATCCTACTCGGCAATAAAAAGAAATGAATTACGGATGCACACAACGTGGATGAATCTTGCAGTGATTATGCTGAAGGAAAGAAGCCAGATCTCCCCCCCATCCAAAAAAGTACAAATTGTACCAAAAAAAAACATATTATATGATTTCATTTAGAGAAAATGCAAACTGATTTACAGTGACAGAAAGCAGGTCAGTGGTTGCCCGGGATCAGGTTGAATGGAGGGATGATCAGGGGTCTCCGGGAGACTTTTAAGGGTGATGGACACATCCGTTCTCTTGGTCGTGGTCATGGTTTCGAGGGGAGATCCGTCCATCTAAACTGACCAAAGTGTACACTTCTTTTGCTTTGGGGGTAAGTTTTGATTTCTCTTTTCCAGTTATAGTTCACCATCAGTATTATTCACTATCAAACGGTGCACTTCAAATGTTGTGTGGTTTATTTATCGAGTGTCAATCAGAACTTAAGGCTATTCATCTGGCAGAGCATAGAGAGTGAGCTGGAGTGCAAGTGTCTGAATTACTTAGTGCTGTGTAACAAAAGACCCCAAAATGTAGTGGCATGAAACAACCACCATTTTTATTATGTTTCACAGTTTTGTGGGTCAGAAATTTGGGCTGGCTCAGCTGTGACACCCCATGGCACCAACCCGGCCCTCAGGCTAGAGGGTCTGGAGGTGCCAAGATGGCTTCCCTCACATGCCTGGCACCTCAGCGTGGGTGGCTTGGAGGCTGAGCTCAACGGAGCCTTTCCCTCTGCATGTAGGCTCAGCGACTCTCCATGTGATCTCTCCAGAAGGGATGTCACACTGCTTCCCTGGTGGTTCAGTCTGTAAGAGTCCAGAACTAGCATAGCATCCCTTCTGCCATATTCTACTGGTCAGAGTAAACCCTCACCAGCCCAGATGCTAGGGTAGGGGCAATAGACCTCACTTCTCAGAGGGAAGGTCTGGGATGGGGAAGAGGCTGAATCGGCACAGCCAGGGTCAGGCAGAAAACATAATGGGTCCTAAGCAGTTGAGTTTGGGCATATATGGATGGTGGGCAGGGCTGCGTGGAACAGGGAATCGGGGACAGAGCAGAGAGGTCCTTGGCATCAGGTTAAACCATTTGAGGTAACGTTTTTAGGTAAGAGGCAGCCCTTGAAGTCTGGAGCAGGTGGAATGAGTGAGGGTCAAGGACAAGCTGAAACAGGGATAACTTGAATGGCATCGTCTTTCTGCTACAAAATCAGAGCATTTGGAATAAGAAGTTGTAACAGTATGGACTGCTTTATACATCTTTCGATTTTCTGCTACTTTTATTTTAAGAACAACTTTTATAGTTTTTTGTTTGCCCCCTTCTTATGAAAGACACGTTTCCACTTTAGAAAATTGAGGCTGAGAGCTTAACTAAACCGTAACATGTGGGCCATAGGCAGCCACAATGGGGTGGGTCTTGAACAGAGAGTGACCAGAGGCAAGATTACAACTCTCTGTTATGGAGGGGAAGGAGTACGTAAATGAATGTGTGAGATTCTAAGGTCCGGTGAAGGGTAGTGAGTAGGTAATGGCAAACTTAAATGAGTGGACAGGCACTTTGCAGAACAGTCTGCTGAATAAAGATAATAAAAACAGAAATAAATAAATGTGTGCTTGAGATGTGATTGGTACTATACTAAAACTATACAGGTAGTAGCTCACTTAACCCCAATGGGCTAGGTACGTGCACCAGTCCCGTTATATGCTTGAGAAAATTGAGGCACAGAGAAGTAACTTGCCCAAGGTCACAGTTAAGAGTGAAGAAGCTGGGATGTAAGCCTAGCTGAGCTCTCTGAACTACTTTTAACTACTGAAGCTGCATGTTGACATTTAGCTTTCATACGTGCAAATCAAGTTTCCTCACTATCATTTCTGAAGATCTAAGTGACTAGAGCTTATACTCTATCATCTCACTTCTGGTTATTCTGAATTCTGGGATATGGAAAGCACCTGACACACGTCTGTTAATGATGCTAAGGCGAGTCAGGGTAGAGTCAAGAGTTGGTCTAGAGTGTATAAGTCCATCCCCTCTCAACTGGCAGGATGCAAGCAATCCCTCAACCGAAGGTGGTCTATTAGGCTGGTACCTGACCACCCCATAGTTCAAAATAGTCATCGTGATGGAATATTTGCTTAACGTTTAAAAAAATACTCTGGTGACTTATGTTTGAAGGATGTATACTATGTATACTCTGAGGATGATGGTGAAGGTGCAACTTTGACATCAAGACAAGTGCGTGCATTAGGTGTTTAATGAAAAGATCAGCTGAAGCCCTGGCTGGCGTAGCTCAGTGGATTGAGTGCAGGCTGGGAACCAAAGTGTCCCAGGTTCGATTCCCAGCCAGGGTACATTCCTGGGTTGCAGGCCATAACCCCCAGCAACTGCACATTGATGTTTCTCTGTCTCTCTGTCTCTCCCCTGCCTTCCCTCCCTAAAAATAAATAAATAAAATCTTAAAAAAAAAAAAGATCAGCTGAAAAAAAAAAAAAAGCAGGTGCAAAGTCACTCTGATGCAAATGTGGTCGAGTCTCCAACCCCAGGTCAGCGCGCAGCAGCGTCTAGTGTCATCTTTGGAAACAACATATGACTACGGGTAAATTTGAGAAAGGATGCAAGTCTACAAAGGCCGTATGGACCCCCTTTCTAATGGTAACCTGCCGAGGGAAAACTGGGAGGCTGCGTGCTCCTCCCTTGCTGAGAGAGGGTGTTTATTAGCTAGGATGCAATGAAAATTTTAATACTAGTTTACAGCAGGGGACTGTCTTTGGCCTTTCATCTGGATATATGGCTTTTGTTCTTCTCCTGGATAAGCCTAATTAGAGTGGAATCCTAATTTGTTCTTTATCATTATACCAAATTAAAAAAAAATCATAGCTGTATTTCTGTACAATTAGACTAAATTAGTTGCTTCAAAGAGTTCCCTCTTTCCTACCTGTGGTAAATTAAATCAATGGAAATTAGGAATGTGCCAATTTAACAATTTATATACCACAGCCCTCTTTCCTGGTGGGGCTCTATCAATTCAAGGAAAGCTATTTCGTAAAGAGAAATCAAAACCTTTCTCCCCCCAACCCCTCTGCTCTCTCTCTCTTTTTTCTTTTTAGCTTATTCTGAGCAATCATCCCCAGGAAACTAACCCACCAACCGCTGCCAAGTCTGATTCCTCTCTCTGGAGTCACAGCCTTCCTGCTCCTCCACAATGTCTCTCAGCTGACTCCTGTCATCTCTGCTATATCCACTTGCACCATTTCAGGGTCACGGGATCAGGAGAACTGCTCAAATCTGCCCCCAACCTCTTCCCCTCACCATTTTTTAATTAAAAAAAAAAAATAAACCTTGTAAGATGCTGGTGAGTGGGGCCAACCAAGAGGGAGACAGCAGGTCTGGCCCATCCTTTTTCGGAGCCTCTGGGGCCATCTTCCTCCTGGCAAATTCTCTTCCCCCATCTGTTTTCCTCTTCTTTTTTTTTTTTTTTTTAAGGGGGGAAGGAACTAAAAACAATCAAACCAAGGAAAAGAAACCAACCCCCAAATACCTACAATACCTCTGAGGCAAGGCCAGCGTGGTTGAAAATCCTACAGGCGTGTGTAGAGTCCTGCATGATGTGTGCATGTCACACGCTGGTCTTGAACTATGGAAGAAACTGTGACACTCATAAGGGCAAGGCATGGTAGCGTGAGACACGGCTCTCTGAAGCAGAAACTGTTTACTTCTCTTCCCACTGGCAGATAAGGAGCTCTGCTTTAGTTTTATTGAGATGTCACTGACATGTTTTGCTTTTATTTGTTGACCATTTTTGCACTTACACATATCTCGGTCAATGTTCACTGAGCTTGGATGGGCCCCAGGGATTGAGGAGAGGGCGCCTGCTGACCCCTTGGGCCCTCCTAGAGGGGTTGCCAGGCCAGGACAGCACTTGGGCCCCACGATGGCTTTGTCCCCTTAGTGACGTGTCTGCAGCCTGGGACTTGGAGCACATTTGTCCCGCTGCGTTGATTTAAAGGGTCTCTTTCCAGGTTGATCTTTTCCTGGAAAACTCCCTGAATTCTGGTGAGCAAATTCAGAGGAAGAGCTTGGGATACTAATCTAGTTTGTTTATTTACTTTTTAAATTTTTATAATCCAGGCATGGTTATTCAGGTTGGACACCGAATTATTATTTTTTTCACTTTATTGAAATAGAATTTAAACACAGTGAAATTCTGCATAGATCTTAAAATGTCAGATTTACAAGTTTTGACCAATGTAGACACCAATATATATTTCTATATCATTACTTTAGGTTCTCTTATTCCCCTCTTTCAGTCGATACACCTTCACCCCCAAGGATAATTTTCCTATCCCCACAGCTTAGTTCTTTTGCCTGTTCTAGAATTTCCTGTAAATGGAACCACAAAATATGCGCTGTCGTGTTTGGCGTCTTCCTCCTAACGTGATGTTTCTGAGATTCTTCCAGGTTGCTGCCTGTAGAAGTAGGATCCAACGTGTCACTAATGGCTTGACAGTGTTTAGAAGGGGACAACTGCTCACCCCTTTGGCCTCCTGATCAGATTCCTCTAAATCCTGGTATGGGGTCCTCTATGCTCTTCCAAGCCAGTCTCTCTCCAGGGCCAAGCGAGTTCCTCTCCCAGAACCGCCCAGGCCGCGAGGGGCACCACCCAGATGGCCGAGAGGCCATCACCCGAGGAGCCTCCCCTGAACAGCTGCCCTCTGCCCCCACCTCTCGTTAAAACTCAAAAGGAAACCGTCCCCTCCAGAGATCAGAATTCAGATTCGTTTAATTCCACCCATTCAACTGCACACAACCGAATGTTTTGGTGTTGATCGCGGATATGCAGAATCCTTAAGAACACGTAAAAAAAAATAGAGAAAGAAAGAAAAGGTGGGGGGAAAAACTCAGATCTCACGGGCAGTGGATATCAGCTCCTGCTGAACCAGGATTCAGGATGAAATTTTTCCTTTCTTTTCTTTTTTTAAATAAACCGGAGTCTCTCTCCGTTCCTCGCTAGGAAGGTTTCAAAGGTCGTCACACTGAAGCTTGGGGGCGTTCATCTCCCCAGCGGCCTGGAGAAGGGAGGAGGTTGGAGGGAGGAGGGAGGGAGCACACAAAAGCGAGCCATGCAGAGAGGGCTAATGTTTCCTGTTTGCCTGGAACCCCCTCCCCTGTGTCCCCTCCCCCAGCCCCCTCCCAACACTCGGGCGGAAGTGAGTTTGCTCCTTTGGAGATTAAAAGGATTCCGAATTCCGATCAGTCCCAATAACCAGCGTACTAAGAGAAGGAGGAGGAGGAGGAGGAGGAGGAAGAGGCGGCAAAGCAGAGAAAGAGAGGGCTCGCGCGCGCGCGTGCACGCACGCAGTCCGAATTGGGGGAGTTGTGCAAAGCCCCAGGAGGTCAGGGCGCACGGCGTTAGCAAAGCCTGGTAGGCGCAGCGCGGCCGGGGCCACCGAGTCGTACACGGCGACTGGTTTCAGAAAGAAGATGACGCGGGCGCGGGTCGGCGGCGTTGGCCACGCGGCTCCAGAGCTCACCGCGCTGGGCCGTTGCCGGTTCCACTGATTCCTGCGCGCCCCGGAGGAGGCTCCGTCCCCGCGACTCGGGATCGGAGGGGGGACTAAGGCGAGGGCGAAATGGCCCGATGACAAAGGAAATGTGATCCCCCTTCGCTGCCAAGGTTTCAGAGAGGACGGACGTGAGGAGGAGGAGGAGGGGCGCGGGGCGCGCGCGGAGCTCGGATAGCATTGCACGACGGCTCGCGCGGAGCGGGCAGCGGGTACATCTAATATCTTCCTGCGGATGAATAATTCAGGACGGCCCGCGGGGACCTGCGGCCCCGCGCTGCAGCGCAGCTAAACCGAGAGGAAGGAGCGCGCGGGAGGCGCCCAGGCCGGGCGAGGCGGGGGCACGAGGGCCCTGGGCCGCGTGGGGCGCGCGTGCGTGTTAAGTGTCGGCAGCCGAGGCCAGGCAGGCGCGCGGGAGACTCGAGGCGCGTGGGACGCGCGTGCGTAGTACTACACGCGTGCGGCCGCGGCCGGGCCCACACGACCTGCAGCTGCTGCGGGGCCCGCGCCCGGCCGTGCGCAAGCCCGAGCGCACAAGCCGGGCCACCCAGGAGTCCCTGGCCGCCGCGTCATGCAGTGGGGCGGCCAGCGTCGCGCGGGGGCACACGGGCTTGGCGTTGCGCCGCTCCCACCTTTACTAGTTTGGGGAGCCTTTCTCTCCAAAGAAGAGACTAACTAAATCCGTTTAAAGAAAAGCAACGCACCAAATACTCGTCAAACCAAATTTTGCTTCTCCCGCTGGGACTGGGATTGCACATTGGACTTTAGAGGACTTATCTCCGCGAGCGAGAAGCTAAGCTAAGCTCCAGCTGCTCTAGGGAGTCCTCTGACCTCCCTGCCCCCGCTCTCCCCTCGCGAGTCGAGACTTGTTCCGGCGCTCCGGGTTCGTAAGGCACGCAAGTCCCCACGTCGTCCGGGAAGAATCTGTGTCACCTCTGGACAGTGGCATTTAATGCCCGCAGCGTCGGGGGTGGCAGCGCGAAGGGCCGGACGCGGGGAGGCCAAGGGGGCCGAGCCGCTCTGGTGCGGGCTCCTGGGTTGCAGGCCTAATAGATGCATTTTTCTGAGTGAGTCGGCGGCTCCCCCACCCACCTCGTCCGCGCTCTCCTCTCCTCCTCTTCCTCTCTGGTCTCCTCCCTCCTCCGGGCCTGGTTGCAAATGGCTTCGTTCCCCGAGACCGACTTCCAGATCTGCCTGCTGTGCAAGGAGATGTGCGGCTCTCCTGCGCCGCTCTCCTCCAACTCGTCTGCGTCGTCTTCGTCCTCGCAGACGTCCACGTCGTCGGGGGGCGGTGGCGGGGGCCCTGGGGCTGCGCCGCGCCGCTTGCACGTCCTGCCCTGCCTGCACGCCTTCTGCCGCCCTTGCCTCGAGGCGCACCGACTGCCGGCGTCAGGCGGCGGCGCGCCGGGAGAGCCGCTCAAACTGCTCTGTCCTGTGTGCGACCAGAAAGTAGTTCTGGCTGAAGCGGCAGGCATGGACGCCCTACCCTCGTCTGCCTTCCTTCTCAGCAACCTGCTCGACGCCGTGGTGGCCACGGCCGAGGAGCCGCCGCCCAAGAACGGGCGTGCCGGCGCCCCAGCGGCCGCGGGCGGCCACAGCAACCACCGGCACCACGCGCACCACGCGCACCCTCGTGCGTCTGCCTCGGCTTCGGCGCTCCCGCAGGCACCGCCGCCGCCGTCCGCGCCTTCCCGCTCCGCGCCTGGAGGACCGGCTGCCTCCCCGTCGGCGCTGCTGTTGCGCCGTCCTCCTGGCTGCAGCTCCTGCGATGAGGGCAACACCGCCTCTTCGCGCTGCCTCGACTGCCAGGAGCACCTGTGCGACAACTGCGTCCGCGCGCACCAGCGCGTGCGCCTCACCAAGGACCACTACATCGAGCGCAGCCCGCCGGGTCCCGCCGCCGCCGCCGCGGCCGCGGCTCAGCAGCTCGGCCTCGGGGCGCCCTTCCCCGGCCCGCCCTTCTCCATTCTCTCGGTCTTCCCCGAGCGCCTTGGCTTCTGCCAGCACCACGACGACGAGGTGAGTGCGTGGCGACTTTCAAGGGGGTTTTCCGGAGTAGGGTGCGGGCATGTATGAGTATGCGTGTGTGTGCCCACCCGGGAATCGCGGGAACACTCGCAAAGGGCTGCGGGACACGTCCCAAAGCGGTGGGTGGGTGGTTGGGGGAGTCCCTTCGGAATGTCTTCTTTTTCTCGTTGGCTAGGTGGCGGTCATCGCCACCAAGAAGTAGCAGCACCAGCAGTAGTAGTGTGTGTTTAAGAAGATCTGCTTTCTGTGTGTTTTGCTGCGAGGTCCCCTCGAGGAGTCCCCAGACGCGGAGTTCCCTTCCCCCTTTTCCTCCTCCAGTTTTCTGTGTGGCAAAACGTGGCAACCGTTTTTCCTTGAATTAGGTACGAGCTGGGGAGAGTGAAGTGTGTGTCAGTCTAGACCTGGTTTCCTTGTGCGGAGGGAGGTTCCCGCCGCCGGGGTTCCCGAGGTTTGAGGACACCCCCACCCCCACCCCCACCCCCACCCCCACCCCTTCTTTGTGAACTTTGATTTCTTCACTTCGTTTCTGTTTGACAAAGCGTACATGCTGTTGCTTTAATTAAGACCCGAGATGGAAAAGCATGTGTTGTGTGTCTGTAGATGGGTCTCCTTGTGCGCGCACACTAGAGGCCTCTCAACGTGCTGAGGGCTCTTTTCTCTTCGTTCCTCCTTTTTGTTTGTAAAGCTCCTAGATGGTTGCTTTTTTGGGAGGGCGTGAGTCAGAAGGAGAGGGTTGTGGTGGGGGAGGGTGCGTGTGCCTCTGTAGACGTGGCTTCCGCGTGCGCGCTTATGAGGGAGGGACTATATTTTTTGTTGGGACATGGTGGCAATCGTTGTCTCTTAGTGTTGGGTCTTGGGACATCTTGGTCTTTGACGGCCAAGGGGCCCTCGGTCTAAGCTCTTACCCGCGGTTGTTGACTGCATTGTGGAAAAAACGTGTGGTGGGCCCAGGGCCTCTTGGGCCCAGGGCTGCGCCTTATAGAAGCGGAATTCGGGGGACTGGACCCATTGCCCCCTCCCAGCTGGGGGTCCCTCTGGCCGCTCCAGATGGCCCCAGTTTTGACCCCTACTGGAACGAGGTTCCCTGGTTGGGAGGTGTCTTCACCCCGCTCAACCCAGGGGCTCGACTTCTCTTGCGGGAAAAAGCCGGACCCAGCTGTGTGCGGCCTGAATCCGAGGGCTGCCCTGCGGTCTGTGGGCTTGAGTTCTCTGTTTTGGCTGTTGCTTATTGCTGATTTTTTTTCACATCATCCTGTGACACTTTTCCACTCTTACGAACCATTATTGGGAAGGGCCTGAAATTTTTAGCAGCAGAGAGGGTCGGCAATTTACGTGATCTGTGTAGACTCGTGAGATATACTAGGTGTGTGCTTGCTCTCTAGGCTTGGCGTTGGACGTAGAGCAGGAGACGGTGGAGGCTTTAAAAGTCAGAGTGGGAGTTGCTGCCTTCCAGTTGGAGGGGTCGTGCTGGCAACAAGCTGGGCAGAGGCTCGCACAGCGCAGCATTTCCCACTCCTAACCTGTTATTTGGGGAAGAAGGCGGAGCTATTGCCTGATGGCCTTAAGCCGGGGTCTCCAATTGGAAAAAAAAAGTTGAAATTCTAATGTACGTGTGGTGGGTGTCTCAGTTTAAAAGTTTCCTCCTAGGTATAGAAGAAGTTACTGTTTTCCTTGATTTTTAAGCTTTGAATGGACCCATTAAAATTTCCCACATTTGTGGGCGAATGTTTCCAGTATGTTCTTTGGCCGATTTTAGAAAAATGACTGAACTAAATATCAACCCGAATCTCAGGAAAGATAAGATGGAGAGATAAAGGTGAGAAGGGAGGGGGTGGAGGGTGGAGTGCAGGAAAAGAGGGGCTTTGAACCCACCACCGTTTTCCTCCTGGGAGCGGTGTTGATTGAACCCTCCTTCCCAGCAGTTGATTTTAAATGTCAGATTTTGTTTATATTCCCAGTTAAAGATCCACATAATGTTTTATTTGGGCCAAAACAGTGGATGCTCAGTGTTGCCAGACTTGTAAAAGGTTTATGCACTTTTTAAATTATAAAACCACTCAAATGGGATGGGAGAGTGTAAAATGCAAAATGAACCTCCTCTCACCCTGGGAGGTAGGTACCTTGGCTGCCCTGAAATTTTACTTTTTAAATGTGCTACACTCGGTTAACGTTGTTTGTTTGGCGCAAGTGTTAAGATGTTACATTGTTAAACTAAAGGTCCTTCAAAAACATGACGCTTCTCAGTTTTGAGCAAAATCCCCCCCACCCCCCACTTTTCAGTTTTTCATTTAAAGAAAACTTGGAAATTGGACTTAGAATGCTACAAAATTGGAGATTATAAAGGTGACAAAACCAGTGCTGTGAATGAAGCAGGAAAGTGACATCACGTTCATGCATGGCCTTAAATTCTCCCTTTCGGTCAAAGGAAGTAGTGATGGGTAACAGTTGGAAGACACCATTCCATTGAAAAGCCACCCTTTGGATTGGAAAAGTGACTGGGCACTTTTCAGAGGATGACCAACCTCTGTTGGTGACCGGGCTGAACTCCTAAACCCGGTGTTTGGCTGTACATACAATGCACCTCAATTTTCAAAACTCGCTCCTTGGGCGAGTTGCCTCCCTCCAGGGAGGGACATCAGGCTCCATTAAATAATTCAGGGCGCTCCTGGTTTATGGCGACTAATGCCACCTGACCTTGGGGAGAAGGTTTGACTCCGGGCGGTTGCTCTGTCATTTTAGGGAGGGCGCCTCCAACAGTTGGCCACTCAGGGGAACAGGAGGCTTTCCTCAAGCACCCCCCCCCCCCCTCCAATGGCTTCTCGCGATTGGCAAAGTGTTTCGAGCGCTTGATTTGAAATTAACTTGAAAACCTTAACCGTGGAGGGGGGGAGTTCTGGTTTACAAGGAATTTAAAATTGCGCGCTCCCACTCTTCATAGTCGGCTTATTAAAAAAAAAAAAAAAGAACCGTTTCGGGGTTTTCGCGGGGCTGCAGGCACCGCGCCCCGGCGGCCATCCAGGCCCGGAACCCGGCCCTCGACCCACTGGCTGAGCCGGGTCCCCCGAGAGGCGCCGCGGAGGCGAGGCGCCGCGGAGCCAGACTGTGGGCCCGTGCCGCCCGCCCGCCCGCCGCTGCCGCCACCACCTCCGCCGCGGGGCAAGCCCGCAGCCCGCGGCCCTGGTGACGCAGCCCGACCCGGGGCGGCCGCTCCTCACCCCGCGGGCACCCGAGAAAGAATTCCAAGGAGTTCCGCACACGAATGCCGAAAAGAATGCGGAGGGGCAAGGGAGTTCAGTGGGACAGAGTGCCATGAGCCCGTGAGCGCGCTTTTGCAGCCGCTCTCGAGTTGCCCTTTAACGTTGGGTTAGGGGCGCAGAGGATGCGGTCCCTTTGCCGCCTGGGACGCGGCGCTGGAGCAGGTTGAGGGTGTTGTGTGTGGCGTGTTGCGGAGGTGGGCGCCAGGCCCCTGCGAATGGACGAAGGCCGAGTGGGGTCTGAGCGAGTTCCGGTTCCCCGGAAAGGCCTTGTCGGTAGCAGTGCCTGGGATGACACAGGGACACAAGGGACACACTTGCCATATTAGCCGAGGGAAACATTGTAGCTCCTCTCGGGGAGGATGGCAGTAGTTGTGGTCCAGTTTGGCAGGCCAGGCGCGGGATTTTCCTGAGCCCCTTGGATGGAAAAGTGGGGTGTAGGTGTTGATAATGTGTATATCCAGCCCCCCTCTTTGGTCTTAAGAAAATAAAAGCCCCCCCCGGAAAGGAAAGTTTTAGAATTCCGACCAGTAAAGAAAGACTCTGAACATTGAACCATCCTAGGCCTGGGGACTGTATTTCTCTGGGAAAACACTCCCCCCAAATTAGCCTCAAACCGCTTTGAGGAAGGCAGTTAGCTGCCTGAAATAATCGGTTGTAGAATAAATTCTTGCCTTGTGTCTTATTTTGAATAGTTCACCATGAATGGGGATTGCACCAGTGTTGGCACCGGGATGCGTATGGCACCGGGATGCGTATGTATCGGGCATTCGCAGTGTCTAACCTTTTTCGAGCAAGCATATCCAGTGCGTGCACGTTTGTTTTAAAATGACGCATGTGCGGTGTGAATTATAAACCTATACCAAAGGACTTGGCAAGGACGAGAAAAATATATAAACGTACATTCTACTACTTCTGCACCCCATTTTCAAACCTCTGTGTAGGACTTAGGTGGTGTGCTTCTATCTGCTTTAATTCCTCCATCTCGCCTGTTCCTCAGAGAACCAAACTTTTCATAACTTGGAAATAATCGGAGGTTGCTACTTTTCACCCTAATTCAGCAGGTTTGTAGGTTGAAGTCTGTTGAACGCAGAAAAGGCTTGATGAAAAAAATATGGGAGACCAGTGTTTATTATGGATATGTTGATTTTTTTATTTATCCTTGAAGGTAATCGGTGGGCTTTTAAAAAGTCCCGTTTGAGCTGAGGAATGTGCCCCATCTTTCATTAACAGTTGCAGCGATGGGTTTCATCAACAGGGAGGTGGGCCTTGGCTCCTTTGGCAAGCCTTCGCTGGTAGGTAACCCCATGCCATCATGTTTGAGACAGCCGGTGGCATCAGCACTACCTTGGAGGGAACCTTGGGTGACTCTTCATATTCAAGAAGAATAAACTGCACTGGCTTTGATGTTGCATAGACTTGCTTTGGGTCTACAGGGTTTTTATTTCCAACGCTAGGCATGTATGTGTGTCTATATATATTTTGGAAACAATGAAGAAATTTGAGGAAGAAAACAGGCACTTTCCCCCATGCCTCATTCAGTTCTTCACTTGATATTAGTGTATATTTTTTTATGATGGACATGTGTTCAAGTTAAGTGATTGTGCCCGGAATCAAGTCTTGAAAGTGTAGGAAGAATGGATAAAACTTCCCACTTTCCACCACAGTTCTTCCTCCCAGGTTTAGCTTCTTAGAAATTTCAAGACACTGAAACTAACATTAAAATCTATGGTTTCCTTAAGCTCAACTTAAAATGGAAGCAACTTTCTATTCATATGTAAAATTTTGAGCATAGCTGTTCCACTTTTTGTGTTCAATTTTTAATACTGCATGTGAAGGAAGGATGTTAGCTTTTGGAGAAGCAATACATGCGGTGGAATTGTTAAAATGCTAAGTCAGGAGGAAAAAAGGTTCATAAGGTGTCTTGATTCAAGAGAAATTTTAACTTACTTGATAAACTCTATAGCTCTCAACTTTAACCCCTCCAAAATTTTACTTCCTCTGATGCCGACCGAAAAGTCATGGTTTGCCTAGTCTTGCCACTTCTCCATCCAGTCCCTCGCGTGGGGCAAAGTTTGTTGTAGGTGTTTCACTCTCGGTGAATAAAGGACCATTTTGGTGTCCTTCTTCGTGAGCAAAAGGTTGAGATCAGCTCTCCCACGCACCCACGCAGGCGGTTCAGAGTAGTGCCCCCCCCCCCATACCCCCATGGCGCTGACAGAGAGCTAAAGGCTTGGCCCAGAAGGCTGTTTTTGCCAGCTCTCTGTTGTTTTGGAAGAGAGCAGGGAGAAGAAAGGTTGGTGAAGAGTTACAGTTGCCTAAAGGGAGCAAGACGCCACCCTTGCAGTCCCCTCTGTCCCCTTTTCTCGTGACCTTTCAGGCATAGGGACTTGCCAGAGGAGCCCTGACCCATCTTTCCACCTCAGCTGATGGGACCTCAAGATTGGTCACTCCTAAATTGACTCTTCTCTCTTTGAGGTTTTGTCTATACCTACAAACTGAGTTGACTGAAACCAGATTGGCTCTTTTTTTTTTTTTCGATTGACAAGCCTCTGACTTAACAGAAAAACTGCAAGGGGTGGGGGCCGAGCCATTTACATCTGAAACCGTTTGATTTACACCTTATCCCAGTGTAATTCTTTCCCTCTTTAGCTGCCATGTTTCAGTTTGCTTGCGAGAGGCTTTGAAGGTGGGGCGGCATCAAATGGGGGAAGACCCCGCCCCCCAGCTCTTCCTGTGTCTCCTCTCCCACTCAAACCCAACTGAGATTCTGGGAGATCCATATTTAATCTGAAGACATTAGGCCAGTATTTTGTTTTACTCTCCCTGTTGTAGATTTTCTACAAATCCCAGGTAGTTCTTTCCCTGCGCATCACTTCCCACCGAGGGAAATTTTTAGTGAATCTGTATAAGGACCCCAGTTTCAGAATCAGTAGGCAAAACATGCTAAGGAAGCGGTCATCTTTAGTGATCAAAGTTACTGCTTTTGGCAAGTTGAAGTTGTCAGTTTTGGGAAGGGGAGGCTTGGCCATGAATAAGGGGATTTTTTTTTTTAATCAGTTTTTTTTTTTTAAGATTTTATTTTATTTTTAGGGAGGGAAGGGGGAGAGGGGGGGAGAGAGAGAGAGAGAAAGAAACATCAATGTGCGGTTGCTGGGGGTCATGGCCTGCAACCCAGGAATGTACCCTGGCTGGGAATCGAACCTGGGACACTTTGGTTCCCAGCCCGCGCTCAATCCACTGAGCTACACCAGCCAGGGCCTGGGATATTTCTTGATTGTGATTATTTACCAGGATAGACTCCTGCAGAAGAGCACATTCCTGTCAACATAAACAGAATTTGAATGAAGCAGAGCAGGGTACACTGAAGAGAGTCAAGTGGGCGAAGGTTAGTTACATAGACTGAGGGTATTCCCCTCCCCCATGGCTTGGCCACCCTGTGAATTTTGAACACCCCCCTTCCAAGTGGAGTTCGGAGCCTGAGCTGGTGAGGAACCCCTCTGCCTTCCTACACATGTGTCGACAGCTGTATCCTTTAGTTGTTACTTCTGGGAAGGGTGGCCAGCCGTTTCCTTCTAGCCTTAACTATTTGCAGTTAAAAATACGTTTTTCTTGAAATGCCTATGGCGTTTTGGGAACATCTTTCATATTCTGACTAATGGGGGTAATTATAAAAATGCTGTTTATAAAACAAATCCGCAGTTAGACTTGGCTGCTGGACATGGATCAGCGATGACTACTTTGAGGACAGGTTTTTTTTTTTTAGTTGTTGTTTGTTTGTTTGTTTGTTTTAGAGGATATTTTATTTTCGTCTCTTTTAGAGAGAGAAAGATACATGGCTTAGTTGCCTTCTCTTACGTGCCCCAACCAGGGATCAAACCCACAACCTGGGTGTTTGTCCTGACCGGGACTAGAACCCGCCACCACCTTTTGGACTATGGGATGATGCTCCAACCACAACTGAGCCACGCTGGCCAGGGCCAGGGTGGGTGTTTTAAAAATGAGAATTGTGGCCTGGCCAGGTGGGTCAGTTGGAGGCGTTGTCTGGCACATCAAAAGGCTGTGGGTTCGATCCCTGGTTGGGATGCATACAGAAGGCAACCGATCGATGTTTCCCTCAAATCAATAAACATATCCTTGGGTGAGGAGTTAGAAAAAAAAATAAGAGAGGATTGTGAATAGGTGGCATCAGCAGTCAAAATTAATGATGTGTTAAGACCTCATCTATAAATTTTGATCTGTGCCCTCTGTCTCTTTGAGATCAATGTCAGAGGGAGATATTCCTCTCTTGCTTGGGGTCATCTGTAGGCTTGTACTGAAAGTGCACCCACAATCCCGAGTGGGTAAGCGTTGAGCAGAAAAGGATCGGTGAAGAAAATTTTAGTGGTAGTTGGAAAAAGGGTTTTGTGATGTATCTTACTAAAGGTGCCTGTTTATCTCTGAGCCTGAGACTGCGTGATTCTAGGTCTGAGTTCTTGGTCTTTTTCAGTTCTCTCATGTGAAACGGTGTTACGCTGTTCAGGGTTGTGAGGATCAGAGGCAACATAAAATGGCACAGCACAGGGTCCCACAACGGAGGGCAACTGGGCACATTTGTAATATCTACTATTGACAAGCCGTGTATTAGAGTGTTGAAGCAGACTCCTCCCTCGCTCTTCCTCCCCTTCCTCTTTCCTAAAGAGGGTGTTGTAGAAGGAAACTAATTTGTAGTGCCAGGAATTCCAGCTGAGCTCTGCTTTTATCAGTTTACCATTATCTGAAAGGAAAGATAGGCACCATTATCTAAAAGGAAACATAGGTAGCTCTTTCACGTGAGGCCAGGTATCCTGGAGAAAAAAATGCATAAAAACTTGGAACCAACTTTAACTTTCGATCTAGACCGTTTTAGGGTTCTAGGGCTCCCCAAACCAAGGAGAGGAGATGGGTGCAAGTGTGTTTAGAGGCTATAGTGATAGCTTTTTATTTTCAGGCGGAAGTATTTGGGAGCCATTAATCTTTGAAGCCACAATACTGTTCTCCCCCCACCCCCGCCCCTGCACCCTGGAACTGGCATTTTAAGGAGACAGATCAACTTGCTTCAGGGAACAGTCTGATTTCAGGGACTGCAATATTGTATAAGCTTTAATTTTATGGTGTTGTCAGGTATGTGTGCTGGGGGAGGGCCTGGGAAGGCATCTGAAGAGGAAAACTTATATTTATTAGAGGGAAAGCTCAAATCTCCATAGGAAAAAAAAAACCCTACCTCCCAAACCCTGGATGGCGAAATAAATGACTTCTGTGGGTCAGACTCTCGTCTAGTCCATCTGTCTCTTCACGCTGCTCCGTAGTCGACTGTATTTGGCAAGTTCATGTTTTTGAAACTAGTCCTTAAACAGCTGGTATTTAACATACAATTTATTTGACTATTTAGCTTCTTGGACTTTATTTTCTTTTTTTTTTTTCTTTTTTTTTTTTAAATATTTTATTTATTTATTTTTAGAGAGGGAAGGGAGAGAGAGAGAGAGAGAGAGAGAGAGAGACATCAATGTGCGGTTGCTGGGGGTTATGGCCTGCAACCCAGGCATGTACCCTGGCTGGGAATCGAACCTGGGACACTTTGGTTCCCAGCCCGCGCTCAATCCACTGAGCTACGCCAGCCAGGGCTTATTTTCTTATTTTGGAACTTTTCTAAGTTGAAGTAGGACGTTAAATATCATGCACGTGAGTGGGCTGTGGTCTCGGCAGAAATGAGGGTGACATCCTTACTCTGTGTCTCATCCCGAAATTAAGCAACTTTAAATGTAAAGTGTTATCAGAACAACCATGTAGCAAGAAAAAACTTAAGTCTCAAAAGCTATCGCTGCAGGATCAAAGTGAGAAGGACGCTGCTTCTGCCAACCAGTTCTACCACAGGCATGTTCTCCGCTGGGTCTCAGGCCACGGAGGCCACCTCCGGCCCCCACCCCAGTTCACCCCCACTCTGGCCTCAGCACTTCAAGGAAAGTACTTTGGCATTAGTGGGTGGGGGCTCTTAGTGGATCAGGCCTCTGTGGATGGTGGTGGGTTTGAGGACTAGTTCCAGAGAGCTTTTGCCAGATTGTCAATTCTCAGCGGTGACTGATGCAAATTGGGTTTGACCATCAGAAGATGCTTAGGCTGCTGCCATTTTATTTCCTTGCCAGGAACAAAGGGGACTTCTCACTTTAAAGCCAAAGAATGAAAGCCCTTGAAAATACTAGGTTCTGATATTTGGACCTTTCTCTCAACCTTATGTGGATGAAAGGAAGAAACTGGAAAATGCTTGTAGCTTTTCAGTATAAAGGGAAGAGGATGAGCTTTAGAGTAAAAAGACCTGGATTTCAGGCCCAGTGTTGCCCTGAAGTAGCTGTGTGACCCTGAAGAAGTCATTTAACCTCTTGATCTCTGACCTTTTAGATGGGAGCAGCAGGAACGGGATGGTTATGTTTTACCAAGACCTACCTATCTGTGGGGTGAGCTGTAATTTACATGCAGATGCTTTGGAAGGCGCTAGGAAGATGTGTTTTAATAATTTAGGTGCACAGCACTGTGTGTTAATATCCCAGGAAAAGTTTTGGCTTCAGCTTTGCCTGCAGGTTGCTGCCAAACAGGTAAACTTTCTTTTTCATGAAATTAAATATGCCGCTTATCTTTGTTAAATACTTCCCGGTGGGTGGCCACGTGATATTTGATGCCACACAATAATTTGGGCGGTTCCTCATTGCTGACAGGGCTTGATGTGTTAAGATTTGTCATCAAACTGTTTGAATGTCTTTGCTGCCTAGAACTGTGTGCGCCATGCTAAAGATGTTTAAGGCCCGTCTGCCCCCTGGCCTGTCCCCGAGCTTGTGGTCTGCCTGGGAAGGCAGAACCGAAAGGGAGGTGAATGGGGGGGTGGGGATTCTTGTAATCGGAATCTTCACGTTATTTTTCCTAATCTTTCAGCATCTCCCTCAGGAGGAGGGGGAGGGTGTTAGGGTCCCCTCCTCTTAGCCCCTTCCTCTGGGCGGGTTATTGATATGTAGAGGAAATTGCTGGTGTATCCCGTCAGGAGTCAGAGCCACATTTCTTTTTCTTTTTTTAACAGGTAAAATTTATTTAGTGTAAAGAACTGTTGACTGGTAACCAGGTTGTTAACTAGGAAGCCCATAGGCAAGACGAGAACACTAAGATATCTGGGAAGTAGCAACTGTGGGAAGCGGCTGCCATCCCAGGGTTGGGGATCCACAGGGAAGAGGTTGCAGGGACTAATACTTAGGGGGAGGAGGGTTCCTGTGGGTCTGGACCTTCCTCCCCTAAGTGGGGGTAGGGGTGGTGAAGCTGGGTCCTCCACAACTCTTGCTGGTAACACCCAGGGAAATCCCCCCTTCCTTTTGCGTCCCCTGTTGTCAGAGGCACTCTGCGACCCAGGTGACAAGGCGAGAGATGTGCTTTGCCCCGTCTCATCCCTCTTCCCCCAGTCACAAAGGGGAGGGGCGCAGGAGGAGGATGGGTTTTTGAGCTGAGAGGAACTCAGAGCAGCATAGCTGGGAAGATGGCCTCCCATTCGGAGGGGCCGTGGCTCCTCCTGGCTCGGTTTCATTGAGACTTCTCATGCAAGATGTGGGGGAGACCTCCGAGCGATGAGAACCAGAGCGTGTCCCCAGTTTGCAGTGCTGTTCTTTCCAGGGGTCAGCTTCGCCTCGCCCAGCCCCTCTCCCTGCACCCAGCCCTCATCCGTGGAGTTGAGTGCCTTACTGGGGGAGATTGCTCTGTTTGTCCGTTGTACTTGCTCCTGTAATTACACAGTTTAAGAAAAGATGCAGTGAAGGCAGGAAATTGTAGTTTCTGTGCAAACAGGCCCGAATGTCTGGCAACCACTTGGGTGAAGGAGGAGGCCCTGGGAATACAGCAGCGGGAGAAGTAGCCCCGGATCCCTTTCCTCACCGACTTGGGATTGGAAGACTCCCTGTCTTCCCTCATGGCTTGACTTGTTTCTGGCCCCAGAGTGGGGGATGTCACTGATCTACAGAGGGGCACCTGGTGTCCCCCCATCCCGTGCCAGCCCATTCTGGTTAAAATCTTGGAAGTGAGCTGGGGAGTCTCAGTCCTGGCTGGAGGCAGGAGCCTCTCCTCTCCCTGCTCCCCCTCCCTCCTCCCTCTCTCCAGCCTTTTAAGATGGTGCGCCCCCCCCCCCCCCCAGCTTTGTCCTGTGGTTGAGTAGAAAGGCCTGACTTCTACTGGTCTGGTGTTTCTCTAATTTGTTTTTGTTTATTGAGGTGTAGTTACATAGTGTATAGTTCTACACATTTTAACAATAGTATACAATGTATAATTAACCGCAGTCAAAACAGTTCCATCAGCCCCAGAACCCGCACTCCACCTCCACCCAGCCTCAGGCAGCCACCTCTGTTCCTGCAATTTGGCCCTTGCTAGAATGTCGTACATGCAGTGGAACCACACAGTGTTAAAGGTTTTTTCAGTGGCCCCAGTGAATTCAGGAGGCAGCCCCTCTTGGAGTCCTCTCTCCTTTTATAATGCTGAGTACTTCTCCCTTGTCCCAATGTACCCAAGTTAACCAGTGACCCATTGGTTGTTGGTTGTAGGACACTCGCGGTTCCTGGTTTTTGGTGGCTGTGAATATTTATTCGAATGCCTGGCATGCGTGCAGAGCTGTGTGGAGTGGCGGTGGTCAGTCTTTTTGTGCTGGAGACCCAGGTTTGATCCAGCACAGATGTGTGAGATTTTAGCCTCAGTTTCCTCATCAGTCTGTATGGGCTGCTAACATTCTCTTTTGTGAGCTGCAGGCTCAGTTTTTCGTTTGGGAAATCCAATGAAGTATTTCTCCCCCCCCCCTCAAAGATTTTATTTATTTATTTTTAGAGAGGGAAGGGAGGGAGAAAGAGAGAGAGAGAGAAACATCAATGTGCAGTTGCTGGGGGTCATGGCCTACAACCCAGGCATGTACCCTGACTGGGAATCGAACCTGCGACACTTTGGTTCGCAGCCCGCGCTCAATCCGCTGAACTACGCCAGCCAGGGACCAATGAAGTATTTCTTGATGAAAAATTGCCATGTGCCCTGTGCTTACATTTCAGTGGAGACGTTTAAAACCAAGGGACTGATTTGGGAACATTGCAGTGGGGGCGGCGGGGAGAGTCAGTAGAAGCACCTGCTAGACCCCACTCCTTATTTTTAATAACCTTCCAGAGAAATCCCCCTTGTTTTTTATCTCCTTTGGTTTTTGTTGTTAGTTTTATCAAAGCTTTCAGGGATTTAGAGGGCTATTCTAAGAGGAAATATTATTTCGCCAATTTAATTGGATTCTTAAAATGCCACATGGGTGCAAATAAAAAATTAAGACCCCTGGCTGGCGTAGCTCAGTGGATTGAGCGCGGGCTGGGAACCAAAGTGTCCCAGGTTCGATTCCCAGCCATGGTACATTCCTGGGTTGCAGGCCATAACCCCCAGCAACCGCACATTGATGTTCCTCTCTCTCTCTCTCTCTCTCTCTCTCTCTCTCTCTCTCTCTCTCTCTCTCCCCCTCCCCTCTCTAAAAAAAAATAAATAAATAAAATATTTAAAAAAAATTAAAACCATAGCTCTGGTCAGCTGTGGACCCAACCCAGTTCTATCTGGAGCTTTTAAGGGAATCTTGGAAAAGATCCCTCCGTGTAGTGAGGATGGAGGAGGGTTTGAGTCCGAACATTTAAACCAAAGGTTAGTTAGGGGAGGAGAGGTTGTGTGTTAGGGTTTATTTCTGGTGATAAATGGAAAGCTGTTTATGTGAAGGGGGTTGCAAAGGCATCTCCTAGCAAGAGATAATGGTTAATGCTGGGCAACCTTTGGGACTTGCCACTACAGCTGCTCATCTTGTTGCTTTTTTCATCCTTAAGTTTGTTGCGCAATGAATAGATAGGCCTCCGCGTTAAAGAAGTGAACTTCTCTTACGGATCCCCACCTGCAGCATCTTTCCTCTGCTGTTGATTTTTCGCTGAGTTTGTGTGTTAACTGTTCATTAGGTACAAAGGTGGATGGCATGCAAACATGTGCAGTGAAAAGCACTACATAGATTTGGGCATCTCGGACTGAAGGTTTTATGCCTCTAGCATAACTTTGCAAACAAACACTTCCCTCTCTCATAAAAGGCAGGGGCGCAGCATTCACATTTGGTGTTTCCAGAGTTCATAGGAGAGTGTTTTTCCCTCTGTTGATTGTCTAGGGTCCGCTGCACAGCCGAGCACAGAAATTGTCTGAATTTTATGACAATCTGTATGGTTCACCAGTGCCTATTTTTCCCCCCTGCCCTCTAAAACTTATTTTCAAGTTTCTTTTGTTTGCTTTCTAGAATGCAAGACTAATTTTGCTCTTCATCCAAGAAAGGGGGGGGGGCAGGTAAAGCCACAAATAAATGGGAATAAAATTAGAAAGCCACATGTGACATCAAATTATGCTGATGAGGAGGAGATGATGTTTGGCCCTGGTTTGGGCTTAAAGGAGATTGGGTTTCAGGTTCTGTTGGGTCCACTTGTTGGCTTGTAACATGGTGGAGGGTGGAGGTGGAGGTCGAGGAGGAGGAGGAGGAGGAGGAGGAGGTTGTCTCACGGGGGAGCCCAGAATGTCAAAGGTGTAACTTGTGCTGGGATTGCAGTAGATGAAGAAACAAAAGTCTTAAACACTAGCTTGGAGGCAGGGCCCTGTGCTGCCCGCCAGGGCCTGCGAGGGCCTGGACCTGCAGCCGGCACTCAGCAGCACCCTACCCTCACTGTGTGAGGGCTCTCACCCTATCTCGATGCTGAAGGCAGACAGGTCTGCCCACCGAGAACCAAAAAGAGGAACCAGATGAATGCGTGCCTGATAAAAACTGCAGAAGATTTGCAGACACTTCACCCAGAGGTTAAAAAGGGGGAAGAGGTAACAATTTTGATTTAAATTTCTGTTCTTTTTTAACAACATTTAAGGTTTTTCTAAACTGACATTATGCTTGACTTCACAGCCCTTGGCATTTTGGGGTGCAAGTTTTCTGAGTACCTACTTGCTTGGGACTATCGTTTGTTGATGGGAGGATGGAAGAATTTAGGTTTTTCTCAGGGCTGCCTTGTATTCCCAGCAAGTAACTTGGACCAGTTAACTCTAATCCTGGTATAAGTGTACAAGTTAATACATAAACACATCTTTGTTTGGCTTACCTATAAAATTTCTTAAATAATTTATTTATTTTTAATTTAATTTATTTTTAGAGAGAGTGGTGAAGAGGGGGGGAAAGAGGCAGAGACAGAGAGAAACATCAGGTTGTGGTTGCCTCTCGCGTGCCCCAAATTGGGGACCTGGCCTGAAACCCAGGCATGTGCCCTGACTGGGAATTGAACCAGTACTATTTGGTTCCCAGGCCAGCACTCGATCCACTAAGCCACACCAGCCAGGGCAAAAGAAATTTTTTATTTAAAGCATACCCCCATTCCTACTTTCCAAAAGCATGTGATCTGGGTTTGTGTGTTTTCTTTTAAACCTTAAACACACAGAAATAGGGTCATTTAAAAAAAACTCCTTTCAGAGATCTGTTTTTTAAAAATTAAATCTATTGGGGTGAAATCGTTGGTCATTCCTGCTCCGAACTTGGTGTCCCTGGTGTGGAATTTATTTAGTTCTTCCCTGACTTGGGTTTTCTCTACATCTGGCCATCGCCATCCACGGGCTTCTCTCCTTGTCCCTGCTACTTCTAGATAGGGAAGATCCCTCTCCACTCCCAGCCAGGGAATTGCTAGGAAGCTGGAGAGACACATTTGAAATGTTAATTTGCTCCTGAGAGCTTGCCTCCCACCAGCCACATTTCCTCCCACCCCACCCATCCTTGTTGCCATCAATTTAACGGAGAAAAATGGCTCGTCCTGTTGTTTTGCCTTGCATTTCCGTGATTGCGGCTAGGTGGGCGTCTTTTTCATATGTTTATTGGCCATTTGGGGTTCCTCCCTGGATTGCCTTGGTTCCTGGGCCTATCCTGGGTTTTTAAAAAAATCAATCTGTAGGACAAACACGGGAGCACTAGTCGTCTGTCGCAAAGGATTTCTCTCTGAGTACGTGACTCGCCACAATTTAGTTCAGCTCGGTAGGCATTTTAAATCTTAGGCAGACGATGGTCACTTATCTCCTCTACGTTCTGAGCCTTGACTCCCACTTTCGAGCCCACCTTCCGTGCGTCCTGTGAGGCGGGATCTAATTGTCTTTAGAGCGAGTGATGGGCCTGACGTCCTGGCTGTTAGTGAAGGGTCTCATTTCCCCTTTTTCTCTGAACCTCGCATTTCTGGGAAACAGCTCTGAATGTAGCTGTTGGCTGGGGGGTGAGGCATTGGGTGTATTAAGGCCTTTACCCCGAGAGTGCCAGCTGGCTCACAGTTTAATGTCTGTCGCTTTCTGGACATGCCGGTGATCTCTTAAAAAAAAAAAAAAAAAAAAAACCTTGGTGCGTGGAAACAGAATTCTCTGCAGATGGTTCAGTTGCAACGGATCCGTGGCAATGCTCGTGTTGGTCTGGGCCTCTTCCACGCCAGTGCGTCCTTCACGTGTTGCCTGCACGGTTGCCTGTTTTACACCCAGTTCCTGGGCAGGGCCTCTCCCCCCTCATTTTTTATCTTTATTCGATTTTCAAATTTCTAGAGAAGTAGTCGTTCTCCCGCCGGCCAATGCTAAGTAGCTAAACAAACAAACAAAAAATTCAACTTGCTAATTCCATTCCCTGGCTGTAACTGTTGTTAACAGTTTCAATTGTCATAATTTCCTGCGCTACCTTATTTTTACGACGGTCAGGTAATCATGTGCGCACTGTGACGACAATAAAGTTGCGTTGAAATGTGTGTGTATGCAGCTGTGGATCTACGTTTTAGTTTTTTAAATAATAAGAACCCGGCCCGTTCTGGCATGACAGGCAGCAGGCAGCTCATTTGTTCATCGTTTGTAGTGAGGTGTAGTATCCTTAAAAAAAAAAAGCCCTCATTTTGAAAACTTCTGACAAATTCTTATATATCTCTGTGCTACTTGCACCACAATCAAGACAGACCATCTCTAGCATTCCAGGAAGTTCGCTTGCCCGTGGTGCCTTTTAGTGCTGATCTTGGGAGAATGTGGCCTGCTACTCTGGTCACGGGTTTTGGGAGGATGTTTGGAAACCAGAGTGAGTGGGGGCGGGGGGGGGGGTTTGGATGAGAACAAATCTCTAACGATGGAAAGTTGCAATGTCTGATGCCCTGGTTTATTGCGGAAGGCTAGCTAGCTCGCCCTGAAAATCTTTACCTTGAGACAGTTTAGCCTCTACCAAAAGAAGGCCCAGAATATTTTTTTCTGTTTTGTTTTTTTTTTAAACATTTGCTGTCTCAGGGCCACAATGCAAATGGCCATTGTTTTCTAGTGAGCAGATGCCTGCTGGGAGGCAAATTCCTCAAGGATTGCTTGGAAAATGTGGAAGTGAATTCCGTTCAATCAACATACCTCCCATTGAGCATCTGCCATGTGCCTGGCTCTCTCCGGGTGTTTTGAGGACACAAAGGACTGGAGCAGAGGTTGCCTCTGGGGACTCCTCGCATCACTATAAAGGGAAATAGAAATTACTTGGCAACTTTGGGGACCCTGCTGAACAGTCTACATGTAAAAGCACTACACTATTTTTGATTAGGTATTATATGTTCTTTTATAAATTCAAGGGCTCAAACGGGGTATGTGGTGGAGAGCCGAAGTCCTGGCGACAGAGCACCCACTTCCTGTGTTCTTCCAGAGGGGGCGGGCGGGCATAAGGGAGCCAAAGCTCTCCTGTGCTGGGAGTCAGGCCCTTGGTGGTAAACACCTATGAGAAAACTCAGAGCTCTCCACGGCCCGCCAGGTCAGTGGGAGTTGACAGCTTGGTTGGCTTCCATTTCCAAAGACTCTTCTTTCAGGAAAATGTTGGTTTTGAGTTTCTTAGAAAATTTCACCCAGGGGTAGGGGGACAGTTCCCTTGCGTTGGACCGACCATCGTCTGTGCCATTCAGAGCTGCCTTTTGCTGACTGACACGTGACCCTCAAGCCTGAGAACTTAACCCCCCAGGTTTGAGGCAGTTTCCTGTGCACCGAATTGTTGAGACCTCAGTTTGGAAAGATGGTTGAGCTTTGTTGTGGGGGAGGGTCCCTCCCTGACTGCCCAGGACTCCAGATTCAGAGTTGGTTTCTCTGCTTTCCCCGGTCTAACCATGTGTCCTTGGTGCCTGGCCCCCGCAATGAGATTCCAGTCTAATGAAATAAGGAGCAGGTTGCTGAGCTGGAGCTGGAATATGGAGTATGGGTTGGATACTGTGAGAACCAGTTGCGAAGCATGAAAGCAGACTTTCTTTGGGGTGTGTGTTGGGGGGAGACAGGACCTCCAGGGGTGTCACAGGAGAGGAAGACCTGGGAGCCTCTGAGGAGGCTCAGAAAACTGGGAAGCACTTTTCTGAGGGCTTCTCTGGCGATGGGAGCTTTATCTGCAAAGCAAATGTTCAACTAGTGTTTACGGAGTTAACTCAAACAAGCTCTAGGGAGCTTTTGGGCCACAGGAAAAAAACCTGTGGTTGGGGACGGTAAGGGGGAGCTTTTCATGGGAATAGTCACTCGGCCCTCAAAGCAAAAAGACAACCATGAGTAGTGTCTGTCCCAGGCTTCTTTGCAGGCGCCTCTGGAAGCACAAGTCTCTAATCTCCCTTGTGAGCTGTGTGAAGATCCCATCCACCACGTAGGCAACCGGGTGGGCGCCCCAGCCTGCAGGAGGGAGGAGAGGTTGCTTTCATCAGTTCCTATTCCCCACCTACTCCCCCCTTCCAAAGGTCCCTTTTGTTGGGGACCCCTGACGGGAACCTCCCTGGAATTATTATCTCCTGTGATAATTATCTCCTGTGGCGATGCAGAAGCTGAAAAAAGCAAGCCAACAACACCCACCTTCTCTGTGTTTGGAAGGACAGTACAATGTTTGCGTTAGTTAGAGTCAGAGCCAGTGTATATCATGAATACAAAGAAGACCCTCAAGATAGAGTTAATGATTACATTGAGAGGTTTTGGCCTCGTTCCTTTAGAGATTTTTCTCTCTTGTACTTTACTCCATTGCAGTGAGAGGGGGGACTCGGCCCCCAAGTGGCACACCACGTTTATATAAAGCCCAGTGTTCCTGCCTGCGCTGGGGTTCGTTCCTTGGCCTCCTTTCGTTCCTGTGTCTTGGAGGGAGTGGGCGTCCTAGGTCCCTTTTTTCTGCCCAGTTTTGTTTGGATACCACCCCACCCCCCAGGCTTGGGGCAGCAGGAATTCCTCCTCGAGCCCTTTGTTCCTCCTGAAGGGCGGGAATGGCCGCCTCCTGGAATGTTGATCGCCTGGGCCTGAGTGGTGAGCTCCATTGAAGCCTTCTCCCTCCTGTTCCCGGGGAGTTCCCAGGCCTCCAATGGGAGATGGGGACGGGGGGCGGGCGTGGGCCCTGGCCCGGGTGGGTGGCCTCCCATCCCTGTCACCCCTGGGTTGGATTCAGTGAGCCAGAAGCACAATCAGGCTAACCTCCCTCCCCATTAAAAATGCTTAATAAAAATGTGGTGCTTATTTCTATTCATTGGCTTCAACGCATTCGCGGTTTCCCTTTGCAAGATTTGTGGGGCCTCGCCTCACTGGGACACCCGCCAGGACTCACCAGAAAGTCTCCTGATCAGTGTTGCCCGCTTTAGCCCCACCCTCTGCCAGTTCATAAACAGTAAATTTATTTAGTATGATTATGTACCATGCAGTGTTTGGGACATCGGTATACTAAAGATTGTCTGAAGTTTTAACTAGGCCATGCTGGTTTTGGGGGTGTGTTGTTTTTTTATTTTCCATGGTTATTCTAGTTCTGACATTCCTCTAGAAGTTATCATGGAGGCTGAAATTCCCAACATGAAAGGTTTCTCCCCATAGTATATCCTCCTCATCCCTTCCCCTGACTCTGCATTTGGGCTCTGTAGACCATTTAGGGCTCCTCATAGGTGACAGCAGTTTGTCCCAGGACACTATACCTGGAATAGGGCCCTTCTGACTCCCCCCCCCATCCCACCAGGTCCTGGTGGAGGGTGTCCTGGCTAAGAATGGGGCGGGGAGATGGAAACCAAATGCCTGCCAGGAAGGGGAAGGAGCCAGAGCCACTCCCCCCGCCCACCGCCCCTCACCTCCCACCCCATCGCCCTGCCATTCCTGGTCCATCACTGCCAAACGCTCTGGGGTCTTAGTGCCCCCACAGGCCAGTGTGTGTCATTAAGAAAAATTCCCCCGCCCCATTCTAGTTCTAAGGGGTTTGGGCAGTAGCACATAGAATCTGGGGCTTCTAGAAGAGGATTTTTAGGATGCAGTTCTTGGAAAACTTGATTGCGTAGGGTTTTAGCAGGGGTTTCCACAGCTCAGAGAGTGGGTTACATCTGTGTGTGTCTAGCCGTGTATTTGGGGCTGCCCAGGGGTGGTATTTATAGGTTACACTACCGTGTCTGCTGCATTTGCTGCCAGGAAGACTCTTTGTCCTCTCAAAGTGGTAGTTTGACAGTGACACAGTTGTATAGTTCTGCTCATTTTGCTACGACTGCCGGGAAGCTCAGGATCAAACTCCTGGCCCCAGTGTGGGAATTCTCAACGACATGTTTCTCCTTTCATGACGCATACTGCTTGTGTCTGCGTGGCACTTGGCTTCCTTTGACCGTTGCTCACCCCCGGTTTGATTTGGGTAAGAGCGTGGCTTGAAATAAATTTCAGTACGAGACACTGAGTGAGAAAGATGAGGGGGTTGTAAGCTGCCCAGGACAGTGACAGTTTTCGATCCAATAAATCTGGCTGATGAGCATGTTAAAAGAATCAAGCCATTGTACCAGGGTGCTGCTTGTCGGACAAACACGTAATTCTCCTGTGCACGCTGTCCCTCCCTGGACAGAGTCCAGACCTGTGCCGAGGGGCAGTGAGGAGGCCTCGCGAGAATGTGCCTCAGAGAGCTGCGGGGCAGCAGGACTACAAAGCCTCATCTGTGAAAATCAAAGCAATTTGAGAAATCCCAGGGTTAGTCATGTCCCCCTGGTAGAGGTGTAGGATCTTCTGACCTGACTCCCCACCCCCACCCCCCGGGAACCCTCTCTTCTGCAATTTGGTAAAGCTTGAAACCCCTTCTTGAGGGGTGGGAGGAAGTGGTTAATCCCCACTTCCTTCCCTGGGAGTTTTATGGGCCTCTGGGAGCCTGCCTTCCTCTGGCCTTAATGGTCATAAATGACCCTCTCCCAGGGCAGGGGCCAGGCCCCTGTGAATCTTTGCCCAGACCCTGGGCGGTTAGGTGTTTTAGTAAATGTGTTTCTTTGGTGGTGGTGATGCTCTTGGTCCTCTGTAATTGGGAAGTGGAGTGTGGGGAGCTTTGTAGGATTACCCGGGCTGGTCACTCAACACCCTCCAGCCTGGCTTGGGACTCGGAAAGACTTTGTGACTCGGCAAGGTTAGATGGAATTCGTATGGCAGGGGAAGCCTGGAGGGGCAGGACCGTGTCATCCTCCTGGGGAGCCCTGTGCTTCCTGCTGCTTTTCAGTCCCCCCAGCTGGGGCCTGCTTGATAGCGCGGGCAGAAATACGAAGGTAACCCTCATGGAGGCTTGAGTGATTGTTGGCTTCAGAGGAAACTGCCCACCCACCCAGTTTCTCCTTTGCTTCATTTGCCAGAGCTTTAAGTTTAATTTTTAATGAAAACAAAACAAAACCCAACAACAACAACAACAACAAAAACATTTGGAGTGGCCCAGCTCTTGGGACAGGTTTGCAGAGTGGCCTTTCAGCAGGGGACACCTAAATGGAATGGTGGCACAGCCTCGTGCTCGCGGCCCGCTCTGGGAAGGAAATCTGGGGGGGGGGGCAGGCAGCACCTCTGCAAGCAGCCCCCTCCTTTCTGCCTACCAGCTAATCCCCCTGCCTCCCGTTCTGCAGGGTTTTAATTAACTTTGTTTAATCTTCCTCGGGAAGCGGGCTGCCCTGCTGGGTTTTCAGTTCCAGCCCAGCCAAGGACAAGTAACATTCTGGGAAGGGCCATTTGAACCTCCCTGAAAATGCGCCTGTCTTTCCGGGAAGGTGGGAGGGTGCAGAGCCGACCCAGAAAGCAACCCGGGTGTGGGCAGGGGTCAGTCTGGGCCGTGCCCATGAGGTACCCCGGCCCTCCTTTGTGCAGGGGCTCCATAAATCCTCGAGGATTAAATGTTATGCAAATCACTCCAGATAATGCACTTTTTCTGTGCAGGAATAAAGAGGCCCGGAGGTGGAGTGAAAAAAAAATAACAAGTGTCCTAAACTATTAAAGCAGAAGTATTTTATGCATTTTTAGTGACTGCCCACTATGAACTTCCTTATGTTTTCTCATTTCATTCCTAAAATTAGCCTCTCCCATTTGAACAAGGATGGGGAGTTGATAGCCCTGGGACGCTACCCCGTGGAGATTCTGATGCTTTAAAGCTGAGGTGGGAATCAAATTTGCATTTTTAACTAGCACCTCATGCAGGTGACCTCTGAGTAATAGATTTAAATGGTACTCTGGAGATGAGAATCAAGGTCAAAGCTCTAGACCTGGGCAGTTTGGTTTTTTATATTGACATTTAATCCCCAGTGGTCAGCCATAAATTATCTGTTTCATTTATCCCATTTTAAGTGATTGCACCTGAGCTTGTTACACCTGTTTATCATCAGATGCCCTGATTTAAGCAGCCCTTGATAATACATGACTTATCATTATGTGGTGTTTCTTCAACTTGAAGCCCAAACTGTATCGGCTTAGAGCCAGCCCCCTCCTCTGAGACACCCTTGAAAAGAGGGTCAAGGTGGAGGAGACATTAAGTTTCTAAGACACACTACCCAGTATTCCCCAAATTCTCCAATCTCAGTGACATTAGGGATGAAAACCCAATGGAGACAGGTCGGCGAAAGCAGTAAGTCATGTGGGCCTGCGCTGGGGTGGAACACATCCCACAGTGGTGCCTGCAGGACTCAGCCCGACACACACAAAGCAGCTGGAAATAGGTTAGCTGCTCTGGGTCCACACAGCTGCCAAGGGCGCGGCTTCGTCCCTCGCCAGGTCTTCAGCTGCTGGTCTCGCTGCCAGTTGGCATCTCCTTTGTTTAAACAGAACCATCTGGAGGCCTTCCAGGTGCCTCTCTGTAGGGCACCGAGTCCCCAGGGGTGCAGCAGGGGGGACCTCAGGGCAGCTCCCAGCAGAGTGGAAAGGCAGGCAGAGTGGAGAGGCAGCCCACGTCCCAGTGTGGGGTTGGGGGAATGATTGGAGCGCTCCCCAAGAAGCCCAGACCTTAACCCTGTTTATCAGGATAGTGTAGATGCGGTGCACACCCAACTTGAATCTTGGTTTAAGAAACAGCCCTTTTAAAGCTACACTGTTTTTATACTTTCCTGGAAAATTCACCTGTTAACATTGTGCGCTGTATCCCAGTATTATTTTTTATCATCTCCATGTTTCCTGGAAATAGTAAAATTCCGTAAATAAGCCTTCTCCTTTCCCTGGAAGCCCACTGACATTGTTTCCTTCAGACTCCTCCCCAGGAGCCACTGACAAGTAAGGGGGGATGTTCAGTTGTGACACATCTTCCTCGAGTGTCCTTTTCATTTGAAGATTGTATTAAAACGGCTTCTTTTGTGCTATGGAGAAAGAGTGCAATAAGTTTTTTTAAAGATTTTATTTTTAGAGAGGGAAGGGAGGGAGAAAGAGAGAGAAACATCAATGTGCGGTTGCTGGGGGTCGTGGCCTGCAACCCAGGCATGTACCCTGACTGGGAATCGAACCTGCGACACTTTGGTTCGCAGCCTGAGCTCAATGCACTGAGCTACACCAGCCAGGAGAAAGAGTGCGATAATTTTAAGACACAGCTGAAATGTTGAGGCCGTGTCTCCCCCAGAACAGGCCAGGGCTGCTGGTCACTGCCCAGGTGGGACACGTGGGAGGATTTGTGGCTCATACCCTGCTCCTGACTCGGAACTAGACCCACAGAAACCTCACAAAGGTGTGGGAATCCCTTGGAGCCCTGGACGGGGTTGGAGGCGCAGGGTGGAAGGAGAACGCAGCTGCTGATGCTCACTTGTCACTAGTGTCCCGGAGTGCCCCAGGACATGTCCCCATGCCTTCTTCTGAGCCGAGTAGCCCCTGCAGCCTCCCTCTCACCCACCCTTTCTCCTTCCTTTACTCTCCCTTTCAGTCTCGCCTATAAATAAAGCCGGCAGCTCTTGCACAAATCGATATTTGTGCCTTTGGCACACTCCAGCAGATTTGTAGGGAGTCGTTCAGGTTTCCTCCCAGATCCAGACCTTTTCTTAAAAAGCTGTGGACACTGGGTCACTGAGTTCTGTGCGAGCACAAACCAGTTGTGCGTATTGTGGGTTAATAGTTCCTCAATCTTGCCCTGTGTGAGAAGAAAGTGTCTTGGGGTCTTTCACAATGTTTCTGGGTCAGGTTGCATACCCGCGGGGTGACACGGGTGTGACTCTGTTTCCATCATCTGTAAAGTGGTGATGCGACCTCTGTCTCCTTAGGTTGTGCTTTTTAAAGTAGGATGGTGGAGGGGGTGCAGCTCAGCACCTGATTTACTGCATCCATCCATTTGGCAAGTATGCGCGGACTACCTGTTGCGGGCTGCTGAATGTGGCCCCTTCCTTCTGTGGCAGATCAGCATGCTGACAGCCAAAGAGGCCCGCCCCTCCCGCACTGGCCTCTGAGCTTGGGCTCAGGTTGCTCGCCCTCTGTGGGGCTGGCTGTGTTCTGGCTGCTTGTGATAGCACACGTTTGAGAAGTACCGTCGACTCGCAAACAGCTCTGGTGTCAGGGGGCGCTGAGGTCCGTGCAGTCAAATCCACACGTAACTTTTGACTCCCTCAAAACTTACCTAATAACTCTTAGTCCACTGTTGGCTGGAAGCCTTATTGGCAATATCAACAGTCAGAGAACACATTTTGTATGTTATATGCATTACAGTCTGTGGTCTGAACAGTAAAGCCAGAGCAAGGAATGTTGCTAAGGAAATCCTAAGGAAGAGAAAGTAAACTTTACGGTACTGTATGTAGCTGTTGAAAAAAAACCCCGTGTGTGGGTGGACCTGCACGGTGCAAACTCGTGCCATCCGAGGGTCCACTGTGCCGTGTTTGGGTGTGCTTTCTCCTGGCATGTCAGGGAGCAGAGCCCCACTTAATGGCTGGGTGACCTCATGCAAGTTAAAGTTTGTTCATCTCTCTTCGCCCTGATTTCCTTATTTGTTAAATAGGGATAATGAGAGCCGAATTCCTCTGTGCACCCGTCAGAGATGTGTGCGTTCTGGCAGGTGTACACCCCCAGGGTAGGGTTCAGCTCTCTCTGCCCCCTCTTGGTTCCGCAGGACGGAGGGATCCTGCCAAAGGCGTTCCCCGCGCCCATAAACTGTTATCATTGTCTTTCCAGAAGTCAGCTGGTCTTCTATCTCCCGTTCCCTGGGGTGGTGGGGGCCTGAGTCATCGGGTCATGGGGTTGTTGGAAGGGCCCCTCCAAAGAAACAAGGACACTTGGTTGTTTGCTAATTCTTGGCTCTTGCTTCATCGTTTCGCATTTCCGAAGATTGCTTCTTTCCACACTCCGATTGGGAAATGAGACTCAAAAGCATACTTGACTTCATTCACTCGTGGGCAGATGTTCTGAGGTGGCTTTCCTCCTGCCATACTCTCTTCAAAGGTCCGTGTCCTCTTCACGTTTGCCCCCCAGTCGTGGCAGGCGCAGCGAATCCTGCCCAGAGAAGTAGCTGAGATACAAGTTTGCAAGGAAAGCTAGAACGTGGCAAGTCTTCCATAGCTGCATCGCCCTGCAGTGGGTTGCCGTTGTCCCCAAACCCCAACCCCAACCCCAGTCAGTGAGCTCCCTGCAGCCACAGTGTCGGGGGTGGGTAAGAGTTAAGATACTACTTAAAAATTTTTCAAGGAAATGGGATCTGGGGATCCTGACCCCTGGGAGGTCAGGGGGGCAGAGCTAGGGGGATGGTCATGATAACTGCAATTTCAACTTAAAAGCCACGCATTAGAAAATGGGCCTCAGTTTGGATGAACAGGGTCAGAAGGAACCGGATCTTGTGTGGGGGGCTGCCCTGAACTCGTGGTTAAATGTCTGTTCATGGGGAAGGCAGAGCCGGGTCCTTTCACCTGCCTTAGATGATAAACCTGGCATCGCAACCCCGCCAGCTCCACTGCTGACCATCTCTACACCTCAGGGATAGAGGGGGGAGGAGCCTGGATAAAGTCCGGAGGACCACATCCTAATCCCCCTCCTCACATTAGCTGGTACCTGTCTCACCAGATACACCCACCATCTTCCCCTCCAGTTTGTCTGGTGCAGTGACTACGGGGTTTCTTTTTTTTCTTTTCTTTCTCCCCCCCCCCCCCAAGATTTTATTTATTTATTTTTAGAGAGAGGTGAAAGGATGGAGACAGGGAGAGAAACATCAATGTGTGAGAGAGATATCAATCAATTGCCTCTCCCTTGCCCCCAAATGGGGACCTGGCCTGCAGTCCAGGCATGTGCCCTGACTGGGAATCAAACTGGTGACCTTTTGGTTCACAGGCCAGTGCTCAATTCCCTGAGCCACGTCAGCCAGGGCAACTACGGGGTTTCACTTTTAAAAATCAGGAGCCAGAAAGGCGTTCGCACTCACCACTGCACACACACATCGGGGGTTGCCCCCATCTCGCTTACAAGATTTGGGACTCAGAGTATTCTCGGGGAATGTCTTCAGTTGCTTCAGCAAGGTGGTCCTCTGTTACCATAAGTTGTTTGAGCAGACCCCCCATTCCCACCCCCACCCCAGCCTGGATGGCTTCAGACATGAGCCCCTGTGGCCGAGACCCACCACCGAGGTGAAGCCTTCTAGGCCCTGGATCTGCTTCTTGAGGGGATACGGTAGGTAATGGGGCAGAAAGGTGTTGAGGCAGTTACGAGCTTGTTTAAGATGCCAGCCCTTGTTGGCAAACCTGGGGTTTGTGCTGGAAAGAGAGTGGTGATTAGAGGGGGGAATTTGCATCAGGAATTCCGGAGTGCCAAACTTGACTCCCTAAGGGCATAGATGGGGAGGGAGAAAAGCTAAGAGGAAAACTGTTTCCCAAAGGATTTTTGTAAGGCATTCCCCTTCCCCCTTCTCTTGCGCTTCACCCATTTATGTACTTTCAGAGTGTTGATGTCACAGCATTTCAAAGGCATATTGTGTGTTCTTAACTGGTAACCTCTTTTAAGTGGGCCTAAAATATCCCGTGCCCATTAATGACGACAGCGGGTCCCCTCTAGTGATGGAAGTTGTCAGAGAAGGTCGGAGTCCCCCCATGACTGGAGCCATTCTCCCTCCTGCCTGATTCTGGACCCCCTTTGACAACGACCGGCATGTCATCATTGGCAAATAAAAATAACCTCTACGGAAGACGGGCTGGTGTAGATGAAAGTTCTTTGGGCTTTAAAAAATGTGTTTGAAGATGAAATCCCTAGAATGGGTTGGGGGGGACACCGTGCTTAACCGGAGTATTTTTTGACCTATTAGTGGGGGTTTTGTAGGGAAGCCATTCCCAGCGCCATCCGCCTGCTTCTCTTGTGGGATTAATCATTTCCTTTTGACCTCGCGCTCTGCCCCTAACATGTTGCATTGATCAAATCCCGAAATCTCAAGTCAGTTCTCCTCCCCGCCACCCCCCAGCCTCATTCAAATGAGAAATCCTGAGGTGCAAGTCAGGGGAGGTTTCAGTAGAAAAAGTTATTTATCGAACTACACGCACACAAAAAATTGGGGAAAAAAGTTTACTGTTTAAAACAATCCTTTCCACCTTTCTGGGTTTTTTTTTTTTTTAAGTGCTTGTGTTAACAGGCCACTATAAAAGCCTCTTTCCCCAAAACATGACTGGAAATGTCACTAGTTCAAGTCTTGCATTTTAAAAAACCTTGTTTGACAATGTTTCTTGGGAAATGGGGAAAAGCTTTTTTTTTTTTTAATAGGTGTTAGGTTTCAGTTCCCTCCCCACCCCCACTCACACTTACCAAAAAATCCAAGTAGATCCTGAAATTTAAATTTCTGCTTACAATTAGCAGGAGAATTGCAATCGGTAATCAGACGAATAGAGTTCACGCAATAGTGCTGAATGCAATTAGCAAAAGAGCTGAGTCAACAGCAAGCAAATGCAGAATTGACTTGGGTTGTACGCCTTCCTCTTTGAGGGAATACACTCAACTAAAGATAAAGTTATTTGAAGTCTCTTTGTTGGTGTTATCATCTCCCCTTATTTCAGTTGGTAAGGAAGTTAGAGCTGGCACCTTGAAAGAGGGGTGGGGAAATGCTGGTTTAAGTTAATTAAACCCTGGCGTGATAATCAGGAAATTAAATCTGGGGAAGGTAATGATTTCAGGGTGACAATAGCAGGGGGTGGTCCGAAGAGTGTATCAAAACTGCAAAACAGGGAAAAGAAAAAGAAGAGAAAGCCGATTTTATATTACCATCTAGGCACAGCTAATCTCTCTAGGGTGGGGTAGGGTGGGGTGGGGAGGGGAGGGGAAGGGAAGGCATTTTCTGTTCACTTCCTGCTTGCAAGGAGCTGTTCAGTGGGAGAATGTACCTGGAACCTTCTTGCTGGAGCCTGTGTGGGGGAACCTGGAAGCACAAAGGTTCTGCCTTGGGCCAGCTGCCATCTTGGACCATCTGTTACATGATTGGCCCTGAGCCCTGGACTAAATTGATCACAGACCCCCTGGGAGGGGTGGAGCCTTTTGGAGCTTGGGGGCCAGGAGTGAAATTAGGGACAGGGACAGTGTTGTGTCCTAATCGGAGCCCCTGGGGGCACATCCTGGAGAAGGACTTTGAGAGCTGTGTTCCTTTCCTCTGATCAGAGGGGGGAGGGGGAGGGGTCCGGAGACAGATAAATGGGTTTTTCCAGCCTCCCCACCAGTGCACTGCTGGGATATGCCTGAGGGAGTTGTATAGAAATTTGAGGTACTGGGAGCCGAGATGAATGGATGGAATAAATGCAGCGCAGGGAGGGAGGAAGAGGCTCCTTAAGAGCTAGGACGAGGGTGGGGCCCTCAGAGGTGAGCGTTTAGGAGCAGAGGCCCAAAGCAAAATGAGAACATTTGGTCAGGGGTTTTATCCTAAGTTCATGTTACAGTGCCCTGGGAATGTGCTGTTAAATTCAGGGACACTCAACTCAGTGAATTTATTCTCAACCTGTAGACAATGGGGAGTTGCCAGGATTGTGGAGTACTTGGGGGGGCGCACAGAGAAAAATGCCTGTCCCACAGATTTCCACACCCCAGCTGGGTAGTTGGAAGTTTTAAGAGGTATTTCAAGGTAGCGGGTGAGGGGAGGGAGTGTTGTTACAGTTCCTGGAGGCGGCACACCCTGGTGGCTGCTACATTGACTCGGGAGCCAGATTCTCCCACTTTGTACTTGTGTGGTTGGGCAAGTTACTGTCACCGCCTCAGTTGCTTCATCTATAAAATAAATGAGGATGATAACAGTAGCTACCCCGTGGGGTTCTGCGGAGAGTTAAACCAATTTATGGGTCTAGTGCCTGCTGTAGGGATGGGTCCTCGTCAACACTGAGAGAAATGTTTGCCATTAAATTCCTTCTGCGTCTGGCAGAGCTCGGGAAATAAACCTCAGGGAAAGCCCCTCGATTTGTTAAAGCCCCCAGCATATATGCTGTATGTGGAAACTTTCAAAATACTGTGAAAAACTAGCCCTGGCTGGTGTGGCTCAGTGGATTGAGCACTGGCCTGTGAACCGAAGGGTCTCGGGTTCGATTCCCAGTCAGGGCACATGACTGGGTTGCAGGCCAGGTCAGGTCCCCAGTGTGGGGTGCACAAGAGGCAACCATGCATTGTTTCTCTCCTTCTCTTTCTTCCTCCCTTCCCTCTGTCTAAAATAAATAAAGTCTTTGAAAAAAGAAATGAAAATTAAATTGTTGATCATCCTAAGAGAACTGTTAACAATTTTTTTTAATTTTTAATTTTACTTATTTATTTTTAGAGAGGGAAGGGAGGGAGATAGAGAGAGAAACATCAATGTGCGGTTGCTGGGGGTTAGCCTGCAACCCAGGCATGTGCCCTGACTGGGAATCGAACCTGCGATGCTTTGGTTCGCAGCCCTCACTCAATCCACTGAGCTACGCCAGCCAGGGCCTGTTAACAATTTTATGTGTACAATTTTTTTTTTTTTTTTGCTTTTATGGCTTAAAGGAAAGTGGGCACCGCTCTATTAACCTATCAAGAGCATACTGTTTTTCATTTCACATAACATGTCATGTTACTATCTGGTATTATCTATTTAGTACAAACAGTAGTTAAATGTGTAGCTTATCTTAGCAAATATTTTAGGAATGTAAGGGGAATAGCAATTTTATTAAGTTCTAAGTTACTACTTAAACATGTCCAGTTTGTCCTGAAAGGTACACAGTAGTAGTAGTATTCTGTGGCATCCAAACCACATCCAGGTGTACCCGTCCCTATGGATTTGGTTAGCAAGGCATATTTGTACCCATTTTTCTTCCTTCACACAAATAGTAAGTAGCGTCCTGTGTACATTACTCCGTATTTTTTCCCATAATAATGCATTTGCAGATCATTCCGTGGGTCCAGAGCATCTCATTCTTTTGCATGTCACCCAGTCATCAATCTACTTAACAGTTGTTCAGCTGGTCCCCTATCGATGGGCATTTCGTCTGCTTCCCATCTTAAGCATGGTGCCATAAATCATCGGCCTGTTCAAGGAAGCGCCTGGTTCCTAGCCTAGTGGCTTCAACATAGAAAGAACTCCCCTGCCCCTTGTAAAGGTTCTTGTTTCCTGGTGGAAGCGACACCCTTTCTTTTTCCTGAGAAGCAATGGAGGTTAAAGCTCGTCCCGAGATCCCATTGGGCCGGTGGTGAGAATAAAAGACGAGAGCCCTGGACCTTGGATGTGTCAGAACTAGAATCTGGTTTTGTCTGAAATGTGTGAGAGAGACAGCGGCTGAGGGAGACCCCACGGAAAGACATCTGAGGGTTGGCCCCTCTGGAAGCTCACTGAGGATTTACACTCTGCCCTTCCCATTTAATGGCTACGTTTTCCACCGCATTCCATGGGTAGTTACTTCTGGAGAACCATCAGGCTGGTAGATCACTATCTAAGACATGGAAAGATGTTTCTAGACACGCTTCGCAGACCTTTGAGACTCTGAGAGCTTAACACCAGTCCTTGGGGTTGGGAATCTGAATTTTCCTGTGGCTCAACCCCTGAGGCTGCTGCCCGCCTGACCCAGCCTTTGGAACGGAGTCCGGGAATCGGTGTCGATGGACTCGGCCTTGGGCAGGGCTAAGAAGGAAGGAACCCTTGTTTGTGCATCCTGGGCCTCGCTCAAGGAGGAAAGGACTATTCAGCATTATCTGGCTGAGGAAAACCTAGCCCGCAGCTCCTACTTGGTGGAGAACTGTTTTATCTTTTTTATTTTTTAAAAGATTTTACTTATTTATTTTTAGGGAGGGAGATAGAGATAGAGAGATAGAGAGAGAGAGAAACATCAATGTGCGGTTGCTGGGGGTTATGGCCTGCAACCCAGGAATGTACCCTGGCTGGGAATCGAACCTGGGACACTTTGGTTCCCAGCCCGCGCTCAATCCACTGAGCTATTCCAGCCAGGAGTTTTATCTTTTTTAAATAGAAGTGCGTTTCTCATGGTTCTGTAGGCAGACTCAGCCCAGAGTCTTCTGTCCTATTTATTATTGGAGGCGGAAGGCCAGATGAGCTAGAAGGTCCCAGGTGGCTCACCCACCTGGCTGGCGGCCCGGCGGGGCCACCCACCAGAGCACCCAGGTTCTTCTCCCTGTGGCCTGGGCTCCAGGAGTGAACGTTCCAGCACACGGACAGCTTCGGCTGCGCTGCTGGAAGGTTGAGAACGTGACTTGCACCACATCTGGCTGGGCAAAGGCAAGTTGCAAAACCAGTCCATTCAAGGGGAGGGGAAGCGGACATTTTGATGAGGAATAGCAAGAAATGTGCAGTTGACCACAAATGGCTTTTCCAGGAACCGTTCGTAAACTTACCCAGATACTACCTCCCAGTGGTGGGAATTGGATTTCCCTCACACAACCTAACCACCATTTTAGAACTGCAAACTGCGGAACACGATTTTCTATCATTCCTCCTGCCCTGTCCTCTTCCACTTGCCCTGGTTTTTTTTTTTGTTTTGTTTTGTTTTTTGGTTTTTAAGCTTTGGATTCTGGGGTTGGAGTGGGTGGGTGTTTTCATCAGGTGGATTGCTAAACACAAGGAAAGAGGTAGCCAGGACTTCCAAGTCGTGGCTCTTGCAGACTTGCTGTAGAATGGCTGGTAGAGCTGTGGGACTTTTCTAAGCCACGGTTTTTATTCTGGTGGGGTACGATGTTCACCGCCACCTAAAGTAGCTATTCCCATATTTATTGGGCCTCCACGTGCCAGGCACTTTCAGGGGCTGGGAATGAAGCGATGAACAAGACGGAGATCCTTAGCCTTGGCCATGCTCGGATTCTAGTGCAGAGACTGGCCGTGAACAAGCCAATAGATGATGCACTTGCAGGTGGTGGAAAGTGCTCCTAAGAAGAAGACTCCCAGGATAAGGGGATGGACCCAGGACCGAACCACCAGTTTAGTGGTCGGAGGAAGTGTCTTGAATGCAGTGAGGGAGGGTGCGTGTATGTTGCGTGTGGGGGAGAATACAGTCAGCAAGTTTAGCTCGTGTTAACCCAACAGCGGGCTGAGTGGCCTCCTGATGGGGAGCGCCCCCTCCCCCCGCCCCGCGGCCTGTGATGTGAGGAGGGGAGTGCTGCAATCTGTCTCTGCCTTTGTCAGAGGTGCTCTCTGCATGGGCAAGAGACCTGTATGTAGGGCAGTGACAGAGAAGCAGGGAGGCCCCGGGAAACAAGTCCCGAGCCTGCTGGTGGTCTGGAAAGCGGTGGCGTGCCCAGGAATGTCTGAGAGAAGAAAGACTGTCTTGTCCCAGAATAAAAAGGTTCAGGGATGGTGGTTGGGTGAACACAGCAGGGGCTCTGACTTGAGGGAGAGAGCGGTGAGCTCCCGGGGACACATCCTGGGCAGCGCAGGGACCCTGAGTGTCAGGGCTGCCCCACCTGAGCCACCCTGCATCTGGACCTTTCCTCCCTCCTCCCATTCCTGTGTATAACTTGCACACCTCGGGCCCAGTGCTTCCTGGTTTCTTCCCCCCAACTCCTGAAATTGCTGGCCTTACTCAGCCATCCGTCCTGCTGCACTCCTTGCGGGCAAGGGCCTGGGGCAAGCATGGTGCAGTAAGGAAATACGCATCTTGGGAAATCATGTTAAAGACATAATGACATTTATTGGTGGAAGCTAAAAGAGGCTGATCTAACCAGTCACGAGCTGGAGGGGCAGAGGCAAGTAGGAGACAGGTACAGGTCAGAGGTTGTCACGCAGGACCCCTTTTCCACTCGTGTTCATGGACTGTCACAGCCTTCTTTGCAACGGGCTAATAAAGTAATAGCCCTGGAGAACTGTGGCCCAGAAGCCACTGGAATCGGCCGTCTTTGGACCCCTGTGCCTTGCATCCATCCTGCAAACTCGGGCCGGGAGTCCAACTTGCCCTGCTACTCGCCTTGTGCTTGAACCCTCGGGCAGCCCCCCATCCCTCGACTTTCTGTTACAGATGGTCAGCATTTGGGTTTCCCGCAGTTTATCTGCAGAACAACTCTTCACCACCATCTCCCCCGGGAGATGAAGTGTGTGGTAATCCCCGTTTTATGGGTAGAAACAGAGCTCAGTAGCCGAGTCACCCCAACGAGCCGGGGAAGGAAGGGGCCACTTCAGTGGTTTGAACACAGGTGTTTCGACTCCGACTCCTCGACAGAAGATGGCCCCGGGTTGTGTGCTCTGGTCTCGGCACGTCTAGCTGAGTAGTGGAACAGGCACTGTAACCTCTGTCCCCTCAAGGTCACCAGCTGCCGTAAGCCCCTGCTCAGAAGCTTGCTTTTCCCCATTCCTCACTCCTGTGGCTCCGTCCAGTCTGCCCCACGCCCTCCCCCTACACCTGGGCCCGAGAGCGGTGTGCTGCTCCCTTCGCTCCAGTTGTTCGTTTTAATGGGGTTTGCGAGCCTTCTCCCTTGGTCTTCCTTTTGTTCCGTTTTTAGAAGTCACTTTTGATTTACCTGCTCACCCCCCAGGCCTTGGTGACCACCGTAAGCCGTGTGAGGTGCGTCATTTTCTGGATGGCAGATTTTCCTATTTGCTCTTCGGTATTTTGGTAAACTCATTTGTCTCCATGACCCTCTGCAGCAGGTTTCCCAGCTGCCATTTCTGAGGGTGAGAGAGGGTGCTGTCAATAATTACACCTGGACAACGTGAGCAGACTGGACCTCCCCGGACGAACCAACCAAGACTGGACGCTTCTTGAGTTGTTTTTTAATCTCCCAAGGCCCTTAGCTCAGAGCCTTAAATCCAGTGTAAACAGTAAAAAAGAAAAAGAGCGGCAAACACGGCACGCTTGATAAGGATACTGTGGCCTTGCACGGGCCACTGCACCACCGGGGTTCAGGCTGAGGGGGAGAGCGGACACTACAACATGAAATTGACCACCCAGGAGGGAAATGGTGGGGTGTGGGGGGCTTCCCACAGCAGACCAGAAAGTGGACAGGCCAGCCTGAGTCCCAGGCCAGGGCCTCTTGGGAAGGCCCTTTTGAGTTTTAGGAGCGGTAAGATCAGTGTTGCAGGAGGACTAAGAAAAGCCACGTGGGGTGAAAACTTCAAAACACACCAAATATTTGGATTTCGCCTGCCTTGTATCTCCTCTATCTAGTGTGGGTGCTAGCCAAAACAGGGGTGAGTTTAAAAAAAAAAATCAACACAGGGCCAGATGAAGCCAGTCAGAAATTTTAGGGCCCAAGCAGAGACCTGATTTCCTTTCTTTTCTTCCCGAAACAGTCTTCATGACTGAAATCCTACCTTTTTTTCCCCCTACCCTATCAGGTCTGGCTTTCCTCATCTTTTTAAGTTTATCCTTGAGTATCTGCTTGGGTGGTGATGAAGTTCTGTAGAACCAGGGTCCCCAACTTCCAGGCCACCGACTGGTAACTGGTCCAGGCCTGTTAGGAACTGGTCACACAGCAGGAAGTGAGCTCGAATCACCCTGACCCCCCCCCCCCCCGCCCCCAGGGTCTTCCGAGAAACAAGTCCCTGGTACCAAAAAGGCTGGGGACCCTTGCTGTAGAAGATGGAGGGGGGTGCGATTCCTGACTCCATTACCTGCTGAGGCCAGCACGCAGGTACAGTTTGCAGAGATGCCTCACATTCACATGCTTCGTTTGTTGGAATGAAATGGGGGGATTCCCGAGAAAGCTCCATATCTGGGACTTGGGAATTATTATTTCTCATTACCATCATTTTCTTAATTGTGGTGGTGGTGGGGGAGCAACATATGACGAATGGTCCCGGGAACTCCGGCTTCTTCAGGAGGAGTTTGACGCCAATGGTTTGCCTCCATTCTCCCCCAGCGTGGGCCTTTTTTTTTTCCCCCAAGATTGTATCTTGTTACTAGTTAGTTGGCATTTTTCTGCCTGAAGCCCTGGTGGCCTGCCTGGGTGTGGGGCTTCCCTGACTCCCTGCCAGATCCGGCTGTAATTAGTGCTTCTTTAAGAGCACAGCTGTTAAGAGCCGCTTGCACTTGTGGGAAGAGGGATGGGTGAGCTCCCGGGGACGAGGGCTTCGCTTCTGGCTTCAGCCAGGGCCCCTCTGCAGTTCCTGATTGTCTGGTTTGGCGGCTGAATTGATCCTCTGCCGCGGGTGGGTTTATCCCGGTCTGTCCCCTGTGGTTCCAGCGCAGGTTGGGCCCTTCCTCCCCGGGTCACATCCCTGATGATCGGAATGCAGCTTTTCTGCCACCCGGTTCTTTTCTCTGCTGGACCAGTTTCTCCTGGTTTGCCTAGGCTCCATGTCCCACCCTTTGTTGAGTTTGGTTTCTGGTTCCCACACCCTTCTTTACAAGGGCCTTTAAGTTTTCATTGTGCCCAATCTGAGATGGATGTCTTGCTTAGTGTTATCCCCACCCTACCTGGGCCTGACCTCTAGGACCTCTCTACAATTTGCATTTTTCCCCCTCTGGGGCAGGTGAGGGAGCAGTAAGACCCACCCAGGAAACCGCCTTGGGTCATGGAACAGTCCCGGGGCTCCCAGTCCTCTGGTGACTCCCAGTGAGGGTGACAGGTGACTCTAAATTTAACCCTGGTCTCCTAGTCTGTAATTCTGGCCCGTGGTGTCCTTTTGGCCTTTGCTGGGGTGTCTTTGGAATTAGGTTTCCTATTGTTGGAGTGGAGGGGAGCGTGGAGGGCGTGCGTATGTGTGGTTTAAATTAATTAATTGCTTCACGTACTGCTATGTTTAACTGCCGTCTTAAACCTTTTTCAAGGGTTTCAAAAAAGGTTGGCCCCCAGCTGTTGCATGAGAGATTTGGTTTGAGCCCCCTCGGCTCTTGCTCCGTTTGCCTTTTACCCACAGAAGAGGCCCTTGAGAAGGGCCCTGGCGATTCCTGGGGAAAAGGAGGTGCTGTAGGAGTGCGCCTGCCCTCTGTCCTGCGTGCTCTCTCCCACGGGGCCGTGTGGAGGAGTGCTTCGGAGAGGGCCGAGGCCCAGGGCTCGGCCACAAACCCCCACCCCGCAGACACACACCGGCCTCGCCTCAGCCCCTCCGAGGCTGGGGCACTGAGTGGCTGGGGCACTGAGTGGCGGTGAGAATTCCCAGAGGCCTGCTGCCTGCTCCGTGATTGGTCCCCTCCCCAATTTAAACAAGCCCCGCCCACAGACAACTCCGGATTAAAACAAGATTTCTCCAGCAGTAAATACTTGGTTAACCTATTGATTTGCAGGCAGTGCCTGGTAAGGTAACCTGCTCTTAAAATTGTCAGCGGATGTGACAGAGCATGTAAACCTGGGCCACCTGGGCCACCGGGAAGGCCGGGGTTGGATTGGAGCCCTCTGTCCGAGGCAGAGGGCAGCTGACTAGCAGGAGCTCAGCTGCTCCGTCATGGAACTTGCTGGAATGGGGAGAAAAAAGAGCAAACATTTATTGCGTTAAGTTGGAGGGAGAAAATATGCCTAGAAATGTTTTAAAACCTTTTTTTTGTTGTTGTTGTGAATGGCTATCTGTGTCTTTATTTTTGCTTCCTTCTCGAGATAGTTTTTTCCCCCCGGTGAAGAAGGCCTTTCCTTGCTTTAAATCCACCTGTCCATGTGACCTCTGCCACACAGGCAACTGAAACCCCTTTGCGACTTTAGGAAGTGAAAAGGTTTCAGGTGCACAATGTCGCCCACTGTTTAAGAGGTGAGTGAGGACTGAGTTACATGGCCACCTACAGAGCCTCGCCATTAAAAAAAAAAAAAAAAAAAAAAAGGGCAGCCTCCAAGCACGGCCGACTCTTCTTGTCCAGAACACACACTTGGAAACGCTGCCTCGCTCGCTGCTCTCGAGGCCGCAGAGGCAGCAGAAAAAAACTTTGTGTCAAAAATCTATCTTCTCGGGTCTCGTTGAAACATCTATAATTTACGTGGACGGTGATCTTGTGTTGGAACAAATCTCGATTTTATTTGCTGCTGGAAGCCGCTTGGGCCACTCATTAGTACATCAGAGGTCAGATGCACGCAGGGGCGGCAGCTGGGGCACTAACGATTTCGTACGGCTTTGTATGAGCGAGGGCCGCCTGCGGTGCTGTAAATCGGGCTGGGGCTTTAATTTTTTTTTTTTCTCCCTAAACCTCCAGGGAATTAGGCCAAGACTTGTCTCTTGTGAGCTAGAACTTAAGATAATATTTATAGTGGAGGGCAAAGGAGAAATCATACCTAATGGGAACATTGTGGGAAGAATGGTTGCCGACCTATTCAAAGTAAATTACGTGGGGCCATCGGAGTAAACTCATTTACGGGCTCAGCGAGTATTTATTGGGGCCTCGGCGAGGAAGAGGGCCGTGCTGAGGCCGGGCTGCACGCTTCACCCCATCCTGCAACCCGAGGTTATTGCTAGGAGGGCTTCCCCCTCACTTTTTTAAGGTATAATGTACAGAAAATAAACATTGTAAATATGCATTTTGAGTTTTGACAGTTTTTATGTACACCTGTGTCTCCATTGAGATATTAGAACATTTCTATCACCCCAGAACAGTTTTCTGATTTCTGATTTTTTTTTTTTTCACCTTTGATTAGTTTTTGCCTTCATACACATGGAGTTAGGCAGGCTGTTCTTTTTTGATTCTGGCTTTTTCTACCAAGCACATGTCATCGGTGCAGTCATACTAGTAAATCTCAATGACATATCACTAATTCATTTTCATTGCTGAAAAAGAGCCTGTTAGGGTAAATACCATACTCTGTTTCTCTGGTGTGGAAGTTTTTATTTCTGAACGGGAAGAATTTTTGAACACCCAAGTTTTATTTAAAGTAAGTAGCTCTTGTCTGTGCAAGTATGTTTGGTAGGTGGTAATCTAAAACACAAGCCTGGCGTGTTTCGGGTGTCCCTTAATGTCCTTATAACCTGGATCTGTTGCAAGAAACCCAAGCACATGTGTCATCTGCCACTGTGGGCCCGTGTTAAAGCCTTCAAGAAATGGGAGAGAGACTCCACATTGTGGGCAGCACGCTGCTGGCCTTGGTGGGCATGGCCGGCCCTGAAATGTGCTTCATTCAGGCTGCGTGGTGGTGGGGCCAAGGAAGCAGGCTCCAGCCCGGAGGTCAGAGTCGGACCAGAGTGGAGTGATGGAGCCGGTTACAGGTTGGGTTCCAAGAGGCAGGCGCTGGGAGCTGGGACAGGGAACATGTCTGTTGGTTTGTCCGAGGCTGTGACAGGCGGGCAGAGGAGGCAGATGCGGGCCCAGCAAGGCCTCGGTGCCCGCAAAACAGAATGAACCTGACCCACGGCCGCAGAGTTGCATGTGTATTGTCGCACACTGGCTATTTTAGGACGTCACGTTCATACTTTTAAAGATCAGATGTTCTTGTGATTTCCCAAAGGCTCTGAGAAATGCTAACAGTATTAGCACGTGTTAGCACATCACTGTGGGTTGTGCTGTCTTTTGCCCATGAGTTTCTCCACCTAAATCCCTCGGCACCCTCCCCAGTTTGGCCTCTGCTCTTTTAGCTCACCTGGATGGTTTTTCCCGAGCTGTTGAACTAACCGCAGCAACCTGAGTAGGGTCAGGGTGCCTGGAAAACACATGCGTGGGTTGTACTGTCATTGTTGCATCCTAATGCAACACCCCTCCCCTTATACAATTTTTTTAAAATTTCTTAATTAAAAAAAAGACTTTATTTATTTTAGAGAGATGGGGAAGGGAGGGAGGAAGAGAGGGAGTGAAACATCCCATATGGTTGCCTCTGGCACACCCCATACTGGGGATCTGGCCTGCAACCCACGCATGTGCCCTGACTGGGAATCAAACCGGCGATGCTTTGGTTTGCAGGCCTGCGCTCAATCCACTGAGCTACACCAGCCAGGTATTGATTTTTTTTTTTTTAAGAGAAACATCTGTTTGTTGTTTCACCCATCTATGCATTCATTGGTTGATTCTTGTAGGAGCCCCTGACCATGGAAGAACACGCGGGGATGAAGGGAAAACCTCAGCTTATGGGGACCTCAAACCAACTGGGCTACCCGGCCGGGGCCTGGAGGCCCTTCCTTGTGTCAGGCAGAAGGGCTGCTGTGTGTGCCCTTAGCATCAGGGAGGGGCCGTGTGGTAGGAAACATGGGGAAACTAGTTTGTCCGTGACTCTGGCACAGCTGGTGGAAGGCGTGTGTGCTGTGCTGCTCAGGGTGCCCTTGTCTGGATTTCGTGGTCAGGTCGGCCCTGGAGGGGAAATGCTTTTCTTCCAGGGTGAACGCGGTCCCTGCATTTGAATAATTCTGACAGTTCTGTGAGCCCAAAATTGGGTCATTTCTCATTTTACCAAAATCTGCAGCTAAGCTCAGCCAAATTCCACCATTCAACTAGGGAAACAGCTTACCTAATTATCTGTTCCTTTTTCTTTGGTCTTAGTTTTAAGAAGGCAATCTTTCTGTTTTTGCATATGTTAATAATAAAAACCATGTGCTGGTGGTGGGGCAGGCTGTCATGTTCTACAGGGAGGGTCCTAGGCGGGGTTGCTAGACTCTAACATGAGGGACCCTTGTGTCCCCAGGTCTGGGGCGTTGGGACCTTGTCCCAGAAGCAGGGCGACAGGTGCTGGGAAGGAGCACACAGCCTGCCCAGGTGAACAGCACGTGACATTTCATGGTCATCAAACTAGGCACCAACACCCTCACTGAGCATGAAATTGTTAGAGTGAAGGGTCTCCCCCTCTATGTTCAAGCCTTTTTCTAGTTTGCCCACGAGGCCTAAAAATGTGGTCTGGAGTTGAGCCGGCTGTGCTCGGGGCACCTGCACCCGCACCTCAGCACCAGGTACTGTTGACGCTGTTGCCTGGTGAGAGAACTGGTCATGAATTTTATTCCGCTGGATGGCCAGGCAGGTAGTATATGATGTTTGTCCAGGTCTTCTACCCTAACCCTTGGGATCAGATGTGCCTCAAAGTTTCTGGTTTTCGAAGAAGTTAACACTGTGCATGCCTCTCTGCTAGTAACAACATCACAAAACAGTGAGTATTAGCGTTTCTTCAGTAAGTACGTGAAAACTCACACTCAGTGGTAAGAACCATAATTCATTGTCATGCCAGTTCCAGTTTCGCTGTCAGATAACTTAAGTAAAAACTTGGGGTTAGCAGAGCCTGTTGGGTTTTGGAATTGCAGAAAAGGGACTGTGGGTTTGTATGGGGGGGGATCCTTAACACCCTTCTTCCTGTGCATTGCCTGAGACCCCTTGCACCCACTGTCCGCCAGGTGACCCCAACTAGCAGCCCCCCATGCCACCCCCGTGTTTGGGATAGTCCACGGCACCCGTTACTGAGGACGCAGCGCACAAGACGTGCTTTCTAGCATCTTCTTGGCCCTTTTCCAGTCTCTCTCAGCGTCCACAGTAGCCTGCACACCCCAGTCCCCCAGCCTTGTCACCTGGTTGTCCCTTTGCTGGCTTTTTGTGTTCCTTTGGGAGCAGGCACTTACCAACCCGGGTTCCCATGGTCGGAGGTCGAGTTATTAAACCAGAGAATCCTTACTGCCCACACTTAACAGGGAGGTGTTTCCCCCGACGCATCCAGTAACAGAACAATTGAACATAGTACCAAGTTTGGAAGTGTTGGGGTTATATAAAGAACAAGAGTAGTCACTGTGGCGTTGCTTGTGGTTTTTGAAAAATCAGGACTGCTTCTGTCCGTGGATTCTAATTAATTACATAAGTCGTGGTACATCTACAAGCGGCAAAGTTTGTGGTGGTTCATAGGACAGGCCTCTCGACTCAGAATATTCTCCAAGTTGATACAGTTAAGGGAAAACGGCCCGGTATGATGTGTGGGTATTTGTCTCTAAAAACAAATCCACACGCGTAGACTCGAGCACATTTTTGGACGATTGTGTACGTCGGGAGAGAGTTAAAAGTGTTGGCACCTGTGTGTCTTTTTGCATTACAAACACGTGTTATGTTCCCTGTCTTCATTTTTTCAGACACTTTCCTTCTCCACCAAACAACAACAACAAAACAAAAAACCCCACCCAAACAAAAAAAACTTGTCCTCAGTCCAGCTCTGCTGTGTTTGAGCTGGTGGTGGCTGTGCTCGAACAAGGGTCCGGTTTCTCTCCCTCCCTCCTCCTGGGGCCCAGCTCTAGGTAGCAGCAGCACGTGGCCAGGGGTGTGGGGTGGGAGCCCCCCCCCTCGGGTTCGGACGTCATATTCAGTGTATTGTCCATAAGTCCAGTGAAGCTTGGTTTTCGTGTTATTGAGTAGACTTAGTTTCTTGGCTGGGCTTGACTCCTTGAACTTGGCTCACCACTTTTAAATACGAGAGCCTGCGTAGTGGCACACACCGATAAGGCTCCTGGTTGTCACCAGTCATTCCTCACTTCATTTCTGCAGCGGGGAGCTGAGGAGCCCTTTTGGATGGGTGGACGCCTCCTTCCGGCTGAGCCCGGAGTTTGTGGGAAGCCAGATGTCCCCGGTCATTCCTAAGACCTCTAGGGGGGGAGCAATCTCAAAACTAAGTTTACAGCAGTTAATATATTGTGTTTCAGTTGGTATTTTGATGATGAGAGGCCCCATCCGTCTTGTGAACCTACTTTTTTTTTTCCACCGACGTGAGCACTTGTGTTTAAAGCGAGAAGCTCATTCTTACGCACGTGGGTGGTGTGTGTTTGAATTCCTTGTGGGATCCCAGGTAGTCTAAAAAGGAGATTTCCAGAAAGCGTGTGCGCGCACAGCACGCAGTCATCTTCGTTAACAAAGCACTTGGTTTAAGCCCTGGCTAAGGAAAACCTCTACCTACTTGGTATTTTTATTTATTTATTTTTTCTCTAAACCTCCCCCTTCCTCTCCTGCTGGGCCCACATTCCTAGGTCTTTGTCTCCCGCTTGGTATTTTAGAAATTTTGGGAGAGGAAGGCAGTGGGTGGGGCCTCCTGGAAGCTGGGGGCAGGGAAGAGGGTGGTCTCTCACGGGGTCAGAGGTTGAGCCTGCTCCATTCAGCTGGGGCAGCCAGATTGTCGCCAGGCAGGGGCGGGGGCGGGGGCGGTGGGGGTGGGGGCTGGTGCGTGCATCTGCCCGGGAAGCCCCAAACAGGCAGCCCCAGGCCCTGGAATTCCTCCCACCAGAGCTCTGCGCCTCTCCCCCCACCCCCTTCCTGGAGCCATAGTTCATGGCCTCTGCTACGTTTCTGGCCTTGGACCCTCCACACAGCCCTTTCTTCGGAAGACGTGGGTTCCAGCTCATTCTGTAAAAATAATCTGGCAGCCGGTCCCGAGGGTTGTCCCCACACACACCCTTACCTGACGGTGTGTTCCACAGGCTCTGAGATGGTGGGTTTCCGACCTTAGGCTTCGAGCTTGTTAATGGGTTAAAAGTTCTACACCAGCTTTCTGCTAGAAAGTTTATCAAATTGATCACATTTTCCATATTTGGACAATATGTTCTCCCCCCCCCCAAAAAAAAAAAGAAATCAGTGATTTATCGATTACTAGCGCCACGATGCTGTGGTTTTACTCACCCATAGCATTTTATGACCGACTAGCTGGGTGTGTGACCCAGGCCCAGCCCCAGCGCCACCTGGACCTGCACTTTTGCAGTCGCAGGGTGATCTCGGGCCCCTAGAGCTGCTTCCATCCCATGGGGAAGGGTGCCAGGCAGGGTCTGCCCATTGTAGAGGGTCTGGACCCCAAGGCTGCACCTGTGAGAGGCCTGCTGCCAGTGGGGGGGCTTCTTTCTGAGGTCGAGGCCCCAGAAACAGGGTTCCTGGGGTGTCACAGGTAGAGAATGAATCTCCCCAGGCACCTCTTCAGACTGGCTCGGTAGGTGGTCCCATGACCAGGTAGTGCCAGGCTCAGGTGAGCAGCCTAAGGTGCTTTGCCACTCACTCACTGCCTGTGCAGATGAATGGTCGCCCAAAGACACAGCACAGCGGGGTGGCTCTGGCACACAGCTGTCCCAACAAGGCGTTAGTTAGTCCTGAGAAGAGACAGAGAAGATTGCTTCACTGTTTGGCAGGAGGGGCCGGGAGACAGGAGGTTCTGAGGCATGCTTCATTCTAATTTAAAAGGAGCCCTCTGATGGAAGGTTTTCACACCAGCCATTATCATAGGGGCGATCCCTTTATTCCCTTGACAAATGGAGGGAGCAAAGGAAAGGAATGTGGTTGGAACCTGTGGGCGAATTGCTTTAGCATCACATCATTTAAAAAAAAAAAAAGGCTGTCCGGGAATTACCCCCAAACTTGAGAAATTTTAGGTTTTATCAGATCAGAGAGGTGAGCTCATCTCTACCTGGTGGCCCTGCTATTGAAAGGGATCGGTCTGGAAGAGGGCAAATTGCCAGCCCTTGGTTGCAGTCCCCCCTGGTTCCCCGAGAAAAGGATTGCACGAGCCACAAAAAATGGTGGCAAGGCCACAGCCCTGACTGCGTTTCCCCTCTCCTGTAAAACTGAGTCCCTAAAACCTGCCGTGTCGGAGCCCCTTCTTAAAAGTAGGAACAAAGTCTCCTAAATCTTTTCCTGTATCAGAGTCCAACGTTCTGGGAGAGGCAGCCTGGCCCATACTGGGTTACAGGCCTCCCTGTTATCGCTCGGTTAGCCCGGAGCGGGGCAGGCCTGCCTGCGTACTGGACTGAGCCGTTTGAGAGGCTGTTCCCTAGTGTGTGCCTCTGCGCCACACACCCCAGGACGTGGGTGGGTTAATAACATAACCCCGGAAAGGAGAGAGATGGTCTTCTTATTGTTGGCCTCAGGGCTGTTTCTGTGTGAGACTTGCAGCCTTATGGGAACTTCCTGGCCCTTGGGGCTACCCCCACCCCCACCCCATCTCTGTCTCTCTGTCTGCCTCTCAGCTGGGACGAGCTCTTGTGCTGTTTCACGTCTTGGACCTCCAGGGTACCTAGCGAGGTGCTGTGGGCTCTGCATGAGGTAGCTGGTACCAGGCCTGTGCAGGAAGCAACTCTTTAGAAGTCTCAGGTTTGCCCTGGCCTGTGTAGCTCAGTGGATTGATGGAGCTCGGGCCTGCAAACCAAAGGGTCGTCGGTTTGATTCCCAGTCAGAGCGCATGCCTAGGTTGCCCACCAGGTCCTCAGTGAGGGGCATGTGAGAAGCAGCCACACGTTGATATTTCTCTTCTTCCCTTCCCTTTCCTCTAAAAATAAATAAATAAAAACTTAAAGAAGAAGAAGTCTCAGGTTGGCCTCCCTGCTCTGGCCTAGCCCTTGCTAGCTCTGCAGCCTTAAACAGCTCACAGCCTCTTCTCTTCATGCGGGGATTAGGGGCGTCTCGTGTGTGTGTGGGAGAGCTCCCCTTGGACACCGCTTCCCTGCCTCCTGTTGCGTGCTGGCTGGCTCTCCCTCACACCCAGGTGTACCAGAGGCACATTTAAGCTCTGCTCTTGAAAGCAGTCCAGCAAACATTTACACAGAGTGGCGCTAAGTGCCCTGCTCTGTGGAGGGATACAAGCCTGGCCCAGTTTCTGTGCCAAGGAGCTGTCGCTCTTGAGAGCTCCTCATTTATCAGCAGGTGGATGTGGTGCCAGCCCTCCTCTCCCGCCCTCCCCGAGTGCTGGGCCCCAGGGAAAGAGAGAACATCGCAGAAAGCAGCTAAAGCGGTTTTCTCACCATGGGCCGCCTCCCAGGGTCAGCTCCTTGGAACAACTTGGCAGGAGGAAGAAAGACAAGAAGCTGGCTGACCTTACCACTGGCTTTTGCCCTTAGCTTGCTCGAGTGCCTAGAGGACCACACTTTGCGTGTTGTGCTAATCTCCTTGATGGGAGTGGGGGGTGAAAACCTGTGGTGTGAGGCCGATGAATACTGGCCCCTAACCTTGCTTCGCATGCCCAGAGGCTGGGGTGGCAAGAGGAATTTTCTGGTGTATTGTTTCATTTGGGCCACGCAGCTCAGTAATAACATAATCTTAGAACTTCTCTGGGTGATTCATCTAAGATACAGGGAAGCGTTAACGCCTTTGCAGCGCCTCAGTTAGATAGGTTGTCCGTTCTTTGACTTGGGACGGGGGGGAGGGGGGGAAGGAGAGCAAGCTGTGCTCCCAGACGACTACCCTGCTCCCTGTCTTCAGTGGGGCTGTGCCCCTTCCCTGGGAACGGAGCAGGTGGGGGTCTGGGACCCAGAGCACCCTGTGGCTGTCCTGCCTGCCCCCAGTCCTGCATCTCTCATTAATGCCTGTCCCGGCTTTGGTCCCCAGGTGCTGCACCTGTACTGTGACACTTGCTCAGTGCCCATCTGTCGTGAGTGTACAATGGGCCGGCACGGCGGCCACAGCTTCATCTACCTCCAGGAGGCGCTGCAGGACTCCCGGGCGCTCACCATCCAGCTGCTGGCCGACGCCCAGCAGGGCCGCCAGGCAATCCAGGTCAGTCCTTCCCCACCCTTCACCTATTTCCCTTGTTCTCCCTTGCCCAGAAACCCTTCCCGCTCCCTTCCAGGTGGCGTGTGGAGATTACTGGGCAGACACCAGTGTCGGGGGGTAGGGGGGACATGGAGAAGTGTGACCCAGATGAGCTGCTGTGATATCCAGGCAGCACCTATCCTTGGGTCCCTGGGGGGCTGGGGGGAGACCTCCTTGAAGCCTCGTGCAAATGAGGATGTGGCCAAAAAGTTACTGGCCAGACTGGGTTTGTTCTAGACACCTAGCCAGGGCCCCTATCACATCATCTGTCTGTTCCCCGTCCAGGCCCTCCCCACATCCAGGTGGATTGCCGAAGGACTGGGAGCTCAGTGCTTTCCAGACAGAGGCCTTTGCTATTCGGAGTTCGTTTGCCTGTTTGCCTGTTTGTTTGTTTGTTTGTTCCTAGGTGAGAAATAAGTGAGCATGGGAAATTTCTGAGGATTCAGAGCCTCAGACTCTTTTCTGGGTGATAAAATCACATCCTGATAATTAAAATCACATCCTGATAATTCAGACTCTCCATCCACTTGGGGTCAGGAAGGGGCCCACGGAACTTGGGAGCATAGCGAAGCTCTCTCACATAGCCAGGTCGCTCTGTGTGCCTGGATCGGTTTTAAATCTTCTTTCCTGGTCCAGGTATCAAGGTTTTACTACAGCAGAAAAAGATTGAATAGGAAACTGTTGTTATTTACATTCTAGAGTATTTGAATAAGTGAATTGTTTAAAAGTCATCTTTTAGGAAAATGGTTAAAGAACTGACCATGTGCTCTAATTGAGGGGATTCAGGGGTGTTCAGCCTGTGGCCCTCGGGCCACATGCAGCCCAGGGTGGCTATGAGTGCCGCCCAACACAAAACTGTAAATTTACTTAAACCACCCCCACCCCCTTTTTTTTTCTCAACAGTTTCCATTAGTGTTTGTGTATTTAATGTGTGGCCCAAGACAGTCATCTTCTTCCACTGTAGCCCAAAGACTCTGGAAGGTTGGACACTCCTGGTTTAGATTTGAATACATTTCTCCACAGCTGTCACATTCCTGTGCGCGACAATGAAGAAATCTTTCTAATGTGTCAGATTATCTGATACGCAAGTCGTAACATTGGAAGTTTGAGAGCCTGTATTTCTGGAGTCGCTTCTATCGTATTTTTAACGCCTTCAGAGTGTCTCTCGATTGCTGTTGAAGCTCGTTTGGCAGCATAGTTTGGTGTATAATAGTTCTTTTACTTCTGTTTTATTTTAGTGACTCTGTGTTGCTGCAGCTAATGTCTGGGTTCTCCCCCCTCCCCTCCATTGTGGTACTGTCTGATGAACCCCTTTCTGTCCTTGGAGATTGAGAACACGCAGGGGGTCCTTGAAACATAACCAGAGAAGTGCTGGTGAGCTCTGTGCTCTGCTAGCATCCTCTGTTGCTTGGGGTGAGGGCGGTGTGTGGTTAAAAGGATGAACTCTCAGGAAAGTACAAACTTGAGCTTTCTGTGGGGAGAAGAGAGAAGAGCAGATTTCATCTGCCACTCCCAACTTTCCGAACATGGTCAGTGGTAGCTGAGAGCCTGCCGCTTGGGTAGTGAAAAGGACACAGGAGTGAAAATCAAATATTGGTTGGTACTATTGTAGCTGACACTGGTGTACACACTGGATCACGGGGCATTTTGTGGGGGAGGATCCAAGCGGCAGGTTGGGCGGCTGGGTTCTTGGGGTGAGTTGGGGTGCTCAGTACATTGACAGTCTGTACGGCCACACCGAGGTGCACCTGCTGAACACCAGCCGCAGAAGTGCTCGTGTGACCGTGTGCCTTTGGGGGCAGGTGCTCTCTTTCGTGGCTCATGTTATAATTCTTTAAAGCGTGCATTCAGCCAGCGATCTGGGGATTTGGGGTGTAATTGGACACCTGTTTTTTGTCTAAAGTTTTTACCACATTGTCAATGTATTGACCATTCCTACAAACCTGCCTGGAGACCTCTATGAAAGTAGGGTCCAGGTTCTTTGTACCTGTTAGCAAAGAAGTCCCTGGATGTTGGAGGAGGTTCCCAAAGGGGAAACGAGTTACTCCCACATTTAAAGCTCTGGGTATTCCCCTTTTTCCTCTGAGTTGACGCTGTGATGTCAGCTCACACCTTTGGAGGCTTGGGGGTGGGTGAGGTAAAGAGTTGAGGACAAGTCATTGGAATTTGGCTCAAAAAGCATTTTGCTGAAAAGCCAGTTTGTTCCCATGTGGCCAAAAAAACAAAAAAAACAAAAAAAAAACAACAACTCTGTCCCCCAAGTCTGAAGATAGGTGTGATTTTGTTTTTAGTGTGAACAAGTGTTTTTGCTCTATTCTCACTCAGTTTCCTGGGCACGTAACTCTGGTTGTCCTGCCCCCATACAGGAGAGCCCTGTCCTGTCCTAGACTGGTGGCTCCGTTGGTTGGAGCATCATCCCATATGCCAAAAGGTTGCAGGTTCAGTCCCTGGTCAGGACACATAGCTTGATTGTGGGTTAAGTCCCAGGCTGGGGCACATACAGGGGGCAGCCGATCAATGTCTGTCTGTCTCTGTGTCTCTGCCTTTGTCTGTCTGTCTGTCTGTCTCTCATCCCCTCTCTTCCCCTTCTTTTCTTCTCCCTCTGAAATTAATAAACATATCCACAGGCAAGTATTAGAAATAAAGGGAGGCAAAGAGGGAGGAACCCAGGTCCAAGAAACTGAGTGAGAGTGGGGAAGCGTCAGCACTGTTGTAGGAGAGAACTGTCTCGAGAGCTTCAGGTGGGGTCCCCGTTAAATCCAAACGTCATGTTTAAAGTAGATCTGGAAAGATTGGGCAAAGCAGACAGCATAGAGCACAAGGTATGTTTTTGATGATATAAAAAGATTCTTAGATGTATATGTGAACATGCAAGTGGTCTCTCCTTTTCAGTGGTCGCTGAGCGGTGGGCAGAATGACAGCCACTGACATTTTGAGCTGTACCTACCCCACAGGCTAAAGACGTGCTGGCAAAACGCCGGAAAGTAGCACACTGACTTGGGTGGACCCGCTTTGGACACTTGATTTATTTCTTCATGCAGTTGGTCAAACTGTTAAGTAAAGGGCCCAAACACACAGCATTTACACTGTCACTTTATAGCACTTATGTTAAAGAATACAGCAGAGATGGTACGAAGAGTGTTTCTGTTCTTAATGTGAGCATCAGAGAAGGAAGGACAGGATATAGTTAACACAATTTTGGAAGAGTGGTAAGTTTTTTGAAAATATACATAAAACTACTTCCTGTAAAGTATTTTTGTTTACTTTTAGAGAGAGGGGAAGGGAGGGAAAAAGAGAGGGAGAGGAATCAATGTGTGAGAGAAACATCAATCATTTGCTTCTGTCACACCCCCAACCAGGGGCGTGGCCAGTAATCCAGGCATGTGTCCTGACTGGCAATCAGTCTGGCGACTCTTGGGTTCACAGCCTGCGCTCAACCCACTGAGCCACACCAGCCAGGACCACCTCATTCCTTTAAAAAAAAAATCACAAAAAACTGAGTTATTCTGGTCACAGAATAAGAAGAGATTCTGATTCAGAAGTCATTGGTCTAAGAAACTGTCCTAGGTTTGTTTATTTGCTCATACTAGTGTTAATGTATTAAGTATGTCATTTGGGGGCTTTTAGAAGCCATTTATTTGTACTGACAAATTGGCAGATCCAAGGAACAGTAGATATGCCAGAAATAGGCTTTATTTTGCTACTCACATAAGGCAGTCAAGAAGACATCAAACCGAGGGGTAGAGAACACACAATACAGTGTACAGGTGATCTGTCGTGGAATTGCGTGCTTGAAACCTGTATAATTTTGTTGACCAGTGATAGCCCCAACACATTCGATAAAAATGAACAAAACAAAAAGACATCAGTGATAAAGGATGGAAAAGGAGGGAGAAGGAATAGATTTTAATCATAACAAACACCAAATTCAAACCTAGCTAGATTAAAGGGTTACATGGAGAGGAGGGGGGTTCATATTAAAAAAAATAGAAGTGGATACTTACGTGTATTAAAAGTAACACAAACTAGAAAATATGGCAGGCGGTTACTCTGAAAAGATCTAAAAGTACTTAAAACAGGAAGACACATAGATAAAGGAATGAAAGAGACAAAAACACACCTGTTACAGGGAGAAAATTCAGCTACTCATTATATTTAGCCTGAGCAGTGATCCAGTTAAAATGACACCAGAACACTCGTTTGTATAAACAGAATGCACCATGCTTACTCTTTGTGGGTGGGAGAGCATATTTTGGGAAATACCCAGAGCTTTAAATGTGGGAGTAACTCGTTTCCCCTTTGGGAACCTCCTCCGAGACAGGGCCCTGCATTTTGAAGGTATTTGTTGCACCATTATGATCATCAACAATGGGTGTAAGGATGTTTTTAGCTACTTTAAATTTATAAAGTGTTTGTGATCACATTAAAAATAAATGCACACAGTGTTAAGTAAAGCAACAACACTCAAGTGAAGTTGGTTCAGGAAAAATTAGGCAGACCCAGAAAAGAGTGCACAGAAAAATTGGTAGCAAAAGTAGATCAAAATATTAAATTTTTAAAAAACCATGATTGTATTTCAGTATACAACTTATGTACAACCAAAAAGAAAAAAACCCACCGTTAAATAACAAAAAAACAGAGTATTTCATTTGCAATGCATAACTAATGGCTAACATTTTTAGTCATAAATGACTAGTAGTATTTTCTTCTAAGGTGGGACTGAGGCTAGAATTTTTCATATTAAGGAAAACATAGACAGTAAGCTGCACGTATTTAAAGTGTACACCACATGTTTGGTATATATTTCACCCATGAAAACATCACAATCAAGATTATGAACATGTCTGTTACTGTGGAAAGTTGTCTTGTAACCTTCTCTCCCTCTTGTAGTCCCTCCCTCTCTGTTCCCATGTTCCCAAGCGGCCACTCGTCTGCTTTCTGTCACAGATTAAGACTTTGTTTTGATGAGTTAGGAAGTGAATTTTGCAACTAGTAACAGTCCTTCACTCTGCTCTCAGAAAGGAGTGGTTTTAAGGAAAGACTCAAGGTTTTAACCTCTCATACTGAAAGATACAGGTAGTGACTGGAGAGTCCTTTATCTCGAAGACCCTGTCGTTCCTAGGTGTTGGCATTTATCGCTGTGCCCCAGAATGGCTGCTGGAACACCAAACGTTACATCTGTGTTCTGACCAATTGAATGGAAGTAGGCACGCTCTTATTTTATAGAGGTTTCCCATATGTCTTTTTTTTTTTAATTGATTTGGGAGACAGACAAACATTGATTTGTTCCACTTACTGCTGCATTCATTGGTTGATTCTTGTATGTGCCACCACGTTGGTGTGTGGGTGTGATGCACTAACCTATTGAATACCTGGGCCAGGGCTCCCAGAGGTCTTGCGTAACACATTCACTGGCCAAATGCCCAATATCGTGACCACATCAGTTGCAAGGTGTATTTATCCAAACTCACTGCAACCTTAAACAAAATAGAGCTTCTGTTACTTTTTATTGGGTATTAGCAGTAAGTCAGTAGCAGGACAGAACTGAAGTAAAATGGATGTTCTGGCCAACCAGCTGTCTCTGCCCCATCCTCTTCCTGATTTCCTCTATTGGATGTGATTTTTCTACCCATTAAAAAAGTAAACGTCGTCACTCTTCATGTTAAAGCAAGAGTGATAGATATCGTACCATTGTGCACCCAAATGAAGAGAACTGAGCCTAATGACAGAGCATAATTTTCTTTAAAATTTCTTTTTGGGTTGGGGGAGAAAGAGGGAGAGAAATCTCAATGTGAGAGGGAGACATCGATGGGTCGCTTCTTGTATGTGCCCCAACCAGGGCTTGAACTGGCGACCTTTCGCTTTGCAGGGTGGTACCCAACCCACTGAGCCACACTGGTCAGGGCTTAAGCATAATTGTTTTAAGTTGTACAAATGAAATTCTAAGTTAAGCTAGACTTTTTGGTCCCTTCTGTTTTTCTCTTACCGTCTTAGACTAAAGTAACCTGCAGGCACACCTGCCTGCCATGATGGAAAGTTACCACAAGGAGTGCTGGGAATGGCTACTAACTATCCCAGGAAGTAGGTCAAGGAAACATTTTTTCCTGTCGCAAATACGGAAATGGAAGAACAAAATGCCAGATCTCCTTAATCATGGGCCTCCCTTTTCGTCAGCAAGAATTGCCAGACATGTTTACTGACCTTCAGCTTTGTTCCAGGCACTGAAATAGGTACTTGGTACATACATAGGAGCGCCTGAATGATGCGGGTGTCACTCTTTCCATTTTGCAAACAGAAGACTTTGCTCCAAAGAGGTTAACCTCAAGTAACCTGCCAGAGGCACACTGGCAGTGAATAGAATTGCAGTTTGGTTCCAAATCTAATGGATGCTGTCTCTCATTTGGGAGGCAGGTGGTCTCTCTCTAGCTGTGCACCACCCCCTCCCTGCCACACCCCCTCCCTGCAGTATGAGTGAAAGAATCATGATGAAAAAAAAACGTGAATACCCCATGACCTGATTTAAAAATTTCCCATGCTCTCTTAATTAGGACTCTTGGTTACAGTCAACTAAGAGAGGATGAATAGTCTCAGGTGACCAGGTAGAAGAATGTTGGCGGATCAGGCTTCAGGTATCCAGGGACGCAGGCCTGGGTGCCAGCACCGCCAGTCACTTGGCCCTGTCCCGCTCTCCGGGGTAATCTCATTCTCGCCGCTGGACCTGGGCCTGTCCGTGCGGTGCCGAGAGAGAGGTGGGCTTAACCTGGAGGTCTGCTCAGGCCTGCGCTGTCCAGCAGGCCACCCTCAGGGAAAGAGTGTGGGTCTCCTCCTCTTCTCCCGCTGTCTCTCCTGTTGGGTTTGGGAGGGGAGGAGGCCCGCACCATCCATCCATGTGTAAAACCCCAGGGAAAGTGAAGAATACTAGGCAGCCAGCTCTGCAGGTGGGTTTAAGTCTTTATCAACTTTATATACCACCTTTAAATGAGTATCATTGTCTCAGAATTCCATGCTAGCTACATTGTGTCTGGGTTTTCGGTACAATTTGGGAATTGGGTGTTTTCATTTCCTTTGAACAGCTTCTGTTTAGAAAAACTCTTTCAGACACTCTGTTCCCTTTCCTCACCCAGGGACATTCATCTCACTTATCGGTTTCCCCTCCACAGCTGGAGATAATACATACACACTTACTGGGGGCTCAGCCGGAGGGTGTGTTGCCCTTTTTCCAGTCACTGCTGCACCCCGAATCACACTACAGACCCACGTTTGTATGTTTGCATTGGTGCCGGAAGGCCCAAGGTTTTCCTGGGCTCCTTTCCTGTGGTAAGGACGCAGCCCAGTGCTGTGAGCAGCTCGTGTATTAGTAATCTGCCTAGTGAGGCCCTCTCGTCCTGGACACCTCTTTTTCCTCCCACTCTGCTGTCTTCATCAGCTTATATTCATGAGTAGGTTTTTTGTTTTTGTTTTTTGTTTGTTTGTTTGTTTGTTTGTTTTTTAGAGAGGGAAGGGAGGGAAAAGAGAGAGCGAAACATCAATGTGCCGTTGCTGGCCTGCAACCCAGGCATGTGCCCTGACTGGGAATCAAACCTGCGACACTTTGGTTCGCAGCTCGTGCTCAGTCCACTGAGCTATGCCATCCATGTCACGAGTAGTTTTTGTGTGAGCGTCTAGTAAGTCATTTCTGGTTGGGAAGAGTAGATACAACAAAGGCACAACTCCCCCCACTGACTGTCCCTTTTCATCCAGTGTTAAATTACAAGTGTTCCACGGACAGCTGGGCAGGAACCACACAGTTCCTACTCTGTGCCTCTGGGAGAATTGCAGCTTGGCCGTGTTTAGCTCAGGGGTCTCAGTTCTTGACAGAGCACCCAGAGGTAACTCCTTCAGTTAATTCAGTTGATACATAGTCCCATGAAGGGAATTGACCCCAGCGAGGGTCTAGAGTTACGACAAAGGAAGCACGGAAGACATCTGTAGCGGGCTTCGTTTTTATTGCTTTTAAGAACACCGTTACTTCGACTCTTCCTACACATACACTTTTGGTCACCGAGGTAACTAGAGGGTTTTGTGAGGTGCCTGTTTACCTGGAGGTGTTCTAAGCAGGATCAGGGATATCGTGGCTCTCCATGTAAAAAGAACCTTGATTCCTTAATTACTGTGTTTCTTTCATCACATTTAAGGTGTCATTGAGTGTAAGCTGCACATTTATTTTATATACAACTAATAAAGGGGAAGTCCTCCCGACAATTAGGATAAACCCATGACAAAGATATCAGATGTGACTAAAATGATACATGGAGTGCACTGCAGCCTTTTCCACATCTGGTGTGGTGGACTGAGGTTCTGGGTGCTGTACTGGCCACTACTATTACCTGCTGACTGTCAGGACACTTCACGGTACCAGCCACCAGGCCACCACTGGTCTCCATGGCAAACGCCACTAATTGCTGACTGCACCCTTCCCCAGGAAACGCACAGTAGGGCCTCGGGCTCCTCAGCATGGAGTGGCCGGCACGAGAGTCCACTGGACTCTCAATGTTCCCAGTGTTTGCTTGGATCTGTTAACATGTAGAGCATGATAACATTTTTTCCTCACCCCCGTCATCCATGCTTGTCGTTTTTTGTTTTTTAATGGCAAAGGTGTGATTCAAAGTTTAACCAGCCCCTTCTCCGCTGTTCATGTTCCCCAACCCACCTGCCTCTTGTCCCGTTCCGAGGCCTTGCTCCGGGTAACGGGAACCCGTCCAGCAGGTCCTGGTCTGCACATCCTGGCGGGCAGGGCTTGGCCGCCTTGTGTGCTGTGTGGGGAGGGAAGATCCGTTTTGTCTGTAAGGTAAAGCTTCTCTGACTGTCCGCCCTAGGGCTGATAACTATCTTTGCCTGCTTGGGGACAGCACAGGAAGAGCGTTCACACCTTCCGCCTCCTTGGAAAATGGAGGTGGAAGAAATAGTTCCTAATAGCATGTTCCAGACCCAAGGGCTCGCAGGGGCCTGGCAGGACATGAGGAAGCAGCCTGGCTGGGCGACAGGAGGAGGGGGAGAGGTGAGGGAGACCGTCGAGTGAATGGGCCTCCCCGCTCCCACCCCAGCAAAGGGTGTGGGTGGTCGGTTGTGGCCCTCCCAGCCTTTTCTTGCCCCTGCAGGAGTGTGGGCCTGTTATTTCCTTCCATTTCTTGTGATTTTTTTAAATGGAAAAATCAGTTTGGTGAATAATATGACGTTGGTATAAATAGAAAGCCGTTCGCCTCTCCTGCTGACCATTGAGGAACCATTAAGAAATACGGACCTACACTTGGTTGCATTCATCAGATTTTTACGTGGACACCAGCTCTTTGCTAACGAATAACCAATAAAACAGGGTGTGCCGGTTACTGATGGCTCTCCCGCCCGTTCACACTACCGCCTCGGGGTGCCGGGCTGCAGCACTCTCTCCAAACCACACACCTGGAGGTGGGAAGAAGGGTCTCACTTCCTCCTCCTTCATGTTCCCGTCAGGGGCATGTTTTTCATCCCGTCTGCAGGAGTGGGTTCCGATTTCTAGCTTTCGCCTCCCCACGGATGAGCTGGGCAAACCCCTGTGTCTTCTCTTTGTGTTGTCCTAGCCCAAGGGGTGGCGGCTGCTTCCTGAAGTTACGGTCTGTCTACAATCCCCAGTGTCCCCTTCGTCCTAGCACCTCTCTAGTTCCTATTTATCCAGATTCCCTCCGTTAAATTGCACCCGTTTAAATGTCTGGGGAGGTCTCTCTTTTTTTCTTGCATGAACGTTGACTGCTGGCCTGAGATACTTGAGATCTATTAACCCCATTATGATATTTGCTTATATGTACACTTTAAAAAAAAGATTTTATTTATTTTTAGAAAGGGAAGGGGACACACACACACACACACACACACACACACACACACATCAATGTGTGGTTGCTGGGGGCCGTGGCCTGCAACCCAGGCATGTGCCCTGACTGGGAATCGAACCTGCGATGCCTAGTCACAGCCCGCACTCAATCCACTGAGCTACGCCAGCCAGGGCTTTATATGCACACTTTCTGATTGGTCATTCTAAATTTTTGTCTTAGGGATAATTGGGATATATCCATCCGCTTCCACTTGTTGGCAACTGTATCAGTTTCCTAGGGTTGCTACAACAAATGGCCACCAGCTGGGTGACTTACAATAATAGGAATGTACTATCTCCACAGATCTGCAGGCTGGGCGTCCAAAATCAGGGTGTCAGCAGGAACTTGCACCTTCTGAAGGTTCTAGGGAAGGATCTTTTCCTGCCTCGTCCTAGTTTCTGGCTGTTGCCACCAGTCTTTGGTGTCCTGGGTGTCACTCCCAGTTTCTGCCTGTCTTCACACGGCCTTCCTTTTTGTGTGTCTGTGTCTCCGTCTTCCCTCGACCTTACGTGGGTGAGGACAGTGGACTTAGTTCTCACCCTAGTCCATCATCGCCTCATGTTGACGTCTGTGAAGACCTTACTTCCAACTAAGGTCACATTCTGAGGTTTTAGCTGCACCTGAATTTGGTGGCGAAGTGGGTAATATTTAGGTCAGTGCAGTTACCTGGTGCTTTGAGAAACACGGCTACGTCCACAGACATGAACAAGTTTAACATGTATAGATGATTGCTCATATTACAAGCCAGAGGCTATATGTACTTAGCCCTCACTTAGTCTGATACATAATGACAGTTGGGATGAGATTGTAAAGGTGGAGCAGAAAGATGGTGTGACGCTGCCCTGCACTTTCCAGCTTCATGAAGGAAGCAGTTCTTGAGTTGGGTTTTGAACTTCAGGGTGCATTTGGAAGAGGGAGGTATTCCAGGCAGTGGTCAGAGGCCAGCCTGTGGGCTGTGCAGACCCACCCTGGTGCCCACTCTGACTGGAGCTGAGAGTGCAGCGTGGGGTGTGGCTCCCCTGCCAAGGGGATTCAACTTGGTGAATAGGGGCCTCAATTTTACCTTATTTTACTGGGGGGTGGTTTTAAATGACCGAATGAGTTGCAGCTGTTTAGCCGGACCCGCATTCGTAGCAATAAGGTTGATCATGGGTGGTTTGAGTCCGTAGGTTATGGTTGCCTCGGGGGAGGCGGAGCTGAGATGGAGAATGACTGCTGCTTACTGGGCGCCGTGGTTTTCTTTTGGGGTGATGGAAGCATTGCGAATTTTATGTTCTGCATTTTGCCACAATTAAAAAAAAAGGCGGGGCATGTGACTAGGCCGAGGTGCGTGCGATCCTGCGTGTCCAAGGAAAGCTAAGTGGGAGGCAGGGAAGTGATGGTAGAGGTTTTGGTTTTGTTTTTTTAAGATTTTATTTATTTATTTTTTTAGAGAGGGGAGGGAGGGAGATAGAGAGAAACATCAATGTGCAGTTGCTGGGGGTCATGGCCTGCAACCGAGGCATGTACCCTGCCTGGGAATCGAACCTGCGACACTTTGGTTTGCAGCTCGCACTCAATCCACTGAGCTACACCAGCCAGGGCTGGGATGGTAGAGTTTTTGTTGGAGGCGTTTCTTGAGAACTGTTCACAGTCACCTGTGCCCGGTGCTGTGGTTGGCTCTTTCCACATCTCCCCTTGTGCTGTTCTCACAGGCCCCCTCCCCACAGTTGGGGCCAGGAGCTATTCCAAGGTCTTCCCACTAGTAGGATGTGGAGCCAGGATTTGAGCCTGGATGCCTGACTCCTTCGGTTGACCATCAGCCTCGTCTGCCCAGTATTACTCCGGTTTTAGTTGTGTTTTAGGTTCCAGAAACTCCTCGGTCCAGGGTACACAGAGGCTTGGTCACCCATAACCAATTTCTGGGCCCAAACTTTTTTTTTCGTCTTTTTAAAATTTTTAATCATTTTTAGAGAGAGAGAGAAACATCAGTGTGAGCACGTGCCCTGACCCGGAATCGAACCTACGACCTTTCACTTTGTGGGACGGTGCCCAAACACCCAAGCCCCTCTGGTTGGGGCAGCTCCAAACTCCGAGTGCTTCCCCGAGCCCCTCCTGGTTTTGGACACCTGCTCTACAACTATTGCACCCTCAGCAGTCAGTTTGGAATCCCTGATTTAATACCTCAGTATCTCAAAGAAATCCTTGTGGCTTTTGAAGACACGTCATGTAATATTAATGAAAACACGAGGCCTTCTGTCTGGATTAATTTTTTATGAACAATAATACGTCTGATTAAACTGGCTGATTTACTAGAGCTGGTGGTACCGGGTTGGAGGGGGGGGTGGTGTGTAGATGGTCTCTGACCACAGGGCACGGTTTCTTAGGTGACCCGTATTCCCAGGACGCACTTGGTGTTGGTTCTGGCTGGAAATGGCTAGACAGGGAGGGAGGTGATGGATAACCCCCGGGCTGCAGCCTGTCTCGAGCTCTTCTCACCCAAGGGCCGTGCCCAGCCGTCGGGGTTCCCCGCCAGGCAGGGCATACAGCCGGAAAGTCTGGGAAGTTGGTCGTGTGCCGGGGGAAGTACATTTCACATCTGATCTTCATCCCCCGTTTTCGGCTGCGACCCAGCTACACTGGTTTCACTGTGTCAGAGTGTCTTTTAATAGTCCTGACATTCACTGCGTAGGTGCCATTTCTCATACAAAGAAATCCAGCGCTTGCCAGCAGCTCCTTCAGTTACATGTCAGACAGATGCCATTCTCTCCCTAAGTGCCTGCTTTCTTTTCCAAGGAAGTGGATCCAGCGGCCCGGGGGGCCCCGGGTGTTGGCTTTTCAGGCCTGGGGAGAAAGAAAGCGGTCTTAAATGTTCTGTCTGAGGCCTGTGAAGGTCCTTCTAATGCCACGTGACTGTTTTTGGTTTTCCAGCTGAGCATCGAGCAGGCCCAGGCAGTGGCAGAACAGGTGGAGATGAAGGCCAAGGTGGTGCAGTCGGAGGTCAAAGCCGTGACGGCGAGACACAAGAAGGCCCTGGAGGAGCGGGAGTGCGAGCTGCTCTGGAAGGTAATGGGCGGGGCATGCCCCCACCCCTGGTCTGGGCCTCCTCCGCCGGCTAGCGGCCAGCATTTCTTCCCTGAACCACGTGCCAGATCCTGGACCCCGGCTCTGATTTTAGAGTACTTGGTACCTTTCCAGAGTTCCATTGGCAGAGAAATTCAGGGGTCCCTGGAACCTTGTGGGTGCTGTCCAGGCAATAAAACAGCAAGGAGCCTTTTCAGAAGTAGTCTGGTACCAGGACCGGAGGGAGTCCCAAGTGTTCTATCGCACGCGTGCAGAAGGAAGCAGAAGGGCAGTACAATCGCAGCCGTTGTTATGAAAGCAGGCTGGTAGGAAACATCCTTGTTTTTGGTGTCCTGGCTGGATGCACTTCCTGAGCCCCGGTGGAAAGGCAGCTTTCCACTGGTGAGGGCGCTGAGCGTGTGCCCTTTCTTCCTGCTGGGGCAGGAAAGAGTGCTGAGCACACTGGTGTGCTGTTTAGATAAAAATCAGCCGGGAAGATGGCACTCCCCACTCAACTTGCCATCCCAGTATTTTCTTCTCGAATCTTCTACCCCCCTTCTGAGGGAAGGGGGCAGTACGCCTGCAAGTGGGCCAGTTGCACTATTACTACATTCTCAGAACACACAAGTAAGGCTGAATACAAAGCTGATGTATTTTTTTTAAGATTATTATTTTTATTTCTATTTATTTTTAGAGAGGGAAGGGAGGGAGATAGAGAGAAACATCAATGTGCAGTTGCTGGGGGTCATGGCCTGCAACCCAGACATGTACCCAGCCTGGGAATCAAACCTGCGATACTTCGGTTCGCAGCCCATGCTCAATCCACTGAGCTACGCCAGCCAGGTCAAAGCTGACTTAAAAGGGTGCATGGAGGTGTATGCATGCTTGTTTTTATTTTTATAAAGAGGGGAAAGGAGGGAGAGAACCATTGTGCAAGAGATCCACCAATCAGTTGCCTCTGGCACATCCTCCATTGGGGGCCCAACCCCCAATTCAGACACGTGCCCTGACCGGGAATGGAACCGGTGACCTTTCAGTTCGCAGACAGACACTCAATCTACCAAGCCCCGCACCAGCCAGGGCCGCATGCTTATTTTGATCATCCCAATTATATGATTGGTAGAGGTGGCGTCTCAGTTTCTGAAAGTGACCCTCACCAGTCAGAACCTTCTCTGCAAGGCTGTCTCGGATTCTGCATTTTCCATGTAGTTCGCTTTCTGCTTCTTCGGACCTCTCAGAAACTACGGCTTCATCGCTCTCGGACAAGAAGAGAAAGGCTGCATGGGTAGAAACAAGTGCAAGATTTAATTTGGCACCTATTTTAGTTAGGCACCTCTGTGGCCCCCGACATGGTTTTCAGGCACTCCGATGTCCCCGTGGTCTGTCGGTCTCGTGCCACCCACGAATGTTAATTATAACTGAAAGGGGCCCGCTCCTTGCAACCTGAGAGCTCTGTGGTGAGCTCGGCCGCAAACTCGCTCTTCTGGATTTGCTGATGAAAAGGCCTTTGTGTGTTTCTGCAGAGCTCACCTAAGTGATCCTCCCTCCCGTGAGGCTGGCTCCCGGGCCTCTTCTGAAGGCAGCTCTCTAAACGGAGAGCGTGTTTTCCGCTCTAGGAGAAGCAGATTTGGGAAAAGAGTCGATTTCTTCCTGCCGTAAACTTTGTGTCTACTTGCCTAAAAAAACTCATTCTCAGATTCCTCCAAAATAGGCTTGCTTATTCTGGACACACCTCAGTCCCATTTAGCTTCACCTTTTGCTATGGTGCCTTGCTCCAAATCATGTGAGAATACCCCTTCTCTTTTATTCATCACTAATTTTTCTGCCCCGACCCAGCAAAGTTTTCCTGCTTGTAGCAGCTGCCTGGGCACCTCTTTGACACAATGGGGTGTGTGTGTGTGTTTACTTGTTTGTTTTGACAAAACATTACTGAATGCCAGGGAAACAATTTCATGTATCTGGATACATCTTTCGTTCTTTTTTTCTTTTTTTTTCAAATCATACACTTTATATTTTCTTAGATTTATTTGTTTTTAGAGAAGGGAAGAGACGGAGGAGGAGAGGCGGGGAAACATCTATGTGCAAGAGGAAAATAAATCAGTTGCCTCTGCGCACGCCCTCAACTGGGGGACCTGGCCCACGACCCGGGCATGTGCCCTGACTGTGAATCCAACTGGCAACCTTTGGTTTATAGGCCAGCACCCAATCCACTGAGCCACACCAGCCAGGGCACCTTTCATTCTCGTGGCTTATACATTTTCAGTGTTCTTGGCTTCCTCTTGCAGTTAGCTACAACCACCTACCTGGCTGAGGGGTGAGAACTAAAGCCTGGAGGTTTGGTCCAGTGCGGGACCAAAAAACAAAGCCTCTCTTTGATCTGTCCCCACAAGGTCCTCTCTGCACAGGTGTGTCCTGCTTCCACAGTGGACAAGTGAGAAAGCACACGCATGGGTCAGAAGTCACATCATCGCTCCCCAAGGGAAAATCCGATTAGAATCCAGGCCTCCCACCAGGGTACCCTTATTTCGAAATAGGCTTTCTGTAGCTTTCCTAACAGCAGTGTACTCTGAATTCACTGTCCTCTGCAAAGCAGCATGATCTAGCCGGGTGACCTGCGTATTCCCTTCATGAACGAAATGACTCGAAATTAGAGGCTTTTTAGTTAGTTAATGCAAAAGCATGAAGAAATGACTCTATTTCATTGGTCAGACAAAACCTTGCATTCCTGAATGGTGTGGGTTGAGAACCTCAGAAGCAGGAATTGTTACAGCAGATCAGATTCAATGTTTATTATAGCATTTTATGTTTAGAGAGCTCCTTTCTCCAAATTTTCTGTGTTAGGCCTTTTGCGCTCCCTGTTGAAGGTTTCTAAAACCCATTCTTCAGAGTTTAGGAGAGAAGAATAGGGGAGGTGTAATCTCACCAGTCCATTTTCTCTACATAGTCTCATGACTGGGGGGAGGGCGCGAGTGGAAAGAGAGAGGGAGGATAGGAGGTTATCTTTCAAGACATTTCAGATTCTATAGCTGCATTTGAAAAGTCACTCTTTTGCCCTGGCTGGTGTGGCTCAGTGGATTGAGTGCCATCCTGCAAACCAAAGGGTCACTGGTTCAATTCCCAGTCAGGGCACATGCCTGGGTTGCTGGCCAGATCCCTAGTAGGGCACTTGAGAGGCAACCACACATTGATGTTTCCCCTCTCTTTCTTTCTCCTTTCTCCTCTCTAAAAATAAACAAACAAAATTGAAAAAAAGAAAGAAAAGTCAGTCTTTTGAGAGTGAGAGACTGGCTAGTCAACAGGAAGTCCTGGTGGTTATGCCGCCAGTATCCTTTCTGCTGCTTTTCTGTCCCCTTCACAACCACCGCCTTTGCCTAAGGTGCCATCACCCCTCACCGGGGTTGATTGCTGCACTCTCCTTCTCACTTGTCTCTGCAGTGCATGGTCCTCATAGCTTATATAGGAACGTAAATCATCCCTGGCTGGTGTGGCTCAGTGGATTGGGCACCAGCCCTGGAACCGAAAGGTCACCAGTTCGATTCCCAGTCAGGGCACATGCCTGGGTTACAGGCGAGGTCCCCATTTGGGAGCATGTGAGAGCCAACGTACTGATGTATCTCTTGCATATGTATCTTTCTATCTATCTGTCTATCTCTCTCTCCCTCTCCCCCTCCCTCCCTCCCCCTCCTTCTCTTCCTTCCCCTGTCTCTAAAAAAGTACATAAATGAAATCTTAAAAAATAAAAAAAGAAAAAGGAACATAAATCTGCTCACATACTCCCTACATAAAACTATAGTTTTGTTGACATTGCAAGCCAAGCACCCACCTCGAAGGTCTTTGTGCTTGCTCTTCCCTCTGCTCCGACCACTCTCAGTTCTTCCTCCCTGGGCACTGTCTTGCATGCCTACCCTACTTCTGCTCTCTGACCCCCGGCATCTCCTGGACTTGGCCTACAGTGTTTCTCCATGTATTTGCTTAAAATGTGACCTCTGTGAGGGCAAGGACCGTGTTTTTTATTGGTCACTGGGTGCCTCCAGTGCCTGGCACAAAGTAAGTGCTCAGTAAACAGTTGTTCGGTGTCGGTTCTGAACTTTCATCTTTATTTAATTTCTACCGTCACGGAGAAGTTGCAGGTGTGAATAATAACAGAACTCCTTATTATGCCTTTTACCCAGATTGACCAATCATTTACATTTTGCCCCATTTTTCTAAATTCTAAACTATTTCCTCTGAGCAAGGACACTCTTAACTAATCACAGTTAATTAAAATCAGGGTTTGATCTCGATTCTATAGTAGTATAGAATCCTCCGTCAATAGTCAGATTTCACTAATAGTATTTTTTTAAAGATTTTATTTATTTATTTTTAGAGAGGGGAAGGGAGGGAGAGAGAGAATATCAATGTGTGGTTGCCTCTCACATGGCCCCCACTGGGGATGTGGCCTGCAACCCAGGCCTGTGCCCTGACTGGGAATCTAACCTGCGATGCTTTGGTTCTCAGCCAGGGCACTAATAGTAATTTTAGTAGCACTGTCCCCCACCCCAGGATCACTCGTTGCATTTAGCGGTCCTGTCTCTCCAGTCCTCTCCCGTGCCTGGAGCAGTTCCTCAGTGCTTTCTCCCCATCTGGGTTTTGCTTTGTGTGCAGAGCACGGGCCAGTTGTTTCTGTGGGTTAGCCCTCGGCACGGGTCCGTCTGAGGCTTCCTCCTGACTCAGGCCAGGGCGTGTGTTTTCTCCGCTCGGTTCTAAGCCTCTGTCCTCTCTCCCTATCCTCGCCCTTTCCATGCAGGTAGAGAAGATCCGCCAGGTGAAGGCCAAGTCTCTGTACCTGCAGGTGGAGAAGCTGCGGCAGAACCTCAACAAGCTCGAGAGCACCATCAGTGCCGTCCAGCAGGTCCTGGAGGAGGGGAGGGCGCTGGACGTCCTGCTGGCCCGAGACCGCATGCTGGCCCAGGTGCAGGAGCTGAAGACCCTGCGCAGCCTCCTGCAGCCCCAGGAGGACGACCGGATCATGTTCACGCCCCCGGACCAGGCGCTGTACCTCGCCGTCAAGTCCTTCGGCTTCGTCAGCAGCGGGTCCTTCGCACCGCTCACCAAGGCCACGGGCGACGGCCTCAAGCGGGCCCTCCAGGGCAAAGTGGCCACCTTCACTGTCGTCGGCTACGACCACGATGGGGAGCCTCGTCTCTCGGGAGGCGACGTCATGTCCGCTGTGGTCCTGGGCCCTGACGGCAACATTTTTGGGGCAGAAGTGAGTGATCAGCAGAATGGGACTTACATGGTGAGCTACCGGCCCCAGATGGAGGGCGAGCACCTGGTGTCGGTCACCATGTGCAACCAGCACATCGAGAACAGCCCCTTCAAGGTCGTGGTCAAGTCCGGCCGCAGCTACGTGGGCATCGGGCTGCCCGGCCTGAGCTTCGGCAGCGAGGGCGACAGTGACGGCAAGCTCTGCCGCCCCTGGGGCGTGAGTGTGGACAAGGAGGGCTACATTGTCGTCGCCGACCGCAGCAACAACCGCATCCAGGTGTTCAAGCCCTGCGGCACCTTCCACCACAAGTTCGGCACCCTGGGCTCCCGGCCCGGCCAGTTCGACCGGCCCGCCGGCGTGGCCTGCGACGCCTCCCGCAGGATCGTTGTGGCCGACAAGGACAATCATCGAATCCAGATCTTCACCTTCGAGGGCCAGTTCCTCCTCAAGTTCGGTGAGAAAGGAACCAAGAACGGGCAGTTCAACTACCCTTGGGATGTGGCGGTGAATCCCGAGGGCAAAATCCTGGTCTCTGACACTCGGAACCACCGCATCCAGCTGTTCGGGCCTGATGGAGTCTTCCTGAATAAGTACGGCTTCGAGGGGGCTCTCTGGAAGCACTTTGACTCCCCTCGGGGCGTGGCCTTCAACCACGAGGGCCACTTGGTAGTCACCGATTTCAACAACCACCGGCTCCTGGTCATCCATCCCGATTGCCAGTCGGCACGCTTTCTGGGCTCAGAGGGCACCGGCAACGGGCAGTTCCTGCGCCCACAGGGCGTGGCCGTGGATCAGGAGGGGCGTATCATCGTGGCTGACTCCAGGAACCACCGGGTGCAGATGTTCGAGTCCAATGGCAGCTTCCTGTGCAAGTTCGGCGCTCAGGGCAGCGGCTTCGGGCAGATGGACCGCCCTTCTGGCATCGCCATCACCCCCGATGGGATGATCGTCGTGGTCGACTTTGGCAACAATCGAATCCTCATCTTCTAATCGCATTTTCTAGGCTTCTGTGTTTGGGGTGTGCATGTCTCGCTCTCGCTCTCTCGCTCTCTCGCTCTCTCGCTCTCTCCTCCTCTTGCTCTCTCCTTCTCTTGCTCTCTCTCTCCGCCCCCCTCCCTCCCTTTTCCCTTTTGAATTTCAAAGAAGAAACAGTCTCAGGGAAATTTCTTTTTTTCTTTTGTTGAAAGAGAACAAGAAAAGTACAGCATTGCTTAAGTCCTACCTCATCTTTATTTTTTTACAGATGAATGTACTTGTCTTTTCTGCAGGGATTGAGCCTGTGAAGTGATAATTTCTATCTACCTCATCACTCTTCGCATTTCCTTCTCCAGCAGGTCCTCTGCCCGCCTCGCACCCTTACTCAGTGGAGTTCACGTTCCCCCTCCTCCCTCCGTGGGGCGTGACATGCACAGGCCTAGCGTCTCTGGCTGGAAGGGCACTGGATATGTGTGGTGGGCTAATATTCTGTAGATTGAGCCAAGGAAACATGAAAAAAAAAACTACTAAGGAAAAAAAAACCACAAAAAAGTATAAAATGGAAAAATAGGATTTTAAATGCTTAATTATAGATTATTTGTGTTCTTGAGAATACTGTGTTTATGGGGTTAGATTGCATTTTGTGATCTTGATCTTTTTGAAAAAAATCTTTTTTTTTTTTAATGCTGCAACAGAGAACGTTCCTATGTTCTCCTTTTATACCTCAGCGTGTTTATCTTCCTGTTCAGCATCTTTTCTTGTTCCTAGAAGTGGCTGTGGCTTGCTAGCCAAGAAAAGCAGACTGTTCCTATTTTAGGGTATGGGATCTTTGTTTCTTGTAAGGTAGGGGTGTGTGTGTGTGTGAAGCCATCTTACATCAGATTAGTGACGCTGAAGATGATAACACCTCCTCCCAAAGAACCTTTCTTTGCATACGTTAGTGTCTAAAAATAATAAAGGCAGTTCAGGTTTTTGATTCATCTCATTCTTCAAAAGTTAAGTTGCTGTTGCTTATAAAGAGTGAAGCGGAAAAAAAAAAAAAAAGAACAAAGCACGCCCCGTTCTCAGAAAGAGGGCTTCCGGACACGGCCTGGTGTGCGGACCGGTGTGGGCGGGCACGCGTGTGCTGAGGTGTAGTCGGCTGGGAGCATGAGAAAGAAAGAAGTCACCTCCAAAGTCTTCTGGACTCTCTCTGCAGGAGGGCGGGGGTCAGTCCCCGACCCTAGATCGAATATGGTGTTCTGTTAATGGAGGCATTTCTTGTCCTCAGAAGAGTGGGCAAAGGAATGAACTTTTACTTTTAAAAGCACAATTTTTTTTTTCCTGCCTTGGAAGTTCAGGGAAATAGACTGTTTGAAAGTCAAATGAATAGGACAGCTGAGCCCTGCTCCCTGTGTGCAGGTGTCTCGTCACAGAGAGGGGTCTGCTCCGGAGCCATGCTGTAGGACCTCATGGTTAGCATCCCCGGCCCCTCCCCCTCAGGCCTTTGAATGTAAAGGATTTGCAAACTCCATGGCCACCCACTGGAAATGTACGGAATGAGTATCTTTTTGTTTAAACCTGTATCTCGGTACCAAAGAAGGAACATTGAAGCCAGGCTCCCACTGCAGAACCATGGGATGGCGTCTGTCACTTTACAGGGTTGGTTGGTCGTAACCTGGACTCGGGTACAAACCTTGTGTGCTTCTGGGCACCGTTGGTCTTTTTTTCAGTGAAAACTCAGTGGAGCTAATACCCTGCCTGTCAGAACCCACGTGGGTCCCTGCATTTCCCACAGATACCGAAAGAAGAACCAAATTCGAGAATCGCACAGCTCAGGACAAAGACCGGGTTCTCGGAAGGCGGGGGCTTGCAGGAAGAGCTCTTGTTGGACCAGAAAGACCAACAGATCACGTTCTGTTCCTGTATCTCAAAGAAATTCCTTTTGCAATGTGGATGTCGCTTTACACGAACAGAATAACCTGACGAGTGAAGCAATTTGTTTTTTGTCGTCCCCAAAGACGAGGAGGTGCTGGGGACAGTGTAGCTAGTCAGTCAAATTGCTTTTTCCATCCAGCTGTTTGGACATCTAATTCACCACTTCCCTGCCTGCTCGCCCTTGCCCTCTCCCCCCACCCCCCACTATGGCTTCAGTTGTAGGGTTTCTGAAAGACCGAAATGGGGAAAAAACTCCTTTCTTAACGGACTGCAGTAAAGCATTCAAACACTAAAGAAGTACCTTTAACCGGCTGCCCCAGCCCCTGTGTTACAGGGGAGGGAGGTGGCGGGAAATCTCATTTTGTAAAAGCGCCTTTTCTTTCACTGAAGAACTTAGTCGTGAATCCTTCCTCATTTTCTATTCAATTGCCTTTTATTTTGTCCCTAACCTCTAAGCTCTTTGGTAAAGAGCTTGTGTAATGAAGCATTTTTGTTGTTGTTGTTGTTGTTGATGTTTTTTAATTTTGGAATTACTTGGTGCTGGTCCTTCTTCCCTCACCCCCACTGCTGCCTAAAAAAATCACCCTTTAAACACCAAAGATGATGGTTTTAAATGCTTAAGAAAGATTTTTATTGAGGAAATGGGTCTTGAAAGTTCTCGGACATTCTCAGACACCTAGGTCACGATTGTGGCTGGGACGAGTCATCCCAGGCCCTCCCTACCTTTGGTTCTTCATCTTTGCTTTCACCACCATCTTCGCTCTTGCCCTCTCTTTCCAGTCTCCGGCATGTGGGGCGATCTTGGGTCCCGAGTGGGACTTTTTTTTTTTTTTTTTTTTGTGAATAGCTGTGATTAAAATTGCTTAATGTAACACTTTCCTATGGATTTGGTTGTAAAGCCAGGGTTTCCACGCATGACTGAAACTACCAGCTCTCACAGTTACTACTACACTGACCAATTTACAGGCTTCAAAGCTGGTAGGTTCTCCCTGAAACGCATGTGTAGGTGGGCGGAGCTGCCCCCTTTCACCCTCAGTGGTGGGCCGTCCCCACACCCTGCGTTGTGCGTCACCACCATTCGCAAAGCATGGTCACCCTTGGGGAAGATTCTGTTTTTGAAACACTGGCCATCTGTGGCCGCCCACACTTGACTCCTGGCCCACAGGGATTGGTGCAAAGCACTGTGGAGTGTGTTTATTGGACAATGCAGAATGCTCCAAATCAAAGAAAGAGGAGAAAAGCCAACCTTTGGAACTCCCTAATGTGCATGAGGCTGTTTAAATTAGGTGTATTTAAAGGCATAGCTCTCGCCTATTACAAGGTGGTGCTACTAGGGTAGGTAGAAATTGGGTCAGAAAGGGAAGTCTTGACCACAGTGAGAGGATAATAAGGTCCTGGGTGCTAGAAGGGAGGAGGTTAAAATGTTTCTAGTGAGCAAATGTGATGTTTAGACAACAATCCCCATGCATGTCTGATGTGGTCAGGCGGCGAGGTGAAGTGTAAAGTCCCCGTATGTATAAAAGTTTGGGTGTAGAGTTGGCTAAAGGATTTCCAAGTAATGCACAGAGGAAAAAAAAACCACTTCCGGTTGCCACTGACTTAACATTTCAAAAGTGTTAAACTTTTGTTTAAAAAAAAAAAAAAAAAAGAATCATTCCTTCGTGAGAAGCCATGCTCTCTCACCCTGTGCTGTGTGGCGGCTGGCAGGTGGCACGCAGGTTGGCTGGAGCCCAGTGCCCTGGGCAGTGCCCCAGGTGCGCCGACTCTTTGACTGATGGATGCCCTTTTAAGTCTAACTTATTTGGGGAAACACAAGGGTACCATAAACAGAATCTAAATTATGTGTTGGGCCAAAAAAAAAAAAAGGTTGCCAGATTTAAGGCACTTTGCGATAGAGCTGTTAAGAATAGTTTGAGATTTGGCTCAGTCTGTTTTATCCCAGTTAAGCCAAAGCTTAATGATTTGAGGAGAGAAGAAAGTCTTTTAGGCTTGAAGCATCAGAATACTGTTTATATATGTGTTGTCTCCCTCCGCGGGAGATTTGCGATTACTGTGTTCTGGTAGGTAGTGAAAGAAATGCCAAAGTGAATAGGCTCTTTTGTTTTTCCCCTTTTCTGTTAAAAAAAAAAAATCTCATGGTGCCAAAAAAATATTTAGGGTATTTATTGAAAACATCACTCTTGCGTTTCCAACAGTCTGGGGCTGTATAAAAGTCAAACTCTTGAACTTGCGTGTGATGATACCGCTGAGCCACAACCTCCAGAGGCTTGCCCGCCTTCTTGAGCTTCCTGCAGGCCAGGGGCACAGGACCTACCCCCCACCCCCCACTCCACACGCCACACGCCACACCCCACCGTCTGCTTTGTTTCGGTTCTACCTCACTTTTGGCAGAAGTCACCTACCTCATGTCAGCATCTGACGGGTCTCTGGAAATAGTAGTATTAAGCCACTGGGGAGTGGGTGGGAGTGGGAAGCTACCTCGAGAAGAAAATGTTTTCATGAATCCCAAACTGATTGCTCCCAGGAGAAAAACATTTCCTTGACCTTGAAAAAGACACTCTGAAACCAAATATTCCTCTACTCAGGCAAATGTATGTAGTCAGAAATCCAAGTGTCCCTTAGCAACCTGGCTCCCTGTTACAAACGCACACCGTTATTACCATGTTGTTCAGTATTACAGAACTGCTGGTTCATCTGACCTGTCTGAGGGCTTAACTGCAAACAAAGACCTTTAGGTCTCTTTTTCTCTTCAAGAGAACAATATTTTATCTGTAGTTGGAATGCCGGCAGGCGTACCCTTTTAGGAGCAATTCTAAGGGTCTTCTTGTTGGGAACATCAGATATTTGAAGGGAATGAGAATCTTGAGACTCCTGATGGTATTTGTGGTTTTTCTGGACCCAGCAAGGGTCTCTCTCTCACCATCACCGTGACATTGCAACAATCGCTGTGTCACTGAGCAGTGACTGGGAAAGTGTGTGTTTTTTGCGTTGTAATTTTTCCCCCCCTACCAAAGGTAACATGTTGACGGGTTCTTTTCCTCTGCTTGTTGATTAAATACTTGATAACGTTGAGAAGCACATGACCATGATATATACTGTATTGCCTGTCCACCTTTTCTTCCCCTAGTTAATTTTTGTTTGGGTTGTAGGAGAGGGTCCTAAGACCACTGTGATGCTTGTGAATTGGGTTTTAAATGTCATGGTGAAGAGATACCTCAATGATGTCTATTTTTAAACTGATCTTACGGGTTAACAAACGCCAGCCTGGTGGGATGGTTTCCATCACCATTTAACCAGCAATGGTTCTAAAAGTCTTGTCTCTCCGCATGGTCTTAGACCTCCTTTTAATGATTGTATTAACTTACAAGCTCAGGTAGTATTTTGCTTAAGGCTCTGTCTCGGAGCACACTGACTGAATGTTAACGTGTGTAGCAAAGTGTTTACTTTCTTTAAATAACCAGCTCTGTAATAGTTTTCTTTATGTTTCTAGGAGTCTGTAGGTTTCTCAAGCTTCTGGGGTTTTCTTGTTTTTAGGGTGCTAAGATTTCTTTCTCTTTTTTTCTTGTTTTCCCTCCCCCTTAAGAATCAATGCAGGTGAGAGGGTGGGTGGGTAAGGGGTGTTTGTTTTTAACTAGCATGTTAGGTGTACTTGGGTGGGTGGGAGGGTTGTTAGTATTTTTTTAAAAAATCTTTAATATTATCCATTAGCTGTCATGCCCGGTCAGCAAAATGCTTTAAGTGTAGAACACATGACTCAGTTGAGTTGATTTGTTTTTGTTTTTTGTTTTTTTGGGCCCCCCCCCTTTTTTTTTTGTGAGAAAGTAAATGCAGAATTGGAGAAATGAACGTGGGCATGTTGCCTGGCGAGACTAAGTAAAACTTTTATTTTTTAAAAAAATTTTTTTCCAAGGCAGACATGCGGTGTCAGGAATCTGCACCCTCAGAACAACTGTGGCCCACGAAAACCACCTGCGAGCCCATCTCTGGGTGCTTACTGCCTCTGGACACTTTTACATGGAATCACAGTGGTGGGGCCGATCCCGCCAGTTCAGTGGAGAGTGGGAGACCAAGAGTTTTCCCTCAAGCCTTTAAAGTGGGTGTTTGTTTGGGATGCGTTCTCCCCGCTGTGGATTTTTTCCTTTTAAATCCTAAATGTTAGACTGCAGGCCGCAGGCATGTCAGGCAATGAGCAGGTGAAGAACCAATGGGGAAGCGTTCAAAAACTCCTGTGTTGGCTAACGGGCTTCTGAATGTATCGCTGTGGTCCACGGAGAAGGCTGGGGAAGGTAGCAAGGAGATGCTGTATCAGCTACTGCAGCCTTAAAACAAAGTTGGCGTCTCTTTGGACTTTAAAATTGTTCCTATGCAGCTTATTTTATTTTTGTTTAATCAAATAAACAAGAGGGTGTTTTTTGTTTTTCATGGAAATACGTGTCTGTGTGATCCTTTAATCCGGAATAAATACGGATGTGTGTGCTGCCTTTATGAAAGAGATTCGATGGGGGGGCGGGGGGGGGGGGAGCCAGCAGTGTTTTCGAAGCAGATGGATACAGCATTTGTTTTATAACCCAAATAATTACTGGTTTGTTTGTTTTTTAAAGGTTTTATTCATCCATTTTTAGAGAGGGAAGGGAGGAACAAAGAGAATGTGTGATTGCTGGGGGGCCGTGGCCTGCAACCCAGGCATGTTCCCTGACTGGGAATCGAACCTGCGATGCTTTGGTTCGCAGCCCGCGTTCAATCCACTGAGCTACACCAGCCAGGGATATAGCATTTTTTTTAATGGAGGAAATATTGAAAGAGCCTAGATGTTTTAAAACCTGGACTTGGGGAATGCAGATCTGGTGGCCTCAGGCCTACTTTGTCCCGAGGAGCTGCGTAGCAGATGCCCCTTTTGAGGGACGGAAATGTGGTATCTGCCCTGACCAGTGTGCTCAGTCACTGGGCATCTTCCTGCAAGGTGAAAGGTCCCTGGTTCCATCGCCATGTTCCTCTTCCCGCGCAACCTGTGTTTACCCACAGAGGCCACCACCCTAGTGGGCCCTGGCCTTTTGTAGGTGCTCGTGTGTGTAACCCCTCTGTCTGGGATCAGGGACCGACTGGGGTCCAAACTCTGGCTGGGGTGGTGAGCAACTCGTGTAAATAACTATTCAGCAGCGTGCCACCGATGCCAGGTGGATAAAGCAGACCCCTTTGGAGCTCACTGTGAGCGGCTTCGTATTTCATTTGAACTACCATTGTCCCCACGTGGCCCGCCTGTTTTCTGTGTCTCATCCCACAGCCCGAGTCTGGCCTTTGGGTGAAGAGGGGCCAACTAGCGAGATGGCCGGCACGCAGCGCCACTGGTTTCCTCTCGCTTTCTCCTGGTCTGTGTCCCTTCCCTGCTGTGATAATGGATGGCCGTCCTGCGGGCAGTGGGTCTTTCCCCTGCAGCACAGGGAGCATCGTAGCTGGCACGGGGAACCTCCGGTCTTCCCCGAGACCCCATGCTGGCCTTGAGCATGGACACCGTTTTGCCCCATTTGTGCCTGCAGCTGCCCCCAGAGACTTAGGAGTGCAGCGGAACTCCAGTCCCTCTTCTCCATTTCCTTCCCGGTCTTCACTGCTGCTTCTGGCCCTGCATGGACCTGGTGGGAGACCGCCATGTAAAAAGTTGGGTGAATGCACTTTTTTGTCTTTTAAAAGGAAGGGTCTTCTTAACCCTCTGATGGCTCAGGAGAAGCAGCTAATAGAATGAGGCAGGACCCATTGCTGAGCAAAGTGCAAAGAAGGAGAGAAAGGTCTGGAGAACCAACACGGGTCTTCAAGACACTCCCCTCCCCTCCCCTCCCTTCCCTTCCACCCCTATTCCTTCAGCCCCTCGCAGGGGTATCCGACCTTTCAGTGTCTGTGGGCCACACCAGAAGAGTCATCTTGGCCACACATAAAACACACGAACACTAATGAAAACTGATGAGCAAAGAAAAGGTTTTAAGTAAATTTGCGGTTCTGTGTTGGGCCGTATTTATAGCCACCCTGGGCTGCGGGCTGCAGGTTAAGTGATCTTGGAAGGACTCAAACCTAAGGGTGATGATACCTTTGCACCTGGCCACTGAGGTCGCCCTTAAAAGTTAACAGCCCATATTCAAAAGTACAGTACGTGGGGTGGTCGGAACACTCAATAATAACACTGCAGTGGTAAGACGGTGCAAACACTTTGGGACACGATCAGGCAGTTCTTCCAAGTGTTGGAGAAGACCCAGCAGTGCCGTCCCTAGATGGTATCCGAGAGGGCTTACACCTCCACACGGTGACCAGTGTGTGAGTGTCACGGTAGCATTCTAGTGGCCAGAAAGGGGAAACAACCCAAATGACAGACTTACCCTGACGATACAGGGTGGTGTGTATCCTTGCAATGGACTGCTATTCCAGCATAGAAAGGAATGAACTACCAGTACATGTTACAGCATAGGAGAACCTCGAATGTAAGTGAAACAAGCCAACTACATCCATGGTTCCACATACAAGAAATGTCCAAAGTGGGGAAGTACATGGAGACGGTGGGTCAGTGTTCGTTGGGCTTGGGGTTTGGGGCGGGGGGATTGGCAGCAACTTAACAAGTTTTCCCCTTTTTTTTTCCAAAAAAAAGTTTCAAAGATGTCTCAATTAGCTAATGATGACTATCACAATGAATATAAACTGCTTACAACTCCTATAAAAGGATTTTTCTCTTATTTCATTGATTTCTTAATTGAATTTATTGGGGTAATGTTGGTTAATAAAATTGTACCGGCTTCAGGTGTTCAGTTCTACAACACATCATCTGTGTACTGGATTGTGTGTTTACCACCCCGAGTCATCTCCTTCCATCACCGTGTATCTCCCCATTATCCCCTTCTACCCCACCCCACCCCCCTCCCTGCGGAGCAGTTTTAGTTTCACATCAAAGATGAGAGGAAGGTCCAGAAATGTCCCATGCGCCCCCACACACGTGCATAGCCTGGGATTAGCACTCCTGAGGTTTCTTACTGAGACAGTTAAACTGTTCTAGAATCTGGTAGTGTTGATGGTTTACAAACAAGTGAGTGAGTTTTATGGTATATTAATCTCAATATGAAAAGAGAACAGGCAACAGTGACAATCATTTGGCTGGTTCTGCCTGGTGGGTTGGAGTAGCAGTGATTTGGTGCCACGTCCTCACTGCAGTATTTCGCTGGCAGGGTGAGTCTTTTCAGAGCTCTGGTGCCTCTCCTGTGGCCACAGGGCAGCCAGGATTTGGGAGTGGGCACCCAGCCAACCAGGTGCGTGCATGTGATCAAAATATGTGTAGTTGTTATTTTTTCAAATGTTTTCAAAATCTGTCCAATGACCAATTGAGAAAAACAAGCCTCAGTCTGAGAGAAGATACTTTATAAAGGTGTAAATAAAGGATTAATATCCCAAGTCAGTAAGGAAAACAACCCAATTTAAAAATGCAAAGGGTGTGGTTAAGTAACTTACAGAATTCAACTGCACCAGGACTCAAGCAAATAAAAAAGCAACAGTAAGATACAATTTCATACCCATCCACTTGATAAAAATGTAAAAGGCTAATTGTAGCAAGTGGTGTTGTGAAATAGGGATCGTCCCACACAGCTGGTGGGGGTGTGCTGTGCATCCCTTTCAAAGGGGAACTCGGTGCCTAGCAAAGCAGAAGACAATAAATGCAGGTGTACATTTAGGTCCAGTGCTACTGTCACCTCGGAGAATACGGCGTGGAGAAACTGCAGCACAGGCGAGCAGTGACCACCGCCCCGTGGCCTGGGTCAGGCAGCATGCCTGGTGGGTGGAAGACTGACTGACACTCAATGGAAGTTAAAACGAATGGGCACGCTGTGGATGCATGTAAATATCAACGTTGAGTGAAAAGAGCAAGTTCCAAAATGACTTCACAGTATTTGTCTGACAAGGTGTTTGGAAAAAAAAACAAACAAACCACAAAACAAGGCTACATATTTATTACAGATTTAGCTTTTGTTCAGAGAGCATCAAGTGGTTTGGTGGGTTGCAGGCTGGGTCTCTTTCTAGACAGAAACGTCGTGAAACTGAAAGCACCCAACCCCCTTATGGTTGTGGGAAATGGAGAGGGACCAGGGAGGTGAAGAAAACCTCAGAATTTTTGTTTTCTCCTTTCTCAGTCAAGATTCCGACTTGCTCATAAGATACAATGTTGGAGACAGAAATATAACAATAATGACAGTAGTTGAGCTTTGCATTTGTAGGAAGAGTAGAACAGGATGTGAAATGGTATGAGTAGCTGCAGGAGATTTCTTCAGGGTACGGAAGTGCCCCCCACCCAACTCCAGCACCCCCTTTCCTCGGACATCTTGGAAGTTTGTTTTCTCTGCCTGTGACGTCAGTCCTTCCTTTTTTTTTTTTTTAAAGATTTTATTTATTTTTAGAGAGGGAAGGGAGAGAGAAAGAGAGAGAGAAACATCAATGTGCGGTTGCTGGGGGTCATGGTCATGGCCTGCAACCCAGGCATGTACCCTGACTGGGAATCGAACCTGTGACACTTTGGTTCTCAGCCCGCGCTCAATCCACTGAGCTACACCAGCCAGGGCAGTCCTTCCTTCTGAAGTGTGGGGGTGCTAGGCTGAAGCTTGCTTCAGAGTGAGTGTTAGGTCTCCTAGGCAACAATGCTAGGTATTAAAATTTAACAGTGAGCGCCACCATAAATCACCACAAGTATATAATCTAATGGGATATTTAGACAATTCGACTTTGAGAGACTAGCACTTTTCATTTTAAAAGTTTGGGTTTACAGACAATAAGTTTCACTTTTTGGAGTACATGCCTGTGAGTTTTGACAAACATACACAATCGTAACCAATACCACAATCAAGACAGAAAACAGTTTTCATCGCCCCCAGATACCTTCAGCATCTCTCACAGCCAATCCCTACACCACCTGCAACTAGGAAGGCAGTTTTGTTCCTGGGAGTTTTTTTTCTTCCTCTTGAATGTCACCTAAATGGAATCACTTGAAAATTGCCTCTAGATTTTAATTGGGAAACCAGTTATAATAACTATTGACAGAAGAATCATGTTCACGCAGCTTCTACACATTCATGCTTATATTAAGAATTGCATACATTATTTTTCATAATGCTTGCATACGAACACCAAATAAATACTGGTAAAAGCTCGAATACAAACTAAGGAAAGAAAAAGAGTGCCTAAATTTATTTTCTTTTACTACATTGTCCCAAATAAATACACCGACAACACAGGTTGGCATGCCAGGGCCCCAGTGACTGAAGGGATTGGAGAGTCCGGGTGTGTACATAAGGGCCTTGCGACCCAGGGAGGTGGCTCCTCCCCATTGCTCTTCTAAGCATCAACCATTTATTTGCTCCCCCTGAAACTCACAATATGCTATGTCATTAATTATAAAAAGCCAAACATCAATGAGTGGTTTTGGTATGAAGATTTTATTGGGTTGGCTGAAAAGTTCGTTTAGTTTTTTTCCACACGATGGCTCTAGTAGTGCTTAGTTGTCCTTAATTTCATTTGAAACAATTTTGTTAGATTGTATTATGACAACTGTCATATCAGTGTGCATTTACAAAAACTCATCAAAGTTGGTGAATTTTTGCGCAGCTATTTTAATATTGAAGGTGGAAGAAGATCTGCAACATTTTCAGTGTATTATGCTTTATTACTTTAAGAAGGGTAAAAATGCAACTGATGCAAAAAAAAAGATTTGTGCAGAGTATGAAGAAGATGCTGTGACTGATCGAACATGTCAAAAATGGTTTGTGAAGTTTCTTGGTACTATTGACATTTCTGCTGTGGGGCTGTCTTGGGCATTGGAGGATGTTTAGCAGCACCCCTGGGCTCTACCCACTAAAAGCCAGTAGGGGGAGATAGCTGACATACTCAATATCCAAATCAATCAAGTTATTGGTGAAATGAAAAATGTGTCGTTTATTTTACAGGAACAAAACACATGTACTTTTTGGCCAACCCAATATTTATTTTTAGAAAGATTGGAATGGAGGAAAAAAGAAGAAGAGAGAAACATCAATCAGTTGCCCCTCTCATGCCCCCAGCTGGGGATCTGGCCTGCACCTCAGGCTTGTGCTCTGACCGGGAATCACACTGGTGACACTTTGGTTCATGAGATGGTGCACAACCCACTGAGCCACACCACTCAGGGCTAGAAAGAATTCATTCTCTTGCCCTGGTCGGTGTGGCTCACTCATTTGGAATGTTGTCTCGTAAACATGGGATTGAAGGTTTGATTCCTGGTCAGAGCACATGTCTAGGCTGCAGGTTCAATCCCTGGTCCAGGCACCTATGATCCCGGGCCTGGGTGCATACTGGAGGCAACCAATCACTTCTCTTTCACATAGATGCTTTTCTCCCTCTCTTTCTAAAAGAACAAGAGCAATGAAAAAATGTCCTCAGGCAAGGAAAAGTATATATATATTTTTAACTATATATATTTTATATATATAAATTGATCTAGGAGAACAATCAAATAAAATTACCTTTTTTCAAGCTTAATTTTGTGTGTTCATTGAATTGCCACTTTACAGAGACTTTCTCTGGACGGCTTCCAGAGAGACCTTGTCGGCAGTTCTGCCTCACATGGAAAAGTACAACTGGTCTTGTCGGCATGAATCGTTGGAGCAGCGTCCCATAACCAAGGGGTTGCTGGTTCCCTCTTCGATTCCCGGTCAGGGTGCGGTCCCAGGTAGTGAGATTGATGCCTGGTTGGCAGTGTGTGCAGGAGGCAGCCGATTGGTGTTTCTCCCTGGAATAGATGTTTCCTTCTCCCTTCCCCTCTCGAATGAGAATACAATAAACCTTTTTTTTAAAAAAGATTTTATTTATTTATTTAGAGAGAGGGGAAGGTAGGGGAAGAGAGAAGAAGAGAAACATCAATTGTCTGCTTCCTGCACAGCCCCAGCGGGGGACCAGGCCCACAACCCAGGCATGTAGCCTGAGTGGGAATTGAACCAGTGACCTTTTGCTTTGCAGGACGACACCCAAACAACTGAGCCACTGCGACCAGGGTAGAACAAATTAAACCTCTAAAAAAGAGTACTCTTGTCCTTTTGTATGTAAATGTATGTACTTTATTTTCTAACTGTGGACTTTGTGTATTTTTTCATAGTGCCCTCTCCTCAGCCCAAACACGTCATTCAGAGGGAGGGCTGAACGTTGTTAGCTGGTGTGGGAAGTGAGCTATGTTCAGGGACATCCGCGGGGTCTATCCGGGGACTAAATTTGTAGCTGACCCCAAGCAATTCCACATGCAAGCTGCAGCTGTGTTCCCATCCGCAGAAGGGTTTGAGTGTGTTAGCTTGTTCCTTCTCATAATTCATATTCAGGGAGTGATCGTTTAGTTTAAGCATTTTCTAGGATGACTTTAAACTAATTATAGCCTCCTCACTTCACTCACTCCCAGTGCTGACCTGCATCCCCCGTGCCTAGCCTGCTGCCGAAACGGTGGCGCTTCTGGAAGAAACGAGGAGGTCGGGAAGGTGGGCCTCCGGTGGGGAGGTAGAAGATGCATGGAGTTTGGAGCAGGGTTCGGGAGAGAATACTTCCTGCAACACCGACCAATGTGAGCCTGACCTTTTTAAGGCTCAAGTCACACAGACACGTGGTTTTGGCTGGATAGTCACACACTGTTGCCTGGCAGGTTCGGTGATGTTAAGGTACTTTCTGCTCAACCAAACCCTTTGGGGCCTGCTAGGACAGGTGGCCAGACCACAGCTTTGTTTTCTTGGGTGGCGTAATTTCTTGGTGTTTTCCTCAAAAGATGACAACTTTGATTTTTGAGACTGAGGTTCAATTCGGCCACTTCAGCCGTCATGCATTCCCAGCATGTTTTTGAATGGCTATCTCATACGTGAGATCCAGAGTTCTACTTCTAGTAACGTGTGCTATCCTTGCTACAAAAGGCTAGAGACGTGGTATTTTCTCCAGACTGGCATCGAATGGAGACTTTAAAACTTTTTACACTGTGTTCTGGGTAGGAGGAGACCCCACTGCACATGGAGATTTCAATGGCAGTCTGGACCATCCTGGGCCAGATGACCCTGTCACTAGCTGTCCCTGAGTGTCTGGCTGAGACGAGTGCTGAGTAAGAATGGGGCAGGGTGGCGTAGCGACTGGAACACGGCCTCCATCTGCACTGAGATTGTCTCGCCAATCTCATCAGGTTGGAGGACTCAGTTGAGGACTGTGCCCACACTCTAAGGCCTGTGATGGAAATGAGAAGAGAAGGGTGAGGGATCCACCCAGAACACACTGTCCCTCGCCCTCATGCCAGGAGGGCTGGGCAGGTACCAGCGAGTCGAGGCTCCCGGCCGGTTCCAGCACAGCCTCAGGAGCAGGCTCCGTCCTGATACCCGCTTGTTCTTGCTACACCGACCACATAATGACATTACCTCGCCTGGGAAGGTCTCCCTCTAGGATACTTTTCCTAAATCAAGGCAGACCAAGCATCAGGCAGAAGCCCACTTCCACAGAGTAGGGAACAATGTTTCAGGCACAGGAACGGCCCAGCAGGTGCCTTGAGTGGGCCGGGCAGTTTGCCCAGATGAAGGCCAAGCGGCCCCCTCCACTTTGGAAGGACCACTGCTTACTCCCTTGGGTTCCTTTCTTGTCTGGTGGAAATGCTTTCATTCTTGATCACACCAGATATGAGTGTACGCATATGCATGACGGTGAACATGAGAGTTCATCTTCATACTTGTCGGTTCTCCTGGAATCTCTGCCATCATCACAGGGAATGAACTGTACAACCGAATCCCTCTTCCTTGCCAACCGGCTTCCCCTGGCAACTTCCTTCCTCAAGCCTCCTGGGGGTGCTTCCATTGTTACACTCAGACCAGAGCTTTGGCAATGCCACTTATGTATTCACTAATTCATTCAGTAGTCAAATAGTCACCATGGCCAGGTAGCTCAGTTGGTTGGAGTGTCATCCTGATAGGCCCAGGTTGCAGGTTTGTTCCGGGCACAGTACATGCAGGAATCAGTCAATGAATGCAGGAACAGTTGGAGCAACACACTGATGTTTCTTTCTCTCTCTCCCTCTCTCTCTCAAATCAAGGAAAGACTTTTAAAAAGCAGTCAAATATTTGTTGAATATTTCTCTTTGTTTTCTTTCTCATTTTTTTAACTAGCATTTATCAGTATTTTAAGGTACCTTGTTCCTTGATTAATCTGTCATTTTTATTGAGCTCATTCACTGCTATATTCCACATGAGAGGCAACCACACATTGACGTTTCTCTCCCTCTCTTTCTCCCTCCTTTCCCCCTCTCTAAAAACAAACAAGTAAAATATACATAAAAGAAAGAATATCCTCATTACTTTACCATACCTGGGAGAACGTTCTCATCTTTAATAACCTTCTAAGCAGCTTAAAGACGGTATGATATACTATGTTGTGGGTGCTCCATAAGTAACTGATTCATCCTCATATTGTTTGGTCTTGTCTTTAGATTATTAATATCTATTCACTGTTTCAATAAGGCTACCATGTCTTCCTTTTACGTTAAACTTCATGATTAGCTCTCATTCATTCTAAGAGAAAAACTACTAGGAGTAGGATTCTTGGGTCAAATGGTATAAGTTTTTGGCTTTTAATACATAGTCTCAAATTTCCTATAAATAGGCTGAACTAGGTCTCTCACAAGTGTCTGAATGCCTGTTTGCCTACACTTTGTCAGTGAGAATTTTCATGTTTTAAGAATACTTGTGCCCTGGCCAAGTAGCTCAGTTGGTTAGGGTATCGTCCATGTGCACCAGGGTTGAGGGTTCGATCCCAGGTCAGAGCACACAAAAGAATCAACCAGTGAATGCAGGAATAAGTGGATTAACAAATCTCTCTCCTTCCTGTCTCTCTCTCATTCAAAAAAAAGTTCTTGTATAAGTGAATTGTGAGCTTCAGTAACACTTGTTTCATATGATTCTCCTGTGTATTTTAAAATATTTTCTTAAAATAAATGTTCCCTTTGATATTTACAGGCATAATTTAAAATTTATCGTGGAATAGCTTTCCTAAATCGTGGCCAATACAAACTGGAAAATGCTGCTGTACCTGCTGCCCTCTGCTGGCAGGTTCCATTTCCTGGAAACAGCAATTCTCAAACTGCCGTGCGAGGATCCCTGGGGGGAGAGAGAGTAGGTTTCCGTGCCCCTTTCCAGGGGACCGGTGATATCAAACCTACGTTTGTAACAATACTATCACGTTCTCTTTCCCACTCTGATGATGTATGCACTGCTAGTGAAAAGCGATGGTGGGTAAAGCGGCTGGGAACTTCGGACAAATAGAAGCAACAGACGGGAACTACAGACAGACTCCTCACTGCCTGGTGCTCTGAGCGCCAGCTTTCCTCGAACTTGTCCTTGATGAGGCAGAAGACTTTGTTTTCTCTGCCCTTGAGTTCATGTGGAACTCCATTTAACTCAAAAGACTTAGAATTCATGATTATTCAAACAGGTATTTTGTACATTTGATTAAAAATGAAAGGAGTGCACCTGTCATTTCAAGTAAAACAACTGACAGTATTTGTTGCCAATGATAAAATTTGAGCTTTCAAGTGAAAATTATAATCTCGTCCCCTGGCTGGCTGGCTGAGTTGTTTGGAGTGTTGTCTCATACATCAGAGAGTTGTGGGTTCAATCCCTGGTCGGGGTGCAAATAGATTCGATGTTTCTGTCTCACAATGATGTGTGTGTCTCTCTCTCTCATCAACAAATATATCCTCAAATGAGGATTAAAAGAAGACTATAATCTTGGAAAATTTATATCTGCTATGACTAATATGACAACTTCTTAATCTTTAGTTATCTGATGAGATCAGTGGTGATATTACTGAATGTTGATGTGGTAAATAGCACTGTGGGCCCTGAAGGTGTTTGCGTCCTAATCCCTGTCACCCATGAATGTGTTACCTTACGTCCAAAAGGAATTTTGCACATTTGATTTGAAGTAGGGAAATCATTCTGGATTATCTGGGTGGGCTCAGTACAGCCCCAGCAGTCACTGTGAAAGAGTGAGAGAGGAGGGGAGATGCACTACCGCTGGCTCTGGAGGCGGAGGAAGAGGCATGAGATGAGCCAGCCACGTACCTGGTCCCAGGGAGCCAGAAGAGGCAAAGAAATAGATTCTTGCCTAGAGCTTCTCGAAGAAACCCGCCCCGCTTCAAAATGATTTCTGACTTCTGACTGCCGGAATTGTAAGATAACACATTCAGGTTGTTTAAGCCACTTAGTTTGTGATCATTAGATACAATAGCAACAGAGAATGAATACAATGGTATTTGGATGTTGTGTAGTAAAATGACAATTTCACACTTTCTAAATTCTTATAATTCAGCCAAACTTATGGGAACCTTGACCAAATGGATCTCACCTCTCAACTCCACGTAAGAAGCGTCATCGACCAGCATTCAGTAATTAATAATGCCTCTGTTATTTTTCCTCTCTTAGTAAGCCCAGAGACTTAAAGATCTATCCTGGAATTGTTCACAACGTGTGCATGCCCCGTAAAGGGAAATGAAGCCGGATGCTAAAAAGATGCATGGTGAGGGTTGGGCATACTGTTGTAGCATGGGTGTATTTTATCACATGAGCTTACTGTGTCAGCTTATTGTGTAGGTGTGCCTGTTGCTCACATAATTAATTTTTACACTCAAATCTATGTGTATATACAGGTATACACACACACTTGTTTGATAAGTTGTTCCTGTTATCATTTTGTAATCTTACTCAGAGTTGTAAATATTTGCAGAGAAAGAGGAAATCACTTATTTTAAATTAAACCACCATTTTTACCCTGGTTGGTGTGGCTTAGTTGGTTGGAGTGTCCTCCTGTAAACTGAAAGGCTGCAGGTTCTATTCCTGGTCAGGGCACATGGCTGGGTTTGTGGGTTTGAGTCCCCATTTGGAGCATGTACCAGAGGCAACCAATCTCGACATTTCTCTCCCTCCTTTCTCCTCTCTCTTAAAAAAAAATCAGTAAGCATGTCCTCAGATGAGGATAAAAATAAATAAACTACCATTTTTTCAGGATTATTAATACTACATAAAAAGGTATTTGATTTTTTATAATTAAAATGCCCATTGCACTTTAGACATCGCTTATCTTGGAAGGCCCCCAAATGCCATGGCATGAGAAAGCCAGGGTGGTACTGCTCAGCCATTCCCATTTCATCTCCCCCTCCACGTCAGCATCTGGCACCGTGGGAGGCTTAGGATCCCAGCCTGAGCCCTGGGGTGCTGCTGTTGAGGCAGACTCGGGGCCGGAGCATGGCTGTGGGTTAGGGTCAGGGAAATGGCAGGGCTGAGGAGGCTGGGGGAGAGGGGAGGAGGGGAGGAGGAGGGGTGGTGTTAAGGGCTGGGAGAGCCACGTTTGACAGCTGGGTGGGGACGCTGAGAAAGGGAGGACCCCTGAGGGTATGTTCTAAGCAGTCTCATTTCAATCGTTGCCAGCCCTGCATTCTCCTCCAGTGTAGGGCCCCGCTTTGTGGCCCACCATGGCACCTTCATTTTCTGACAGTTTTTTCCTCCTCTTCTTACCCTGGAGCAAAAAAAGAAGCCACAGAGTGTGGCGCACCAGTGCTGCCTGTCTTCCAGTCTTCTACCTCCTGCTCCCATGGGTTTTACCCCAGGATCCTCGGAACTTCAGGAGTAAGATTTCTCCCTCAACTTTTGTCCTTGTGGTGACTTATGCCACCATCTAGGAGGCTTTGGGAACTATTTCTCTGTGCTACTCTTTCACTGTACCCTAATATATAAAATGGCACACTGAACTGGTTTACAGTTTTAAAATATACAAACCTATGTTTACGTACTTTGTGTCTCCAACTGTGTTCAACAGGGAAGGGATAGAAGCTGAGGTCAGGGAGGGAGGAAGAGCCCGAGCTCAGGGCCGACTTAAACCTGGAAAGAGGGAGCTGGGTATGCCAAAGGCAGGATTTGGCGGTTTGCGTGTGGGTCGGGTGGGTAGGGTGGGGACAGTGCAGAGACCGTGCCCTAGAGCACTGTGACCTTGTTGTGATGGGACATCTTGGTATTTGGGGGTGTTAAGGGGATAGCTCTTCTTCGGGTTTCAACCCATCAGCAGTCTCTCTGGTTAGATTTTTATTTTAAGTTCCTGTGTGTAGGGGCAGGGGAGGGTGCTGATTTCACACACGAGGCTTCACTCTGGGGAGTATGACATTTTGGGGATTTTAAAAACAAAACATGCACTCAGTCTGTCTCTAGAACAGTCACTGAAGTTCACTTTTGGCTATTTTGTTTTGTGTCTATTTTCCTGTCCTTGACTCAGTACCACCAATATCAATCAGGTTTTTTGTTGTTGTTGAGTTGTAGGAGTTCTTTATATATTTTGGGTATTAATACCTTATTATATATTGGATTTGGGGGTGGGTGGAGAGAGAGAAAGAGAGAGAGAGAGAGAGAGAGAGAGAGGAACATCAATGTGAGAGAAACATTAGCTGGTTGCCTCCTGGACATACCCCGGCAATGGAACCTGAAACCTAGGAATGTTCCCTGCCCGGAAGTTAAACCCACAACATTTGGGTGTATGCGGCAACATGCCAACCAACTGAGCCACCCGGCCAAGGCTCCACTGATTTCTTCTAAGACTTTTATAGTTTTAGTTCTTACATTTAAGTTTTTAATCTATTTTGGGTTAATTTTTGTTTATGGTATAAGCTAAGGGTCCAACTTTATTCTTTTGCATAGGGATATCCAGTTTTCCCAGCTTTGTTTGTTGAAAAGGCTGTCTTTTCCCTATTGAATGGTTTTGACACCCTTTTGAAAAATAATTTGACCACATATGTGAGGGTTTATTTCTGGGTTCTATTCCACTCCATTGGTCTGTGTGTCTGTCTTTATTGCCATTAACCCAGATATTGTTTAATAGCATGCTATTCAGTCTCCATTAGTTTGAATATTTTTGAATTTTTTCCTTGAGGTTGGTTTCTAGTGTTAAGCCCTTGTGGTCCAAGAAAATGTTTGATATGATTTCAATTTTCTTGAATTTGTTGAAGCTTGTTTTGTGTTCTACCATGTGGTCAATCTTTGAAAATGTTCCATGTGCATTTGAAAAGAATGTGTGTTTTGCTTCTTTGGGATGAAAAGTTATGTATATATCAGGTAAGTTTATTTGATCTAATGCATCATTCAGTTCCATAGTATCCTTGTTGATATTTTGTTTGGAAGATCTATCCATTGCTGACAGTGGGGTGTTAAAATCCCCCACTATAATTGTGTTGCTGTCTGTATCTTTCTTGACATCCTCCAAGATTTTCCTTGTATATTTGAATGCACCTATGTTGGATGCATATATGTTTACAATATTTATGTCTTCTTGATGGATTCTTCCCCTGAGTATTATGAAGTGTCCTTCTGTGTCTCTTTTTATGGTCTTTGTTTTGAAGTCTATTTTGTCTGACATAAGCATCGCTACCCTGGCCTTCCCCACCCCCCCTCCTGTCTGTTTGCTTGGAATCTTTTTTCCAACTCTTCACTTTCAGTCTGTGTAGGTCTTTTGTTCTGAGGTGGGCCTCTTGTAGGCAGCATATGTGTGGGTCATGTTTTCTTATCCATTCAGCCACCTTATGTGTTTTAATTGGGGCATTTATTTCATTTACATTTAAGGTTATTTTGATATGTAGTTTTGCATTGCTATTTTACTTGTTTGTACCTGTGTTCCTCTCTCTCTCTTTTTCTTCCTCTTCTTAAAGCAGTCCCTTAAAGCAGTCCCATATCTATAATGCTGGTTTCATAGAGGTGTAATTCTTTTAGCCTTCTTTCAGCCTTCTTTCACCCGGGAAGCTCTTTATTTCACCTTTCTTGTTGAGAGCCTTTCTGGGTAGAGTAGTCTTGGTTGCAGTCCTTTACTTTTCATTACTTAAAGTATTTCTTGTCATTCGCTTCTGGCTTGTAGTGTTTCTGTTGAGAAGTCAGCTGCTAGCAATTTTAATTATGATGTGTCTTGAAGTGGGCCTCTTTGGGTTCCTCTTGATTGGGACCCTCTGTGCTTCCTGGACTTGTGTGACCTTTTCTCTCATCAAATTAGGGAAGTTTTCCATCATTACTTTTTCAAACAGGTTTTCTATCCCTTGCTCTTCCTCTTCTCCTTCTGGTATCTCTATTATATGGATATTATCACGTCATGTTGTCCTGCAACTCCCCTAACCCCTCTTCATTCTTTCTGAGTTTCTTTTCCTTTTCTTACTCTTTCTGGGAGTTTTTTTCTACCTTGTCCTCCAGCTCACTGATTTGATCCTTCACTTCATTGAACCTGCTTTTGATTCCTTCTACTTTGTTCTTTAATTCAGAAATTGTATTCTTCATTTCTTCTGGGTTCTTGTTGATTGTTTCTATGTCCTTTTTCATGCTGATATAGTTCGCAGTAAGTTCCTCATAGTTTCCCTGTAGTTTTTGGTAATTCTCTGTGAGCTCTTTTAGCTTCCTTATAACCATTGGTTTGAACTCAATATCTGATAGTTTACTTGCGTCTGTGTCATTTAGCATTCTTTCTGAGGCTTTCTCCTTTCCTTTCAACTGGAGGTTTTTTCTTTGTCTTCCCATTGTTTGTGAGACTCTTCTTGTTTGCTTCTGTTTCTTAAATGGATCTGTTTTGACTTCTTGACTTTGTGGTGAGAACTTCTATGGTAGGAGACCTGTGAGATTCAATGGTGCAGTCTCCTCGATCTCCTAAACTTGATGCTCTTGGGATGCCCTTGATGTTGTTTATGTTGTTCTCTGGATGTAATCGCATTTTGGCTGTGGTCAGGTCTTTCTTTGGTGGGTCCTTCCCTCTAGCTGGTTGAATGAGGGTCATTCTGCCTACCACATCTCCTGTGCTGTTGCACAGGTGCTGCCTGAACAAAACCACAAAGCCCAGGAAACAAATCCACACCTGCAAAAATGACTCCCATCCACAATCTCACTATCAATAGCAAATGAACCAGTAATAATAAGTGTGTAAAGAGATTAAGACTATTTTAAGAAAGGAGAGTGAATATGAGATGACTTACTGAAAGAAAAATGATTTTGAGAGGGTAGAGGGAGGAGCACTAATAAGGGTTGAGAGTCAGAGCAATGTGAAGAGAGAAAGTAAAATTTACATTGTGAATAAAAAAGGGAATGAAGAGCCCTGGCTGGTGTAGCTCAGTGGATTGAGCGCCACCCTGAGAACCAAAGGGTCACCAGTTAGATTCCCAGTCTAGGGCACATGCCTGGGTTGCAGGCCAGGTCCACAGTATGGGATGCATGAGAGGCAACCACACATTGATGTTTCTCTCCCTTTCTTTCTCCCTCCTTTCCTCTCTCTAAAAATAAATAAATAAAAATCTTTTAAAAAAGGGAATGAAAAATGTGGAATGTAGTATGAGAAGGGAAGCATATAGTATTAGGTTTAAACAGAAAATAAAATAAAATAAAGTGAGAGAGGGAAAGAAAAAGCAAGGAAAAAAAGTAAGTAAAAAATAAAAATATGGGAGCCAAATTGGAGAGAAAGATCCACCACAGCACTATCAGCAACAAATGAGCTGAAATTAGTATAGGTGGTATGGGAATAAGAGGGAAAAAATAATCAAATAAAAGCTTAAGAGGTGTCTAGAGGAATGGGAAGTGATTTTGAAATGATAGAGGGAGAGGGAATATTAAGAATGAGGAACAAAAACCAGGCTAAGACAGGGAAAAATTAATATTTGAGATGAATGGGGGGAAAAAAGAAAAAAGGAGAATAAAGAAAAAAGGCAGGATGAAAGAGAAACAGAAGAAATATAAAAAAGAGAAAAAAACTGGCTAAGAGAGGGCAAAATTAAAAATTTGAGATGAAAAAAATGAGTAGGAGAGGGGACCAGTAAAATTTGATATTTGAAATACAGAATTAGTGAAGATCTAGAGATAAAATTAAAAAAAAAAATGCAACAACTACCCTACCCACAACCAACTAGCAAAGATTGCTAAAGGTGGAGAGAGAACGTGGGTATTTTAAGAGCGGGGAAAAAGGATGTGAGATGACCATTGGCAAGAACATCAGTTTTGTGTGTGTGGATGGTGGCAAGTTGTAGCAAGAGTGAAAACAATTTTAAAATGAAAATAATGGGAGGAAAGAAGAAGGTAAAATGGGGTAGGAAAAGGGAGGGGCAAAATATGTGAATTAAAATAAACTATAGTATAAAACCTACTGATTTGATGGGCACAAACTTGCTGGACAAGGAATGAATGTTAAAAAGCTACGCAGGAAATAAAATATCTCAAATCACGGAGAAGACCACAGTGGATTTCATCTCAGTAGCTTCTAGTATTTATCACTGTTTTTCTTTCTGGATCCACCTCAGGTGATGTCAGATGTCAACCCCACATGACCTTAGGCAGCCAGTTTGAGAACTCCAGGGATCTACGGTTACTGGCTGTCTCTTTCCATTGTTAACCTGGTCACTCTGCACGTAGCAATCAGGTTTAAGCACCGTAGGGCAGGGCAGAGTCCCTCCTGGGGTTGGGGCTATTGTTTCCCCTCAGGCTGCTGCTGCTGGGAAGGGAGAGGTCTGTCTGAGCCGGATGGCTGCTGCCGTAGGGGTGATGACTCAGCACGGGCTTCCCAGCATCTACTCTCTCAGTTCTCTCCCCAAAGCCTTCGTTTCCAGTCTCTCCTCCGGCGTCTCCAGCCTGCTTTGCCTGCCACCTTTGCTGGAGCCCAGGTAAGTGGCTGCAAAAAAATGAAAATTTGTGCGTTGGGCCTTTAAACGTCTCTTTGTGTCTCCAGCCATCCAACTCTGGCAGAGCGCAACCCTGCAGCTTGCTGCTGCTTGTTTTCTGTGTACTTTTGGGGCTCTGGTGCTCTAGGCTTGGGATCCCAGCTTAGGCTTTAGACCCCATTCTTCTCAAGGGGCTCCAACCAGCTGCTCAGTTATCCCTCTGGCTCCATCATCTGTGGGAGCCCAGCCAGCCCTCTCGAGTCTCCACTGCACTCCTTACCAGTCAGTTAGTGCTAAAGATGATTCTTCTGTCTGCCCCAGGTTGTAGGGTTTCTCTCTTGCTATCACTCAGTCGTTTGTTTTGGGTGACTCCTCCACAATGTAGTCGTAATTCCAGATTGGTCCTGGGAGGAGGTTCGTGTGACTTCCATTCACTCCTCTGCCATCTTCCTGAAGTCAGCCATCTTATTGTCTTCATAGTCCAGGCTCTTTCTGTGTCAGATGTCTTTTCTCTTTTATTCTGCTAATGTCCTGATTTTTTTATATATCTATTTTTAAAGATTTTATTTATTTATTTTTAGAGAGGGAAGGGAGGGAGAAAGAGAGAGAGAGAGAGAGAAAGAAACATCAATGTGCGGTTGCTGGGGGCCGTGGCCTGCAACCCAGGCATGTGCCCTGACTGGGAATCGAACCTGCAATGCTTTGGTTTGCAGCTCGAGCTCAATCCACTGAGCTACGCCACCCAGGGCACGTCCTGATTTTTATTAATAGATTCTCTACTAGTAAACCAACTTTGCATTTCTGAAATGAGCTAACTTGGCCAGTATGTATTTTTCAACTTCAGTGAGCTTGGTTTATTAATATTTTTTATCAGATAATTGCATCGATATATTCATAAGTGAAACTGAGTAATTTTATTTTTTCATTTGAACTGGTTGTTATCAAAGTTATATTCACTTCTTAAAATGAATCCAAGAGTATTTTTATTATTCTTTTGTTAAGTTATTTTTTATTGATTATGCCATTAAATCCTGATATTTCCTCCTTTGCCCCCTCCACCCAGACCTCTCACTCCCTCAGGCAATCCCCCACCATTGTTCAGGTCCACTGGTCTTGCATGGATTCTTTGGTTATTCCATTTCCTATATTTTCCTTTACATCCCCATGGCTATTCCTTAACTACCTATTTGTACTTCTTAATCTCTTCACCTCTTTACCCATTCCCCTGTACTCCCCTGCCTTCTGGCAACCATCAAAACACTCTCCATATCTATGATTCTGTCTCTGTTCTTCTTGTTTGCTTAGTTTCTTGGATTCAATTGTTGATAGATATGTATTTTTTTTGCTATTTTATTGTTCACAATTTTGATCTTATTTTTCTTAAATAAGTCCCTTTAACATTTCATATAATAATAGTTTGGTGATGATGAACTTTAGTTTTTCTTTGTCTGGGAATTTCTTTATCTGCCCTTTGATTCCAAATGATATCTTTGCTGGGCAGAGCAATCTTGGCTGTAGGTCCCTGTTTTTCATGACTTTGAATATTTCTTGCCAATCCCTCCTAGCCTGCAAAGTTTCTTTTGAAAAATTAGCTGAGAGTCTTATGGGGATGCCCCTTAGGAACTAACTGCTTTTCTCTTGCTGCATTTAAGATTCTCTCTTTATCTTTAACTTTTGGCATTTTAATTATGTTGTGTCTTGGTGTGGGCCTCTTTGCATCCACCTTGTGTGGGACTCTCTGTGCTTCCTGGATTTTCAAGTCTATTTCCTTCACCAAACTAGGGAAGTTTTCTCTCAGTATTTGAGTGCACAGTCTTTGGGATTTCCTGGGTAGTGCAGGCCAAGGTCAGCCCCTACCTGTGTTTTGCTTGGGGCCACCCTCTCTGAGCTATAAAGCAATCTGAGATGGCTGCTACTTGTGTTGGGCTTGGTGATTCCCAGGTGAAGCCAAGCTGTGAATCTAGGCTGGTTGTTGCTGGTGCCAGGCCTGTGGCCTCTTAACAAAATGTACAGGGACTGGGGGCTCACTGAGGCAGGCTGTTGCTTATTTGAGAGAATTTAGTAAGTTGAGAAGCATGAGCCAAGACCAGCCATTCAGATGGAAAAGCAGCTTGGGTGGGCCCATAAATTGGATGGGACAGAGTCTCAGGGGATCTCTAGGGCGGGACAAACTGTGATAGCTGGGTTGAGAGTCTCACATGTGGCACCAGCCTGCCCCTGCCGGCTCTGTGGTTATGTGGGGGGAGGGTTCAGAAAAGGGACAATGGCCTCTGCTCATCTTGATGCCAGACACTTTAGTTCCTCCCAGTATGTCACTGGTACCTTTCAAGCTGCTCTCCCAGTGCTGGAGCTCACAGTGAGTGAGTCTGAGTAAATCTGTGTGTGGGTTCTTTAAGGGGCACTGCTTGGGATTACAGGAGTTTCTTCTACCCACTCAATCACCACTGATTTTTGCAGCCAGAAGTTATGTGGACTTATCTTCCTGGCACTGGAACCCTGAACTGGGTGGTCTGGTGTGGGGGCGAGGACTCTTCGCTCCTGAGATATCCCTCCTGCATTTTATTTGGTTATAAGTGTTTTATATTTTCCCTGATAATATTTTCTGTGCCATTTAGGTTACATGACCATATGCTTTCTAATTTTCAAAAGTGCAAGGATTTTTAGTTATCTTTAAAAAAATCAACTTGTAATTTGTTTACAATCTTCTGTTTCCTTACCCAAATTTTATCTGTTTATTTTGACCTCCCCTGTAATATAGTCGTTTAAATGCTGTCTTCACTCAGTTTGAAACCCTGGCTAACCCTGGCTGGCGTAGCTCAGTGGATTGAGCGCGGGCTTAGAACCAAAGTGTCGCAGGTTTGATTCCCAGTCAGGGCACATGCCTGGGTTGCAGGCCATGGCCCCCAGCAACCGCACATTGGTGTTCCTCTCTCTCTTTCTCCCTCCCTTCCCTCTCTAAAAATAAATATAAATAAAATCTTTTTTAAAAAAAGAAACCCTGGCTAGAGGTCTGTCAGTTCCTCTTTTTGGGCAGGTAGGTGCATATGACAATCCCTTCCCATAATAGCTTCTCATTTTCTGGGGTCACTGTGCACCAGCCTCTCTGCTCCCGGCCCACAGAGTAATTGAAGTTAGTCAATTGACAGAGAACCCATGAAAACTAATTAACACCACCTGCTTGCCATACATTATTGTCCCCTATGGTGCCAGTTTGCTGTGTAACCCAGTGCTACCCAGTTCTTGGGTATCCACCCCCCACCCCTGCCCCCTGTGGCCCTGCCTGGCAGCCTTCTCCCATTTTAAGCTCTAAGTAACAAGTCTGACACCACGTCTTTGATGCTTTGCCATCACTGTTTTACAGCTCAGTCCCTGAGCCCCTCCTGAAGGCCTTGGGAAGGGTATGGCTTCCAATGTCAGATACTGTGCTGGCCTCTGTGGATGGCTTAGGTCCTGTGTGGGCTGGATGAAGTACTTGGATGTCTTCGATGCTGAAATAAGGCTTGGTAACACCAGGGGGCGCTGTAGTCTCATGTTAGTGCTTTCTTTCAGGAATGCCAGTACTGCACTGTGCTGCGTACCACCTCGGTTCCGAGGAGGGTTGCCCTGGGGTAATTTTCTGGATCTGCTCCTGTTTAGTTTTCAGAAATTCAGCCCAGGGGAAGACGGTGTCCGTAAAAAAGTGAGGGGTGTAGGTCCTGTGTCTCTGGCCATGTTGTCTTGAGCACACCACCTCCCCTCTCTAGGTTCTTGTTCCCCATCTATGAAATAGGCATTACTGAAAACTTGATCCTTTTTTTAGTGGGGGGGGGGGGGGGGGGGGCGGGGCAGGGTTGGTTAGTTTTGAAACCCTTTCTGGAGGAAGAACCTATTTAGTGCTTTTTCAGGACAGTAACGTTAGATCTGAACGCTGACATCTGCAACTTGTTGCAAACCTGAAACCTTCTTTTAATATGAACACTGACTCAGAAATCAAACGTGGCCCACTGAGTCTAAGTCCAAATATGTCTTGGATTCCTCCTTATGGCAGAGGGCAGCGTGCCAGGCTCTGCTATCTCAGGGGAGAACGTCATTCCTGTGCATTCTATCCGTCCCACTAATTTTCGCTGCTGCTGTCCCTCTTGTGCACCGCGGCACCAGGCACTGTGCTAAGCGCTTCACAAACGTTAGCTCATCAATCTCTCCTCAATCCTCATGCTTTATCACCGTTACAGGTGAGAACATTGAGGTTCCATAGCTAGAAAGTGGTGGCACTGAGCCCCAAATGCAGAGTGAGCAGACCTCCAAGCAAGTGCTCTCTACCAACATGGACACCGGCGCTGGTGGTTTCTCTCACTCCTGACCGGTGATGCCCATCACGTGGCCAGATCCAGTCCTGGGAGCACTCACTGGCTTTTAAGGGATCAACTCAGGACCTACACTGACCAATGATCACTCATGGTGATTACTTATGGTGATCACTCTGGATATCTATCCCATGTTCTAGAACCTTAACAACCCCCATCCTGCCAGCCAGGGGCCGGGGACACTTGGGCGGTGTGCTCAGGTGGGCGTGGCCATGGCCTTGCGGAGGTGCGTGCTTTCACAGCGTCGGCACCGTGCCCCTCAGCTCTCTAGTTCATCCCTTAAGGTCTACAATTCTATGGTAGAAACTTCCTCAGCCTCCACATTTTAAAAAATGTGGTTATTTTATAAATTGCTCTGCATAGTGGGTATAGATTCACTGGGACCTTTTCATTCAATGCCGGCTTTCCTGAGTTCACAATGATGTTAGGATTGGAAAGCCACCCACAAGCATGACAGTAAGGAACCACATTTAACCTGAACCCAAGCCCAGCATTGGCCAAACTTGTTTGACCGCAGATCTCTGTTTGTTTTGTTTTTGTGGTTTTATTGTTTTGTTTTGTTTTTGTGGGGTTTTTTTGTTTTGTTTTGTTTTTCAGGCTATGAAATCTGTGAATCTGGATGCATAATTCACACCTAGTCTGGGGAACATTGGCGTCGTTTAGGGTTTCTTGCCCTCAGCCCCGCTGACATTCCGGGGTGGATAACTACTGCGGGGGGCTCTTCTTGCCTTGTAGGGTTTTAACAGCATTCCTGGCAAAAATTTGTTCCCAGGGGTGAAAAAAACTTTTTCTATGTGTAAAATACAAGTACGCGTATGTTACATAAACAGATATACAGTTTGTGGTATTAAAAGTTCATGGGGAGGTGATTCGGAAAAAACAACCAGAAAGACTCCTTGTGGGGTGATAATGAAGAAAGTTTGATCAACACTGCTATAGGTCAATCTTTTGGTTTCTGTGCCGGCAGCTTCCTCAAGAAAAATGACATGAGTGGCTCTTTCAAGCTGAATTGCAGAACTAAGCAACTCTATTCACGTGGAGGGACAGCGTTTGAAAGCCCACAGAAGCTGAGGACAGATACACAAAAGACAGGACTGGTGTCAGCCCCTTGGCTACAACCGCGGAGCAAACCCAAAGGGATTCCGCCAAGATCACCCTCAGTAACATCATCACGATTTCTAAGCACAAGGGTCTTGGGGGACGGGTCTTCCCATTGCCCTTTAAAGGGGCTTGAAACTATATTGTTATGTCCCGTGCACAAGATTGAGGACTTCTCCACTGTTGACTGTGGCTGACTAAGGTCTTCCAGGTCACTCCCAGACGTGTATATTTGCACATATTTCTCTTCTCTACCTGACCACCCTTTTTCTTGAATATGTCTGGCTTCTCATTCTGACCTCTTCAGATGCCACTTGTTCAGAGAATATCACACCTCTCGATTGCTTGCCACTGTGCATCCACGATGGGGAAATAGCAAGCAGCCCCCTGATTCAGAATATCCAGAATAGAAAGATCACTTCTGCGGCAGACAGCCCGCTAAAAGGACAGTTTTAAAATTAGAAATACAGCACATCAAGGATTTTTTACAGGTTTCTCTTTTTAATAATTTACTTCATTTTTCTCCTTAATCTAGCTTTCAGTTTTGGGAAATGAGTGACTAAGAGTCACTAAGGGTCATTAAGAGTCATTTTCTCTTTCTTCTTTAAAAAAAAAAAAACCACTTGAACTCAGCAGAGATGGGCGAGGAACAGAGTCGGAGCTCACAGGAAGACGTGCCCTTCAAAGGCACCTGTCTTTCTTGATTCTGCTTCTTGAGCAAGTCTGGCACTGCCTCACAGACCTTCCTCAGAGCCACTCACTGTCAGACAAGCAGGGTAAGTGCAGAGGGATGGGGCCGTTCCCGGGCTGTGGGCTGATTTCTGCACAGGTGTGAGGCCTTTGGAAGCACTGAAGCTGGCCAGCCACTCCCCCAGCCCTATCACTTGGGCGTCTTGGTCAGTCCAGTGCTCACATCTGGCTCCTATTTCTGGAGGTCATACACGATCTTTACCTGGACCCACACCCTCTGAGTCCTCATCTGACAGCACTCATTCATGCACACACGTGGCCTAAGTCCATGCGCTTGGAACATGCAGACAATTTTCATTGAACATATATGCTTTTCTGCCTCTCACTTCTAGGAAGAGTCCCAGGTTAAGAAAGACCGCACAAATAAGGACGGCAGAATAATTCCAAACACTTGCCGGCCGTGTTTACTTTAGTGTGTTCTGATAATTTCCTAACTCCTCAGCCTCTTTTGTTTCTTTAATTTTCACTGGCAATATGGTGCAGAAAGACTACAATTGTTCTTTGTTTAAATAGAATTGCAATTTTTTAACGCATTTTTGGGGGACCCTGAGATGCATCAGTCTTCAGCATCTGTTTGCAGGAGTGAACCAAAACCTCTCGCTTGAGAAACAGAGAATTTAGGTGTTTGGGTGTGTGCCGGTGAGGGTGGGAGGTAAGGGAGTAGCTGTGAATTACTCAGCGCTGTGAAGAGGGTTTTAATAAGAAGCCTCAGGGTACCATTAAGAAGAAAGCGAGAAGAATAAAGTCAATAACATAGTAACTATGTGTGGGGCCAGGCGGATAGTTGAGATACTGTGTGTGTGTGGGGGGGGGGGTTACTCTGTAAAGTGCTCGATTGTCTAATCACTATGCTGTACCTTTGAAACTGATGCAGAATAATACTGGATGCACATTGTAATTTTTTAAAAAAGGAAGCAAGAGGAATTGCCTCTGAGTCAGAAAGCTCATTCCTAAATTGCTCTGAGTCACACGTGGACTTGCGTGGAACTTGAAGGTTTTAACCTCGTCATCTGCCGATGTAGATAGGAGATGAGAGTGCCGTGACCTTGTCTGTAACTTTAAGTAGGTTTTCACCTCCTCTGCCGATTTAGATAGGAAGGGAGGGTGGTGGAGGATGCGGAGATTTTATTTCTGGCTCTGATGTGCCTTTTCTAGATCTGGCATACGAATTCCCACTCTGATAGGATTCAGCGCATAGGATTGATTTTCATGTATGGTTTCGATGAAAAGACCGAACATTTCCCTCCGTTTACCCAGCTGAGTACGTGCTGTAACCTTTGGAAGGAAGGGCCCTGAGAACAGGTGTGCTGCATTCGTGTCAGACTGGCCGGGGAGAGGCAGGCCCGGAGGGCCTGCGCGCTTCCACCTGAGACGATGCTCCGGCGCGACCACGAATCTGGGCGGTGGGGCACGGGAACCCACCTGTGCCAACGTTCAAGAATTGGTTGTGAAATATTCAGGAACTTCACCAGGCAGTTGGTAGCTTGACCTTGTCCGTGGTGGGAGTGTTTACACTGTGGAAACCAGCAAAAACCATAAATCAGAGTCCTTCCGTTCTCAACACCCCCACTGCTTTGCCAGTGCGTCCTTGGGACCCAGAGTCTGAAGGGCAAGTTCTGTATACAGCTGTGTGGCCTTCGGAAGTAACTTAACTTCTCTGAATCGTCCACGAGTTGTCTGCACCACGGCTCGGTATGCTTGGTTGGCTTGGAGAAGCAGTTTGCGCTGGGAGGGTGGGACGCTGGGGACAGGAGCGCAGGAGCGGGAGTGAATGGCAATACCAGTGAACGTGCTTTGTGCAAAGCGTGTAGGAGGAATAAGAATTTTCATAGAAAGACAAATGACCAAGCTGGTTTCCTTCTAGCTTAATGATCACCTAAGTCATTTTTGGAGTTACAATCTAAAGGGGTATCACAGGCAGGTGTTAAAATACTTTCTTTCTGTTTTTATGTGGGAAAGGCCCTCAGTGTAGTGCTGTTGGGGATGTCAGCTAGCCTTGAACTTCCTGCAAGTGGCTGCAATAACCCAGACTACCTTTCAGAAACACAGTCCCTCTTACAGAGGACGGAACCGGAGCTCTCAGCAGAGGGGCAAGAACAGTGGCAGAGCTGGAATTTGGGATCTGTCTGACTCCAAAGGGCAGGACTCTTTTTTAAAAACTGTTCTAATTTGTTTTATTGATTTAAAAGAGAGAGGGAGCAGGGGAGAGAGACGCATTGATGTGAGAGAGAAACATCTCCTGGCTGATTGGTTGCCTCCCATATGTACCCCAACCAGGGAGTGAACCTGCAACCTAGGTGTGTACCCTGACCGGAAATCGAACTCCCAGCCTTCTGGTGTATGGGCTGATGCTCCAACCAATGGAGCCACACTGGACAGGGCCAGGCTTATTTCATTTGGCTGCACTGGCCTGTGAGGACCTGAGCCCTTCAACTTGGGAAGGTTGGAAAGGATGGAGAATGATCTGGGGCGAAATACGAAGCAGCTGTTCTCTGCACTCAGCACTGTTCTGATCCGCTTTGTTCTTACAGGAATCTTGTTTGCCCTCCGCCTCCTTAGCTTCTCCTGGTTGGACTCAGACCCGCCCTGGGGGAGCCTGGAGATTTGAAAATGAACACCACGGATGTAGCAGACACTACCATGGATGACAGCATCTATAACAATTACTATCTCTATGTGAATATCCCCGAGCCTTGCACCAAAAAAGGCATCAAAGCCTTTGGGGGGATCTTCCTGCCCCCACTCTACTCCTTGGTCTTTCTGTTTGGTCTGCTGGGAAACTCCATGGTGGTGCTGGTCCTGTTCAAGTACAAGCGGCTCAGGTCCATGACAGACGTGTACCTGCTCAACCTGGCCATCTCGGACCTGCTCTTCGTGCTCTGCCTCCCTTTCTGGGGCTACTACGCGGCGGACCAGTGGGTTTTCGGACTCAGTCTCTGCAAGATTATTTCCTGGATGTACCTGGTGGGCTTCTACAGTGGCATATTCTTCATCATGCTCATGAGCATAGACAGATACCTGGCCATTGTGCACGCAGTGTTTTCCCTGAGGGCCAGGACCGTGACTTATGGGGTCATCACCAGCTTGGTCACGTGGGCAGTGGCTGTATTTGTCTCCCTGCCAGGGCTTTTATTCAGCACCTGTTACACAGAGGAGGGGCGTACCTACTGCAAAACCAAGTACACGCGCAACGCCACGCGGTGGAAGGTTCTGAGCTCCCTGGAGATCAACATTCTAGGGCTGGTGATCCCCTTAGGGATCATGCTTTTTTGCTACTCCATGATCATCAGGACCCTGCAGCACTGTAAAAACGAGAAGAAGAACAAGGCGGTGAAGATGATCTTTGCCGTGGTGGTCCTCTTCCTGGGGTTCTGGACGCCGTACAACGTGGTGCTCTTCCTGGAGACTCTGGTGGACCTAGAGGTCATCCAGGACTGCGCCTTTGAAAGACACCTGGACTATGCCCTTCAGGCCACGGAGACCCTGGCTTTTGTCCACTGCTGCCTTAACCCAGTCATCTACTTTTTCTTGGGGGAGAAATTTCGCAAGTACATCATCCAGCTCTTCAAAACGTGCGGGGGCTCTTCCGTGCTCTGCCAGTACTGTAGGCTCCTTCAGATCTACTTCCCCGACCCCTCCAGCTCCTCTTACTCACAGTCCACGGTGGATCATGACCTCCACGATGCTCTGTAAAAAATGGGAATGCCAAAAACGGAGTCAGTCAGCTTCCCAAGTGAAGAGCTTCCTTCAAATTGTGTTATAGTAAGAGTTCCCTGAGCCAGGGAGCGTCAGGGAGAAGACGTACATCCACTGCAGTAAGCCAGAGGGGCTCCTCACCTTGCAATCAGTCTGCTTTCCTCTTGCCGCGCACAGGTTCCCTGCAGCGAGAGCTCACCTGGGCCGAGGTGTCCTTCCCCGCACCAGGCTGGCCGCTGTGATAAGGAAACCCGAGGGGGACTCCGAGCACCTTTTCAAAGAGGTTAGGAATCATTCTGGAAGGGGAAGACCATTCGCTTCTAATCGGACAGATGGGGTTCTCCTGAGGAAGTAGAAGAGAATTGGTGGAATAAATCGCTACTTCCTGCTGGAGAAAATGGGCTCTTTCATTTCTAGCTTTCACGGAACAATATAGAAAGCTTTGACATGCTGTCCCCGGGGTTTTTCTAATACTATATCTGAAGCCAGGTGTATGCAGAAATGAATAGTGAAGTCACGAACTTAGATCTGATTTTTTGAATGTAAGTGATTATTCGTTAATGAAAGCCAAACTTTGCATGCTGGTTCCAAGTATGAGGATATGGAGACATTAGTATGCTCTGACTCCCAAACACAAAATTCAAGGCATTAAAAAAAATCCAAACATGCTTGTGGAAATCCGAATACTTTGTTTTAATTATAAGAGATGAATATTGAAAATTTTAAAAAAGTCACATAGTCCCGGATACATTTATTTGCAGTCTTTTGCCTATTGACAAAGTAACAATAACAAAGACACCTAGAGTGTGACAATGCCCCTCTTTGTTCCCCTGAAGCACCTGCCAGCAAGGGAGGCGAGAATAATCAGCGAAAACGTTATTGTTGACGTGACATAAAAATGACTCAAAATGATGAAATTGTGAAAAGTGTCATTCTCTCTTTTAAAACATTGGCCCTGGTCTTTAACTTTGGCGTGACTCAAAAATCCAGTCATTTCCTGTCATTTTACTCATGTAATTAATCATTTTACACCATAAAGATCGTTCTTGCAGCCTTAATTCATCAGTTAGGTAAAGACTTGAACAAAGTCTGGGCTCAGTTGTAAAACTGGGACACTTATCACCCCTCCCAAAACAAAAGCCTATCTTGCAAAAAAGCCTACCTTGCCATTGACTGAGCAACCATTCAAACCGCTTCTGTGAATTTACACATTATTGCATGCTCTACATGGAAAAAGAATGCATTTCCAGAAAATTTATTTTCAGAAAAGTGATTTGAAAAGGGTACGCTGATGTTGCCTTCATAGAAAAACTATAAAATAAATGTGTGTATAGTCCCATGGAGCCTTTCTTCCTGATCGTGTTTGTTTTTGATCCGAGGGGGATGAGCGTTCAAGCAGCCAAGGTCCCCCTGGGCTGGTCTCCCCCACATCAGCTACAAGATGAAGATGCTGTGCATGTGCCCAAGGGGAGGAGTCAGGGGGTTCGTCGTTGTCTTGTTCCAGTGCACTTGGGGATCAGAGTCGGTGAGACGTGGGGCTGGGGGTCAGGTTTCCAGGCAGAGTGTCCTTAGAAAACCCCTACATAGTATATGCTGGGGCCTGCCAGATTCCCACTTTGCATTCCCCTGTGAGCCAGAGCATGCTTCTTTCCTCTCTTACCCTCTGTTTTCTCTGATCTACGAAGCAGACTATGTTGCGGAATGATTGAAAAAAAGAAATGAGGAGGTTAATGTGAATCATCTACGTTCCTGGGTCGCAGACAAAGGCGGTTTGGGACTGGCTCCACTAGCGGCTGCCTCCTCTTTCCTGGTAGAGCATGTGATTTTATTCATTTCATCACGGGGAGACAGACCAAAAGACAAGGACTGGCCAAAGGGGTCACTGTCCCTTCCTTCCCCATCATGCACAATGCTGACTAAGCACAGGGGAGGTGCCGACCACACAGCTTCCAACCCTCCACTGGCAGTGGGGTCATCCATCACCTCAAGTCACTCAGTGCTTCCGTTTTTCCAAAGCTGGGGGATAGTTCCTCAGGATGGGACTGCGGAACATCTAGTGACACCCAAACTCGACCCTCTCAGAACACTGCAAAAAAAAAAAAGGTTTCTCCCAGTCAGTAACAGAAACATAGAAATGCAAGCCAGCGTGATTTCTACACACAGGTGGGTTAAACTATGAATTCTTCAGACATGAGACCCCTTCCTTTGTTGTTGCAACATGCCTAGCTTCTGGAAGACTGGGTAGAATCTGTTTAAGAACAATAGAGCCCTGGCTGGCATAGCTCAGTGGATTGAGTGTGGGCTGCGAACCAAAGCATCGCAGGTTCAATTCCCAGTCAGGGCACATGCCTGGGTTGCAGGTCATAGCCCCCAGCAACTGCACATTGATGTTTTTCTCTCTCTCTCTTTCTCCCTCCCTTCCCTCTGTAAAAATAAATAAATAAATAAAATCTTTAAAAAAACATTTAAAAAAAGGAACAATAGGAACAGGTGTGCTTCTGGGCTGATGTAAATGTTTTGGGACTGGACAGGGGTGGCGGCTGCACAACACGGTGAATGTGCTAAATGCCACTGAACTGTACATTTCCAAATGACTGGTTTTGTGTTATGTGCATTTTACCTAATGACACCACCAGTAACAACAATAGGAATACTAGGAAGTAGCCTTAGCAGTACCTGCCCATGGTAAGCACTCAGATGATACAGAAAAAATAAATGTTATTTTTCTTCCCAGCAGAGGGAAAAGTACAGGGTGATGCCAAAGGGTCTTCGGACCTTTAGGGAAATTTTTCCTAAGAAACTCTTAGAGCAATCTGGAACATTGGATATAATAAATTCCTATTTGTTGAATGTCTGTTTGGTGCCAAGCAGGATGCTGGGTTACGGAGAGAATAATAGTATAAACGAGTAAGTTCTCATTGAATTCACAATCTGATAAAGGATAACTCAGACACAAGATCAACTAGAGTAGTAAACACAGCAGATACGATCAGAGAATTAGGAACCACATGCTCTGGGACCCCAGAGGACAGAGACATTGATTCAGTCTTGAGTTTTTATAACACAATTCGCTTTTGAAGTAGGCCTTGTAAAAGGAGCTTGGTTTTGATGAATGGGAGGGGGAAAGGACACTCTAGACTGATGAAATAGCACATGAACACGTAGGGTGGTGTTACGAGCATATTGTGTGTTCAGGGAGTGGTTGGTAGGTTTTCATACAGTGACTATGTGGGCGGTGGGGAAGAGTGGCAAAGAAGGCAAAGATGAGAGAGACCACAGAGGCTGCAGTTCTGAGCTTCTGAGCCAGCTGCCACCCCCTACCAGGCTAGAGGAGACCATTAGTGAACTTCGATGGGCGCTGTGTGTACACTCCTGTCCAGGCCCGAAGCACTCGCGCCACAGCCACCGGGAGCGTTGATGGGTGACAGCCCTCTGCTAGTTCCCTTTCAGGACTGTCCTCTCCGGGCACAGGTCACATCCAGTGACTAGATAAGTGACCAGAAACAAAACACCTTCTTGCCTTAATTTGGGACAACTCCGAAGAGCCATTTCAACTCCAGAGCTCCCTGTAAGATTAGCCGAGACCTCTGTTGCAACTGCCTTGCCCTTCACCTTTGCCTGTTGGGTCTAGTCGCCCTTCCTTCATGCTGTTACAGGGGCTGCTCCCAAGAGGGCTCCCCGTCAAAACCGGATGCTAATCTCTGAGACCCAGAGCCTGTTTCCAGGAGCCCCAATCGAAAATGGGACTTTTGGATCACAGAGGGGACAAGTGAGCACCTAATATAAATGGAAATAGACCTCAGGTGTGGGAAAATGAAGGGGCATCATCTTCACATCCGGAATGTTCTTCCCTCATTGCCCTCTGACCATCAACCCCAACTTGACTCTTGGTTCCTATGCTTCGGTTAGTCAGTCTTACGTCTGCACCCACAATTTGCCCGCCTCACACCCCGAGGCATCTTCCTTACACCACTCCCTTCCTGTCTTGTCTACCTGTGGCCGCGCCTCTGTCATCTGCACCCTATATCCTTTACCGGTCAGTGACTTCCTTGGTTTAAACGAACTAGACACAGCTCCAGCCATTTGTGTGGTCACAGTGCTATACCCCTTAAAAGTTTGCAGTGGGGAAAGCCGAATTCCTCCAGGACACATGGAAGTAAAAAGATGGCTGGCTCTCTGGTTCTCTGGCTCACGGGCTCTCCAGCTCCTAGGCTGGCTCTTTCGGGCTATCTGGCCCTTCTTCCTTGAGGATGCCTGGATGTTGGTGCTGCAGCTGCCTGCATTTCCCACCAGATGGTATTTTGGATGGGAAGGAATTCCAGGTGCAGCCTGGGACTGGGCTGGCCTGGCAGAGGGGGGCAGGGTTATTCTTTGGGTGTTCCAGAGGGGACGAGCTCTGAGGCAGAAGCCTGCCATTCTTCCAAAGTTGTGTAGGTTTTGTATCTTATGTTTTGGTTTGTAAACTAACCCTAAAGAAATAAAATAACTAAAAAAAACGGGGGAAATGCTAGGAGAACCCAGGTGTTAGAGTGTAGCCTTAATTGATAGGCTGAAGTGATTGAAGCTGTAACTAAAGGGTTGCAGATGTTAGCCTTAATTGACAAGCTGTAAGTGGTTAATACATGTGGAAAGCTGTTCCTCCAAAACTGTGAAGCTTTTGAATAAAGACTCCTTTCCTTTATCACCAAAAAAAAAAAGTTTACAATGGCTCCAAATTTCCATTTCAGAAAATCAGAAGTTCACTAAGTGCTTTCATATATTGAAACTCTTCTTAAAGTAGATACATTTGGTTTTATTCCCCCAAAGAGGTCCAGGGGAAACCATATTCTAAGCATGAATTAGACTAACTCCACCGACAATAACCACTAGCTAGCTGCCTAGCAAAATGCCTTGTGCAAAGCAGTTCTTTAGTTTAGTTTTTTTTTACTGAATGAGTGAATTTCCTTTATCTCTTAATCAAGTTCTCCGCACGTTGATTCAAGTTTCTATTTCACCACGAAGACTTCACCAGTCTTCTCTCCAAAATCCCCATTATGTTTCTAATAAAACTTTATATGACACACTTCAAAGATTGATTGAATTGCCCCCCCAGTTCCAGAAATTAGTAGGCGGTCTTTGGGTCAAAAATTACTTCATGAAGACTTTTGGTATGAACACAGCTGCAGAAGTCTGCATTTTCACCTTCTCTGGGAAACTGTCAAATAACAGCAAGAAGAATGAATTTAAAACCCCACAAATACCATCCTTGGTCAAACCTAGAAAGAGATATACCTTTCAGAGCCCAATATATATATGTAGTTAGTTCTACTAAAAAGCAGGTAAAGGCTGTGGGCAAAGATGACAAGAGGTGGGGAGAGGGTGCAGCAGTGACAGACTTCAGGAAGCACGACCAAGATCCATTTCCTGACGCATGGGGGACACCACAAGGTGGAGGAGCTGGGACGAACTGGGTCAGAAGCCCTCCTAATCTCACTTTTGTTGCGACTTGCCAAATTTCAGATTTGCAGGAGGCAAGTCTGTCTCTGTGGTGAAAGAGCCGCTGGGGTTGTGGAACAGCTAATCCTGAGGACCACAGGAACCCTCGCCCCAAACACGAGCATGGTCCATAATTCAGAGACAGACTCTAAGAAAATTATCAGGACAGGAGTCCTACGGACGTATAGGAATGTAATATTTTGTTATCACGATCAAATAGACATCTGTCCTGGCTTCAGTGCTTAATGAGGCACTACAGGCACATCCCAGTGAAAAATGAAATGAGACAAGAAGGTCTGCTCTCACCACGCCCACGTTAACACCGCACTGCACGGACCAGCTCCGTGCTGTCAGAGGAATAAATCAGAGGTAGATAAATTGGACTAGAGGGACATTTTACAAGATGCTGATCCAGTAGTCCTCAAAACCGTGAGCATCGTCACAAACAAGGAAAGCTGGAGAAATTGTCACAGCCAAGAGGAGCCCAAGAGACAATTAAATGTAACTAGTTCTGGAAGAGAAAAAGGGCACTAGCTGAAGATGAGGAAATCCAAATAAAGCAAGGCCATTGGTTAACAATAATGTGTCAATATTGGTTCATTAAGTACATAAAAAATGCTCCATGCTAGTGTAAGATATTAGTAATAGGGAAAATTGGATGTGGGGGTAAGGGCAAACTCGCTGTACTTCACGGTTTTCTGTAAGTCTAAAAGTGTTATAAAATATACAGTTTATTTAAACAAAAGATAAGGTATCTCTAGTTGCAATGACAGTGTTGAATAACTGGAAAACTCAAGTTATTATTATAAGCAATAAGGTAATTAAGCAAGTTAATAGGGCAAAATATTAATACACCCAACTCGATTACATTTATATTTACAAGTAACAATCACTTAGAAGATATGAAGAAAAAAACAGACTCATATTTTGAAAGAGAGCAGAAGAAATCTTAATTAAAATACATATTCTATATCTAAAATATATAGGAAATAGGTGGAACTTTCCAGAACACTCTGCAAGAAGCCAAGGAGTGGAGACTTTTGGAGCTGTGCGCAGTAATGCATTATTTTCTGCCCCTCCACACCTGCACGGGCCCACTCGCCTGCTGTCAGAAATGGTGAAAGAAACCACTCACTATGATGTTTTGTGGTCAAACCCAATGCCACCCAGGAAGAGCTGAAAAAGACTTACAGGAAGCTGGCCTTGAAGTACCACCCAGATAAGAATCCAAATGAAGGAGAGAAGTTAAACAGATTTCTCAAGCTTATGAAGTGCTCTCCTGCAAAGAAGAGGAAATTATACGATAAAGGAGGAGATCAGGCAATTCAAGAAGGTGGAGCAGGTGGTGGTTTTGGCTCCCCTAGGGACACCTTTGATATGTGTTTTGGAGGAGGGGGAAGGATGCAGAGGAAAAGGAGAGGTAAAAATCTTGTGCATCAGCTCTCAGTAACCTTGGAGGATTTATATAATGGCTCAACAAGAAAAACTAGCTCTGCAAAAGAATGAGATTTGTGACAAATGTGAAGGTCGAGGTGGTAAGAAAGGAGCAGTGAGCGCTGTCTTGGTTGCAGAGGTACGAGGATGCAAATAAGAATTCATCAACTGGGACCTGGAATGGTCCAGCAAATTCATTGTGTGCAGGAGTGCCAGGGCCACAGGGAATGGATCAGTCCTAAAGCTAGATGCCAAAGCTGCAATGGAAGGAAGATAGTTCAAGAGAAGAAGATTCCAGAAGTCCATATTGACAAAGGCATGAAAGATGTCCAGAAGCTAACATTCCATGGTGAAGAAGACCAAGCACCAGCACTAGGGCCAGGAGATATTATCATTGTTTTAGATCAGAAGGACCATGCTGTTTTCACTCCGTGAGGAGACCTTTTCATGTGTATGGACCTACAGCTGGTTGAAGCGTTGTGTGGCTTCCAGAAGCCAGGAGCTACTCTTACTCTTAACAACTGAACCACAGTCAGCACCTCTCCTCCAGGTGAGATTGTCAAGCATGGAGAGATATCAGGTGTGTTAAATGAAGGCATGCCAATTTATCAGAGCCCATATGGAAAGGGTCGCCTAATCATTGAATTTTAGGTAAACTTGCCTAAGAACGGCTTTCTCTCTCCTGATTAACTCTCTTTGCTGGAAAAACTCCTACCTGAATGGAAGGAAGTAGAAGAGACTGATGAAATGGACCAGGTAGAGCTGGTTGACTTTGATCCAAACCCAGAATGACGGTGCCATTACAATGGAGAAGCATGTGAGGGTGACGAACATCATCCTAGGCTGGTGGTCAGGGTCAGACCACTCAATGCAGCCAGTGAATGACACTTCCTGCCAGCACCTTATATACAGTAGTGAATGAATGAGGGACTATAACCATGATCTGCTTGCTACTTGCTGTTGTTTTAGCTTTAATACTCAACCAATGTAGTGCTTTAAAAATTAAATGAAGGATAAACTCAAAATATAAGAACTCAAAAACCAAAACAGGATATATAGGAAATATATGTAAAACATATTTTAAAAATCCACTCTAAGTCTCTGCTGCCGGACACCAAGAAGATCTAACGAAAAGGCCTAGATGTTCTTGTACAAGAAATTTTGAAGTTCTAAAAAGCATCAGTTTTTCCTAAGTTAAGTTCTAAAATTCAACATTATTTTTCAAGACATAGCAATGGTTCTTTTAAACTACATACAATGATTTAAAAGTTCATGTAAAAATGGACAAGAAAAGAGTAGCCAGATTCACTTTGAAAAGGGAGAGCAATACAGGTATACATAGTATAAGTTATTAGGTGTATTAAATTAATCAGTTAATTGAAATAGTATGGCAACTGGCCTGAATGAGAAATAGAGTAGTAAATTAAATTTACATGGGAATTAGCATATATCAAAGGTGTCATTTTAAATCAAAGGAGTGATACAAAGAATTATTTACTGAAGAAGTGGACCAAATGAACTGTCATCTTGGAGAAAAATTAAGCTTGGTTTATGTCTCACGTTGGTTACACAGTTACATTGCAGGAAGACAAAATATTCATATGTAAAAATTGAAACAATTTTTAACAAAAATTGAAAAATTTCCTATGGAAGTCCTCATAGGAAATACTGGAGAAATTCTGAATAATTTTGGCATGGGCAAGGTCTTTCTCAAAAATTCAGAAGCCATAAAAGAATAAAAGAAAAGATTCTTAAAATTGACTCTGTGACTATGAAAATATGCATGAAAAAAATCACCTAAAGAAAAATCAAAAGACAAAGACAAATGGGGGAAAATGTTTGGGTTTTGAAGTGTTTTTTAATAACTCAGTGGCACATGGATGCTTATTATATTATTTTTAGTACTTTCCTATATGTTTGAAATATTTAGTAATACAAAAATAATGTCTATTCATATTATGGAGTATGATGTCATTAGAGAGAATGAGTTCTAGCTGTACACCAACTACCATGCAGACATGTCCAAGTACCTTTCAAAAACCTGGAATGATAAACCTCAAATTAAACTCCAAACTGTTAGCCATTAAAACACATTCCCCCCCTGGTCTTTTGAGATATTATTGGTGTGAGCTATTCTCCAGAGGGAAAAATTGTGCTTTATAATTTCTAGGCTTCTTCATTTCTTTGAACAACATACATAGCTTTCATAATCTGTCCAAACAATAGAGACATTGTCATTTTAGGGGAAAAAAATAGAGGAAGGGCCCTGAGATCATGGGAAGCTGACTAATGAACCACAGAGAGGGACTCTGAAAACCTCAAGGCTCACAGGTGAGGTAAGCCGGCGGATGCGCCTCCTGATATGCCGACTGCCTGCAAAGACGTGTGGTGCTTTGAAGGAGATGCTGACATAAGTCCAGGAGATGGGTAGCAGAGCTTACGGCCTCAGATGGATACAAGATAGCTGTGGGAGTGTGCAGAATGTGTGCGTTCCTTTGATCACACAGGAGATAAACCAAAACCATCACTGGAGTCCAACCAGGCACGAAACGGATGTGCGTCAAGACTGGACTGAGAATTCTCGGATGACATATTACAGAGTGGTACACTTGAAACCTATATAACTTTATTAACCCATGTAACTCCCATAGATTCAATGAAAGAAACACTTAAAAATGTGGGGGGGGGGGCGGGAAAGACTGGACTGTACAACCCCCTCTTCATGGTTGCCTTGGTCAGAGGGAGTCCTCCTCATTTTAATGGCATCACCATGAAAATATCACACGCAAATAAAGTAGACGTTAGTTCGGGTGGCACCTTTTGTGGTTTAGCTGGGTTCCTTTTCGGAGAATAACTGAGGAGGAATTTGGGTGTGTTTGTGTAGTGGATGAAGTGTGAGCTTATGAGGGAATGGATTTAAGTGGCAAATGAAAGAATTGTCCCTTGAAAGATTCTTTTTTAAAATATTTTATTTATTTATTTATTTATTTTAGAGGGAAGGGAGAAAGAGAGAGAGAGAGAGAGAGAGAAACATGAATGTGTGGTTGCTGGGGGCCATGACCTGCAACTCAGGCATGTGCCCTGACTGGGAATCGAACCTGCGACACTTTGGTTCGCAGCCCGCGCTCAATCCACTGAGCTACGCCAGCCAGGGCTGAAAGATCCTTGAGGGTCACAGACTTGTTGAATCTACCACTGGGAAGCCGCCCAATTACGGTGCAGCAAGGAGTTCATAGTTTAGAAGCTTTTCCTGTTTCCTGAAATTCATTGACATGATAGATAGAAATATAACAAGAGGGATTTAAAAGACGGTTGGGTACAAAACTTACCATGGAAAGCAATTTGACAGTTCTTTGTGAGGTTGAACATACACCTACTCTGTGATCCAGGAATTCTACACCAAGGTATTTACTCAGGAGAAATGAAGACCTTAGTCTATAAAAGGGCTTGTTCGAGAACACTCATAGCATCATACTTAAGGCGAAAGATTGAGTGCTTTCCCTTTAAGAGCAGGAGCAAGACAAGGATGTCTATTTTTGCCACTTCTATTCGTATCATACTGGAGGTTCTTGTCAGAAAAAGAAAAAAAACACATTCAGATTGAAAAGGAAGAAATAAAACTATGTTTATTTGCCAGCAACACAATCTCTTATGCAGAAAATTCTAAGGAGTCCATAAAAAACGATTAGAGCTAATAAGTAAATTCAGCAGATTGCAGGGTACAAGATCAATATACAAAAATCAATGACTTTTCTCTATGGTGGCAATGAATAATCCAAACATGACATTAAGAAAAACAATTCAATTTATCACATCAAAAAAAAACCACTTAGAAATAAATTTAATAAAAGAAGCGTAAGACAAGTATACTGAAAAAGTAGAAAACATCATAGAAATAAATTAAGAGACCTGAAAAAGTGGAAAGATTTTCTGTGCTCATTGATATGGGAGATTCAATGTTTTAAACACGGCAATACTCTCTAAATTATCTCCAGAGTTAATAAAATCTCTGTCACAATTCCAGCTGGCTTAGAAGAGTTTTCTTCTTCTTCTTCTTTTTCTTCCAAAAACTGACAAGCTGATTCTACCCAGAAACGAAAGGAACACAGAAGAGGTGAAATGGTCTTGAAAGAGAAGAACAAAGTTGGAGGAATCACACCTTCTAAATCCAAAACTTCATTACCAAGCTACTCTAACCAAGGCAATGTAGAACAGCATAAGGACAGACATATAAGTCAAGGGAATAGAATTGAGAGTCCAGAAACAAACCTTCAAGTTAACGGCCAATAGATTTCTGACAAGGGTGCCGAGATAAGTCAATGGGGGAAAGACCAGTCTTTTCGACAACTTGTGTTAGAACAACTGGGTACCCACATGCAAGAGAGTGAAGCTGGACCACTACCTTACTCCAACCAAACAAAGATAAAGTGGATCACAGAGCTAAATGTAAGGGCTAAAACTGTAATGTTCTTAGAAATACCTAGTCATAAATCTCACGACCTTGGGTAGGCAAATGTATAGAGGCAAGAGTAGAGCAGGGGTTGCCTGGGGCTGGGAGAGGAAAGAGATGGAGTGTGACTGCTGGAGAGTGTGGGGTTTCTTTCTGGGCTGATGAAAACGTTCTGCACTTAGATTATTATGGTGACGGTTGCGCAACCCTGTGAATATACTAAAAATCACCGAACTATACATTTTCAATGAGTACCTGTTATGGTGTGTGAATTACATCTCAATAAAAATATTTAATTATGTTTGTAACAGCTTTATTACTAATAACCAAAAAGTGGAAATGATCCACTTGTCCATTAGCAGGAGAATGGATAAACAAGGCTGGTATATTCTTGCCATGGAATACTGCTCAGCTAGGTAAATGAGGGCAGCACTCATGGATGGATGTAACAACATTGATAAACTTCAGAAATGTTACTTTGAGCAAAAGAAGCTGGACACAGATATTTATTATACGATTTTATTTATCTGAAGTTCTAGAATAGTCAAGAACTAACCCAGGGAGAAAAACATTGTAACAGTGTTTGCCTCTGGTGTGTGTTAGTGTGTCAGCACGCAGAGGAATGATCTGGGTGATGAAAATTTCCTGTATCTTGTTGGGTGTGGGTGAGCTGGGTAAATATATTTACCAACTTTTATTATATGATGCACTTAAAAACCTGCACGTTTGTGACATGCAAATTATATAATACATTAATGAGAATAATATTGCAGAAAAGTGATAGGGTTGAGCATCTGTGAGGAAGGACCACAGGTGGGACCAAAAAGCAACGTAGTGAGCAAAGCCGAGACCTCAGGTCTCCTGTGTGACGGGGCCTGGCGCTGGCAGTAACTTCCAGCAGTTCAGATCCTGTGGGGTAACTGCTCCAGACAACGTGGGGGGCTTGAAGTCAGTGGTGATGGCGGGACATCTCCAAAGGGAGGTGGAAAAACTGCTGGTTGGCCACTGTAGGCTGGAAGATAAGCACAAACTCCCAACGAAGATTTGAACCCAGCCCAAGCCCATGATTCCATAATCGGATAGATATATGGTACCCCAAACCACCACTGGACTTCAGATCCCAACCACCAACTTAAGTCCTGTCCACAGGCCTACTCTGAGCTGTTCACTGGAAGGACTTGCGGTTGGGTTCTCCAGAACCTGAGACAGATTCCAGTGTGAGTGATTTGTTGGGGGTTGTTCCCTGGAGAAGTGGAGGAGGGATGTTGGACAAGGAAGGGAAGAAGCTAAGCAAAGATGTGTTCTGTATTAGGGTTTTCCAGAGAAGCAGAACCAATGAGGGAGGGAGGGGGAGAGAGAGAGAGAGAGAGAGAGAGAGAGAGAGAGAGCCTCCTTTATAAAGTAACATAAATCTCTTATTCAAAATGAGCGAGCAAACCAAAATTCCATCATTCAAGGAAGAAACATAATTCTAAAACAATGTACAAGATTAACAATCAAAACAAGAGCTTACCTGAGGTGAACTCAATATAATGTAATAGCGTGGAAAGTACTTTAAGTATTCTGATCTATTTTCAGCGAGTAATACCATCCCCTAACAAACAACAGAAGATTCTAAAATACTTACTGACATCAGAAAGGACTGATTCTACCTAAAGGTGTTAGAAACGACATACATGGGTGTCAACAGTGAGTTTCCTCTCAGAACTAAACTTAATTTGTATCTTGAGTCCCAGGTCTCCCAGGAATCAGAAACTGAATCTCAGTCAGTTTGGTGTTTTATCCACTCCCTCTTCCCTCAGGAACATCAGGAGTTACAATTTCGGGAGAGGACTCTGGTCTTTGTCATCACTCGTATCAGCAGCACCTCATCCTGTCTGGGTCTCCAGCATCAGTCCATGAAGGGACCTGCTGAGTTGATCCATGCTTGCATACAGGACTCCCACAAGGCTATTTCACAGGTATTATGGACTCCTCAGGACACAGGGCACCCCGAATTTCCTCCTGCTCTACGCTTTGGTCTCAGAGGGCTTAGTAGGGCTGTCTAGAGCCTTTGCTACATCATGCTGCCCTAGCTGGTATGAGAGACCATCTCCTGCTCTCTACTCTGTGTCTGGCTCATGGAGACCCTTGGCCCATGTGCAAACACCCACGTGCGTCCTGACGGGGAACTCAGGGATCTTGCTTCCTCCCCAAGCTTGACTCTTAGGAATGGTGTCTCAAAAGCACTCTTTGCTTAGATATCAAAACCTTAGGGAAATTCTGTTGTCCTTCCCAAAACGGGGGCTAGGCCATGGGAGGTGGCAGGGCCAGGGATCATCTCCAGGATGCTCATTCACGTCTGAATTTTTGCTTTCCTCTGACTCTTCTCTTCTTCTCTGTTAGCCCATGGGTTTCTCATGCCTCGCAGGGCCCCTTCCTAAGAAGCTGGACCTCGAGGAGAAAGACGAGCCTGTGTCATTTTAGAAATACATATAAGACATGTTTAGTTTTAAATGGCTAGAAATTCAGAGGTAGGGGTGGACCAACCGGGATATCTAATATTTAATACTGTTGAGCATATGTTGTTGCAATGTAGACCGCTCCTTGCCCTAATGTCTTCAAAGCTTCCGAAAAGTTCTAAAGATAAAAGGCCCCGTGTGGGTGAAGTTTTTGTGAAATTCAAGGGACTGAGTTCCACGGTTGAGTCATGGTGCTGCAGAAGAACGTGTGGGATGTCGAGACCATTTTGTCGCTTCTCAAATTCAGTGGAAGCAGAGGCAGAGCGTCTAGCCAGAGGAAACTGAGAAAGTAAGCCCCCCACTGGGGTTCACAGAAACCTTGGGAAGGTCTTGACAAAAGATCTTATCTAAACTTTTAAAGAGAAGGGCACCTCAGCTGCCGTCTGTGTTAGACATGCCTAAAGGAACGGGGAGCACACATAGACCCACTCTCAGGCTGTGACTGTCGTCATGGACACATTCTTTCATGCAGGAAGCATCGATTGAGGACCTACTATGAGCTAGATGTACTGATTCAGGGAAAGAAGAATGAAAGCCACGTGGGACTTGTCATGAAGGCTCTCTCGGTCAGTCACACACAGATAACTACGACATTGTGAGCTAAGTGCCCGAGAGGGAGATGTAACCTGAGAAAGACTGACAGCCCCTGCACTAGTAAACATCAGGAGAACGTAGCTCTAAGAGGCCATGGGAGAGTTTACTGTCTGTCCCCTCCATTTCTTCTTCTGCCTTCAAGGCTCTCAGAATGGTTCACCAACGTGGTCCTAATCCACACGTCTGAGTTTCTGACGTAGTGTCCCTTGCCTAATTAAAAGTTAAGTCTCTCTTCTTTTTGGGTTATTGTTATTATCCTGAATTGTTGCTTTGTGAGCACAGAACTATGCTGCAGAAGCTCCATGACCACCACCGTAATGATGCTGCAGTTAAGCTAATGGGAGAGTGCAGATAAAATATTAAGAACAGGTGTCTCAAAAACAGGAAATTACCCATCACCTCAAAAACCTTCGTGTGAGAAAGCTGCCTTGTTTTGATTTGCATTTTCCATCTTTTAACTTTCAGCCTTTTGGTATCCTTATGTTTTCATTTGCTTTTTAAAAAAAATTTTAAAACACTTTTATTTTTAAACAATTTATTTTATTTTTAAGTATATGTTATTGATTATGCTATTAGTTTCCCCAATTTTTTCCCCTATGTCCCCTCTTGGGCCCAACCCTTCAGCATTTCCTCCATTAGTTCATGTCCATGGGTTGTACCTATAAGTTCCTTGAGTTCTCTGTTTCCTATACCATTTTTTTACCTCTCCCCGTCTATTCTATGCCTGTCAATTATGCTTCTTATTCCCTGTACCTTCTCCCCATGAAAACCCCCCTCCCCACTGAAACCCTCCATGTGATCTCCATTTCTCTGATTCTGTTCCTGTTCCAGTTGTTTGCTTAATTTTTGTTTTTGTTTTTTTTTAGGTTCAGTTGTTGGTAGTTGTGAGTTTGTTGTCATTTTACTGTTCATAGTTTTTGATCTTCTTTTTCTTAGATAAGTTACTTTAATGTTTCATATAATAAGGGCTTGGTGATGAGAACTCCATTAGTTTGATCTTATCTGGGAGGCACTTTATCTGCCCTTCCATTTTAAATGATAGCTTTGTTGGATAGAGCAATCTGGGATGTAGGTCCTTGTCTTTCATGACTTCAAATACTTTTTTCTAGCCCCTTCTTTCCTGTAAGGTTTCTTTTGAGAAATCAGCTGATAGTCTTACGGGAACTCCTTTGTAGGTAACTGTCTCCTTTTCTCTTGCTGCTTTTAAGATTCTCTCCTTATCTTTAATCTTGGTAACTTAACAATGATGTGCCTTGCTGTATTCCTCTTCAAGTCCAATTTCTTTGGGACTCTCTGGGCTTCCTGGACTTCCTGGAAGTCTACTTCCTTTGCCAGAGTGGGGAAGTTTTCCTTCATTATTTGTTCAAATAAGTTTTCAACTTCTTGCTCTTGTTCTTCTCCTTCTGGCACCCCTATCATTCGATGTTAGAGTGTTTCAAGTTGTCCCAGAGTTTCTTAAGCCTCTCTTCATTTTTTTTGAGTACTTGTTTCTTCATTCTGTTCTGGTTGGATATTTATTTCTTCCTTTTGTTCCAAATCATTGATCCCAAAAAGCCTCCAAACCAATCACCACAACCACAACAACAAAAAATGAGAAGACTTTTTTATATTGTTACTGTCTTACAGTTCCCATTTTAGTTTATTGTAATTCAGTATTGTGAGATCCACTGGTCATTACTATTATTGAATCATTAATATAATATTTTTGTATATTTATGAATGGATTTGTCACTTCTTTCCTCTGTTCTTTTTTACATTCTAGACTTTCCTTCTAGAGTCACTTTCCTCCTCTCTGAGGTATACGCTTTAGTATAATTTTTAGTAATAGTCTCTGTTTCTGCTTTTCAAAAATGTCTTCACTGGCCAATATTTTTGAGAGATAACTTTCTTGGGTATAGAATTTTAAGTTGGCAGTTGTTTTCTTCAAGAACATTGAAGATATCATTCTGTTATCTTTAGTGTTTTATTTTCTCTTTTGAGAAATCATCTTTCAGTCTGCTGCCACTCCACTGAAGGTAATCTTTATTCTCTGACCACTTTTAAGATAGTTTTATTTTTTGCTGATATTCTTCAGTTTTACTATGATATGTCTAGATATAAACTTTCACTTAATTTAAATATTTGGTATTTGTTGGGTCTCTTGAGTCTATGGACTGGCACCTGACCTTGATTCTTGAAAATTCTCATCCATTGTTTCTCTAAATGCTGCCTCTGTTGCATTCTTTCTTTCTTCTCCTTTTGGAATATGTTTGATCATTTCACTCTGGCCCCCATGTCTGTACTCCCCACCATACTACGTCCTACATTATTTCTTTTGATCTATATTCCAACCCATTTCTCTTCTACTGTGTCTAACCAGCTCTCAAAACCTACACTGAGTTTTATATTGTGATTTATTTTATTGTGAAGTCCCAGAAGTTCTGTTTAATTCTTTGGCAAATCCGTGATGTCTTATCATAGAGTTTCCTATCCCCTGCAAATATTTTCAAGGTTATTTAGTTGTCTTTAAATATTGTAGAATATTTAAAGTATATATCATAATTTCAATATCCAAAGCTATATTGGTCTTTTCCTGCTGGTTGTTGTTTATATCGTTTTGTTTTCTTGTGCACTTGGTTATATTTGACTGTGACTACTCTTTGACCTTGAAGATTGTTTGAGGGGATTTCCCAAGATATAGGATAATTAATGCCCTTATTACAAAGACAATTTTGAATTTGCTTCTGTCAGAACATAAAAAGGCATTATCAACCCTGTATAACACTTGAATTCACTGCCTGAAGTTTAATGGATGATCTCAGTGATGCAAATGTAAGTCCCTGGCCTGTGCTCATAACCTATCAGGGATGAGTTGTTAGTTATTTCTGCCTTGCTCAGAATCAAGGTGCTTGTCCTTACATCTCTTGGGAATTCAGACAATGGAGAGCGGTTTCCATTTATTTCACTCCTAACTGAGAATTGCAGCCACCTACTTTATTTTATTTTATTATTTTAAAAAGACTTTATCTGTTTATTTTTAGAGAGAGGGGAAGGGAGGGAGAAAGAGAGGGAGAGAAACATCAATGTGTGGTTACCTCTTGCATGGCCCCCACTGGGGACCTGGCCCACAACCCAGGCATGTGCACTGACTGGGAATCAAACCAGTGACCCTTTGGTCCACAGCCCATGCTCAATCCACTGAGCTACACCAGCCAGGGCTTGCAGCCACCTACTTTAATGTGGGTCAGTCTTCTGTTAGACTTTCTAAACTTTGTGAATGCCAGGCATTGACTTCTGTGTTTCTTGCCTCATGACCCCATCCGAAATTGTTTTCAACTTCACCGTCAGTTTACTTTGGATCATCAAATGAAAAAATGTCTCTGGATGATTTGTTGACCTCTCTTACTATGCTATCAGCTTTTCAATGCTCTGTGATAGAGGGCTATTAATTTCTCCCTGTAGCTGAATCAGTTTTTCTTTATATATTTTATGTATAAGTGTTTGCAATAATATAGCTTCTTGATGAATAGTCATTTCATAATTTTTGTGATGACTCTCTATTCCTAATGATGTTTTGAAAGTTAAAGTCTCTTTTGTTTGTTTGCTTTTAGTATCCCTTCCAGGTGGAAATTTCGAGAGTCAGTGTGTGATTTCCCACATTCTCTTTTGCCTGTGTTGGGAACTGTGGAAGGAAAGTTCCAGGTGGTGACTGCTCTGTCAGCCTGGGTCCTGGTGTGAAAGAACAAATCAACAGGAAACTGAGATTACCCAGCTGGTTGGCAAAGAACATGCGGCAAGAATAACAAATAAACCTTGTTTTAAATTACTAAGGTTTGGGTGTTGTTTGTCACTGACTGACAACAGAACTATTGTGCTAATACCTCAACAATGAGGACTGTATAATATCCTCATTGTACAATCATGGAAGACACTTCCCACCTGGCTCCCTGATTTCACTGCAGCCCCAGGTGTTCTCAACAGGGTCCATCCCCATCACATACATTTCTATGAATGGTCCTGCTCTCTCTGAGCTCTGGCCTTCTGCCTACACTGTTAACTTCACCTGGAATGCTTTTCCCCCACCCACCCTCCATGGGACTGACTCTTACTCATCCTTCAGGTCTCAGTTTAGTACCCATAGCAGATGCTGCTGATGCCTACCCAAATCTCCTTTAGGAACTGGTGCACCCAGTGTCAAGCTGCTGGGGGCATTGGCTTCTAATAGGGCATTAGCCTTCTCCTATTTTTAGCCAATCCCCCACCACCTTCCCATAGCCCAATAGTTCCTCCTTCCCTCAGTGGCAGCCGGCAGCCAAGGGCTGCTTGACATAGCAGGTGGGTATAAAAGTCTGGCCCCCTTGAATTGAGGTGAGACCAACTTCATGGTGCACTTAATATGTATGAGTTTTCCTGGAACTAGCCAGCCCAAGCTGACCTACTGACTAACCTCACACACATGGACGAGCTAAGCCAACATCAGCAGAGCCCTGTCCAGACCAGAACTTCCCAGGAGAACAATGAACTAAATAAGGTTATTTTAAGCTGAAGGTAGTCTCTATTTGTTTTTATTCCCCTGCCCCATGTTCTTCCCTTACTCCCTTCCTTCTTAGAGCAGCCCCTCTATAAAGCACATGTGTCCAAACCCTGGTTTTAGGTTCTGCTGTAAGACAGAGTCCCTGGCTGCCTGGGTCTCGGCTGTGAACCCCGCCTCCCACCCTGGGCTCTCCTGTCCTGTGCAGCCCCTAAGATTGCGTTGAATGTGTCTGTTTACTGCTCCCTCACTGTAAACCTCTTGTAGTCATGGGCCACATTTTTATTCTTATTGCTATTGATAGTAGCTCTATACTTTCAAAAAAAGTGATTGACAGAGGGTGTTGTGAAGCAGTTACTATTTTGTCCTCAATGCCTAGCCTGTGTTAGGTACTCACTAGTAGTTCAATGAATGAATGGATGAATGAATGCATGGATGAATGAAGGGTGTCCTGGATTTAACAAAGACATGGAGGCTACAGGCACTTTTGTAGAGCATTTTTAGAGATTTGAACATTTTCATAAAGAATGGAGCTTGAAGACTTTTCAGGTTCAAAGACCAAGGACTTAAGTGATAGGACATCTGAAATGAAGAGGGGGCCATTCCAACCTATAAAAAAGTCATGGGAGCAGGAAATGGCAGGATTCTGTTACCAAGAGAAAGAGGAGCAGCTGAGACTAGTATGATGTTGAAGGGTGCTGCTCAGTGAGAAGGGACTGAAAGTTTGGTTCACTCCCGCTGGTACAGTTTTTGCATTCTATATGTTACTATACAGGCACTGAATCTTTTACACCTCAGTGAGGAGTTAATTATTCTCAAAAGCATTTGAAAATCAGAGATAGCCCTGGCTGATGTGGCTCAGTGGACTGAGTGCCAGCCTGCAAACCAAAGGGTGGCTGGTTTGATTCCTAGTCAGGGCACATGCCTGGGTTGCAGGCCAGGTCTGGTCCCCAGTGCGGGTTGTGTGAGAGGCAACCACACAGTGATGTTTCTCTCCCTGTCCTTCTCCTTCCCTTCCCCTCTGTCTAAAATAAATAAATAAAACATTAAACAAAAAAAAGACAAGAAAAGAAAAGAAAACCAGAGAGAGATGGTTCCTTCCTACCTATTAAGAGGAAAAAGTTTGGTGTTCAGAGTAGGGGAAAAAAACCCCAGATTATTCTTTCTATCTTCCACTTCTGTCTTCCTGAACAACCAGAGTTCCATATTTAAGCAGATTGGCCCCTGGAGAGTTTGTGATGAGTCTGCAATGACCTAAGGACAGTCCTGAAAAATGTGTTCCAAGAAATTCTGCCTGTCATCAGCTTATCAGGCGATCGCACAATATTTTAATGGAAAGGTAGAACTAGTCTTCTGCCCAACTGTCTTCCATCCTGCTCTTCTTTCCTGTGGATACGCAGGTCCTCAGATAGAGCAGGTCCTCAAATAATGCCACGTTGTTCACCATCATTTCGTTACGACGCTGATCTTGTTTATATCCATTAGCCTGTGGTAACATTGGTTTCATTATACGTTGTTTCGCCACACTTCCCAGAACCCACACAACAAAGGTTCGGCGAGGACTTACCGTACTGCAAAAATCCCATCTGGTGGAAAGACTGGCATTTGGGTTCTAAGCAATTTCAATTTTAGAATACCAAACCATGAAAGCCTCCTGCGGGGCTTTGGAAATGGTCCAAGGACATCTGACCCACTACAGATGAACTCTTTGCTGTGGTTTCTCAGGTCCTTTACCGTGTGCGTTCTTTGCAACTGGGTGTTGCTGACTCCCCAGCATGGCAGGGATTGGACAGAGGAGCGCCGTCACCCACAAGGCACGTCGTGAGGTTCTCACCTCCCAAGGGCTGGAGTGGACAGACGTCAGCCTGCAGTGCCTGTCTGTCCACTCCCAGTCCCCTTAGCCCCTCTCACGGCTGGGAAGAGCTCCTTTTGGAGGAAAACCCAGAGTCACCATTTGACTTCTCAACTACAATTTCATGTAAAGCCTCTCTAGTCACTTCGTTCAGAGAATTCGGTCATGAAACTCTCCGGCTAAGTTCCTGGGGAAATTTGCTGAGTGTCAAAGAACAAATTAAAGTGGAAGAGAGGCTGGGCTCTACAAGGGTGGTTTTGTGAGAGAAGAGGGCCCGGACTTGGGAGCAAGCCATTTTCCTGTTTGGGGGTTCCCCACTCCCTGCCCTGTGTCCACGGGGGCCCCACCCGTACAGGCCATTCCGCTCTCCTCACCCCCATGTCTCATAGGTCACTCACTCACCAAAACCGCAGCTCACATCTGGCCTGGTGGAAGCCAGGCAGTGGGGCTGAAAATATCATTCCTCTGTGTTTTGAGTTTTCTCAAATGGAATACAAAACTTGTTTCCTTGCAGCCCCATCAATCAAGGTAGCCTGCCTATGGGAAGATTTGGAGGCAAGAGCCTCAGTTTTGGCCCTCCCAATTTTGGCTAAATCACAATCCTTCCTACCTCTCACTTTCCTAAACGGCAAATTGGGCTGCATATCACCTGCCCTATTTCTTTAAAAGGTTTTTATAAACACTCAGTGAGACCCTGGCTGGGTAGTTTAGTTGGTTAGAGTTTCATCCCGATACAGTAAGGCTGCAGGTTTGATCCCGGGGCAGGGATCAACCAGTGAACGCATAAATAAGTGGAACAACAAATCGATATTTCTCTCTCTCCCACTCTTCCTCTTTCTCTCTAAAATCAATCAATATAACCTAAAAAAAGAGACTCAATGACATATACCATATGCAAAATTAAATGTTGAAAGTATTTTACAAATGTTATTTATTATTTTTTAGCATCATCACAGGAAAAAGCCACATGGAGATGCTTCAGCTGACAGACCCAGTCTGAGCTCACACTTCCAGTCGGCCCAGGTGGAATGCCAGACACGCAAGTGGAGGAGCCCCCGGATGACTCCAGTAGCCAGCAGAGGCCCAGATATCACAGGACAAACACAAGCCCCTCTGCCTGTGCCTGTGGAATTCCAGCCCGGAGCCATCACAAAACAGCTGTTTCATGTCACATTTTATGCAAATGTGTTGAGGTGGTTTGATATGCAGCACAGACATCCACCCAAACAACACACAGTGATGAGAAATGCCCTTTGGGCTAGGAAGTCAGCATGTGGGCGCTGGAAAGTCGCTTAAGTTTTGAGGACAAGGAACAGAGGCTTTAAGGAGGTGGAGCAGTGAGGTCTCTGAAGTCCAAACTTCATCTCCAGTCTTTCCCGGAGGCTCAGGCTGTCCCCGGCAATGTCAGGTTACTGTCCTGGCCTCATGGGACGATGCCCCTCCCCCTTTCTGTGCAACCTCCTCCTCCATCTTCCAGCCTGTGTCCATGCATTATAGTGGACTGTCTCCTTCACCTTTGCATCCTTAGCCAGCACGGTGGCTGGTCAGGAGAGGAACCAAGTTGTTGAACCGAACAGAAAGGGATGCAGGAAAAGGGTGGTGTGTCCTGGGGGGTATTTCTTCTCCGCCTGTCCCTCAGGGGTCCACATGGGCCTTACCCACTTCGCTGGAGGAATGCGAGGGGAAAGCATCGCATTAGCATTCATGCAGTCAGTACCTACTATGTGGCTAGGGCCGTGTCGGGTGCTTTCACGATTGCTGTACTTGGTTAAAACCCCCCACAAGGCAGAAACCACACTCAGGAGATGAGGAAATTGAGGCTTGTCGGTGAACCAGCTACTTGAGATCACGCCACTGGTAAGTGATGGAATGGGAGCAGGAGCCCATGTCTGCCCCGAGTCTGTTCTGGTTCCCCTGGGGAGTCCGTGCTGCTGGCTGGGGAGTACAGGGGACTGAGGCTTGTGGGAGGCTTCCTCACGCGTGGGAAATCCCCCCAGAGGGTTAGTAGAGCAACTGTCTAGTGGGTAATCTGTGCAGAATCTTCACTGGGCCTTTACAGGCAACCAGACGGCTGCTGGGTGTCCAGTTAACAAACCCCGGGGCCAGAAGGCTGGAAGGCAGTGGCCAAGCCGGAAAGTTGTGCTCAGTCAGATCAAGAGCAGAGGCTGGGCTTGAACTCAGAACCACCCACTCCAACGACGCGGACACTGAGCGGACTTTCCTCACGGCCCATGAGCTTGGTCCCCACTGGCTGTCTTTTCTACCACAGACCAGACAGAATCCCTCATCCTGACTGAAAAAGGGATTTCAGAAAATGACTTTTTTTTTTCTTGTGCGGCAAGAAACAAAGACCATAGAAGATCATTTCCTGTTTGTGTCATCTGACGGCAGATGTATTGCTTGTTGGGGAAACAATAAAAAAAAAAAAACCCAAACTCAGATTAGTGGCAAACAATTTCCTTCTTTTTTTTTTTTAAAAAAGATCCAGCTTTCTTTTCTTTTTTTTCTCGTTTTTTTTTTTTAAAGATTTTATTTATTACTTTTAGAGAGAGAGGAGAGGGAGATAGAGAGAGAGAAACATCAATGTGCGGTTGCTGGGGGCCGTGGCCTGCAACCCAGGCATGTGCCCTGACTGGGAATCGAACCTGCGACACTTTGGTTCACAGCCCACGCTCAATCCACTGAGCTATGCCAGCCAGGAACAATTTCCTTTTGAACAAACTGGATCTGCTGAGATGCAAAGGCAGACAGAGGCAAAGGGACAAAAAGTGAGAGACCGTGAACATCCTGAGGTGCAGCAGGGAGCAGAGAGGACAGGAGAAGGGGCGGGAGCTCCGGGATGGACCGGGCTCTGCTGAGGGCCACTAGGCTGCTGTTTGGTGACTCGTAAGCCCCAAGAGAGATGTTCTGAAATTGTTTGGCAGTTTTTTCAAAAGTTCAACATACATTTACCATATGACTAAACAATTCCACCGCGAGGTATCTACCCAAGGGAAAGGACAACATATGATCACACGAAGAACTGTGCGTGGATGTTCAGGTCAGCATTATTCCCAGTAGTTCAAAACAGGAAACAGTTCAAACGTTCATCAACTGACAGATGGGTGGACAAAACATAGCATGTCCACACAATGGCATACTCCTCAGCAATAAAAGGAACACGTTCTTTGTCTTGGCCAGTGTGGCTCAGTTGGTTGGAGTGTCATCCCATACACCAAAAGGTTGGGGGTTCGATTCCAGGTCAGGGCACATGCCTGGGTTGCAGGTTCAATCCCCAGTTGGGTCATATGTGGGAGACAACCAATTGATGTTTTGTTTTCTCTCTCTCCCCTGCCCTTCCCCCCTCTCTCAAATCAATAAACATATTTTTAAAAAAATTTAAAAAGGAACACATTTTTGAACATGCTACAACACAGATAATCCTCAAACATACTATGCTAAGTGAATGAAGTCAGACACAGAAGACTACCTACTGCTTCCCAGGGGGAGGGGCATGTTTTAAAACTGGACTGTGGAGATGGCCGCACCACTGTATACATGCAGTATAACTCAGCAACATGGGCGTACCTTAATATGGGTGAGTGTTATGGTATGCAAATTATGCTTCTCTAAAGCTGTTTTAAAACACAATGTTCTGCAGCCTGGGATGCATATAACCAACGGTACAAAGGAAAAGGCTGCGATATTCACCGCAAGGATGACTGAGAATACGGCAATGTTCCCAGATCCTCAGTGTGGTGGCTGGGTTAGCACAAGCCTGCTGAGAAAGTCCTGGAATATTAAAGTCAGCTTGGAGACAAAGTTAATATAAAAGATTTGCACAGCAGTCAATGGAGGTACTGCCTTTCCTATTTTCTTTCTTATTTTTAAATCATTGTTCAAGTGGTTTTCTCTCCTTTACCCCCAACCCAGCCCACTCGCCCATCCCTCCCCACCTCCCTCCCATTTCCATCCTCCCTAGTTTTTGTCCATGTGTCCTTTATATTTGTTCCTGTAAACCCTTCCCATTCTCCCCTGAAATTCTCCTGAGATTCCCTCCTTCTCCCCTCTGGTCACTGTCAGCCTGTTCTCTATTTCAGTGTCTTTGGTTATATTTTGCTTATTTGTTTTGTTGTTTAGGTTCCTGTTAAAGGTGAGATCATATGGTATTTGTCTTTCACTGCCTGGCTTATTTCGCTTAGCATAATGCTTTCCAGCTCCATCCATGATGTTGCAAAGGGTAGGAGCTCCTTCTTTCTTTCTGCTGCATAGAATTCCATTGTGTAAATGTACCACAGTTTTTTGATCCATTCATTTACTGATGGGCACCTAGGTTGCTTCCAGCGTTTGACTATTGTAAATTGTGCTGCTATGAACATTGGGGATGCATAGGTTCTTTTGGATTGATGTTTCAGGGTTCTTAGGATATAATCCCAGCAGTGGAATTGCTGGGTCAAAAGGCAGATCCATTTTTAGTTTTCTGAGGAAGTTTCATACTGTTTTCCATAGTGGTTGTACTGCCTTTACTATTTCCAAAGGCAGCATCCATACACAGAGTTCAGAAATCAGGAGGGGTAAAAGGCACATCACGTTTTGAGAATGAACCTGTAGAAGGTGAACATACGCCCCTCAGAGGAAGCCTAGAGAGTTGATGGGTTGGGAGCAGAGTCTGGGGTGGTACTATTTATGTATTAACATCCTGTTTTCCAGAACACGACACCCTGGAAAAGGGCGGGCATGTGCTGTAGAAAGGGGGAGAATCCAAAAGATTGCCTCTCTCTGACACCACCACACTCTGGCTTTGGGTGGGCACAGACCAGATTAGAACCCAACTCCACCTCTCGCTGAAGCTTGAAATGGTTTCATCTGTAGAATGGGCTCTCTGCTGCTGGCCTCACAGTGTGGCTCTGAGGGTCAGACAGGAAAATGGACATGCACCCTCAACCAGGTGGTCCTGCTTCACTGCCTGCATCCTCTGGAGATGCTGCGCTGGCCTCTTAGGCGAGGTGCAGTACCTACGCACAGAATGTTTTAAAAGGAATCATCTCACGTTTCTTTCCAAAGCTTACCACTGTGCACAGCTGTTGAGCATCACTTTACACATTTTTGATAACTTAGCAGTGGAAGGGAGAGTAATGAAATGAGGCCTGGGTCCATGCAGGCCCTCTTCAGCCTGTGGGACACCTGAACATCACATGATGCAGGACGTTGAGAAAAATGTGCTATGGAAAATAGTCCTACGTCAAGTTCCAGTCTCGGTGTGCTTCAACTCCTGCAGCCAGCGCAGCTGGTCTGAGAACTCCCTGTCAACTCCCCGATCTTCACTCCTAATGTCTGTGAGAGGGGGAAAATATACTACCATGGAAACACGGTGTAGGTTAGCATAAAAATCTTTCCTTTCTCCCTCCTTAAAAAAAAAAGTATATCTTCTCTGTAACAGGTTTAAAACACAGGTAAGCAAAAAAGAAAAAGTGAGCAATCTCTCAAACAGCACCCAGATAGGGTCACGTGAATGTTTTTGTTGATGTTGTTCCAATCCTTTCCTATGGGAACGTAAGCCCATGTTGATATATTACGTCCGAAATGTGTGTCTGGATGCTAGAGCCAGACGACCTGGGTTCGAACCCTGTCTCTACCACTTACAGCTGTGTGTCCTGGTAAATCGGGGAAGATGGCAATCCTTGTGAGGGACGAGTGTACTAAATATATAATATGCAGAGAACTGGGTGGGGTATAGCACAGTGTGCAATGACAGAGAGCTCCCGCCCTGGGCAAGGCACGAGTATCATACAACACCTTGCACGGACGTAGCATATGCACTCATGTGTATGTGTGATTACTGACATGTGTGAAGGCCTGTGTTAAGCATGTGGAGAGATGCAGTTGCTACATCGGAACATACAAAATGGGTTCAAACTTCAAATAGGGATCAGAAAAGTGGCAGTCCACTAGATCAAACCAAGATGATTTTCCATGCCTTTGAACCTCGAGTGAGTGAAGTGGCTTCTCCAGCCCACTCAAGTCTAGTTATGATCTAAATCAGAACCATAACTTAATACCTGCTCAACGTCAAAAACAGTAACCTTATGAATGCAAAATTTATTTTTAAAAAAGACAACATGATTCTTCCAGAATAAAAATCAGAAAACACCTCGAAAGCTTCCGTTCCAACTCTGCAGATGCACCCGGGTGCTCCTGTGCTACCGCCCCCACCCCTCACAGGGCTCCTCGGTGGGGCGGGGTCAGTCACTGCGAAGTGGCAGGGAGGCCTCAGGTGAAAATGCACAAGCTAAATCTCTTTTCCGACCAAAGTCTCCAGTGAATGTTGCCAGTGCAAGGGGACATGGGAGGTGTGTGACAGGCTGGCGCTGCAAAGAATCACAGGTTTGCACCATGTTCCTGTCAGGAGTCTGGGTCAGGCAGGTCTTGAAAGAGAGGGTTGTAGGTCACAGCTGCACTGAAAACCGGCTTGTCCACGAACTCCACAGCGCACGGTTCTAGGGGGCTGTCACCGCAGGGTGCGCGTTCCAGTTCCAGCACTACAATGGTGTTTGGGCCTGATGTCACCAGGATGTGCTGTGGCACAAACAAGGTCATCTGGGGCCCCCGTGCTGGCCAGTAGCGACCGAGGTTGAAGCCATTAATCCACACCTGACCCTGGAGAGAGACAGAAAGAGAGAAACCATCAACCCCAGCTGCAGGGATCCTGAGGAACAGGAGCGCCTTGATGCCCAGACACGCCAGCAGCCGCAGAGGCAGGAAATGCCCCCGCGCAGGCACGCTCTGCCACAGCCGAGGCCAGCCCGGGGTCCAGCATTCTGCGGGGATGACTGGCCACGTCGGGCAGGGGCTGGGTGGGAGAAACAACAAGTTGCCTCAAATGCCCAGTCCCACTTCAGGAAAATGCGTGTTTGGTCCCTCTGCCTGGCTTTGGCGGTCACACGTCAGTGCTGGACAGCACTGTGGCAGCTTTGCCAAGTGTCTGAAGTTCATCCTGGGTCCTGGAGGACTGCCTGTCTCCACAGACCAGCCTCTCCCTGACGCTTCAGTGCAGAGACAATGACAAATGGCCTCCTCAAGGAGGTGAGCTTTCCTTCTTTGTGCCCTGCTCCTAGAGGCGGGTCCTGACCACACTGTTGTCGCTGTGCACAAGGTGAGCACAGGGCCTGCAGCCTGAGAACACACAGGCCTCAGAGGCTGTGCCCAAACAACCCCTCCAGAAGGATGTGGGGGTGGTAGGGGGAGAGACAGGGGCCGCCCACTTGGGTGTCTGTATTACTGGTTTTCGCACCAGCATCAGGGTGAGAGCAGTGCGCTTGCTTCAAGAAGCAGAGGGGACCCTACGGGCTGCAAAGGCAATTTCTGTGAACAGGAGAAGCCGCTTCCGCTACAAAGCTGAGAGCAGAGGAGAACCTCCTGAAGGAGAGCACCGACGGTTGGGTGTGTCCACGCGGCCTCTCCGCAGGTGCTAGCATCCGCTCAGAGGGTGGGACGCAGCTGCTGGCTGGAGAGATGGAACATTCTATCACAAAGAAAGAGAGCAAAGGAGGGGCGATCACGCACAGGAGAGAGAGAAGGGAAGAATATGTAGGAGAAGAAAGAAGGAAGGAATAAAGGGAGAAAGGAGGGAGGGAGGGAGGGAGAAATAAAGAAATTCCTCCCCACAGTGGTCCAAATACACACGGTGCCCCACTTAGGGTGGTTCAACTTACGATTTTTCGACTTTATGAATTGTGCTAAAGCAATGCATGTCATAAATTGCATAAGATGTTATCCTAAAATAGGCTTTGTGTTAGATGATTTTGCCCAGCTGTAGGCTAATGTGAGTGTTCTGAGCACATGTAAGAGGCTAGGCTAAGCCACGCTGTTCGGTAGGGCAGGTATTCTAAATGCATTTTCAACGTACAAGATTTTCAACTCATGATGGGTTTATTGGGGTGTAACCCCAATGTAAGTCGAGGAGCATCTGTAATGGGGGAGGGGGAAACCCTAGAGGAGGCCCGACTGTCACCTGCTGAGCCCTGATACCTAGCATGCTCCTTGTCACAGCTGTGGTCCCTTACCTTACAGCTGCTTAGTTGCTCAGCTTGGGGTATTGTTTTCAGCTTCCAGGGATCCCCTTTATTCCAGCTCCCTCTGCATTTCCTAGCTGGGTTCAAAGCTGAGTCCCACCACTTCCTGGCTGTCTGACGTTGGGCAGGTCCCAGCTCACGCCAGCAACCGGGGACACAGAGGACAGGAGGACGCAGAGCATGCTAGCTAAGGGCCAGCCCCGGGGAAGTGCTCGGTGAGCTGTGGCTCTCCTCACACGATGCGATGAAACAACCTGGGCCTTCCCGTACCCACAAAAGCTGGCCGCTGATTAAAAACCGCCTATCGTTTGGATTCAGTCATTTAGAAAAAGGATGACAGTTTCACAGTACCCAGAACCACTTTACTCTTGTTTTTTCGAACCACGGGACACGTTATCTTGATCCATCCTGAAAGGAGGTACAATGACAGCTTTACCAGGTTTTTATCAGTTTGACATCTGCCGGCGCCTTGTTTTCACAGGATTAACGAACAGCAACATCACTTTTGTGGTCAAGGGGGGAGATGCGTTCAGAGGTAGACTAGCAGTGGAGGGGGGGGTGGGGAGGAGGGTTCTGTGAGCCGCCCACGAGGAATGGCTTGTGCGCCATGGACGCCACACACTGTGTTCCCGGCAAGGGCCAAACCAACTCTTGAACCAAGAGTGAGGTGAAGAACATTGAGGTTTGGTTCCTTCTCCCTCACAGCTCTTGAGTTGAGTCATACTCCCCTGGAAGACTGGCAACCATTTCCCTAAATCCCCTCCACCCGACGGTTCTGGGCCAGAGTTGGCCGAAAGAGGACCTCGAGCTTGGGAAGCAGCAGGCAAGCAGCAGCCCTTGAGCTTGAGGGTTGTCACGGCTGCGCCCAGCACTGGCAGGACCTTGGTCTCCTCTGCTCCATGCCCAGCTCATCTTCATGAAGGCTGTTCTGCTGACCAACAGTGCAGCAGCTTCCCAGGGCACCAGTCCCACAGCCTTCCCCGTGAGCTCCCTCACGTGCCACTTGGGTGGCCGGACTTGCTCCTGGGAGTCCCCGGAGGTGCCGACTTGCCCAGTGCAGGTGGATCAGTCAGTGTTCCCCTTCTGATGCTCTGTCCGTTCTTCCAAACTCCAACTCCCGGTGAAGAGTCCCGGTGGCCCCACTCCCCAGACTGCACTGTGACCGACAGACACAACCCCAAACCATTGCTTCTAGTTATTGATCAAAGTTGATACTATCTTTCTCCTCATCACTCCCTTAATTCTGGACACCGCATATTCTGTTCCGGTTGTTCTTTCCCTCCCCAACATTATCACCTTCTGCCCACTGGGAGCCCCCAGCAGCAGCCATACGGACTCTGGCTGCTTGGACTCTGACTCACCCCCATGACTCCCCCATTCGAGAACTCATGCCTCTCACCTTCCCTCCAACATTCCCCAAATCCACGGTCATGTCTTCCTGGGCCTCGGTTAGCTCTCCAGAGCTAGGAGCTTCTTCAGGACAAAATTTCCCTTCACATGCAGCTTTTAAACAAGGGGCAGTCAATGCAATTTATGGCAGTTGGGTTGCCCTTCCAAGAGCGAGAGGAATGACGAATTTGGAAAGAGCAGGTTGTAGGCACACAGCCCACAGGCATCGCTGTTCAACAGGACTTTCTGTGCCCATGGGATGTCCCGTGCGGCCCAACAGAGTAGCTGTGAGCACCTGCAATGTGGCTGGTGCAAAGAAGGAATGGAATTTTCTCTTTCAATTGAAACGCAAATAGCCACATGTAGCTAGTGGCTACCGTAAGGCTGAGGCAGGGTGAAGCGCCTGTAATTTCACCTTCAGACCACAGTCTCTCCGCTTCTCCCCAGCCTCACAGCCGGCCCTCCGGAGCAAGTCGTCCCCACTGCTTCCCGAGAGGCCCACAGCATCCTTGTAGGCCTCCTGGGACCCCAGGCTCCACACGGCAGCTGAGTGAGATGCAGGTGATTTTCACCTCTGTACTGTGGCCCACAGACCCACGCCTTGCTCCTCTCCGCCCTGCCTCTTCCACTCGGCCCCTTGCTCACTCAGCTCCCCGCGGAACTTGCCCCCATTCCTTTAACACGCCAACTATTCCTCATGATGGGTCCCCAGACAGGAAGCCTCCTGACGGCTCAGGTCTCAAACCCATGGTCACCGTCTTTGGTACTGGGCCTTCCGCTCCAAGTCCCTCACCACCCCTTTAATCTCTTCATTTTTTCCTAGTTTTCGTCATTGTTTGAGGTTCATATCATTTGTTTGATTACTGATTTATCAGCTATTTCCAGCACGGGCTCTATGAAAGGAAGGCTTTGCCCGTCTTGTCCGAGGCGAGGCTCTCAGCACACAGCAGAGTGATATTAAGTATACACCTAGCGCACTCATCCGATAATACTGGTTGGTCTGCCTGAGAAAAGATTCACCTATGAGCTGACACAAAGCCCTACTGAAAAAATACTTTGTGTTTGTTTCTCTGATCTGCTTAAGAGTTTTATTTTATTATTTTTTTTAGTACGGTATTCATTTTCAGAGAGAGGGGAAGAGGGAAAGAGAGGGAGAGAAACATCGATGTGTGAGAGAAACATCAATGGGTGGTTGCCTCTCACACACACCTTACTAAGGACCTGGCCTGCAACCCAAGCACGTGCCCTGACTGGGGATCAAACCAGCGACCTTTCCGTTCACAGGCCGGTGCTCAATCCACTGAGCCACACCAGCCAGGGCAAGAGTTCTAGAGAACACTGTTTACTGGAAGAAGAATGAAATATTTGCACTCCTCCTTGATTAGCACGGTCATTTAAAAAAGAATATATACACTCCGACTTTTGATTCTCTTAAGAAATCATGCTGAAGTTATTGGTGGGAGGGCGAGGAAGCACATGCTGGTAAAGGCCATGTAAAAGTAGACAGACACACTCTGAATTCACAGGGTGAGCGCCGTGGGGGCCACGCAGTGGCTTTTGGGGCTTCCTGGGGCTGTCCCAGCTAATAGTCTCATGACGACGCCTGACTTTCTCTGACCATGGCTTGACACTTGACAGGCTTCTTCCCACTCTTTGCTATTATTACTAAGGTGATAATAGTATAAATGTTCGGTTCCAGGAAATGCTTGACCTATTTAATTAATCAGACAGATGTGTCTGTTTTAAGTTTTCTAGAAAAGTCAGTCCTTTCACACGTTCCAATGCCGGTTTAAGTCACAGTTTAAAATTCTTAAAAATTTGGCTGAGTTTTATTAAAAACAAGAAATTCGGGCTCAACGTCGATTTGATCATATTCTGAAAGAAGGCACTGAGACACTTGGGGAACTTCAAATCAAAAGACAGCGGTCCATTTCTCAAGGTTAAAGGGCTCTTATCACACACAATTCCTGGGCAATTGTGATGCTAACTTGGGAGAAAGAAAAGAAAAACAGAATTTTTTTTTAGAAAGGTAAAACAGTGAAGGGCTTGCTTAGATAAGATGTTAGATAAGTCTCACTGCAGTACCCAGGAGGAAATGAATTCTTCCCCCAGCCCAAAGGGGTCTGTAGCTGATGCACAACCCACTCCTTTGCTTCCTCTTTGATCCACAGCACCAGAGTGAAAACATTTTTATGGTTTCTCTGTATAGCACTGAAGCCATGAAAACCTAAAATATTAGCATAAAAAATGAATCACTTCTTCCCCTCATCGAACCCCAAATGTAAATTCCTTTTCTTTGCAATTTGAAAAAGTTCCATTATTTCTTGATTTTTAAAAAAGATTTTATCTATTTATTTTTAGAGAGAGGGGAAGGGAGGGAGAATGAGAGGGAGAGAAACATCAATGTGTGGTTGCCTCTCAAGTACCCCCCACTGGGGACCCAGCCTGCAACCCAGACACGTGCCCCGACTGGGAATCGAACCTGCGACCCATTGGTCACAGGCTGGCACTCAACCCACTGAGCCACACCAGCCGGGGCCATTTCTTGATTTTGTGAATGGAGTACTTTGCTTAACACTAGTCACCACAGCACCTCACATATGAACAAAGCTAAGAGCTGGTGAGCGAAAACTGCCTCCGGGCAGCCATATATTTGTTATGAAGTCCATGCACTAAAGACTAGAGGTGCCCTCCTTCACTCAGAGCCGGCTTACTCCTGCTCACACACAATTCAAGTTTTGTCACTAAATTGATGCATATGTAGAGAAAGCAGCCTGATTATCTAGTTTCCAAGTTCACAGGACTTGCGACAAGAAACAACAAATTTAGATGGAAATGGTAGGGGGGAAGAACAAGTGTAAATCAGTCCAGAAAAGTTTAAAAATCACCTCAAATTCAGAATGAAAGTAGGGCCGAACGGTACTAAGACCTGTGGCAGATTGCAAAATGCCTGCAATTCTTTGCAGCTCCCCCTTATCAGGGGGCAGAATCTGTCTCTCCATCCCTTGGAGGGAGATGGTGTAATGACTTGTGTTGGCCAAAGAACACGGAATAAGTGACACGCAAATGAGGACTTGAACCTTAAGAAGCTTCACACACCTGTATTCTTTCTTTGAACCCTGCCAGTCACCACGTGGAGGAGAGCCTCAGCTAGCTTGCTGGGTGATAAGAGAGATGGCCCAGTCTTCTCCATACCCTCAGCAGACAGCCAGTTAGCTAACACCTAGGAGCAGAGCTCCCTCCCTGACTAGAAGGACACGCCCACGGAGGCCCGCAGAAGAACCGCCCATTCTGGCAACACTCAAAAAGACCAGCTGGCCCAGGCTGGTGTGGCTCAGTGGGTTGAGCACCAGCCTGTGAACCCTGAAGGTCGCGGGTTTGAGTCCCAGTCAGGGCACATGCCTGGGTTGTGGGCCAGGTAAGATGTCTCTGTCTCTCTCTTTCTCCCTCCCTTCTCCTCTCTCTAAAAACAAATGAAAAATAAATAAATAAATAAAATCTTTAAAAAAAATAAGGGGAATAAATGGGTGTTTTAAACCATGAAAACTGGATGGCTTGCCGGAATCTGCGTGTCCAGTGACCACGATGGTGCTGTGAGTCCTCTCCTTTCCCTCTCTGGCTGTGATCCAGTGGTGCTTTTCATGACGCCTGTGTTCTGGTGGCAAACCCGTTGCCAAAACCCAGTCAGTTCCTCTTCCACTAATCAGTCGCCAGGTCTCATGAGGGCTCCCTCAGTGTGTTTGTGCCCCTCTCAGGGCTGCTGTGAATGACTTGACTGACAGGACATGTGTGAGCACTCAGCACAGTGACTGGCATGCAGTGAGCTCTCAATGACATGGCTGTTACTATTACTGTCCCCAGTAGGACCCCCTGCCCTCCACCCCCACTGTGACATTAAGGCCCCAGCTGCAACCTTTCTCCCCGGACCACTTCTCCAGGAGAAAAGCAGTTGCAGGGGTAATGAGGAGGAACAGTTCTGTTTTATATGTATCAGGCTGAAGGTGCTTAGGAGACCTCCAATGATAGGCGGTTGGACGTTTTGCTCCGGGTCCTCAAACGTGCGGAGCTGGGTGTTACCAGAACATCTGTGGGGCTGATATCCCTTGAAAGTGTAAGAAGGGGGCCCAGAGTCAAGCCCTGAGATCTGAAACATGGAAACTGAAAGAGGTGCCCAAGAAGGAACAAATTGGGGGAAGAAAAACCAAGAGAAGTGTGGCCACAAAAGCCAGGAGAAGCATTTCAAGGGAGGGAGTGGTTACTCATGTCAGATGTCACATGCCGAGAGGTCAAGGCCTGAGAAATATCTGGGGACATACTATCACGTAGGCGCTGGTGGCCTTGGCAGGGACAGCTTCAGAGTTAGTTCTACTGGTTGTGACCTGTTCCTAATAGTGGCACACCTGGGACAGGTTCTTCACCTCGGCAGTCCCCCAACGAGCACTGAACACCTTCCTGTAACCTACATTAAACCCACCGCCGGATGTACACAGACTCCTAAAGACTGACAGGCTTTCTATAGGAATGGCCGAAGGTCTGAAAACATAGATGATGTTATTTCATTGTACTGAATGCAGCTTTGTTTATTATTTTGCTATGTTTCCAGATTTTATGGCCACCTCTTGGACTGATGGCCAAGAATGGATGGATAGCTTCTCTTGACTGAGGAGTAAGTGCCTGAGACTGAACATGCTGGAAACAGAGCTCCCGACCCTTCGCCAGCTCCCCCCAGCTTCCCCCGCCTTGGACACTGACAGCCCCACCCCTCCGACTCCGGAGTCTCCTCCTTCACTCGTTTTCTCCACCACCACCACAGCTAATCCTTCAGCAAATCTTGCTTTTTCCTTTTTTAAATTTTTATCTATTGATGTGTGTTTGTGTGTGTGTATGTGTGTGTGAGAGAGAGAGAGAAAGAGAGAGAGAGAGAGATTAATTCATTGCTCAACCCATCCATGCATTCATTGGTCGACTCCTGACTGCACCCCGACCGGGGACCGAGCCCTCAATCCTGGCATGCTGGGATGGCACTCCAACCAACTGAGCTACCCAGCCAGGGTTGCCTTTTCTTTTCTGTACAGATCTTGTACTTCTCTCCATCTGCTGCCACCCAAGTTTGTGATTTCTTACAGGATGACTACAGTAACAATTAGGAAGAAAATAAATGTGCTGTTTCCCCAGCAGCACTGTTCTTGTCTACCACGTTTACACATTCCACAGTCGGGCCTCAAGCACTTCCCCGGGTACCTGCTGTACACGGTGGCCCTATCCATTCACACACTCTGAGGCTTAAAGCCTCCCCAGTTCTGCAAAGTTCTCAAGGTCTTGTCCAGGCTCCTTGGTCCACGAGACCACAAAACCATCTTTTCAACTTCATTTGCTGCCACGTCACACCGCACTCTCTCTGAGATGTTTTTTTTTTTTTTGACCTTGACAGCTCTCCAATTCTTTGACACCCACGGGGAGTCCAACAACTCACTTCTGACACCATCTACCTAATGCTGAAGTCAGACCCCGCAAGTTAAAGGGCTCCGTCCCCCAAGACGGCTCCCACTCCGACACCAGTGGCAAAGCTCTAGCCACCCGTGCTTCTGAACAACATGCTATGAATTGGGGGTTCCCCAAGCTCCCTCCTTAGGTTTAGTAATTTGCTAGAGTGGCTCGCAGGACTCAGGAAAATATTTTACTTACATTTATGAGTTTATTGTAAAGGATACAACTCAGGAATGGCCAGAGGGGAGAGATGCATAGGGCAAGGTGTGGGGGTGGGGTGTGGAGCTTGTGACCCTCTTCAGGTGCACCTCCCAGCATCTGGGTGGTTCACTGGCCCAAAGCTGCCCAAGTCTCCTTGTTCTCGAGTTTTTACAAAGGTCCATTTCTAGCCCCCCATCCCAACACGCCAACCCTCTGATCTTTTGGTGACCAGGCCTCAGGAGAGGGCCGGTGACAAAAGGGATTTTTGCCAGCCCTTTGTTCTGAATTCTTTAGTTCATGATTTTTTATATCTCGAAAGAGGTAATGTTTGCCTTTAAAAATAAAACTGCTTTTAGTCAGTATTCTATTTTGATTCTGATTTAAAAGCATCATTCTGGGTGAGGAGACATTGGCCATGCTCTGTCACACACCGACACCCACAAGCGGCTAAAGCATGCAGGAAGGCTGGGGGAGATGTTAATACGAGGTTTACCGGCACCCACCTGAGAGGTACACAGTCCAGATGTCAGTGTACCGGTGGAACACAGATAGGGCACTGCCTATCTCAGGGAGTTTGCAGTCAGACAAGGGTCCTGTGTAGGCACGTGCTGGCCTGTGTCACTTGGATACAGCAAAACACGCCTGATCGCCCCACTGAAATCCCAGCTAAGTTCAGGCATTTAACCAGAAAGCCACATCTGGCTCAAGTAAAGCCAAAGTAATCAGAAGTGATTTTTTTTTATCTCACGAATCACTCTTACCATGACTACATTCACTAAATCAAAGTCCCGTATGTTTGCCGTGTATAATGTGCACTCTTTGCCCAAATTTTTGAGAGAAAAATAAGGATGCGCATTATACGTGGGTTATACCTGAAATACCTTGTATCTGTTCTTGTGTTTTGTAATTATCTGTTACATAAAATTTCTTGTACCATAATATGTTAAAAAGCAAATGCTAAAATTCCTTTATAATACAAAAAACAAGTATCTAAATATAAATAAATTAAAAATTGAAATTTTTTTTCAATTAAAAATGGAAAATTTTTTTTCCCCTGAAAGCGTGGGCCAAACGTGTGGATGTGCATTATACATGGCAAAATACGGGAGTTCCTTTATAGCAAGTCAACAGTGTAAGCCAGGAGGCTGGGGACAGGAGCCCCGTAGGGCTGTCCTGATGGCAGAGGGTTAGCCTGCCTGGAGACAGAGTCTGAGAAATGGTCATTCAGTCCATCCTGCCCCCTCCCCCACAGCTGCCCAAGTGCTCATTCCTCCAGAAGTCAGAACTCAGGGCCTTGTGGGGCAGTGAGGTCTGTCTGTTCTGTGTGTGCTGATCACTCAGAAGCCCAGGAGCTGGTCCGAGGCAGTCCTCACCACCAAGGACCGCTGCGGGCCAGCGAATGAAAGAAAGCACAGATGCTCTGGTCTAAGTGTGCTGCGTATAAATAAGTCCTCTCATCTCAAGGTCTACGCGACCGAGATCCGCAAATCCTGTGGATGGATGTGTGCATGGGTGCATGCGTTTTAAAGCTTTGTTGAGATAAAATTCACATCCATACACTTCATTCATTTACTTTTTTATATACTTTAAAAAATTTTTTTAAAGATTTTTTAATGATTTATTTTTAGAGAGGGAAGGGAGGGAGGGAGAGAGAGAGAGAAAAACATCAATGTGCGGTTGCTGGGGGCCGTGGCCTGCAACCCAGGCATGTGCCCTGACTGGGAATCGAACCTGTGATGCTTTTGGTTCGCAGCCCACGCTCAATCCACTGAGCTACGCCAGCCAGGGCCTATTCATTCATTTAAATGGTATGACTCAGTGGTTTTTAGTATACTACAGAGCTATGTAACTGTCACCACAATCAATTCTAGAATATGCTCATCACTCCAAAAACAAGCCATGCACCCTTTAGCAGTGATTCCCCTTCCTCCCCTTCTCCCCTTTCCCTGCCCTAGGCAACCACTGATCTTTTGGTGCCCATAGATTTGTCAATTCTGGACACTTCATATAAATGGAATCATACCATATGTATGGTTTGTGACTGCCTTCTTTCCTTTAACATGTTTTTAAGGTTCATCCATGTTGTACAATGTATGAGGACTTCAGTGCTTTTTATTGCCGAATGATATTCCATTATATAGATACACTGCATTCTGTCTATTCACTCATCAGTTGTAGGACATTTGGGTTTTTCCACTTTTTGGCCATTGTTAAAGTATTTTTTATTGATTATACTTTTACAATTTCCCAACTTTTCCCCTTTTGCCCCCCTCTGCCCAGTACCCTGCTTCCCTCTAGCAATCGCCACCCCCTCCATGGGTTGCACATATAAGTTCTTTGGCTTCTCCATTTCCTATACTATACTTAACATCCCCTTGTCTATTTTGTACCTACCAATTATGCTCCTTATTGCCTGCATCTTTCCCCCACTCTCCCCCTTCCCCCTACCAGCTGAGAACCCTCCAAACGATCTCCATACCTACGATTCTGCTCCTGTTCCGGTTGTTTGCTTAGTTTAATTTTTTTTATTTTTTAGATTCAGTTGTTGATAGTTGTTTGTTGTCATTTTAATGTTCATAGTTTTGAACTTCTTCTATTTCTTAGATAAATCTCTTTAACATTTCATGTGATAATGACTTGGTGACGAGGAACTCCTTTAGCTTTACCTTGTCTGGGAAGCACTTTATCTGCCCTTCCATTCTAAATGATAACTTTGCTGGACAGAGTAATCTAGGTTGAAGGTCCTTGTTTTTCAACACTTTGAATACTTCTTGCCAGACCCTCTAGCCTGCAAAGTTTCCTTTGAGAAATCAGCTGATAGTCTTATGGGAACTCCTCAGTAGGTAACTCTCTGCTTTTCTCTTGCTGCTTTTAAGATGCTCTCTTTACCTTTAGGCATTTTATTTATGATACATCTTTGTGTGGGCCTCTTTGAGTCCAACTTGTTTGGGACTCTCTGTGCTTCCCGGACTTGTATGTCTATTTCCTTTACCAAATTAGGGAAGTATTCTTTCACCTTTTTTTTAAGTAAGTTTTCAATTTCTTGCTTTTTCTGTTCTCTTTCTGGCATCCCTATGATTCAGGTGCTGGCACTTTTGGAGATGTCCCAGAGTCTTATGCTCTCCTCATTTTTTGAATTCTGTTTCTTTTTTCCATTCTGGTTGAATGTTTATTTCTTCCTTATGTCCCAAATCATTGATTTGATTCCCAGCTTCCTTCCCTTACTGTTGGTTCTCTGTGGATTTTTCTTTATTTCACTTAGTATAACTTTCATTTCTTTCTTTATGTTGTTGCCATACTCAATGAATTCTCTGAGCACCTTATTACCAGTGTTTTGAACTCTGCATCTGATAGGTTGCTAATCTCCATTTCATTTAGTTCTTTTTCTGGGGTTTTGTTCTGTTCTTTCATTTGGGCCATATTTCTCTGTCTCCTCAATTTGGCAGCCTCCCTGTGTTTGTTTCTGTGGATTAGGTAGAGCTGATCTGACTCCCCATCTTGGCACACCTGTTAAGTTATATGGGGTAGAGCCTTAGGTATTTGCCAGGACAGGGCAACCCGCCGCACCACTTTCTGGCTCTGTGTGTGGGGAGGGTTTGGAGAGGGGACAGTGCCACTGCCTGTCTTCTGGAGGTTTGCCCGACACTCGCCCCTTTCCAGCCACTTCCCCCACTTCCCCTGCAACTGGTGCTCTTCCAGCTCTTGCCTTGGTGGTGAATGCCAGAGCGGGTGGGTTTGTGTACATTCTAAATCTGTGTGGACCCTTTGAATGGACTGTCTGGAGAAACCAGCAGTTTCTTTTGCTGCCCCAACCCCCACTGGTTTTTGCAGCCAGAAGTTATGGAGCTTTACCTTCCCAGCGCTGGCACCCTGTGTGGTCTGGCTTGGGGCTGGGACCACTGGCTCCTGAGGTATCCCTCTTGATTTTTATCCATCACACGTGAATGTAGGACCACCTGTTCCACCACTGCCACCACCTTTCTGTGCCATACCATGTCTCCTCACCTGTTCACCTCGACTCCACCTCTTCCCCCCTCCTACCCATCTGGATGAATGTGGCTTCTTTAAATCCCTGGTTGCTGGACGTCCATACAGTTTGATTTTCTGGCAGTTCTGAGTGTTATTTGTTTTGAGGTTAGTTGTAATTCTTCTCGTGGTTCCGTGAGGAGGTGAAACGTATCTACCTACACCTCCATCTTGACTGGAAGTCCTTTTGACCATTTTGGATAATGCTGGTGTGAACATTTATATACCAGCTTTTGAGTGGGCATATGAATTAGATGGACTTTTGGGGTTCTGAACCCTCCGACACATTCACGAACATCGTGTATGTGTACCTTTCAGGTATGAAGGCACAGGTCACTCATCAGACTGTTGAAATCAGTCAAGAGCCTCTGCCTGGATAATTAGTCCAAGCTCCTTGTTGACCTTTGAGGCCTTGTTCAGTGCCACCTGCCTCCCTGCCTTTTCACACTTGCCTTCACGTCAGATAGACCTGGGGCTTGGGGAACTGTTCCACCACCCACTTCCGTACCTTATACTAGATACCCAGCTCTCTGAGCCTCTATCTGCTCATCGGCAAACAGGAGATAATGATATAACATCCTACCACATGTGTCACTCTTAATGATCATGGAGATAGCGTTTCTAAACTGCTGAGAGGAGCCTGGCTCTGGGACTCTTGGTGTGACACCTACATGACCTGGCCAAGGTGAACCCCCTCTGACCTCCAAAATGTCCCCTGCTTTTTTATTTCTGTACCTTCGCTTCTACTGTTCTCCCACCTGAAATTCCTTCCCTGATAAAAGTCCCTCTGATTCTGATGAAGGGCTTTCTACCCTTCAGGTCTGTTTCAAGCTCTGTCTGAGCTACTCGTCCCTTCTGATAATCCCTGTAACAGACATGTTCTCTTTCTGCTTCGCATTTCTGGAAAGTTCCTTCTCTTAAGGCACTACATTGATACCACTCGGTGAGCAATGATTTGGGCTTGGGTCTTCTCATTTGCCTTGGCCCTGTACCCACAGCACCCAGCAAAGCCCCTCAGCACTCCCATTTGCTTTCTTCCCAGGGCTCAGCAGCACAGGCATTGGTGCACCTGTTCGCCAGAAAGCATTTACAGAGCACCCAGGCCCAGGAGGAGGGCAGGATGGTAAATACGCTGGGCACTTAAAAAATGCCCCTCATGAAGCTTATGACCCAGTAGCTGTAACTGAGATGTCAACCTAAGTGTGATGAAGCATCATGGTGCTGAGTCCAGGTGGGGCGTAGAGGGGCTCTCAGGAGGGCAGGGTCAGCCCTTTCCTGCACTAAGGGGCTAGGAAGGTTTCCTAGGGGAGTCAATGTCAGTCTTGACAGAGGAATATGTGGTGCTACGTGGGCAGAGAGAGAGAATGAAAAAGCATGAACAAGGAAAACAGAAGACCCAGCGGCACACCAAGACACTCGGAGAAGGAGAAAAAAAAGAAGGGGAGAAAAAAAGGGAGCAAGGGAATAAGAACGAGCCTGCTGGCTAGAGTGGGGACATCCAAGGAGGGCTTCACTTTGTTGTTAGGTCGTAGAGACCCCAGATGTCACTTCTTGGCTGCAATGCGGGACTTGGCAGAGAAGGCAGAAAGGCTGACACACGCAGGAGGAAGTACGAGAACAGGATCTTGGCCTGGGGGAAGAAGGTGGGGAGGGGATTCAGAGCTTAGACTTCCTCCTAGAGGCCACTGGGCAGGAAGTGAGGGTGGAGGTAGAGAGATAAGTCTGACAGGAAGCGGAGGGAACAAAGGAGTTACACCTGATAGCAGTCAGGGAGGGTGAGTTCTCAGAGGAGGAGGTGGGAGGAAGAATAAACTGGCCTAAGGAGAGTGATGAAGGTTAGAAAGGGCCTCTGAGGAAGGGGAAGAGACAGACCAGGGACTCCTGGGCAAGGTGGGGTGCCTCCAGAGGATGGAGACAGTGAGAGGATCTGGGCCCTGATGAATCCGTTGGAGAGGTCCCCTGCAACTGGGGACTGCTTTTTCACTAGCAGTCCCCAGCTACCAGTGAACCAGCAAAGGCCAGTGGGAGTCCCACTAAAGATAGAGGATCAGCACGGAAACAGAGGGGAAGGGCAAGGGGGCCAGTGATAGATGGCCCTTAAAAAAGGAAAGTGATGATGTCTGGGCTGGGTAGGGAGGAACCACAGCCTTAATGGTGGAAAGTTTCGGGTCATCAGGATGATCCAAGAGCAGGCTTGGGAGGCAGGAGAGTTTGTGGGAGAGAAACACCTGGCCAGAGGGAAGATATTAGACCTTAACATTCTAGAGGTATGCCCACCAAAATGTAACACATGCTGGGTCTCAATAAACTGAAGATTGTGGAACCATCACCACAATTTAACTCTGGAACATTTCCATTACTCCCAGAAAAAATCCCATACCCATGCGGCCACTCTCCATCCATGCCGTGAGCCTCTGGCAACCATTCATCCACTTTCTGTCTCTACACATTTGCCTTTTCTGAACATTGCATATAAATCAAATCATACCATATGTGGTCTTTTATGTTTGGCTTCTTTTACTTAGCGCAGTGTTTTTCAGATCTATGCTCATTGCAGCATGTATCAGTAGTCCATTCCTTTGTACTGCAGAATATTAGTCCATTGTATGGCATACCTTATTTATCCATTCATTAGTTGATGGACATTTGAACTGTTCCCAGTTTTTGGTTACTAGGAATAATGCTGCTAAGAAGATTCACAGCTAAGTCTTTGGGTGGACATGTTTTTATTGTTCTTGAATATAGACTTAGGAGTGGAATTGCTGAGTTCAATGGTGATTCTATGTTTAACACTTCAACAGACTTTCAAATTGTGGTCCATCTTACATTCCCATTGTACCATTTTACATTCCTACAAACAACGTTGGAGTGTTCCCATTGCTCTACATCCTTGCCAACACTTGCTATTATCCACCTTTTATTATTATAGCCATTCCAGTGAGTGTGAAGTGGTACTTCACTGTGGTTTGGATTTGTACTTCCCTAATGATTAATGATTATCAGCTGTTAATCACCTTTTCATATACTTATCAATCATTGGCATAGCTTCTTTGGTGGAATGTTTATTCAAGTCTTTTGCTCATTTTTTTCTTTGGGTTGTTTGTCTTCCTATTATTGAGTTGTGAGAATTCTTTATATATTCCAGATAAAAGTCCTTTGTTAGATATATGATTTGAAAAGAACTTCTCCCAATCTGTGGCTTGGATTTTTATTTTCTTAATGACTTCTTTCAAAGAGAAAACATTTTTAATTTTAATGAAGCCTGATTCACTAATTTTCCCCTTTGAGGATCATGCTTTAGACATCAAATCTAAGAAGTCTTTGCCTAACCCAAGGTCATAAAGATTTTTCTCCTTCATCTAAAACTTTTATAGCAGAATTAAATTAGAAATTAATAGAAATAAAATATGCTAGAACCCCCCCACACAAATATATGAAAATTAAACATCCCATTTCTAAATAATCTATGGGTCAAAGAAGAGATAATAAGGGAAATTAGAAAATATTCGAACAGAATGATAATGAAAATATATTTCCATAAACATTTAAAAAGCAAAAAGTTATAGAGGGCATTTATTAAACACACTCCGTGTGTATGTTTTGCCCTCTCTTCTCCCAACTACTGACATATTTTTTCTGTTTTTCAGAGTCAAACTTTTCAAAAAGAATGTTCATATTCAAGTATCCACACTTTTGTTCACGTGTTCATTTCCTTACCCTACACTGCCCCGGGGCATGCAGCCTGGCTTGCAGACGCTTCGCTCCACTGGCACCGCACTTCCCGGAGGGTCCCAGGGACCTCCGTGCAGCCAAACCCAGCGGAAGTGCTCCTGCCTTCCTTTCACTTGCCCTCTAGGCCGCACAGATGCCTGCTTTCCTTCTGCTTCTCTGGTCTCTCTTCCTCACTCTCTGTCACGTTTGTGTCGCTCAAAGATCAGCCTTGGATCCTCTTCTCTCCTTCTGCATTCCCTCTTTTCAGAGAACCTCATTCATCCCACATCTTCAGCAAACACCCATACGCCAATGAGCATGTACGTGTACCAGCCCAGATCCCTCCTCTGCATTCCCAGCCCTCCTCCAGTATCTTCTCAGAGCTGTCCTCCAAGGCTTCTCACACTCAGTGTGTCCAAGTCCAAACTCATGATCTCACTGTCCCAGCCCAAGGCTTCCTCCAAAATTTCTTCTTTCCGTAAATGGTACCACCTCTCCAGCTGCAAGTGTGGAACCTAAGAGTCATCTGGGATACGACTCTTTTCTTTAAACCCCCACATCCTATCCATCATTACATCTTAATGATTTAACTGCAAACATTTCCCCAGTAGTTGACGTCCTCTCCATCTTCCCAGTCTCTCAAGGAGATTATGATCCACTTTCCCTGCATTCACACATACCCTCACCCAGCCCATTCTGCAGACCGGGGTGGGAGATGCTGGTCACACCACAATCACGTCCTGTCACTCTCCTGCTTCAATGGCTCTCAACATAAAGACAAAACTGTGATGTGATGTCATTGGCCCATTCCAATCTGGTGTCTCCCCACTTTCTCTCCTCTTCTCTGAACCACACTCCCCTTTCTCTGTGTTTCACACTTGTGGGCCCTTCCTCATATTTCCCATTTCCCCCTCGAAGCACGTGGCCTTTGCACACGTTATCGGCTCTGCCCAGAACTCATTCCCCTCCCCTTTTTGCCATGTTAATTCCTACTCATCCTTCATATCTCTCAAGCATCACTTCCCCAAGTATGGCTTCTCTAATCTCCCTGCTGAGGTCAAATGCCCCAGTTATTATCAACTCCCAAATCTCTTCTTAGTATCCATTGCAGCTACAGTTTTACCACTCACTTTGGGCTATTACCTGATTTGGTCGTGCTCCCCACCTAGACCATAAGCTCCCCGAGGGCAAGGACCATATCTGATTGAATCTATAAGGTGGGGCAAAAGGAAGTTTACAATTGTTTGTATGGAACATAATATAATAATAAGTACTAATATAAAAATGAGCTCTGTGTTTTGCATACTCACAACTGTAAACCTACTTGTGCCTCACCCAATACTGTTGTACTACACCCTTAGCACCCAGCACAAAGTTTGATGTTCGGTAGCCACTGAAAAGAACTCTTTTGAATGAATAACTGAGCGATGGTAAGGTTATCGAACATGAAAATAGGACTTGAAGTAGAGAAAATGACAGTGAAGGAAGACATACTGATGTCTTCAAAGAATAAAGAAAAGTGGCCAAAAAAGAGCGGAGGGTCCTACAGACACGGTGGACGCCCCCAGGGCACGGGGCCGCATCAAGGTGGGGGTGTGATAGGAGTTTGCAGGCTGGTGCGGACAAGAGAAAAACAGGCTCTCCCAGAGTCACCCCTCTGCCTGGGCCAGATTGGCTTCAGAATAAAGGGGATGTGCCCCTCATAATCAGTATCCAAAGGGGCTATGAGTTTTCCTAGAGGAAGCAGAAAAGCCATCTTGCATTAAAGGAAGTTGTCAGTCAGTGAAAACGGGGTAGACGATGCCACCTCTAAGCTGGCCTTTGAATCCCCGAAGATCTGCTGTGGCCCCACCCCCGAGGAAGGGGGCAGCTAACACAGAAAATCCTCCACTCCCGAAACTGCCGCATGGCATCTCAGCAGCTCCTTTGGATTCTTTCTCAAACACTCAACATCAGACTTTTGAGGCCTGAATTCCAACCCTTTCTGTGGAGACACGTACCTTGGTCCACCCAGGAAACTGGATGAAGGTGTCCTGGGGCAGGTCCGGGATCCCACTGGGAATGGAGAAGTTTCCCACGTAGAAGGCTGGGACTGTATAGTTCGATGAGCTGCGGGCACAGGCTTTCTTCCCAGAGCAGCGTCTGTCATTGTCATTGGCGTGCCAGCCCCCCAGGTGGTACACTGCGTTCTCGGTGTCCAGCGGGAACATCATCCAGTCCGTGAGGATGTTGGAGTTGAGGGTCAGGTTGGAAATCAGACCCTGCAACGGGGAAACGGGGCAATGAGCTGGGGCGGGGAGACAAAGGCTTTGAGTGTCTTTGTGTTCCAGCCCTGAATTCCTGGGAAGAGCAAACTGGGATACGAAACACCAGCAGCAGCAGACGAGACTCCAACAGTGTGTGAAGCGACACAGACCTTGGGAAGAATCACATCGCCCTGGGAAGAGGCGCGTCTCCCAAACCACAGGTTTCTCTCTCCCTTGCAGGCCAGGCTGTTCCCCCAAAAAGCCTCCGAGTTTTGCCTCTACAGAGAGGGGGTTGAGCCACTAGAGCTTTTAACCCCAAACCCCCGATTTCGGTGTTTGATTCAGAGTCATTGCTAGAATGGTGGACAAGACGGAACCTGAGGAACGCAAAAGGACATTCAGCTCCCTGGAGACGGAGGGAGGGGACAGACTCTGCTGCCCCTGACATAGACCCCAGACCAAGCAAGTCTTGATCTTAAGCTCTTCAGCAGCACTCACAAGGGTGATCCCACCCGAGTCCACCAACCTGCTGTAAGGACTGAATGAGATAAAATACCTGAGGACATTTTGATACAGTAGACCCCCTCCTCCATGGGGCATTTGTTCCGAGACCCCCAGTGGGTGCTTGAAACTGGGAGCAGCACTGACACACGCCGTGTTTGTCCCTATGCATAGGCGTGCATGCCTTGTCACTTGGAGGGAGCACTCTCTGGCTTCTCTTTGGCACATCCAAGTTGCCAGCTTCACTACTCTTGTGCTTTGGGGCCACTATTAAGTAACATGAGGGTGACTTGAGCACATGCACGATACTGTGACTGTTGATCTGACAACTGACACAGCACTGCGAGGAGATGCTGGACAAAGGGACGATTCACGTTCCGGGTGGGATGGAGTGGGACGGCATGAGATTCCATCACGGTGCTCAGACCGCATGCAATTTAAAACTGGAATTGTGTCTGGAGTTTTCCACAGAATATTTTCGGGCCATGGTTGACTGTGGGTAACTGAAGTTGTGGGGTGTGGAACTGTGGATAAGGGGGTTGCTGAATCCGTAAAGGCCCATCCAGAGTGGTGACAATGATGGTGAACCTCGGACGTGTATTCTGAAGTTGCTCTATTTGCCCAGCAAGGGCCGGGGGCAGGTGTCCATGGCACTGGCCACCACATTGTCCATGGCCTCGGCTCATGGCTCATCTAACTTCCCCTTCTTGGCCTTTTATATGGGAGAACACCTCCATTCCTAGTGAGAGCCCACATTTGTCTCGGGACATCTCTCACTACCAAGCTTCAACTGCCCCTTGAGTAATTCAATAAAAGTTCACAGGCAGCTGTGTGCCAGGCTCCCTGCTGGGTACTGGGGACCCAGAGACTGCATAAGCATCCCTCTCATTCCATGGTGAGAGCCAGGCAGGAAGGCCACTACTTACTGCCTGTAACAGGGACATTTCTACTCAGGGAGTGGCCCTAGTGTGGCCATTCCCTGAGGCTGTAATTGCTTCCCCTCTGAGCTGCCAGGCAGAGGGCCAGGAAATAGCTCAGACCCCCGCCCTGTGCTACACCAGGTGGTGCTGTCCTTCCCTCGGTGCAGCCTCCTGCTGTCGAGCTACCTCAACGTCTTTGCATCCCCCGAAGCACCACACAGAGCAACTCGCACAGAGTATGAGTTTAGCACATCTTTGTTGAGCAATGTTCTAAAAATACGTGTGAGGAAAACATATTTGGACTAGACACCTGGGCACAGAGTGACTGGCCGAGGCAGAGAAGCAGTGCACCAAGGCTTCGTACAGTTAAGGGTTTGTATGATCCATGGATCGTACGTACCCAGAAAACAGAGCAGACCCGATGCCAGGCTGGTGTTGTTGGCAAGGGAGTGCCTTCTGAGAGCTCGGTGGGTTTTATAAGCAAAGGCAGAGCACAGTGGAGTGGTTTTCTTCTTCTGTTTCTTTCTACAAAATGATTGAACTCAAACCCAAGGGAAGGGTTCTGTCTGCAAAGCTCGACTTTCTCATCAGCTGCAGAGGAAATAAGGTCTTCAAAATAACCCAACTTCTAGGTTGCAAAACAAATCAGGGTAGGTTCACTCATCAAATTAGACTACGTCTGTGTGCTTTTAAGAATTGCTTCTATGATAACAGGGCTGCAGGGGGAAAAAATGTATGTGTGAGCTCTTTAAAGTAGATTTACAAAAACTCCCTCGGATGGCTTAGGCACAGTCCTGACAACCTTTGAACTTCACTCCTAACAGTGAGGCTGGTCCTACCTTATAATCATTGATAAAATGGCCATAGTTCACACGGCCCATATTTTCCACCAGAAGGTCCAGCGTGGCTCCAGCTCTCCCCGTTATGTTCAGAGAGATCACATTGCTTCGGTCAAGGATTCCCTGGGGGACCTGTGGGTTCAACGTCAGAGCAGAATTACCTAAGGTGAGCGGATCAGCAGACAGGCAGTTCGCTCAGTTAAATTCAGCACTCGTTTTCCCTCCTTGAAGTGTCACCAGACTTGGGAGGAAATGTTTTGATGGCCCCTTTGTCCCAGTCATCGGCTTTTTTAAACAGGAAAGTCGCCAGACACAGCTCTGAGCAAGGAAAGGTCTAGACTGGTTTCCTCTGCTCGGGAAAGTTTTGCTTCATGTTTTAAAAAAAGTTTTGCCTCATGTTAAAAAAAAGTTTTACTTTTTAAAATTGATTTGAGAGAGAGAGAGAGAGAGGAAGGAAGAGAGAGAGAGAGAGAAACACTGATTTGTTATTCCATTTATGTACCCATTCATTGGGTGCTTCTTGTGTGGGCCCTGACCAGGGATGGGACTTGCAACCTTGGTGTAGAGGGACAACACTCCAACCCACTGAGCTACCTGCCCAGGGCTGCTTTGTGTCCATTTTTAATAGGGAGGGGATGGAAGCAAAACAATTCCAGGGGAGGATTCCTATTACAGGAACCTCTTCGTGCTCTCGTAGCATGAAAGGCAGCCATTAAGGGAAAAAAAAAAGCTTCTAAACAAAATGGTGAGCAGAGATAGAAATCAAATAAATGAGATAAAAATCAGAGAGTTAGGCGGAGTGTTCTCACCTCAGAATACCTGATACAATGCATTAACCATGGAAATTATGTAACAGAATGAGCAAAAACAATAGGCATTTTAGCAGCGACATATTCCTAATGTTTTCAAAGACGGGATGAAAAAATGTTACTGACTGTAATTCACTAACACAATTCCTAAGTTGAAATCCAAGAAATAATCGCCATCGGTATACACATAATGTCTTAGGAACTTGCTCCCACAGAAAATAAAGCTGTTGATGACAATATAATGGGGATGTTTTAATTTAAAATTTTCTGAACAAATTTTCTTAGGAAAACCTCTTCACGTGTTCTTGCCCATGAATATTGCAGAGAGGAACATATCTTTGTTATGAGGCAAAGTTCTTTGTGGATTTTTGCTCTAACTATCATGAACAACCCTTCAGAATATAACTTTCCTTAAGTGAATTGCCACTCTGGCATCTACAGAATGGATCCTTTCCTCAAGGAGCAAGGAAGACGAGGGTGACAGGCGGTGGTTAGTCACCGAGGATGGCCTTGGCCTGGGGAGACCAGAAAGGTTTCCGAGAAGGTAGGGCCGGGAGCAGGGCCCTCCAGGGGAAGAGGCGGGAGGGAGGGATTCGGGCAGAGGGAACGTGGGTGAGGCCACGTCAGCCCAGGTGGGGTCAGCTACGGGAAGAGGCAGAGCCTGAGGCTGAAGGGTGGGCTAAGGTCTCGAATGTCTATTCGGAAGGACTGGCGCGGCCAAGTGCAGACCACACCCCCGCAGCTGGCGCAAACACAGCCCCGAGACAGTCCTTACCCCATCCACGGAGATGTAGGCCCGGTCGTGGACGCCACCGAAGGGCGAGAAGAGGGGGGTTGGGCTGCTGCAGTCTTCGGGAAGCGTGGTTCGGTACAGCACAAACCCGAAATACTGGCCAGAAAAGGACGGAAGAAAAATTCGTCATTTTTGCTATTCACCTTAAGAGAACTCATTTGCCCCTGATCTGTGTGAAAGTGATATTTCTTTCTTTCTTTTTTTTTTAAGAGAGAGAGAGAGAAAAACATCAATGTGCGGTTGCTGGGGGCCATAGCCTGCAACCCAGGCATGTGCCCTGACTGGGAATCGAACCTGCGATGCTTTGGTTCGCAGCCCGAGCTCAATCCACTGAGCTACACCAGCCAGGGCTGAAAGTGATATTTCTAAAACTGTAAGGAATGGAAGGCTTCCCCCAGGCGCTGGGGAAAATTCAATCAGGGAGAAGGGAGCTTGGCTTCAGTTTTTAGGTCGTGGAATAACTTCCAGGGAGGCAAACTTCAAGGGACCGTGAAGGGACGTCTATCAAACATCCTTTTCCCGCCTGAGCCAATGGGACTCTGGAATGTGTTCAGTGATTTGCCCTGAATCACTAAGAGGGACCCTGTCGCATGTATTTCGTTACCTCGAAAAACAAAACAAAACACAGAAACAACCAAAAGAGACAAACAACAACAAAGCCGAGAGTGTTTGGTGGAACATTTTCCAGGTCCCTGGGCAATATCTGCTCTCACATGCAAAACAAGAGTCAATCAGAAACTGTTTCGAGTGCAGGAGTAGGGGAAATAGAGACAGCGAGAGACGAGAGATGGGGTGTAACCTGCTGCGAAGTCAGAAAATACTTTCAGGTGCTGGTATCCCTGCTCCGAAAGGGAGGCCCCAGACAGTCGGCCTCCTGCACACCCACAGCCTCAGGGAGTGACCTTTCTGCTCTGGACAGGCGCCAGGGTGAGCTGGGCCACATCCTGAGTCAGCGGAAAGAATCCCAATCGCAATCCTTTAGGGACCAGAGAGAGAAGTTCCTCACGTCCAGGGCCCAGAAAGCAGGGCAGTGCACCTCAGGTGAGTGGAAAGGGGGTTTGGGGGAGCTGAAAGAAATGCTAACCCTTGTTCCTGTGTTGCAGGAAAGGACTGGAGCCCCCACCGCTGAACACTCAAGCCCAGGACGCCTCCCTCCCTGACACCCACGTCTCTATTCATCTCTTGCTTTTAAGAGGAACCAGAATGGTAAGTGTTCACTCAGAGGCTGAGGGGAACTTTGTGAAAGGCCCCCAGAGGGGAGTGGAAGCTGTGATGCTCCCTGCAAAGGTGTAGCTCAGGCCTCCGAGGTTGGGGGGCTGGGGGACGTACCAGGGCTGCACCCCACTTCCTGCAGCTGTGCCCTCCATGGGTTTCGTTGGAAATAAACATTCTGTGGGCTTGCTCTAGACCCCAGAGAGCCGGGGCTCCGGGAGCCCCGCCCAATCCAGAGCATGGCCTTGGTCAAAGATCACAAAGCAGAGGGAGCCTGAGAAACAACGAAGACTCGAAGTGTCTGTATGTGAACTTGGAATTCATTTGCTTCCCGGGCTCCAGCTGCTCTAGTGTCCGTGTCCTCTCTCACGGGCTGCACGGCTGCGCCAGGTGGGAAGGCATGTTCTATTGTACAGATGAAGACACGCACACGCAGCCGGTGCATGCCCAGATTAGACAGGAAACTTGGCCCAGTATTAATGAGAAAGGTGGGGTGGAGGAGCTTAACTATTCATCTTATTTATGGCATACCAGATTTGTTGGAATAAAACAGTCTTGTAAAATTGTACGAGTGTAAAAATAGTCCCTTATAAAACATTCTCATAAAACTTGTAAAATGCTACAGGTGGAAGGATAGTAACTGGAGACAGAACGCACTAGACAAAGATTAGGTGTGCTAGTACTCTGTCACCTCACTGTTCAGACACTCTCCAGGAGGCAATCTCTGCAGAAAGTGGGAGCCCATTTAAAAACACGGGGCTGAGATCCCCACTGGGTAGTCAAACTTAACATGGTAACGAAGGGACAAGCTGACCTCGTGGGTACCCCAAGGACACATCACCCTTTGTCGTGTTTGTGCCAAAAAATGGTTTTGTCACTGAATCTGATCGGTGAGAGGCAGTCTACCAAATACCTGGCCTGACCTCTTGAGAAATGTTCATTGAGAGAGGGAGGGAGGGAGAGAGAGAGAGAGAGAGAGACACTTAGGAACAGTTTCAGATGAAAGGAGACTAAAGAGACATTATAACTAAATGGAATGCAGGATCCTAGACTGGAAACTGGATGGAAAGAGTTAAACTATAAAAGGACATCATTGGAATAACCGGGATACCTGACTATGGAATGTATCTTTGGTCATTGGATTGCGTTTCAATGTCAACTTTCTGAGGTGTGATCGTTATACTGTGGTCAAGTAGGATGAAGTCCTTCTTCTCGAAGGACCCAGGCTGTCACAGCTAGGAAGTGCCGTGATGGTGACAACCCACTCGAAGGGTGGAGAAAAAAAGCCAGCAGCGGATGACAGACACACACAGGAAGGTGAAGCCAGTGCAGCGACGGTCACACTGGGAGAACCTGGGGGGAAGCCACAGGCGTGCTGGCTGTCCTGCTCCTGAGGCTCCCTTAAATTTGAAGTTTCCCAACATAGAAAGTGGGGAAAGCTCTTAAGTGAAAGATAGGGCAGTGCCTGGGGATTCAACTCACACCCACACACCACCCAGTTCTGCTTGTTTCTGTTCTCTTCCAAAGCAGGCAAAAGAACCTCTACGGACCTCATGTAGTAAAAACACAGCCCTTAAACCTTTGAGCTAACTATGGACAAGTAATTAAATTGTCATTTTTTGAGTACGAAAATAGTGGTTTTCCACTGGTACCTAGTAACAAAGATTAGTTAGATCAGAAACGCACTCGATTTACAGCTAGTACACAATTATGTTGAAAACAGGTTGAGCTACAACTTCTGTGAGTGAGAATAAGAAGAAATGGGGGAAATACAGAAAAACAAACAAATAAACCTGGCCTAATGTGCAATATTTAAAGCTAAAGAGGGCCAGGAAATCCACCGTTAGATTACTGGGGGGGTCTGATTTGTCTGCTTACTATTTTGGTCCCTGTGCAAAGAAAGGACACTGCAAGGCAGGACAGAAAGCACATTTTTGCAGGTAGAAAAAAGTGTTACCTTTGAAGGCCTACCTGTTTCACCTGGATAAAGGTCAGGGGATAAAGGCTTTTTATTGGCCCCTTGGGACACAGAATGTTCAGTGATTCCTCCACTGTCTTTAACTGAAAAGAAACAAAAGCAGCTTTCATTCATTCCCTACGCACCCCTCTCTGGTCATCAGAGTCGAGCATGCCCCTTGCAAATGATCAAAGTTATTAGCAGATTTGGCCAACCCCCTAAATAAATCTAAATGGTTCAAATTCCACTCAGGGCTGCTCCCCAGTCACCTTGGATCATCTCTAGCAGTTCCCGGAAGGCTCTTAAAATAAATGCAACCCAAGGCTCGGAGGCAGCCTGCTTTGAAGCCTTCCCCAACACCCCACGGACAAGTACCAGTGACTGCGCTCTCTGCATCTGTCTGCAGCATAGCTTCCATGCCTGCATCATTTACCAGCTGCATCCCTTTGCCAGGCTGTCAGCTCCAACAGGGCTGGGTTTGTGCTGTGCGCAGCCCCCAGAGCCCAATACACAGTAGCCACTCAACACACACACACACACACACACACTCTCTGTCCAAACGATTGTGCATCCTGGCAACTCAGGATGCTTACTCTGTGCAACAACAACAGTAACAGCTGCCCAACACTGGCTGCTTAGCAAACTCCAAGGGAGACAGAGCTTTACACACAAACCTCCCTGAATCCTCGCAAGGACCCAGTGGGGAAGGCATGATGGTCCCCAAGTTAGGGACTCGGAGAAGCTCGCCTGAGCCATGGCACAGCCAGGATTTGCAGGTAGGTTTGGCTCTAAACCCAGGACTCTCCATGGCAGTGACATTGGTGAGGAATGGCATCAGCACTCTCCGTGGTTACCGTGCTGATGTGCGGCATCCAGATAAAAAATCTTAAGTGCAATTTTATCAGTTCAGCTGTTCACGTGGATGTCTTCCCACGTAGACAAACACAACTCATGGTAAAGGTTTTATCCTGTGTAACTAAGTTCCGTACACATTTAATTCAGTTATAGGCTGATTTGCTCTATGAAATTGCAAGGACTTAGTTTGCAACAAAAAGCCTTTTCTGCTCACACAATTTTCTTTTGCAGTAAACAGAATGTGCTTTTGATACCAAGCTAGATTTGTATTTAGCAATGTGGTATTAAACGTTTGTAGTTATTTCTGTTGTAGAAAAATAAAACCCTCACTGCTCTAACCCCGACAAACCCACTTTTCCTTAAGTAGCAAGAGCAGTGAAGAAGTCGGAGATGCTCCATGGACGAGTGTGATTCAAGTCTGATTAATCTAAAGAAAGATGCCTATCAGTCAGAGCAGCCAACCACGTTCTCTGTAGAGTGTAACACACGAATCTGACACTAGGTGGAAAAAGTTACAAGGACTCAACCAACCATAATATCAAAGGGCTTCATGAATGGAAAAAAATCATATGATCATGTTTGGCATTTTGCTTAAAGATAAAAACTTATGATGCTATTTTAGAATATCAAGATTCGTAAGAAATATGCAACGGCTCATGTCTTTTTTTTTTTTCTTGTGAGTTAACATATGTAGGAGTTAGGGATTATAAAAGGGGAAAACCTGAAGACAGATGATCAAAACAAAATGACTTTGGCTTACGTCACTCCTGACTATAAAATGTAACCTCTCTTCTAGAATAAAATACCTTTAGCTTTTATTTATGATTGATTTTTACCTTTCCCCCATGATGTCTCATTTACCATGTACATTACAGACCACAAAAACTAGCACACGATTTTGAGATGGGAGTGTATAATTTAGGGCAAAGACCTATTAAAATGCCTGGAACTTTTGAGAACCCCCTAAAATAAAGGCGGATTAGAAAAAAGAACCTTATCAGCCATAACATCAAGGTGGCATGTCATTCCCACAAAGGTTTCTGGGATTGCTTTGGATAACTGATAACTGACCCCAAATGACCTGAATTATCTAGAATACCTCCCGGCTCCCCAGGCCCCATTTGCTCACCTTGTCAACACACATACCCATGCTCTCACCTCCTGTGCCCCCGTGTTCCCAGAAACATCACCTTCCCCATCGGTCTTACGGAAAACAAATTCACAGAAAAATAACGAGCCGATGCCCCAGCGAAACACTTTCACTCCCAACAGCTAAATTCCATTTCCGCACTCTCAATGTTTCTGTCATTTTTTTTTCCTTACCTTTTTCAGAGCAACTTTTCCATATGCAAACTTGGGTGTAGACGGAGGGATGGGACCTTCTGGTATTTTTTCAAACTATACTCCGGAGTGGAAAAGGACAGAAAAGAAAAGCAGCCGTTAAGCCCTTGGAAACACATCTGTACAATTCGTCTTTCAAAAGGAGGGTCAGCGACGGAAACAATGGTGCCAGTGATGCTTTGGAAAGGCAGAGAACCAAAAGGCTTCCTTCCAAGACAGGATCTGGTTCAGTTTTTACTTCTAAGTGTGTGTCTGTGTATGTGTGTGTCTTAAGCTCCAGGAATCATTCAGGTAATTACAGAACAAAGACTTCATAATGGAGAGCAAAGAAGACAAGTAGAGAGAATGAGGCTGGCGTCAAGAAGACTAGAGTGGGGGGAAGAAAAGGAAAAAGGCTCAGAATCTTTGGGGAGGTAGCCTAGGGAAGGAAAAATATTATTTGTAGATTAAATCTTATTGGTAGATTAAAGTTTTGTATCAATGTTGAAATTGTCATGGTCATGTAAGAGCACATTCCTACCTATTCTTATGAGAGGTACGCTGAGGCATTTAGGGGTAAAGGGTCATGAGATACGCATCCCTTCAATCAATGGTTTAGAAAACACAAGGGGGGAGGTGAGGGGTAAATAATGAAGCAAATAGAGTGAAATGTTGACATGTGTGAATCCGGGTAAGGAATATACAAGTGTTCTTTGTACAATTTTTATTCTTGAAACTTTTATGTAAGTTGGAATTAAAAAAGTTAAAAAATAAAATAAAAATAAACCCTATTAAATGTGTACACACACACACAAATTAGCATCAGAAGATATGAGTGGAAGTCCTAGGTCTTAGAACAGTCTATGCCCATCTGGCATCTCCAAGTAGACTGCATTATGATCTTTCAGGATCCTTTCCTTCCTTCCTTCCTTCCTTCCTTCCTTCTTTCCTCCCTCCTTCCCCCCCCCCCCGGTCTTTTTTCCTTTTTAAAAGTAATTAATAAAAGAAGAGGATAAAAGAACTGGTAAAAGGAAACACAATAGTCTTCTGACTCAGTCTTTTCTTAGCTATATTCTTCAGAGGAAACCATTTAAAAATCATTCAGTGGAACCTATTTTTGCTTCTTTGGGTCTCTAAATAATACACATATCTGCGATGACTTTTTTGATTCACTTAAAATATTATCATTGATTTCTTCACTACCTTCAGCTAACTTTCTTCAGCCAACATTCAGCCAGTTTTGTCGTCTCATTTACTACTCACAAGAGCAAGAGCCCTCACTCACAGCTGTTATATTTCCCGAGACCGAGAGATTTGCTCAAGGTTGTAAAGAAAGCAAGGGCGGTGGGAGCTGGGCCTTTGGACCCCACGTCTGCTGCTGCTCCTACTGCTCTGTCTTACCGCCTTAATGGTCGTGACAACAACAGAAGGTGTTTCCTATTAATTCCAAAACATAATTCTAAAACCAAAAACATACTGTGAAACCTACTCTCTTCCAGTTTTTCTCGTAGACCTTCCCCTGAAACACATGTATACTCTAAGGGTAAGAGGCAATTTTGTAATTTGCTGTTGCCACTTATCAAAAGTACTTTTGGCATGACCAAATATTGACAATAAGTTTGTTTATTGCATATTATATTCAAATGGATATGACAGAATTTATATAACTATTTTTTCAATATTAGGAATTGAATTATTTCCAGTTTTTAATATAAAAATATTGTTGCACTGAACAACTTCATAGTTACAGCATTGTCCTGGCTTAAATTTTACTTTGAATAAAGCCCCAAGTAAAGGGTTGCTGTGTCAAATGATATGAGCATTTTTATATGATTTTTAAAATTTTTTTCACGATTTTTAAAAAGATTTTATTTATTTATTTTTTAGAGAGGGAAGGGAGGAGAAATAAAGAGAGAGAGAAACATCGATGTGCAGTTGCTGGGGGTCATGGCCTGCAACCCAGGCATGTGCCCTGACTGGGAATCGAACCTGTGACACTTTGGTTCGTAGCCCACACTCAATCCACTGAGCTACGCCAGCCAGGGCTTTATATGATTCTTAACATAGTGTATGCCAAAGTTCTTATCAAATGTATATACTTTTTTTTGGTTTTTTTGCCCAATTATCTAGTTGGATCTTGATTTTTAACCAGTGCTATGAACCCATTATAATATCAATATTAAGTCCCCATCTGTTCCATTTGCCACAATCTTCTCCATTTTCTTTTTAATAATTTTAGCTATTTTCATTTCTCATCATATAGCAAAATCCTAATCTCTTTTCAACTAATTTAGGTTTCAGAAAATAAATAGACAAATATACTTAAACACTATACTTCTAAACCTTTATTTCTCCATAATAACCTGTGCTTTGACCACAGTTTTCAGACTAATCATAAATATTGCTTCTTATCCTACTTCTTTAGCTAGACAAATTCAATAGAGGAAGTTGCTCTTTTCCCAATGGAATCTCAAAGATCTTTTCCCCAAGATCTCTAACGTTTTTGCTCCTTCATGTAACAAAGTCTTACTAAAAACATACTTTGCATCAGTTCCTATGCTTGGAACTGGGGATATTAGCAGCTTCTAACAGAGCGTGAGATACGTGTGTAAACAAGTTCATTAACCCACTGTGAGGAGTAGTGTACTCAAGATTTCCACACTGTCAGCTCGTGGCAGAAAGCAGAGTGTGACTAACTGCAGAAAGACGGATCAAAGACGACTCCCCAGAGAAGGTAACTGAGGTGTGTCCTTATTTTCTAGAAGGATAAAGGCAGCGGGAACAGCGTGTGCAGAAGCCAGGAGGTAGAAACAGCCCTGTCCCTTTCAGAGAGGTTTAGGTCCCTTCACTTTAAGGCCAGAGGGTCACCTACAAGGTGGGGAGAATTGAAAGATGAGGCTTGAGGAAAATAGGGGCCGAGTCATAGATGGCTTCCGGACCAGATCAGCATGTTAGAGAAATCACTCTGGAAGATAGACTCAGAAAGCCAAGTCTGTAAGAAATAAAGACTAGTGCCACAAGGGTGCCAGTGATGCTTCAAAAGGCTAACACTCGTTAAGTATATTCACTTTGTTGTCCTTAATTATCAGACATAAAACACTGCATTCCCACCGGCACCGTGGGCTGAAAGAGACAGCTTGTGTCTATCCACTGAGCTAGTGTCATTCCAGCTAAAGACCAAGAAAGCCCATCCATCGGCCTCTGTAGACTGGTCCTGAGGCAAATTTCCAACTTCATTAAGCTTCCAAACTATTGAAAATCACGGTGGCATTCTTGCACCTGCAGTCCCCACCCCCATACCTCTCGCTCCCATAACCACCTCAAGGAATCCCAAGGTCAACTCCACGATCAAGGTCCTCCAGCTATCATGTGATTAATTTCGGCAGAATAGCCCATCTCCCAAAAGCCAGCTAGATTCTTCTCTTTGATGGAAACCTCTTTAAAACGTGGGCCTGGAATCCATGCTAAAGCATGCACAAATAAACTCACCCCTGCCCCTCTTCAGGCACTGGCAGGGCGGAGGAAGAGGGTGCTGCCCTAGAGTCTGACAGTTCATGTTCGAGGTCAAAGTGTTAACCATGTCTGGCTGAGTTTACCCACACCAAAGAGAATACCTTAGAAACTGCAAATGTCATGAGTTCTGTCATGCTTGGAGAGGCATGCAAAGGGGCGCCTGGAGCTCTCACCACTGAGCACAGGCTTGTGCAGCCTGGTGGGAAATCGTCATCCCTGGGAGTTCATGCCAGCAAAAGATAATGTCCATCACCACTCAGCTGACTCTAGAGGTGGAGCAAAGGAGGGACCCCTTCCGCTCTGTAAGTCCTCGGTGAAGGAGAGCGGCTGGTAGAGCTCTAGAAGGGGGTATTTGTGATCCCCCTGTTTCTCTTGAGGCAAGCAAATAGTTTGAATACTATTTAGCACACCAGCTAACTGGCCGTCTGCAAAGTCTTACAAGAAAGAGCCAACTGTTAAAGTAGTTCATTTCTCTCTTCCAAATTTAAAATATCAAAAGAGACGGGGGAAAGGATGACTAGAGGTTAAGCTACATCTATCGTAAGGCATTGAATTACATTCATGTCTGAAGGATCAGCGTCCTTCATGGGTTCATCTTGCTGTGTCCCCTGCGCATAAGCTTGGGGATCCCCAGGTTAGTCTTTTGCTTGACCTAAGACCCTTTTTGCTCAGCTCTCCATGTTCAGTGTCAACATGCCCTGCATTTTAGCCTCCACTTTCACTGCTGGCCCCAGAATCTGAGCCTGTCCTAGTGACTTCTTCCTGGAGCTTCTCACCCTTAAGTGAGGCACTTGCTGCAGCGGCACCTCCACCTGGATGTCACCGGAGGCATCTTGGGCTGAACAAGCCCAGAACTGAATTTGCTTCCCCCTCTCCATCCCCAGCCTGTGCCTTCTCTGCAACCCTCTATCTAAGTTGCTGACCCCAATACCCACCCAGTTATCCAACGAAGGCTGAAACCTGGACAAATCAACAACTCTTCATTCTTTCTCATCGGCATGAAGTCAATTGCCAAACCCTACTGATTTTACTTCCTAAATCCTTTAAGACCCATTGCTTCCTCTCCACTCCCCGCTGCCCTGCTATCACGTCATTCCCAGGTTACTAGAGCAGCTTCCTAACTCATCTTCTGAATCCAGAAGTGCCCCAGAGCAAGGTCCTACCAGTGTGTTCACGCGATTATAGGTTTTTAAAAAATCTGCAAAAACAATAAAATGTAACCACAAGGGGCTAAGAGCCTTGTCTCCTTCTGCACCAGCTTCCCGGAGTCACACACCCTCTTCCAATCAGGAGGCTTTAGAGTGACTACAGGCATCTTTGGATTCAACCACAGGTGAGTGGAGCAGGGGGTTTATTTAGTTAGGGTATAGAGTGCATATCCATGGTACACTGGCACTTCCAAGAGTAGGTAAATTATCGCCAACTGATTGTTCCCAACACTCAATATGCTAACTCACTTGCAACACGATCACGCTCTAAGGCGTACTTCAGCCTCAGAAGTACGTGAAATGTACGGGGTCAGAACCTGTCCGCAGAAATTTCTTCCAAATATTACAGCTCGAGTAGGAAAGAACTTGAGAGATTTCCCCCAATTTTGATAATAATCCTAAATATGTATACAGTCATACCTTGGTACTTGTCAGCTTCAGAACTTGTCAAACCTTGTACTCGGTGCATTTTGATGAGAAAAGAATGTTTCAGCACTTGGTGCTTGCTTGGGACTCGTCACACTTGCCAGAGCTTATATGAGTCATACCGCCCCGCAAGAGAAAAATGCTTCGTACTCTCTGGTTCTGGCACTTGTCATGAGTTCCAGAACGAATGAATGGTGAGCACCAACGTACCACTGTGTATCATCATCGGTAACAAAATGCGAAGCTTTCTGTTTTTGTGAACTATCAATACTAAAAAATACATTTCAATCAGCCACGCTAAAGAGAAAGAGTTCCACTTTCTCTAGAGGAGAAGATCGCCAACGTGGTTGTCATGAGAAGAGAGACAATGGAACAGCACGCAGGCAATTATAAGGAAAGAAGGATGGCAGTTACTAACAGTTCCAAACAGTTAATAAACCCAAACTATGTTATTAAGTTTTGTGATGAATTTAATCCTTTAAATCTGTGTAACAGTAAGAATTTTTTTTTACTCATTTAAATGTGCATTCACTTTCGTTGCCTCATTCCATACCCTTTCTGAATGCACCCCAAGCATTTATGAAATGCCCTATGTCACTTTCTTCAAGCTCCTTCACGTGGCGTATTTAACAGCATAGGTGCTCTCGGTGAAATGGGAGATAATGCCACCTGTGTGTTAAGGAGAGAGGACGGCAGTGGCGGCTCGCTTTAGACAAGGAGAAGAGACCCAGGTGCAAAAGAGAGCTGGAGATAGTGAAAGGTCCAGCTGAGACTGGAAGTACAAAACCCTGTTCCAGCCAGTCCACACTGACATCCCCAATTCTCCTGCCTGGTTCCAGTGTGGGGTGTGTGATGGTCAGAGCGGCTTGGGCTGGTGGTTTGTAGAGCAGGGATCCTTAGACAGCAGCACGGAGGGAAGTGGAGGGGGTGGGGAAGGACTCTAACAACCATCAATCGTAAGAACGAGGGAAGGTCAAGGAAAGTATGAGTTACTGGGTAGAAAGAATTAGCTAAAAATATAGAATAAAAATGTGAGGTTACGATAAGGCCATGTAAATATTTGTTTTACAATCCAATTTGGATTTTTTTTCCTATGTAAGGCATAAGAAAAGCTCACTATTTCAGAAAGAAAACTATTCTAAAAATAAACCTGCCAGCAACACTACGGCTAGGTGTATACCCAAAGGAATTGAAAGCAGGGCTTGAGCAGATACTCGTGGCCCGATGTTCCATGCAGCCTTATTCAAAATAGCCAAATGATGGACACCCATGTGTCCCTCAAGAGGTGAATGAGAGAAATAAACAAAATGTGGTACATCCAGATGATGGAATATTATGCAGCCATAGAAAGAAATGAAATTCTGATACATGCCATAACATGGATGAACCTTACAGACGTTACGCTAAGTGAAGTAAGTCAGACACAAAAGGAAAATTTGTATGGTTCCACTTATGGGAAACATCTGGAGTAGGCGGATTCACAGAGACAGGAAGTGGCCTAGAGGTTGCCGGCGCCTGAGAGCAGGGGAAAGTGGGGACTTCTTGCCTCGTAGTTAGAGGTTCTCTCTGGGGCGATGAAAATTTTGGGAATAGCAGTGATGATTACACATCATAAATGTAATGAATGCCACCGATTTGTGCACCCCTGAGTACCACTGTAAGCGATATTAAAAAGCAGAATATTGGGGAGTAAACATATTAAGAAGTGGACAAGAACTATTTTAAGAAATCTTTTTTTTTTAAAGTATTTTTTTTTTAGAGATTTTATTTATTTATATTTTTTTAGAGAGGGAAGGGAGGGAGAGAGAGAGAGAGAGGGAGGGAGAGAGAGAGAGAGAGAGAGAGAGAGAGGGAGAGAGAGAGAGAGAGAGAGAGAGAGAGAGAGAGAGAGAGAGAGAGAAACATCAATGTGCGGTTGCTGGGGGTTATGGCCTGCAACCCAGGAATGTACCCTGGCTGGGAATCGAACCTGGGACACTTTGGTTCCCAGCCCGTGCTCAATCCACTGAGCTACGCCAGCCAGGGCTATTTTAAGAAATCTTAAAACGAAAAGGACATCAGAGAAGACTTGAATAGATTAAAAAAGCATTTTCTTGGCTAAGACTCCATCTTGTACATATCACCCCTAAGCTGATGCAAAACTAATCAAACATCAACAGGTATCTTGCAGGGTTTTTTTTTTTTCTGAAGTTGATAAAATAATACCAAAGTTTGTATGGAAAAATAAACTTGCAGGAATAGCCAGGGAAATTCTGAAAGACTAAAGATGGAAGACTAGTCCTACCAGATAATAAAACACAGGAACAGCAACGATTAAACCAGTTTAGTGTAGGAAAAGGAGAAGGGGAAATCAACGCAAAAGCAAGTTCAAAAAGAGACCCAAATACTTAAAAAGTTAAGTAGGTCACGAAATGGGAACATCCAATCAGTGGCAAAGTGATGGATAAGTTAGTGACAGGTTCTGGGGTAACCAGCTCGTCACTGAAGAGGTGAATAAAGTTAAATCCCTACCTCACTCTTAACAACAACAGTTACAAAAGTTCCGTGCACCTCAACATTTACATGTCAAATATGAAATCTAAGATCTAACGCACTCCACGAGAATCTATTCATTCTAGGAGACTGGGGAAGCAAGCAGCCAGGAGAGAGGCTGAATACGACCAGTTCCCATTACCTTCACAAGCCAGGACCCCTCTCACCCAAGTCGCTGCAAAAGCCTTCGGATCGGTTTTCCTTCCCTGCCCTGGGGCTGCCTCCCAGGGCCTGGTCTCAACACCGTTGCAACCTGAGTCATCAGCAGTTCTGCTCAGCTCAGTTCTACAACGAGTTCCCGTTTCTTTCAGAGTAAAAGCCAGTCAGTCTTACAACGGCCCCTGAGGCCCCAGGGGTCATCAGTTCACCGTTATCTCTCTGACGTCATCTCCTACTACTCTTTCCCCTCACTTACTGAGCTCCAGCCACAGCGGCCTCCTCACCAGTCCTTAAAAATGCCGTGCGCTTTCCCAGGCTGCACGCTGCAAGGACGGCTCTGGCCCTGGATATCCCACGTGGCTTTTCAGCACCTCAAAATCTTTGTCACAGCTTCGCCCGATCCTCAAGGAGGACTATATACTGGGTCGGCAGAAGAAACACCTGCTTGGGTGTGGTCGGTAGAGTGATAATATGGGTGTAATAATTTATAGTAGTAATTTGAACATTTCACCTAAAATGTCATGTGGTGTGCTTGAGTGTGATATTGTTACGTTACAGAATGACATGCTTATGATTTTGTAATGAAAGCTTTTGTAATAAAAGGGCGTTATTTGTGCTGGACCCTGTCTATATAATACCAAGCATATCGAAGGAACGTACTAAATATTTGCTGAATTATTTGTGAATAAACAGACAATGTGGGTAACGTCAAATAATGTCTAAAGCAATTATAATAACGCCTTATAGGTTTTTTCCCCCCAGAGGGAAGTAGAATGCATTCAGAAATCTAAATCCAAGAGAACAAAAATGCATGACACAGTATCACGTATGTCAAGAGGGACGTTCTGGTTGTATGAAAGAAGTCAAGATATTGATGAATTTGAAATTATTGTAAGTTAAAACGGAATGTTCAAGTTTTTTTGAGGGCCGGACATCTGGGAGGACGTACTGTGTGAACGTATTTATATAAAGTGAAAAAAAAAGTGAAACTAACCTATGGTGATAGAGGTCAGGACGGTGGTTAACCCGAGGGGTGGAAGAAGGTTAATGACTAGAGGGAGTTTGGGAGGCGTCGGGGGTGCCGTGTGTGGGTTACAGGGGTGTATTCACTTTGCATAAAATTTTCTGAGCCATACACTTAGGAGCTGTGCTTTTTTGGGGGGGTGGGGAGTACATATTTTATACCTCAGTAGGTAACCAGAAATGAGGTAAAAATATAGTGAATAACTTCTAAACTGGGGATAAAAGGAGAAATAAGGAAAAAATACCCCTCAAACAATCCAAAAGAAAGTAATAAAGCGAAGACAAAACAGAAAAGGTGAACAAATCGATTATTATAAAATAAGATGGTTGAAACTAATTGATGTGTATCCAGAATTATGATGAATGAGATTGAATAAATACAGCAGTTAAAAGACAAAAATGTTCAAACTGGATTTTTTTTTTAAAAATCGACCTACAGGGGACACATTTATATATATGTTGAAATTAAAGCACTGTGAAAGAGAATTTAAAAAATTTTTAAAGTGACAGAACTACAAAGAGAAATACATAAACAACTCTGTCAACAAGTAATAGAATAAACTGACAAAAAATTAGGAAGGAAGGATAACAAAAACATCAACAGCCCCATTGATAAGCTTAATCTAATGAACACATATACAGATTATATACAGCAAGAACACATGGAGTATTTGTTCACAGCGGTATATGCCGGGTTCTAAGATTAGGTTTAGTGAATTTTAGGGGGTCGGTATCATACAGACCACATTCTCTAAACAGATGCAAATATGTTAGAAACCAACAAACTAGACACATGCTTAAGTTCAAAAACTGAAAAACCCACTTCTGAATATTTCAAGGGGCAAAGAGAAATCAAAATAAGCATGTTTAGAAGCAAACTATCATCCATAATTACATATTAAAACTTAGCAGATGGAGCTACAGCAATGTGAAGGAAATGTGTGACCTTGAGCGTTTATATTCAAAAAGGAGAAGGCCGGGTTAGAAAGCTAAGCTCCAAATAAAGGAAGGAAATAACAGAGAAGGGAACAGATAGCTCTAGGGAGAACAGACCTCCGAGACAGGGCTGGGGCATCCTCACGCCCAGTCCTGCAGCAGTCAAACCCGTAACAAAAACACCATGAGCAACATTGTAACCATACGTTTGAGAGTTTAATGAAATAGACACATTCTTAGATAAGTCTAGGTCATATTTTTCGATACATGGAATGTATTTTAGTATACAGATTTTAACACTTACCGTTAAGTTGAGACTAGAACATACTTAAAAAAAAAAAAAAGTCCATACCGCCCATACCATTTATAGGCAGAAAGACCTGTGTTTCTTTAACTTCAAAACTCAGGTGACTGAGCAGAAAAACTGTGGGTTGTTTTTTTTTTTTTTAACCCACAGCAGAGACAGGAAACCCCACCTGAGTGCTGTGGATGCCTGAAAAGGTCACAGCATCAGCAGGACGAAGCAGTTCAGGTGGCAGGCCAGAAGGAACGGCAAGCACTGCCCCAGGCGGGAGAATGACAGCTCACGTTTGCACCCTGCTCCTGAGGCCCACGGATGTTCTCCCCTGCACTTCAGCTCTTTGTACGAACACACAGTGTCTCACCTTCAGTATCAATAATAGTAATGGCTACCACTCCCTGGACAACGTGATGCCTTACAGCACAGCCAGGGCTGCTGGTCCAGTTTTACAAATGGATAGACTAGTGGAGTACCTTGTTCATGGGCTCAGTCTTCACCAGCCGGAGACCAAGGCTCAAGGCCAAGTCTCTCTGATGCCTCTTTTCAGCTGTCCCTTGAAACCCAGAGGCTCTAGGAAGTCGTCCACACAGCACAGGGAGTCCAAGGCAGGCTCTGTCCAAGACCAGCCCGCCACAGCCCACACAGAGCACCCACCTTCCGAATAACATCTCGCACAGCGAAATACTTCTCGGTGAGGTCTCCCGCCTCGCTCAGGGGGGCGTCATAGTCGTAGCTGGTGGGCTGTGCTTGGTAGGGCATGTTGGCCCCTGGAAGACAAAAACCGTGCCACGAGTTACCACTAAAGGCCCTGGCCTGGGACAGATTCTTTGGGACCCATGGGCTCAGTGATATGGAGGGAGAAAAGAAAACACACATTTGAACCAATTGTTAAGCAACACAGAGGTGCCCTTCTGGATGCAAGGTTTAGAGAAATTAGTTTCCTTCTACAGGAAGCCCGTGCCAAGCACCGTGGAGCCTACAGAGCACTCCCCCCTCCCCCACCCCCGCAGAGCTCACAGTTCTGACATCAGCAGATATCGCTGTCACGGCACAAGCAGAGCATCTGACCTTCGCTACAAAACTTGCTCATCACCACCAGTCACGGAAGGGCTTATGGCACGACCCGCATCTCTGACAGTTTAGTCCTGCGATCTTTTTCATGACCTTGAACTGTGTGGCTGAGAAAAGGTCAGTGGTGGAGACACAGGTGACTAGGCCAGGGACAAGCAGGTAACAACGGAGGGTCACCAGACCGAACAAGGCGGGGGATGACCGCACACACAGATGAACCCACAGAGATTCCCATATAGCCTTAAGGCCTTTGCAAAGACTGAGGGGGTGCTGGGGGGTGCCTCTCGCATCCCCCTTCGGGACTAAGGCTCTCACGTGCTCCCCGAGCCGCTGGGAGAGTTGGCTGCTGACGGCTCTCAGGTGTGTCCCTCTCTGGTCCCTGGCCTCTGCTGGGCTGCCCTGCTGACAGTTCCAACCCTCACGGGATAGCCCCTTCCAACAACTGACCAATGTGGATATATAAAAACTCAGCCCCTGTGCCTCCAAGAGCCTTCCCAGGCCCGTTGAGAGCTCCATCTAGAATCAGCTGAGCCACGTCTGAATCCATACTACAGCCCAGTGTCTCCCTCGGCTCAGTCCTGCCTCCCACACTCTCTCCCAGGTGTCTGTGGGCCCCTCAGAGCACAACCCAGTCAACTTCCTGCTGGGTCATCTCGGAGTCTGTTTCCCCGGGAACGCAACCTGCGACAGAGAGCAACAAATAATGCCAAGGCTGTGTGTCCGCAAAGACTCGGAAAGCAAGTGTTCTTGCAGTGATTGCCAAGGGAGCAGAGCCTCGAACAGAGGACCCCAACCTTGTCACACGTGACATTTACAGGTGGGAGATCGTGTGCAGTATAGGGCCGTGATCATCCGCCAGGACTTAGAAAACTCGCCCAGGCATGAGAGTCACGTGAAGAACTTGGGTGCAGAGATCCCCAAACCCTGCCCGAGATTCTGAGTCGGCAGCTGTGGGGAGGGACCTGAGACTCGGCCTCTCCAGCAGGCCCCCAGGTGACGCAGACGCTGCCGTCTGGGGACCAGAAGGCTCCGTGCCACGCCTTTCTCTTCTACTCTGGCGGCACCTGGCCGTGTAAGTGCATGAGAATGAAGTTATTTTAGAGAAATCTTACATCCAACCTAAGTTCTAAGGAAATGAGGCCCCAGATCTGTGAGTTCACATATGACTTCATAACAAACTCCTTCGACTGGTCCCCACAGCTCACAAATGAGCTACCCTGAAGGCTCCTTGTCATTGGCTCTCTGCCCAGAACCTGCCTTTGGAAATACCTAAACCCACCCAATCGACTCAGTCACGTTACTTTCTTATTAACCAGAGACAGCTGCCTGCCAGCAGGTGCGCCCGCCTCTGGGGGGTTCAGATGATAAAACACATCCTTTGTCGTGAGAGGCAATGAAAAAGAAAACCACATCCCTTTTTGCAAGCACACCTTCTCCTTTGTGGTCCCCTCTCTCGTTCTAAAGTAGAGGTGACGGTGCTGCCCGGTGCTTCTCTCTTGTACGTCTCCCTGCACACTAGACGCTGCGTGCACCTTATCAGTGGGTGTGGCCTCATTGCGGGAGGGGGTGGGGGGGTGGGGGGGAGGGAGGGTGCAGGGGGCAGCCGGAGCCAGGACCAAAGAGGAGCTCTGTCAGTTACCGAGTTGAACCAGTGTGACTTCTGGAAGCAAACTTGACAGGCCAGGGGAACCAGGCTGGGGAGCTGGCCAGGGGGTTCAAGGATGGACTGGCAGAGTAAGTCTTTGCTCTCTTTCTACCAGCAGCATCTTTATCCAGATGTTTTCAGACCACTACGGTGTCCTAGACAAACAGTACTAACTCCACCCTCTTCTCCACGTCAGGGGGCAGGAGGGAGGAAGGCGAACAAACAGTAAGATTTGCCCGTCCTCAGCTGCCCACCTGCCGGGAGACGCATACGGCAGCCTGGAGCCCGCAGGAGCCCCTCGCACAGGTGGGGTCGCACAGGCCCAGAGCGCAGCACACAGACCAGCACAGCATGGGCACCTGACCCCGGGGAGGATGGGCCACGAGCTCGTGACGGTTTCTTCTTACAGCTCTCCTCAGGGAAGCTGGCCTGAGGAACAGCTGCTGAGAAGCAGACGGGCTCTCCCTTGCGTCCCCAAAGACAGCGGGCCACTCAGCAGGTCAAAGGGGCTTGGCATTCACAAGAAGGGCTGGTCTAGGGGCTGGCGCAGGGGTGTCAGGTGGGAAGGAGTTATCCCAAGAGCGGTGACCATCAGCTCCTCAAGGCCTGAGTGTGGTCCAGGCTCCACCCTCTGCCAGCTGAGTGGAGTGTCCCATACCCTGCTTCTCTTAGCTGGAAAGTGAGGCTGTAATAGTAAGCCAGGTGAAACTACTTTGAGGACTAAATGGAAAAGCCGAGGTGGACAAGAAGCTTATATTAATTATGGCAGGGAAAGGAGCAAGGGAGAAGATTAAAGGTGGGTTCTATTCTTCTCAGTGGTAATTTTCATACCTTTTTAAAAAAGGTTTTATTTAGCCCTGGCTGGCGTAGCTCAGTGGATTGAGCAAGGGCTGGGAACCAAAGTGTCCCAGGTTCGATTCCCAGCCAGGGTACATTCCTGGGTTGCAGGCCATAACCCCCAGCAACCGCACATTGATGTTTTTCTCTCTCTCTCTCTCTCTCTCTCTCTCTCTCCCTTCCTTCCTTCCCTCTCTAAAAATAAATAAATAAAATCTTTAAAAAAAAAGATTTTGTTTGTTTGTTTGTTTATAGAGAGGGAAGGGAGGGAGGGAGAGAGAGAGAGAGAGAGAAACATCAATGTGTGGTTGCTGGAGGTCATGGCCTGCAACCCAGGCATGTACCCTGACTGGGAATCGAACCTGCGACACTTTGGTTTGCAACCCACGCTCAATCCACTGAGCTACGCCAGCCAGGGCCATACTTCTTTTTTTTTTTTTTTAAAAAAAACACCATTGTATTGTTTTAAGTAGAACAGTAAGCTATTTAAAAATCATATCATGAATGGTAAAGTTCCCATGTATATATCCATCTTCATTCCTGGACTGGATGATTGGCCCGAATTCCATGAACGGAAGCTAGGCGGAATTCCTCATTACCGAATGAAAAAGGCACCCAGAGTCTTCACGGTTCCTAGCAAGAACACAGAGACACGCGGGGATGGTCTAACATTTCATTTATCAACCTTGCCCATTATCTTTGAATCAATGACATTTGAGTTTTGCGGTGTCTCCACTTCTTGGCTCTCTAACCATCGTAATAACATCAACATTAATACTGGTAAGCTCAGTCTTCTCCCAGGCCACCGCACCCTGCCCCAAACGAAGCAGTTCTGAGGAGAAAGTTCATTAAGAGCAGAGAGTAGCAGAGATCGTAGGAGATTTGGGTCCAAAGTAACCCTTCAGCACGCAACAGTCAGGCACCCTTAGTGATGATTCAGAGAGACAAATATAGATGTAAGGAGAGGTGGGGAGTGAGGGTTAGAGAAAGGCCAACCGAGCATGGCACGCCTTTGTGAACATTAACAGCAATGGAGAGAATTTTGTCATGGTTTTTCCTACCAGAAAAAATAAATAAATAAATAAGGCCATACAGAAACGTAAATCAGTGCAGCCACTTTGGAAAATGCTACAGCAGTTCCCTCAGCTTAGAGGGACCCAGAAACTCCACCCCCCAACACTGAAATGGACTCAAGTAAATACGTAGACACTAATGTTCATACATTGCTCAGAACAGCCAAAAGGTGGAAACGGCCCAATTATCCATCAGCCGACGAGTGAATAAAGAACACGCAGTATATCCATACAACGGAATATTACTTGGCAATAGAAAGGAACTGAGTACTGATACAGGCTACCACATAGGTGAACCTTAAGAAGATTATGCTATAAAAATAAATAAGTTGAACACAAAAGACCACCCATTGTGTGGTTCTATTGATGTGAAATTTCCAGAATAGACAGATCCGCAGAGAGGGAACAAACCAGTAGTTGCCAGGGGCCGGGGGCAGGGAGAGCGGGGGAGCTTCTTGGGTTTGGGGTTTCTCTGTGCACTGATAAAAGTGTCCAGGAATTAGATTTAGTATATCACAAAATTGTATACTGTATACTTGAAAATCATGAATTTTATGATATGTGGATTATATTTCCACCAAAAAAAGTGAAAAAAATAAAAGACCACAGCAGAGCATATATGCACATGTGAGCTAGAGACTAACTGAGGACTCCCCAGACAGCCGGTTTAAGACAATAAGGTACCTAAATGCACAATGTGTGACCCTTAGAATTAAAAAAAAATGGCTCTGGCTGGCGTGGCTAAGTGGATCGAGCACTGGCCTGCAAACCAAAGGGTTGCATTTGCCCAGTCAGGCCAAATGCTTGGGTTGTGGGCCAGGTCCCCAGATGGGGTGCGTGAGAGATAACCACACACTAAGGTTTCCCTCCCTCTCCCTCTCTTTCTCCTTCCCTTCCCCTCCCCTCTCTCTAAAAATAAATAAATAAAATCTTTTAAAAACTGTATATAGGCAATTCTTCTATATCTGAAAATACAGAAGACAAAACAAAAATAGAACATAAAAATGATCTGTAGGCACAGCCCCCCAAAACCAAACACCAGAAACCTGTTAGCATAAGCTCCCACGAACAGATGTGAAATTGCTCTTACCATTCCAGTAGGCAAAGTTGGTCCCACCGATAAACATGTACCTGCAAGGAGACAGGAGAACAGACGGTACCTCACTGTGCGCTGACAGCTGAGGGGGGATGCCCTCCCCTCCAGAAGTGAACACTCACAAGTTCACGTTCGCTCCGTGGGCAAGTATATCCTGGAGGGAGGACGCTACTGCTTCAGTCTTGACTGTCGAGTGAGGTTGGCCCCAATGGTCTAACCAGCCGGTATAGAACTCAGAATTGACCTAAAAAGAGAAAGGGACATGGAGTTTAGGGTTGAGTCATGACCTTCAAATGCTGGGGCTACTGCCCTGTAACTATCGCCCCAGATTCCCCACCATGGGACAGGCAGAAGGGGGAGTTGATGTGCTCAACCCAGGGCTGGGGGACCAATGAGGACTTCCAGTAATCACAGCATTGCCTAAACTCGGTATTCAAGCACCGGTAACATGGCATTCCTGAAAAGCTCTCCCTGCATCAAAATTTTGCATGTTGACTTAAAGTGAGGTCAGCCTGTCCAAGTATTCTAACAAGCAGGCCCCAAGCACTTCATGTTTCTCCTGGGCATTACCCTGCCAAGCCCTGGGTCTGCAGAATGAAGAAGGAACCGGGGCATGTTCTGGGGCCTCCTCATCTCAGGTAATAGCTCCATCCAAAGGCTATGAGTGTGGGTTCTGCACTGCTCACTAGGCAGAGGCCAGATTGTGAAAAGGCTGTTTTGCACAAAGGTCTGCAGACAGGGGGGCCGCCTGTCCCACTGCAGAGAAGGCACAGGACATAAGCCCGTAAGCTGGGCTGAGTCACAGCAAATTGTGTGAAGAAGGAATGAGCAGAGTGTTGGACTGATGGACCATATGCGCCTTCCTGGACCTTGTCAGCACCCCCTCCTCCTCCTGGCTGCCCACACCGCATGCCACAAAGCCCAGCAACTCAAAATGCACTCAGCAAACCTGCACCCAATGCCACCTGGTTGCCCGTTAGAAATGCAGAATCTCAGGCCCCACCCCAGCCCCAGTAGGTCAAAGTCTACATTTTAACACAATTCCTACGTGATTCATAAGCACACTGAAGGTGGGAACGCAGACCTGAACTCAGATCCTGGCCCTGCCACTCTCCAGCTGCACAACTCTGGGTGAGTGACATGTCCCCTGAGCCCCACTGAAAACGGAGACAATAATACGACTTATGAGAGTTGCTATGGGACCAACCGGGATGAGCAGGCAAGGACACCAAGCCCGGTGGTGACAGGATGTTCACGTTAGTCCCCATTCTGTCCCACCCCAGGGCAGGGCCTCAGTTTCAAGCAGGGGCATGGCTGCTGCTGTCACTCATGTGTCCAGAGGGCTATGTCCCCACAGTCCTGGAGCCAGAAAAACCATGGATCTGTTCCCACCTTCTACAGCACGTAACCTCTCTCCCAGCAACTGTGATGAAGTTGGTACAAGCAGTCTCTCCACACTCACTCCCGATTCTTACCAAGGGTCCTCTGGGCTCATACTTCCTCTGGATTAGGAAAGCACCTGTGATGTTGGCACCTAACATGATCAGGAGAAAAAAGGTCAGTTGTGGGAATGACACGAAGTTCAATAAAAAGAGCCCTTCCCAGGACTTGAACCTGAGGTCGCAGCACCTCCCCACACTCCCATGGGCCTGGGACACCCCGAAGCTAGCTTTAGGCTGCACTCAGACCAATGGATGCGTGGGCACCAAAAATGTTGCCTTCTCTCTGAGCAGGTCCCCATGGCTTCTCATGGCTGCATTGCCTTGGGAGTTTGCTTCACCTGAGTCTTCTTCACCTGTGTTTCCCCACGGCCCAGACACCTCTTGTGCAAGTCACTTCACATGGACATCTGGTTGACCCAGACATTCCCCACAGGATGGGCCTGCTTGGAAGATGCTTCCCAGTAGCCTCCACAATGCCGCACACAATAATAGTGCCACAAAGATTTGCCAATTAATCAATGGATCAAAGGGATGAATAGGGTCTAATCGTGTCTATCCCTAAATAATGGTGTATGTCTGAATTTTAATTTGTACACATCAGCTGCTCGCTCTCCATTCTTCCTCCTGAAATGTTCCTTAGGATGCCTGTGTCTTGTCTTCCCACACCTTCTCTTCTCCTTTCTCTAAAAAGAGGAAGGATTTCTCCACGAAGAGGTCATGGCTGCCTTGCGTCAGTGAAAGAATGAGCGTGAATAGTGTCTCTCCCAACAAAGCAGAGGATACCCTGGTCCCAAACTCCACGGTCCAGGCATCCCGAACTTCACAGCAGGTATCCCCCTGTGGAAGTGACACCGGCCAAGACCTCCATATGACCCCTTGCTCTCCGATGGCCCTTGGCTTCTTGGTAAGACCAGCTTTCAGGAGAGAATGTGCTGATCAAGAAAGAGTATGATCGCATTCTACCTTCTGGCGGTGAATTTCTCACCATTAAGCATCAGGTGGTGTTCAGACCTTTAGTGTCTCTTCTCCTGAGTCTCCTCCCGTGACCTGACCTCCATCCAAGGCCCCGTTGCCACACGAATGAATGAAGCTGTCACAAGCCCCTCTGCCCCAAGGTTCACTGGCCTTGCGGTGGTCTGCCCTTCCACTTGCAGACAGCCATCCCTCTGTCACCCCACCTACAAATAATGCTTGCAGCACACTTGTGACGATCTTCCATTTGTTCCTCCCAACAGAAAATGCTGCGATGGGGGGGGGGGGGTGTGACGGCAGGAGGAAACCCGCACGCCACTTCCTGTGCAGATCTCTGGAGACGAGTTCCTTCCTCGCCACCACCAGGTGCTCTGCGCAGTGTGCGTGTTTCAAGAGACACGCAATCCGCTTAGGGCCGAAAAGAACTCTTTTCTTTCTTGGTAATGCAGAAGAATCTCCTCAAAGAATGCAATTACACCCTTCTCAGGAGAAAGAAAGCACGGAGTGTGTTTTCCCTTGGATGGCAGAGCGGCGCGGTCTCGATGCCATTTAAAGAACGTCCTTTTTTGGGGGGGGGGAGGGTGGAAAGAGTTTAACTTAAAAAAAAATTAATTGCGCCCTGGCTGGCATAGCTCAGTGGATTTAGCGCAGGCTGAGAACCAAAGCATCACAGGTTTGATTCCCAGTCAGGGCACATGCCTGGGTTGCAGGTCATGACCCCCAGCAACTGCACATTGATGTTTCTCTCTCTCTCTTTCTCCCTCCCTTCCCTCTCTAAAAATAAACAAATAAAAATCTTTAAAAAAATTAATTGCAAACTCAGAGAAAAGTCATGAGAATAGTACCAAAACTCGTATTCCTTTCACCCGGGCTCTGCAATCGTTAACATTTTACCACATTTATTTTATTGGTTCCTTTCTCTATATAAGAAGGTACCTATTTTGAAGTCATTCTCAAATAAGTTGCAGACAGGAGGGCCCTTTAACCCTACACTTCTGTGTGCTTTCCTAAGAGCCAGGGCCGCCTTCCAATAAACCCAACACACGCGTTACGACCCAGGAAATTAACATGGCTACATTACTATTTCCTAATTAATCTACAGACTACATGCAGATTTCAATGGTCACAACAGTGTTCTTTGCAGTAAAAAATAAAGAGAAGGGTGGCTGAGTCCAGTCCCGGATCCCCTTTGGAATCGCACGCTGCTGTTCCTGTCCTTTATGAAAGCTGCACTCAACCTAAATGAAGACTCTCCTAATGACAGCCAGAAGCTAATTATAACCAGAAGCATCCTAGCCATGCTGCCCCCCACCCCAACCCCCGCAAACTTTTATTTGTGGAACCTCTGCAGCTTACGTGGCACTCACGAGTCAAACAGGATGAGTTTCGTAGCATTTACCAAACCACCTCTGGCCCACGAGAGAGTTCATGGTGAGAGTTCCTAGTGCTCTGACTTATACAGAGAGGTAATGAATGTGAAAAGCAAGCTCCTGCCCTCCAGGGCTGACCTCAGAGCTCACTATGGCCAGGACAGGGCCCCCAAGCACCCAGCCACGACTGGGGGGACACGGAGAAGAGCAGTGTGTCCCAGACGGAGCCTGAAAGACGACCGCCTCAGGGTCGAGATTCTCACAGCTGGAATAGCTGCTGGGCCCGCCAGCCCCGGAGAGAGCTGTGCTCCAGGTTCAAGGCTAGCTCCACCAGCACGGAAAACGGAACTCTTGTCCTACAGACCAAATCGGCTTCAATAAAGTAACCTTAGCAATGGAGGGGGGCTTTGTCAATTATCCTGTTGTACCTATTACTGGATAAAGGAAAACGTGAGGAATCTTATTCGGTGGCCCCATGCCACTTCCTATGGCGGCTGCCCAGAGCAATCGGCTGGTGACGCAGCGAAGGCTGCACGCCGGGCTGTAACCCGGCTTCGTGGTACCCTGGCACAAATACCGACCTGGTCCGAAGTCCACGGTGGCGTACAGCCCCTGCAGCGTCCCGCACTGCACTAGCTTCTCGTTCGAGCCATCGGTGGTGAACAGGACTACGTCGTTGCCCAGGTGGTAGCGGAAACGCTTCTGCAGGAAGCGCAGGTAGTCGAAGTCACAGCTGAAGTAGCTGCCATACTCGTTCTCAACCTGCAAGTTAAGAGAAAGGAGGGGAAAAAAATAAAATCAAATCAGAGACTCCAATGTAGTCATTCTAATGAACGTTTTTGTTTGGACAGGATACCTGAGCATGTATTTTGACATAACAAGGCTTAAAGATTGCCAAAAACATCCCCTACACTCAGTCCTCAAAATTCATTTTCCGAAAAGCAGCTCAGTGTAAAAAACGTACAGCTCTACCCAGAAACAAGAAAAAGAAAACAAAAATCACCATGCTCGGCTTCGGACTGTAGTGATACTCTACGCTGTGATAGATAAGAGATCCTGTAAATGTTCCATAAATAATACCTCCCCATGGCAGAAATATTAGAAGATGGAGAAAAATGAACAGAAAGTGGAAAAATCACCTGTTAATTTTATTACCCAGAGATAACCACCGTAAGCGTCTGGCATAGTCTTCCAGATGTTCACACACACACACACACACACACAGTAAATATACACAAATGTGTACACAAATGCACGGTGGAGCTCCAGGCTGGGCTTCCTGCGGCTGTCAGGAGAGAGCACCGAGGGCCCTGACCTCCCTGGGGCAGGGGCCTGAGCCTGCTGGTAGGTATCGTTTCAGTCCTGCCGGCTGAGCCAGCTCCTCGGTGGCCTCTTCCAACTCTCTGGGCACCAAGAGAAAACACCAGCCTGGTGAACTGAGTGAACTCGTCCTGCCGCTCCTTGACCTGAATGAAGACGGAGCTACCAACTTGTACAGGGACGCCCACACACGGAGGCACTGGCGACCAGTGCCGGCTTCTGTCTTATCTAATCCAGCCGCCTCTGTTCAATTCCAGAACCACTCGGTAGGTGTGCGATGTGGACACACCTGGGATGTGAGTTCCTGGCTGCCAGGCAGACGGGTGGGGAACAGAAGTGACTAGAGGCACACCTGGGCAGGGGCGGAAGCAGACCAAACTCCACAAATGGTCCACAGGCAGAGGCGCTAGCTGCGTGCTCTGAGCCAAGTGGATGCCAGTGGAGTGAGCTGGGAAGGCTTTAGGGCCGAGAGGACCTATGGGAACCCTCACAGGGCAAGAGGGCAACCACGAGTCTGGAGTGTAAAGACTTTTTAATGATATGAAAAAATGCTTACGACGTAAGAATAAACTAAAAAAATATAGTCAGGTAAGAAGCGGTCCATACAGTATGAACTGACTGTAAAAAGAAATTTTTAAAGGCATTGACAAAAATTTAAGGAATTCTCCCCCCTAAATGCAAAGAGCTGAGCTTTGCTTCTGGCTCCTGATGTTTAAATGCAAATTATGGGGGGTTTTTTCTTATGTTTTTTCTGTATTTCCCAACATCATGTACTTGTTCATTTGGTGATCGGGGGCAAACGGATCAGGTGGGACTGAGGCGGTGGCCATGTGAGGGGGAGCAGAGGAGGAGGGAGCCAAGTTGCTGGCAGGATCCACATCCGAGAGAAAGGCCTCTGAGGTTATCAGGGGTGGTCACAGAGAAAACACGCCCAAGACAGTCAGCTTTGCTCTCCTGTGCAAGTTCACGGTTGATTACATTCTTGTGATAGTTTGATAACCAAGGGTACAGAAGAGTTGTGATTGGAAACTGAAAGTGGTCTAGGGAGAGGCAGAGACTTTCCCTAAAAACGAGGGAAAGTGAAGTAAACCCGAGATCAGGAGTAAGGCAGAAGACCCAGCTGTGCAAAGATGCACCCGACTTTCAGACCAAAATCTGCAGACAGGAAATGGGCTCCTAAAGGTTTAGCCAGTTCAGACTCGAGACAAGAGGGGGCCCTGAGTGTTACTTGTACATCCCTTGGGGGGCAGTGGCCTGGCTTTTGTCTGCCATGCATGTCAGAGTGGATACCCTGACCAGCTCGCCCTCTCATTGCTCCTTTGAGCTACCGGAAGGGCAAGGGAATGGCCGTGTTCTCTGCCCCCAATGACAGTCCCTGCACACTGTCCATAATTCATAAGAAGGAAGTCTGGCCCACAATTCCTGAGGGGGCGCCCCACCGCACCTTGACACTGTTCCAGGATGCAGCTAGTTTGACATAGCTATTCTTTCCAATAAGAACATCCGTGGCAATAGCCAATGAACATGGTTTGGTGTTTTAAGTTCAGTTTACAAACAGCTATTGTCGTTGCAGGTTGAGTGTCCTGATTTTTCACATGGAAAATACAAGGCCACATGATATATCCCAGAAAATACTACTCTTTGCAGAGCGGAATACTGGTGGGAGAAGGACAGTGGAGAGGACAGGAAGCAAGAAAACACGATGGCCCCAGTCCACCACCTCTTTCTATACCTGTGTGAACTGGCTGCCCATGCGGGGCGGTCACCCAAGTGGCTGGGTCCGTGCCACATCCTTGCAGTCAGAAGGCAACACAGGACAAGAGAAAGAGACAGGCAACAGCAGACCTGGGGTGCTATGCTGATTCTACCACCTGCCAGCTGGGTGACCTTGGCCAAGTCACTTCATCTCTTTGACACTCTTCATTGAAAACAGACAGTGGTTGGATTAATTGAGTAGCATGTAGAGGACATCCCAGGAGAGAGTCTGGTACCCAGCAGGCCTTCAAAAATGGTCAAACCTCCCCCAACTGCAATTTAAATTGAAGCAGCATCCGTGGCGCTGCCTCCTAGACAGACAGACTCATGCAGCCCGAGTCTGCCTCACTCCTGTATCCGTGGTGAACGGAGGGAAGCCCCCCCCACCGCCAGCCCGTGCTCACGGTTACCTGCACTGTTATAATCGGCCCTCCATTCTGATAGAGGAGAGGCTTCATCTTGGGCAGGATGACCCCCAACCACTTGTCCACAGCTGCAAGGTAATCTGGAAAACAAGACAGGTGTAGCACCATCACGCTCCTTTTAGTACAAACAGACACAACACAGCCTTGCGACCCGGGGGCCAGCAGCAGAGATCAGAATGTACTAGATTCAGCAACGACCTTCTGCAGTGGGGTCACTGCAGGCACTAAGGGTCAGATAAAGGTTGTCTTGCAAGGAGCCGTCTCCTCTGATGAGCTCTCAGTGCATGAGGACCAGTATGCCTGGTATCTGTCCCTGTCACTAGGACACAAAGCCTGGAGCACAGGAGGCATGCTGCCAGTGTGAGTTAAATGAAAAGGGTGACCAAAGGGTGTGTCCTCCTCTCTGTCACTGTAGGGTTTTTTCTTTTTACAATTAAGTTCCAATAAAGGTAAATACACACTGTCTAAGGGAGGTAATAAGTACGTACTTACAGAGTTGCCTCACAGATTCAATGACATAATACATGTGAAGACACTAATAATAATACTCTAAGAGTGCAAAATGTGCAGGGAATACGCGCAGAAGGAAAAGTGCATAGAGTACAGCACGCCAGCCTCTGGCCCGGCGAGCTCAGCGTGAGCTGCTCCGGGACCACCTGCATCACCACCACCAGCAGGAGAAACTGAAACTTCTAGAAGACAGACATGCAGCTCATCAGGTTTCCAGCTAAAATAATTTCTGGTCGTTTACAGAGACAAGAGAAAAGGCCTATCATTTATGTATCCCTCTGCAAAAGTAGACCAAGGAACAGAAAGCGTTGCAGCTGCCCAGCGGTCCAGGGCCACCGCTCCAGACCCTACACCTGCCGGGAGGATTGGCTAGATGCTCTCACCCGCCCTGCACCCTCCTACGAATACAGGAGGGAGAGCATTCAAATCAGTCGGCCACCCGCAAGGAGGGCCCGATGCTGACTCAAATTTTCATGAGTGTGTCAGCGAGATCTGGTCAAGCACTTCAAGAAAGCTTGTTCCACCCTGGCTGGTGTAGCTCAGTGGATTGAACGCGGGCTGTGAACCAAAGTGTCGCAGGTTCGATTCCCAGTCAGGGCACATGCCTGGATTGCAGGCCACGACTCCCAGAAACGGCACATTGATGTTTCTCTCTCTCTCTCTCTCTCTCTCTCTCTCTCCCTTCCCTCTCTAAAAATAAATAAATAAAATATTTTTTAAAAAAAAGAAAGCTTGTTCCCGACACGTCCACTGTCTGGTGTTCTGTGTGGACGATGGTAAAACACTTGCACTCGACTTTTGGAAGCATTTGCATGGACGTACCCCAGCCTTCCAAACACTCGAGTCCCCTGACATAAGTTGTCTGAGCTTTTGTAAGTTCTCTCGAGACATCTGTGACCACTTACCCAGATCAGAAGAACGGAGCACCATACTTTCCTTCTCCAACAGCCACGCAGGCAGTCCTCCCTCGGATGGGACAGAAAAAAGGAGCTGTTACAAGGTCCATGTCAGGAAAGGCGCTTTGCAGAGGGACAGAAACTACTAGCAGCAGCAAGGGGAGGGGAGTTTCACGGAGAAGCGGCATTGGAGGTGGGCTTTCTGATTTGGGAACTTTCGGGGAAAATAGAAATTGCATCATCATGGCACAAATAAGGTCACTCTTCAGGCATGCAGCCGTTTATGTAGATTATTCTACTTAATTTCACAGCTACCCCGTGAGGCAGACAGAGCCCCACACCATTTCCCGCTTTTCCCAGTGAGGAAACTGAGTTATGTGAGTGACCGCCAAGAGGAGGACCTGGACCTCCGGCCCGTAGCCAGTCCTCTCTGCCTGGGCACCTCCTCAGGCTAAAAACACCTACACTGGCCCCAGTCACAGGCCCCGTGTTTTCTGGAATTAGCGAGTGACTGAAACTGCTGTAACTCCCTCCCCCCTGCCCCAGCCCCTGCCTGCCGGCCCACCCCCGTCCCGTGCACCAGGCAGGCAGAGCCCCGCCTGGCCGGCCGTGCTCACCATCTCCCACTCCGCGCAGATGTAAGGCCCGGGCCGCAGGATCACGAGCAGCTCCAGCTCATGTGCCAGCTGAATGAAGCGCTCCACATCGTGGTCCTCGGAAAACTGGTACTGCCCTGGCTGTGGCTCGTGAAAGTTCCAGGGCACGTATCTGCCAAGACACACACATACACAGCCCCTCCCTGGAAACAGCTCAATGGTCCATCCAGATGCCCTGCACACACTTCCCAGCCGCCTGCAGAACGGTGAACCTGTAGGGTGCTCAGGGCTCTCCCCGAGGCAGCCTCTGGGCAGGAGGTCTCGCTGTGAGCTTTCAGGGCAGCTACCCACGGGAATCTAACTTGGGCAGGGACCCTGTCATGTTCATGACCCACAGAGAATGTCCACTCCTATTTACTGCCTGACTTTAAAAAAGGTGCAGAATTACACGAACACGATTTATTGCTATTTGTACCAATTGTATATATGCCTGCTCGAGGCTCATGCAAAATGAAAATATCTGTGCTGAAGTGATGAGGTAGAAAGTCAGTGCACTTAACAACGGGGACATGTTCTGAGAAATGCGCCGTCGGGTGATTTTGTCGTGGTGCAAACACCAGAGAGTGCACCTGTAACAAGCCCGGGCGGTCTAGCCCCCTGCTCTTAGGCAACAAGCCCACACAGCAAAGCCGCCTGCACGAGATCTGGCATGAGAAACAATGATGCAGTCAAGAGCCACAGTACGCAGGAGGTGGACGAGGCTGCCGCCAGGGTAACACGGTATACTTTTACAGCAAACTCTTTTTAAAATAATAACTAAAACTAGTACACTCTGAAATAACAATAGAGCCCTGGCTGGTGTGGCTCAGTGGACTGAGCATCAGCCTGCACATCAAAGGGTCACTGGTTTGATTCCTGGTCAGGGCACGTGCCTGGGTTGTGGGCCAGGCCCCTAGTTGGGGGCGTGAGAGAGGCAACCAATTGATATACCTCTTGTATGTGGATGTTTCTCTCCCTCTCTTCCTCTCTCTCTTTCCCTCTCTCTAAAGATAATTAAAATCTTCAAAAAAAAGGAAAAGAAAACATAGGTGTAAATCTTTGACCTTGGATTAAGCAATGGTTTCTTAGCTATAACACAGAGAGCACAGGCAACAAAAGAAAAATTAGAGGGAGGAACACCGTGCAGGAGGTAAAAGTCCCTACCAGCTCCCCTGCCTGCCTACAGCATGGACCATACATTTACATACGAAGCCACACCTGGTCATCAGAAAGGTCTCTGGTGACCCTGGCTTGTGCCCTTTCACCACGCTCCCAGGGTTGCAGGGTTTTCTGGAACTGACGGTCTTCGTCCCCTTGAACATAAGCTTGAGACGATACACAGGCCAGGTGGCCTTACACCCAGAACAACAAGTGGGGTTCCCCCTAATTTATCTGTCCTAGGAATCTGCCTCTGGGTTTTCTAGTTCTTTGTTTTTGCGAAGTTGTTGGCAATTCACACCAGCAGTGTAAAAACCAGAGTGGCCAGCCACCTCAATTCCTCCCTGTTAGTCACCTTGCAACGACAGAAGAGGAGAGATGAGAGATAGCTCTTGGGGTAATTCTATCACCCCTGGGCTGTAGACTAAACCCAAAGAACCCTGGGGACAGGCTGGGTTTCAGGAATCTACCTGATGAGGCACATTCCCCCTAAGAGCTGAGAGAAGGTGGGACTGCTTACAAACACCCTTAACTTCACGTCCTAGCTGGGCCTCTGGCTAGAAACATGGGCTTGGGAAAGCTTTATTTCACCAGCTGCAAATGGGAATGGTAACGCCTTGAAAAGATAGGCTCATGCATGTGAGCCCCGCACATGGCCAGCGCTCCATCATTGTTACTTTCCGTTGCCTTTTGAAGCCGACATTCATTTTATGATTTCTGGCCATGAACTTCCAGCCTGGAAGAGGGGCTGAATTATCTGAAGAAGGGCCAGTGGAGCTCGTGACAAGGCCCCCCAGAACACCAGACAATGGCTCTTTCTCATTCTGAGCAATGCAATAGCGGCATCGAGAAGCACCCTCTCTTCTCCCGGTGGGAGTCTGGGCCCAGGTTCGAGCCCAGGGCCCTCCTGCTTACATCTGGATGGCGTTCAGCCCAGCCATCTTCATCTTCAGCAGCCGGTCCTTCCAGTAGAAGCGGGGCACTCGGAAGTAGTGGATGCTGCCCGAGATGTAGCGGAACGGCCGGCCATCCTTGAGGAAGCAGTTGCGGTTGTAGTCGATCGTGAACGTCTTCTGGGAGACATTCTACAGAGCAAGGATGAGAACTGTGTTACTGGTGGAAAACGAGTTTATTGCAGTGTCTAGAGGAAAGGAACTTCCTGAGACCCACGAGGGAATGGGGTGGTGAACTTTATTGATGGTGTAAAACTAAGGAGTTCCCGGCCTGACTTCCTAAAGTCCCGTCTCCACCCGTCCCGCCATGGAAAATGCCCGATCTGGTCTTTAGTAGGGCCAGTGTGAAGGCCACTGGCCAGAGTGTCTGCTCCACATTAAAGTCCAGTCCAGTCCAGCATCTGGCTGGCCTAGCGTGTGTTTCCAGCTGCAGTCCACTGCTGCGCTGTGGTCTTTGGGCTCCCCCCTGGAGGCTGTGTGGGGGTCCACGTGACCATGGGCCGTGTGGCAGTTAGGGCAACGTGGCTGTGGAGAGAGGACGTGTGAGTGCAGGTCACGAGCAAGAGAGAGAGAGAGGGAGAGAGACAGGATGCTTCTTTGTTCCCCTGAGATTATATCAACTTGGGCTTGGAAAAGACCAGCAGCTTTTAAAAAATGACCAGTTTCCCAGGCTTCCGTGGGCTTTGGAGGGGTCTATACCCCCTAGTTAAGACTGACAAGCCTCTGTGGTGCGGCACCTCCCCTCAAGCCCCCAACAGTCTGGTACCAGAGTGGGGAAGGGAGGAGTGTTAGTCTCCTTGGCGGGGCAATGCTGTGCTCCCACGGAGGGTGAAAAGCTGCAGCTTCCTGGTGGAGCAAACAGGCTTCTGCCCCCAGTGTTATTAAGCTCAGTGTCTAAGTCCCTTTGCCCCGCTCTCCTCATTAACAATAATTAAATCCCTGCCGTAACACTTGCACCTTCAGCCTTTAGGAAGTAGACAGTTTGACAATGGTGAGTGACTCCCTGCCTGTGTCATTGCATCACGTGCCGACAGAGTTCACGGTCGGTTTCTGGGCTATCGAGCAAACCACGGCCAAGCCAGGCTCACCATGTTTCACTCAGGAAACCGGATCACCAAGGAGGCTCCCCACGAGGGATTCCACAGAGCTGACCTTGCAGAGTCTAGCACCGACTTGATAATCAGTGGTGCGGACACAGAAGTTAGATCCCCGCAGAGGAAACCCTGCTGGTGGTGACCCTTCTCTTGGCGTAGCAAAGCCCAGTGCACCGGGAACACCACACACACACACACACACACACACACACACGTGCACAGACCTCCCGCCCTGCGGCTGTGACCTGCCGGAGCGCCGGGGGTACCACAGCAGCAATGGCAGTGGGCTAGCGGCGGCAACAGAGTGAAAGTCTGAGGCCCTGAAGCCTCATCCCAGGTGTTGTTCTAAGTTCCACAGTGACTCAGGCAAGTCTCTCTGTACTGCAACTCTGTACTTCACCCATAAATGTGCAGGATGTCAGGCTAAGTGAACCCTAACGCAATATTTTCCACCTTGCTGGCTGTGACCCAATTTGTGAGTCATGAACTCAGTTTAGATGACGATGCCAATAAAAGAGAGGACATAGAGTGTATTGCATGTAGTAAAGGCACGTATTATTTTATGAAATATTTATTGTATAATGCGTACACAGAATTGCATATACATGCCTGTCTCTATAGGGTTGTGATATAAGATGTATTTCTAGCAGTCAAATCAAATTTCAACAGGCACTTTTTTTGGTGGGTCTTCAGAAGCTAAAGGTGCTAGGACCTGAAAGGGAAGGGAGGCCCTAAAGGGGAGGCCAACAGTTAGGTGGAGGGCAATACTGCCCTCTAGTGGATGAAAAAGGCAGCAACAGGCTCCAGATGGCAACAGGACGGCAGCTACCATCATTTCATTGTTGGTAAGATTCCTTGAGTATTTCTAGGCTTTCAAAGGTCCCAATATGAACTTTTAAAAAAAGTCCCTCTTCACAGCAGCACCACAGTCACTGAGAGCTTGGGGGTGCCTTGAGGTCACATCTGAAGCAATGGAGGGAGTGTGTGTCCTAGATCACACATAGCCTGAAGCCCAAGGGCATCAAGGCACTGTGACTGCATGTTGAAGCACTCCAAGTAGGTTGCTTTGGGTCAAATGGGGAGCTTCCCTGTATGTCAACTGCACCTCAATAGAGCAACCTCAACATAAAAATAATACATAATCATAAAATAACCATTTTAATATCAATTTATTCTTCTAGGAAACCAAGATACTCCTAAAGAAATGCACAAAATACAAAATTTACTTCATATATCAGGTGCCCCAATTTTGTAAACATTTTTACAGCCTATCCATGACAAATTGTCAAATAAGGGTTTCCCACAAGTCCTGTGAGTTCAAAAGGGGCCGATGAGTTGGGGGCGTTCTTTGCACCACTGTGGAAGGAGTAAGCCACTTCGGGCAGAACTGGGGAAAGGAAAGGACTGTTTGAAGCCCATAGGCCTAGGAGGTGGAGTTCAGAAAAGCTGGAGAGGAGTTAGCAAGAGACGATGCTGGCAGAGCTTGGAATCTGGCCTTTGTCCCCCATAGCACGGCACCATTCCTGTATGTAAAACCACGTCCAAATCCAGCCTAAATAGCTCCCTGTCGCCCAGTTAGAAATATTATCTAACACCTGCTGAGTAAGCACAGGGCACACAGCCCACGTGAAGCTTCCGTCTCACTCGGAAGAAACCCAGCAGTTAGCACAGTGAGGCTCAGATGGTAAAGATAAGATCTTCACATTGTGCACCTTAAACTTATACAATGTCATCCATCAATTATATCTCAATAAAGCTGGGGATAAAAAGGGTTCAACCAGAAAGCTACAGTGGTAATACATGACATGTAACTCAGGCATGGGAGTGTGGGGGCGGGGGCAAATTTCCCAGAGGAAGGGCCACTCCAAACTGTGGTTCTCACCCTTGGCCGAACACCAGAAGCCCTTGAGCATGCTTTTAAAAATAGCAAAGTCAGGCCTCACCCTCCAGACATTTGGATTTTAATTGGTTTTGGGTGGAGCCCAGGCACTGGTATTTCTTAAAGCTGGCCAGGTGTTGTAAGGTGCAGCAGGGTTGAGAGCTACTGGCCTAAATGAAACCCCAGGATGGAGAAGAGGCAGCTGAGGGGAACGGTGACACAGACAGAGGAAACTGTGTGTGTGTGTATGTGTGTGTGTGAGCCTGGCAGACAAGGGGCAGTGCAGGGCAGGAGCCATGGACCTCAGTGCAGACAGAGCGTGACGTCTGCTGACACAGCGCCAGGCAGGGGCCAGATCGAATGAGCCCTGAAGTCCAAGTTCAAGGGCCTGGACTTAATGCCAAGAGCAGTGGAGAACAGCTTAAACAGAAGAATGATCGAATCAAGCGTGTGTCTTAAAATACTCGAGACCCTGGCCTTTTCCTGAAGTGGCAAAAAAGCAGAGACATGGACCACGGCAGTGACGGGAGGGGGGCAGTGGGTGGGGGAGGACCCACAGGATGGGGCTTGGTCACAGGTGTAGGACACAGGGGCTAACCTCTGGGGGCTCCACTGGCGCCAGGAGGAAAATTGTGAACATTATTTTTTAAAAAGAGAAAGAGGGACTTAAGAGACATCAATTAAAAAAAAGACTTCAAGGATATTAACACCTGTGAGTTTGTAACAATATACTGGGGGAAGAAAATTCGCTGGTCGCCTTTGGAGATTGCTGGATTACTCATTACTCTAAAAAAATGACAAATAAAAGGGAAGAACCAAGCCGTTTACTTCCCTTTCACATCAAAACTGTATTTCGGAGTAACCAGAAAGTCGACAATGGAAAATTTCCACAGAATTCTTGCTAATACATGCAGATGGAAGAGCAGAATCTGAAACACACCCTTTTCTAACACTTAGTAAAATAATGAATTTAAGCCAAATCATCAGTGCATGGTAAAACCATCAGCAAGGCGGACAAAGAAGGGACCGGGCAGATTCTGTGCGATCCCTCTGCTCCGTGTCAGCCTCGTGAAAATGAAACAAGCAGACATCCCCGAACAGGAAGCACGCAGCGCCACCTAGAAGCAGTTCCCAGTACTGCACCTGAGGCTAGTGTCACCAATGAAAGCAGTAAGGCAAATCCACCATGTGGGGCATCCCGAATGTCTCACGATAGCGCTGCTCTAGCAGACCGATGGTACTGAAATAAAATCAAACCCTAAAATACTGTGCGGAAATAAAAGAGCATGTAAGAAGCGTAACAATCTAACACAACGTGGGGACCTGGTTCCGACCCTGACTCTACCTGTAAACACCACCGCGCTGACGTAGAAAAACTCTGAACACAGACTGGGCATTTGACTGGATTAAAAGAATTATTGCTAATTGTGTTGGGTATAATGATGGCGAGGGGATGACACAAAAGCACAAAAAAATCTTATCAGAAGTGTTTTAGGGTGATTACTGCATCTGAAGTTACTATAGACCACAAGTACAAAGAGCAGAAACAGCAGAGGGTATGCAGAGCGAAACTGACGGTTCTCAAGGCTGGCTAATCGATGGAGGGTGTTCGAGTTCTCTCTCTCTGCACTTTTGAAATTCTCCATAATAAAGCGTGTTTTAAACACGCGATTGCCCTTTCCACAAATTTTTTCCTGTAGGTGTACTTACAAGTGTACTTTTTGTTGTTCTTACTATGACACTGTTGAAGCCAAATTTCCCTTCAAGATAAAGGCTTTTTCTTGGTTACAAGAGAAGCAAAGGCATATGTTCATGAAAAGACATAAAACATGTTCATTGCAGCTTTATCCATAACAGTCCAAAATTGGAAACAACCAACGGTCTGCTGACAGGAGAATGGGTAAACAAACTGGTATATTTACATGATAGAATGCTACTCAGCATTGAAAAAGGACTGCTGATATTGCAATAATATGGATAAATCTCGAAAATGTTATGCTGAGTGAATAAAAGCCCTGCCTGAGGGAGTCCAGACTGAGTGGACTTATTTATAGGAAGTTCTGGAACAGGCACATTGAATCTATGGTGGGGAGAACATCAGGATAGGTGTTGTCTTTGGGACATCGGGGGCAGGTGTTGCTTGGGGGGAACATGAGGGACCTTCTGGGGGTATTGGTCATATTCTCCAGCTGGATAAGGGTTCTGCATCATTCAGGTGGCTGCATTTGTCAGAACTCATCAAAAGGCGCAAGGAAATAAACTCATTGTGTGTCGAGTTTATCTTAAAAGGGAAAAAGAAAGCTACAAAGTAATACTGCCTTCTAGTTAACAACATACATGCTGAAGTATCTGTGTGTGTGTGGGGATGCATTGATGTCTGTAATTCACTTTGAAATGAATCAAAAAAATAAGGTGTATTGGTGGAGAGATGGAGAGATGGGTTGGTAGCAATGTGTTAATGCTAGAATTTGGATGGTGGGTATACAATTCTCTCAATTCTCTATATGTTTGAAATTTTTTCCTCGTGAAATGTTGATACAAATCAGTGGGCTGATGAGTCAATTATGGTTTCTATGGTGTGTGTATTATACATGCATGTATGTACACACACACACGATGAAATATTCTCACTCCCGAGAGTAATGAAGCACCCTACTCTTGCCATTATGAAAGCTCTCCCATACAGAGAATAAAAAGAGAAAGGAGAGAACTCTTCTTTAACACAAGCCCAAGACTGCAGCAGCTCCTGTGGATAGTCCTGCGTGAGCTCAGTAGCCTTTGTGAGGGCAGTGTGTCAGCTCAAACTCACACCTGAAGTCGTCCTGCCTTCCTGTCCCAACACCACGGGACCCTGCTGTCCCAGGGGCCCAGGAGTACTGAGTCCATGCCCCCAGGGGCAACCCTCAACCGGTGGGGTTGAATAACTGCCGTCGCTTTTGCCTCTTCCCACCTGTCCCTCATTTCTGCGCTCTGGAATCAGTCCTCAGGCCATCCAGAGAAACCCAGATGGAGACGACTGGTCCCAGGGCGGGCCCACACGGCAGGTCCTCAGGATGTGAGTCTGCACCTGGATCTCCCAGCTATGTCAAAGAGCAACAGCAGCCCTGCAGCTGGTGCTACGTGGGCGGTGACCGCCCAGGGCCATGCATGCCAATGCTAAGGCCCTCACCTGGGCAGGCCTGGGAGGAGGGTACCACGGGGCTGGAAAGGGAGGGGTGGCATCTGCACTAGCTCTACCCGGGAATGGGGAATGGGACGTGGGAGGCAGTGGTACTGGTAATTGGAAGGGCTGTGAGGTTGCCTGGCTTTTGAAACAGACTCGGAAGCTTTGTAGAAAGAGATCGGCCATCCACTCAGAGTGATCAGAGATCTACATTTCCTTCTGGAAGAGTAAGGCTCGCATTTAATCCCAGGGCACACTGGGAGTCATCCTGAGGGCCCGGAACACAAAGCCGGACAGAGGTAAGTGTGCTGACACAGTGCACTCTCCCTGACGTGTGAGTTAGCGTCTCCGGAAAGCACCTTTCCCCCGTCGCTGCGTGGCTGGCACGGCTCCCTGAACCTGGACGTGATACAGGCCCACAGGAAATGAGCCGCAGATGCCAACACTGCACCGGCACCCTGAGGATGGTGTGAGATGGCTCTCGGAGGTGGAAATGTAAAAATGGTGCCCCGACAACCCGCTGTCTGGCTGTATGCCCCAGGACACCCTTCCCTTCAGTGGGGGGAGGCGGCAGTGGGGGGCAGCCTGGCCTCTCTGGGGAACCCATTGAGGGTGCTGTCCTCTGTAGGAAAATGGTCACAGAAGTTGCTGCTGTGGCCCTGGGCCCCGCCCTAGTGTCACTGGGGATGATGAGATGCTGACAATCAAAGAGAGACCGCTTGGCCATCAGGAGCAGGTGGATATAATCGCCCCAAGGACTGGCGAGGGCAGAGTGGCGGCCAGGTGTGCTGACCCACAGCGTCCTTATGCAATGGCTCACAAACCTCGGCATTCCTAGAGGGTGAGACGGTTGGGCAACCAGCAAGGGTGTGGTTCGTTGTGTCTAGCGAGAGAAAAACAAATCAGGAACTCAGGCACAAAAGGCTGACTGTCGGCCACTGCAATTGGCAAATGGGTCCCTTCCTCTGGCCGCCAGCTCTGGGACGGCTCTCTGACAAACAGCCAGTTGACTGACCAGAAGGTTGGATGGATTCCCCCTTGAGGGAGGGCCCTGCAATGCCAACCCAAGCACTGCACACACAGCAGCCCCTCAATCCTTCCCTGATGGGACTTAGGGTACCTGTGTCCTAAGGAGAATGGCCGATGGTCTGAGCTGATACTGACCCCAGGTCCTTCTCACAGTGGGTACAGGAGTCAGGGACCACCTGATGGTTATTTCACGGGTCCCGGGTACAAGTCGGGATGGTTTTACGTAGCAACCCCCAGAACCCTACCACGAGTAAGGGCCATTATAGAGGGAAGGGCCACAGGGAAGTCCTAGGAATGGACCCCATCTCCACTCGAGAGGACTCTGAAGCAAGACCACAATTCCTCCTGAAGCTGCAGACATGGTACCTCCTCCACCAAGACTCACAGGCCATCCCCATCATGTCCCCATGCCAACGACCTGCGAGCCCCAGTGAAAACCAGACAGATCCTGGTGGATGGGGGTGGCCACCTGCTTGTTGAACCAAGTAGTAGCCCCAGGGGCCGCTGCCCTGTGGATGTAGGATTACTGGAACATCAACACAGCCTTGGGCGTCTGGTTTGTGGCCAACATTCTAGTCTTTTCAAAACTATCAATAAAAAGGATCAAAAGGAGTTTGTTTGTAGGCAGCCAGGACAGCAGGACACATTCGCTCTTGCCCCGGGGCCCTACTAACTGCCCCGCTTTCTCTCAGGAGAGACGTTGACTGTGAGGACCAGCCACGGGCTGTCCCTCTGACACCACACCATTTGGATCGGCGGAGCAGTGACAAGTCTCGCACAGAGGGGGTCAACCTGGACAGCCGCAGAAGCAGCATCACCTAAGACAGCTTCCCGTTGATGACTGCCACGGTCAAGGTTAACAGGGAAAATCCACTTCATGGTTCCAAAAATGACCCCTCTCAACATTGAAGGCTACGAGAGGATCCAGCCCCCAGGAGCCGGCTTCTTTAATATCGCTGTGCTGGGCACCCTGGACAGCAGGTGACCGAGAAACGTGGGGGGTGGGGGAAGGAATGAGGAAAGGCTGCCTTCCAAGTGTATTCCCCCCAATGAAAAGAATGCAAAGTTTGCCGTCTGTGCAAATTCCAGCCCTTCTAAATTAATTGGCAGTGGGACGAAATGCTGAAGAGGCAGTTTTATTTCACACGTACAGGGGGGTGGTAGCATACGTACTTACAATGCATAAAGTCACAGCAACCACACATCAATAAATCGATCCAAGCAACGCCAGGACCACATCTTCCCAAGGTTCCCCGTTGTACATAATATATATATATTACTGGAGGAAAACAACCACGAAATATAAACAATATCACTTGTTTACCCCCAAACCAAGTATACATCAGGACTTAATACTATCCAATGTAACATTTTTTAAGTTATTTATTCAGTTGACATCAGGGACTTAATACTGTCCAATGGAACATTTTTAAAGTTACTTGTTCAGTGTAGGTCCTTTCAGTGGTAAATAAGCATCTAAAAAACCCCATTAAACATAACACTGGTATTTATAACACCAAGTAATGTGACCATTCCCCAGGTTTCTAGTCCTCAGGAAAGACGGTAATTATATTTCCATTACTTGTGCACATTTCTCAGTTCGATTAAAGAAACAGAAGGAGCTCAGTGACCTCACAGCCTGTACCTGGGCTGCGCCGATCGTGTGAGGATGTTGTTTTCAGGTCCCTCCCCGTTAACTCTGGTAAGTTCTTCCTCAGTGGATCTCCATCCCCCACACTCTACATACCCATTCAATTTCACCCCAGAGACCCAAGAGACCGGGGGATTCCTGACACGAGCTGTTCAGGGCCAAGGTGGCAGAGACCCAAGCCTCCTAGGTTGCTAGTACCCTGGGGTTGAGGGGGAGAGGGATTCTGGGAAGGGGAGAACATAGGGGTGGACGAGTCTTTACACATCATCGGCTTCCCTACAGTCCACAGAACACAGAGAAAGAGGAGGACTATTTCAGATGACTAGAGAACCAAATTGAATTATGCCAGGCCTATCAATCTTTCCAGTATGAAATGTCATGGAAACACCATTACATCAGACAGGCTGGAGAAGCAAAACCACCACACACGGAATGGTGAGAATGAATATGGACCTGGAGAAATTTGTGTACGAGCTGCTAGAGCTTATGCATATTTCTGTTTACGTGCCATATTTTGCCAGGTATAATACGCACCCACGTTTTTGGCCCAAGCTTTCAGGAAAAAAAAAATCTTTCATTTTAATTTTTAATCTAAATTATTTATTTGTATTTAGAAACAAACCAATTATTGTATTCCAGGACATTATTTTGCATATGGAGAGCGTTATTGCTTTCTACAGTTATACTTTTAATGCATAAGCATAAATAAAAGAATTAAAAAATTTATATAAATATGGAATTAGTACTACCCATATGTAATTCACATCCTTATTTTTCCCTCCAAAATTTGGGCAAAAAGTGAGCATTATACAAGGCAAAATAGGGTACTTATGCCTGTCTTGTTTTGCAAAGATTTTCATTCAGCATCCAAAAAGACTGTGGATCAAGAGCACAAATTACAATGAAAGAGGAGGGAAAAGGAGCCCAGTTGGGACCAGTTCCCAATCCTCCAGGACTCACACACATCGGCAGATTTTTCATTTTCCGCCTTCATCTCAGAGAAAAGTGCATAGCTTTTCTTTTTAAATAAATTTTAAAAATATAAACTAGTTCTTAAAAGTTAAAAACAGACCTAACTTCACACACAGGAAAGAATCATTTCCAGTGAATCTGAAGTAGTAGTTTGACTATATTTTGCCTAAGGAGAAAAATACATCAGGAAAGAATCATTTCCAGTGAATCTGAAATGACTGTCTTGCCTAGGGATAAAAATACACCTTAAACTGCATTTAGGTAAACACACAAACCAACCAACCTGCGTTCAGTAGATTTCACCTTAGTACTAATATCGTATACCATTTTGAATCTATAATGTATATAGTAGAATAAAGTAATTAAGTAATTGCAATGGGTTGTTAGGAACCAAAATTTTCCGAGTAAAAAAAGAACAAACAAAGTCAAAGAAGTTAAGTAAAAACCCTGTCATCAGAGATAAGGGGGAAATTTTGTGACTTCCGCTGAATTTTGCTATGAATGTAAAACTGCCTTCTAAAAAAATAAAGTCTATTTTTTGAAAAGCCCATAATCTTCCACCTGACTTGGAAATATTACTATAAAATTAAGTTCTTTTCTTTCTCTAAAAAAACGTGTGTATTTCTTAGCAATATCCACGGGAAACTGCCTAGAACTGACCAGTAGCCCGTAGCAATGAGATCCCCTAACACTTAAATTATGGTCTGTAAATATTATTTACTAAAAGAACCAGGAGCCTTCAAAAAATTACTTAACCTAAGTTTGGGGCAGAATATGTCCAAAATAAGCCTAAAACTATCAAAAAACTATTAGGGTCACAACAAAATGGCATAATTGGCCAAAAATGAGGTATCGGAAGCATCAAAAGATGTATCACTTCAATGGATGGAAACACATCAAATGTATAAAAATAACCAAATTCATAATACTCTCTCCCATCCCAAAGAAAGCTTATTGGCTATCCTGGAGATTGCTGGGGCAGCAATTCATTAATCTGAGAATCAATGAACAAAGGAGAAGGATCTGGTGTCTGTTTTGCCTTTGCTACAGACTTTTCAGAGTAATTAAACAACTGATGAGGAGAGTTCTTTGCAGAAGAATGACAGCTAATAAACACAGAAGACATGATGAAATTGAAAATCACTATTTTGGGGGCCAAGGGAAGGGCTGTATTTCTGAGTGCCCCGAAACTCCTTCAGAATGCAAAATTGAGAAGTTCCCATTGTCTCTTGAATATATAAAAGCCAACTAACTACTCCTAGAAAGCCTATTGAGTACACTGGCCTACTCAAGCCTGAATTTAATGCATCACACTATTTTTTTAAAAATCGCCATTTGCAGTTGGAAGTGGAATAATGAATTTAAGCAACACTCATCAGTGACTGCTGAAACATTAACTAAAATGTTGATGAGAAACATTCTAGTGGAGGGATCAAGCTAACACCTGGACCCACGGGTCAATCTTAGTATCACTGAAGCAATGAAGTCTTTGTATCAAAAAAGGGAAAAAGTTGAACTTGATTCTATCCAGCCTCTAGCTCTAACTTTTATAGATCTCTAGCTCTACCAGTTTAAAAAATATGAGGAATAGACAACACACTAAACAGAAGCACAAGTCCAAAATGTATGAAATTCTAAGATATGATATCTTGGTAAGTTGAATAACAAATGACACAAAATAAAAGAGGGAGGGTGTTTAACAGACTTAGAGAGACTTAAGAAATATATCACATACAATATATGGACCTTGTTCTTGAATCCTGATTCAAACAGAAGAACTGCAGAGACATAATTCCTCAAGAAACCAAGCAGAAACTATACCCAAGAATAGCAGAAGGCAATAATAAAGATTAGAGCAGAGATAAGTGAAAATAGAGAATAGAAAAACCATAGGAAAAAAAATCAATAAAACTAAGCGTTTTTTTTCTTAAAGAGAATAAAATTGACAAATCTTTAGCTAGATTAATTAAGGAAAAAAGAAGACTCAAATAATTAAAATTAGAATGAAAGAGGAAACATTACAACTGATATCACAGAAATGAAAAGGATTAGGAGAGACTACTGTGAACTGCGTGCCAACAAATTGGGGAACCTAGAAGAAATAGATAAATTCCTAGGAACACATAACCTACCAAGACTGAATCATGAAGAAAGAAAAAATCTGAACAAACCAATAACTAGTAAGAAGACTGAATCAGTAGTTGCAAATCCTCAAAGGAAAACCCAGGTCCATATAGCTTTGTTAGAGAATTGTATCCAATATTTAATGGAGAATGTACACCAATCCTCCTGAGACTCTCCCATAAAACTGAAGAGGAAGGAACATTTCTCAATTCATTCTATGAGGTCAACATTACCCTAATACTAAAGCCAGACAAGACATAACAAAAAGTTATACTTTCTAAACCAATACTCTGATAAATATTGATGCAAAAATCCACAACAAAATACCAGCAAAATGAACTCAGCAACACATTAAAAGGATTATACACTATGACCAAGTACGATTTATTCCTGGGAAGCAAGAATGGTTCAACATAAGAAACTCGATTAGAGTAATATACCGTATTAACACAATGAAGAACAAAATCCACATGATCATCTCAACTGAGGCCGAAAGAGATTTGCCAAGATCCAACACCTTTCATAATAGAATAGCAAACTAGGAATAGAAGGAAAGTACATCAACATAATAAAGGCCATGTATGAAAGCCCACAGCTAACATACTCAATGGTGAAAGTCTGAAGCTCTTCTTCTACGATCAAGAACAAGGCAAGGATGTTTGCCAACACTGCTTCTATTCAGCACAGTATTAGAAATCTAAGCCAGAGCAATTAGGCAAGAAAAGAAAATAAGAGGCAATCAACTAGAAAGGAAGAAGTAACATTATCTCTGTTCACAGATGACATGATATTATATGTAGAAGGTCTTAAAGATTCTATGCACTAGAATAATAAATGAATTAAGCAAAGTTGGAGGACAAAAAATCAACATACAAAAGTCAGCTGTGTTTCTATACACTAACAATAAACAATCTAGAAAGGAAATTAAGGCAATTCCATTTATAATGGCATCAAAAAGAATAAAATACTTAGGGATAAACCTACACAAGGAGGTGAAGACTCATACAAGACATTGTTGAATGAAATTAAAGAAGACACAGACAAATGGAAAGACATTCAATGTTCACAAATTGGAAGACTCAGTTTTGTTAAGATGTCCATTCTACCCAATTTGATTTACAGATTCAGTGCAACCTCTTTCAAAACCCCAATGTCATTTTTTTCACAAATAAAAAAATTCATCCTAAAATTCATATGGAATTTCAAGGAACCTCAAATAGCTAAAACAATTAAAAAAAAGTTGGAAAATTCATACTTCCTGATTTCAAAATATATTACAAAACTGACACTGTGGTACTGGCATAAAGATAGACAAATAGACCAATGGAATAGAATAAAAAGGCCATAAATTGTCCTCACTTGTGTGGCTCAGTGGACTGAATACCAGCCTGCCAACCAAAGGGTGGCAAGTTCAATTCCCAGTCAGGGCACATGCCTATAAAATAAATAAAATCTTTTTTTTAAAGGTCATAAATAAACCTTCACATATATGCTCAAATGGTCTTTGACAAGGGTGCCAAGACTATTCAATGGCAAAAATAGTCTTGTCAACAAATGATGTTGGGAAAACTAGATATTCTCATGAGAAGAATGAAGTTGGACCCTTACCTTACATTATATATAAAAATTAACTTGAAATGGATTGTAAGTTTCATGATACTGAACTTGGCAATGATTTTTTGAATGATACCAAAAGTACAGGCACCAAAAGCAAAAAATAACCAAGTGGGACATCCTTAAAAACTTTTGCTCATTAAGGGCAATAGAATAATATTTGCAAATCATATATCTCATAAGGGGTTAATCATACAGAATATAAAGAGAACTCTTATAACTCAACACAACAAAGAGTTAAATAACCTGATTTAGAAATGGGGGAAATATTTGAATAGACACTTCTCCAAAGACGATATACAAATGATGAACAAGCACATGACAAGATGCTCAATGTCACTAACCATCAGAGGAATGCCGATCAAAACCACAATAAGTTATCATTTCACACTACTAACAAAAAAACAAACGGTAACAAGTTCTGGTGAAAACACAGAGAAATGAGGACCTTGTGCACTGTCGGTGGGATGTCAAACGGTCCAACTGCTATGGAGAACAGTATGGAAGTTCCTCAAAAATCTCACTGCTGGGTATGAATCCAAAAGGATAGAAAGTAGGGTCCTGAAGAGCTATTTACATTCCCATGTTCATAGCAGCACTAGTCACAAGAAACAACAAACAAACAAACAATGTGGAAGCAACCCAAATGTCCACTGATGGACAAATAATAAACCAAATGTGATACATACATGCAATGAACTATTACTCAGCCTTAGAAAGGAGGTCTTGTCCCACGCTACAGCATGGATGAACACTGAGCACATTCTGCTGAGGGAAAGAAGCCATCACAAAAATAACAATGTGTGATCCCACTTACATAAGGAACCCAGAGTAGTCCAATTCATAGAAACAGACTGTAAAATGGTGGTTACTGGGGGCTGAGAGGAGGGGAAAAAGAGGAGTTACTGTTTGTTACTGTTTAATGGGTACAGAGTTTCCGATCTGCAAGATGAAAAAGCTCTGGAGATCGTGTTCCACAACAGTGTGAATACGCTGAACACTACTGAACGGTACACTTAGAAATCATTGAGGTGGTACATTTTATGCTATGTGCTTTTTACCACAGTACAAAAAAAAAAAAAACTACTGAGTTACTCAGGAAAAACTGCATACTAACTCTTTCGACAGTAGACTGCATTTGAATCCTGATAGTCACCTGTAACCAATACAGTGGCTTAAACCTCAGGCAGTGGAAAAACCACTTTTACTGAGAGGTAGAAGACCTGGCTTCCAGCCCCGACACCTCCTAACTAGGTATTAGGTGATGTTAAAGAATTACTATTAATTTCATTGGGTATAACGGCATTAGTGTACGCTTTTCTAGAAGAGATTCATCCTGAAGTATTTTGGGGTAACACTGTGTTTTCTAAGATTTGCCTTAATATTAAAGTCCAGCCAAAAGAGCAAGAGCGTGGGGTGTGGATGAGTGACAGAGAACAGCAGAATATCCACGATCATTGACGCTGGGTGCTGAGAGAGCAGTGCCGTCCTCTCTGCATCGTGAATATGTCTTACATTTCCTCAATAAAAAACTACAACGAAACAAACAAAAAAAGGGGAAAAAAGACAGACGGATGTTTGGAATGGATGACAGTGGGGTGAATGCAGTGACATCTCCCAATAATAGGATCATACTATACATGACATCGTTGTTTTTTAAAAGCATTTCAATTTCACTTGAATTTACAGATTAAAAAAAAAATCCAGAATGGAAGCTGAATTTTCAAGCTCCAAGTAACTATTTCTCACCACTTCCTCCAGCCACAAACAAAGAAGGTCCGTGTGTGAGGAAGAGAAGTGCAGAGGGTGCCCGGGAGAGAGCGGCCCTTCCGGGCCGCATCTGGACAGTAAAGGAGTCGTTTCTGCTGGGAAACTCCCACCGCATCACGGAATACAAGCCAAGTGGGAGGTGCTGCTGACTATTCCTTGGACACCTAAGATGGCCCTGTCTTGTGTCTCATAGGGTGGAATCAGCCACACCGGACTGGAAGGCCCGCTGTCAATACTTTGGATGTAACAAGGTGGGCTTCAGGATCCCCCGGGATTCCATTACCCACCAGGCAGAGTTCACAGGAGACTTAACACAGGCAGAGGAAAGCGACCCCCCAGCAAATCACTGGGGCCTGGCAGCAGGAGGTTCGCAACCCACTCACATCCCCAGGGCTGTCTGCTCCATAAATTCCCTGGCACCTGTACCCAACGCAGTTCCTTAGCAAGCCCCCACATGATGTTTACAAAGCAGCCACACCGCGTGCTTCCACGGTGACTGTGCCACATGCAACTCCTGCGCCACGTCCCAGTGCCCTCCCCACGACACAGTGTTGAGGTAGCTATAATAATATCTCCATTTAGGGTGAGGGAAACCGAGGCTCAGTGAGGTCACGTCTGACCTCACTGCCTGACCTGTGAGCAGCAGGGTGACCTCGCATCAGAGTGACTGTCGGTCACAAAAATGTCAACACTGAGCCCAGGTCCTCCATCTTCTCAGACAGGCCTTTCCTTGCACGCCTGCTTATTGCTACCCCAGGGCTAAAGGGTCTCATAAGGGCCGGACCAACAGAGGTAAAGTCACTCCAGACATAGTAACCTCTGCCTGTTTTGCCATGGGTCCAGTGGCAGCACAGATGGCCCTCTGATCTGTGGCCAGAGTCCTAGGACAGGTCTGATGAGGTCAGGCCAGGGGGCAGGGAGCCGGCCAGTAGGAAGGATGGTCCCTGCACTCCATAGCCCAATGGGAGGCAGGGCCGAGGGGCTCTGCAATGCAACTCCCCCTGCCCCTGCTGGTAGAGAGTGAGGGGTTGGGAGCGTCCAGTTTTCTAACTCTCCCTCCAGTGTTAACAGACGTCCCACACTGAAACCAGCCGACTCCCCTCCAGGCCCTGGCCCAGGCAGTTAGGGGTGAACTGAAATCAGCCTCAAGCAAACAACCACTTTGAAAGAACATCAGATTCTAGCCCCTTTTTGTTCTCTTCATCCTGGTAACTCTTTGAATCAGACACAGCTCCTGGACCACCGACAGTGGAAAGAACACTTTCACTGGGAAACAGACTTGACTTCTAGCCCAGAATCTCCTACACACCTTGTCCTGTTGCTAGTGCCTACAGCTCGTTGCCTCCGTTTCTCATCTCTAGACAGGGGGAAGGAGCCTGCCCTTAATTACCTCACCCAATTATTGTATAAAAGGAGGCAAACACCCTCTGAATTGCTGCGCAGCACTATTACCATCACTGACCACGAAGCTGTTTGTTTGCATCCCCACCCCCAACCCCACAGGCCCAGGAGCGCTGGCAGTAAAATAGCATCGCTCAAGGTCTGGAACAGGATGAACTCTGTATTCCAGCAGGTTTTGCTGATGCCCTCGATAAAGATGACTCGGCAAGAACCAAGGGGGACAAGAAATTCTTCTTCAGCAGCCAGAAGGGCCTCTGTCTCACCTGCTCACCCAGGTTACCTAGCAATGTGGCCCCTTGCCCAGAAAGCTCTGCATCAGTGGTCCTGGAAACGGCCTAAGTCCTAGAGAGGGTTTAAAAAGCACTCAGAGAACCTTCCCTACTCTGCTTCCTAGAGGTGCACATTTCAAGCAACCCCATGTTTCGTTTATGCCTACGAGCTCTGTAGAAAAGAAGGTTTACTCCATGTCATCTGGAAAACAGGTGCCTGTCCTCATGCATGTGACTTTAGTGGCCTCACAAGTGCATAGTAAAAAGCAACTGGCCATCTACAGAGTTAACCTGCCAGGCAGCTCTACCAGAAATCACTGTTTAGGCCAGCCTCGTGACAAGCGTGTGTGGGCAGGGCTGGGCAGGAAAGGCAGGAGGACATAAAGCAGGCGACCTGCTCTGAAGAGGAACAGAGAACAGAGGGCAGGGGTAATTAAGAGGCAGATGGGGCAGGGCCAGGTTCAGACAGCCCGCTGCAGGATGAGCTCTGTGATCTCTGCCCTGCTACCCAGTCTCATGGGGATCCCATAGTAGGCCGTGCCTGGGCTGACGTACACAAATGTGGTCTGGGCCACTTGGTAGAGACCGGCAAAGAAGGGGTTCAGGAGATAGGCCGCCACATTCAAGGGGAAGATTTGCCCAGCGTGTGTGTGCCCAGAAAGGATCAGATTAATATCTGGCCGAGTCTGAAGGGCTCTCTTGGCAGCCAGGGGCTGGTGAGCAAGCAAGACGGTGGCGTGGTCCGGGCTGCAGCCCCCTAGGGCCTTCTCGAGGTCCATGCCGTGGCCGGAGTAGTGCAGGATGTCTGCTTCGATGTCATCCACCCCGGCCAAGCAGATCCAGTCGTCATCCCCAGCACCAGCCTGCTGGGCCCCTGTGGCGGAAATCTTCACGTTCTCATTGTGAAGGGGCCTGACGTTCAGGGACTCCAGCAGTGCGAACCAGTTGCTGACGTCGGACGTGTAGTACTCGTGATTCCCGGTGACAAAGTAGGTGCCCAGGCGTGAATGAAGCTGGCCCAAAGGAGCCACGGCTGTCCGGAGGACGGAGGCTTCTGAATCGCAGAGGTCGCCCACGATCACCGTGACGTCCGGTTCCAGCTGGTTCACCATCCTCACGAACATCTCCATTTTGGTCCTGCCCACGGTGGGGCCCAAGTGAATGTCTGAGAGGAGCACAACCTTGAGGTTGTCCATCGAGGGGGGCAGCTGATGGATGGGCACCGCCACGGTTTTTACCAGCGGGGGCTGGGCAGCGTTCAGAAGCCCGGCTATGCTGAGCACGGCGGTCACCGCCACCGCCAGGGCCGGCCTGAGGGTCAGCTTCCTTGTCTTGTCAAGGCTGCCCACGACCCTGCCACTGCGCCAGGCCAAGAGCTGGTAGGCCTGCTCCATGCCGCTCAGGGTACAGAGGAAGAACAGCATGATGATGTACGCCCCGAGGCAGGAGTAGGCGGCCAAGGAAAACAGATAGGGCTCCTCGGCCACCAGAAAGAGCATGGTGAAGAAACTGGAATGGGCCAAGGCCAGGAACGTCACAACGGCCGCCTTCCAAAGCTGGAAGCAGGCTGACTCCGAGGCTGGGGAATGGCTAAGGTTGCTGACTGCGCTCCGCCAGATGTAGAGGGAGCCGATCAGCATGAGCGAGTTGACAAACAGGGCAAGCTGCAGGCGGAACAGCCAGCGCCAGGCTCCCAGCCGCAAGCTCTCGGACAGGTAGGAGCGGGAGATTATCATGGACACGAAGACAGTGCCGCAGCCAGGGCAGCCTTCACACCCAGGGACAGCTGCCTGAAGACCACCATTTTCTCTGCTCCTATGAGGGTCCCCTGGCAGGTCTGTGCCGGCGGGCTCTGGAAGGCGAGGTCCTTGGAAAAGACAGTGGCCAAGGAGAAGGTTCCGGCTCAGGTCCGCCTGCAACCAGGAACCGGCATCAGCTTTGTGGAGTATCAGACCTTTCTCGTCCCCATTCAAAACCCAAGGCCGCGTACAACAGCCCGACCTGCCTCGAATCCCAGCCACTGGTTGGTGGGGACACTTTACTATTAAACACAAACACTGGCTTATAACACGATGGGCAGCTTTCATGGTCTTCCGTCCAGTTTTCTGAATGCTTAAAGTGTCTCCACAATGCGTACAGAATTTCTTTTATGATAACAAACACATTAGTTTAAATCAGCGGTTCTCGAAGTGCGGCCCGGGGGTCCATTTAGTTTAAATTGTTTCCATAATAATGTTACGCCATAACTGCCTGTTCCTTTCTCATTCTCTCTGAGTGTGCGGCGGAGTTTTCCGGAGGCTCTGGGACACACGCTGTGGCGACACAGAGCGCAGAAGCAGGTAGGAGAAGGACACTGTCATCTTCTAGGGCAGACACGAGGTTTGCAAACATGAAAACCAATACCACTCTTTGCCCTAAAATTTGGGGAGAATATTGTTATCCTCCCCTCCAAAAACCCATCCGTCTCTTTACATGTAATAGAGTTATTATTTCTGAAATACATCAATAAATACTTAAAATGTTAATTTCTAGGTCAGTTGAAGTTTAAGAACTGCTGTTCTAAGGAAATGTAAACAAGGAAATCACAGAAAGCTCATCAGCTGGTAGCTTCCTTCGGCTCTAGGCCCAGGAGGGAAAACCAGACACCGATGACGATTCCTGGGGTGAAGCCGGCCTCCCCCGGGGGGGCCGGGACCTGGCATGGCGGTCCGAGGGCACCCCACCGCGGAATGTTGCTGCGCAATGATGAGCCCTCATCACTCAGGAGGACTGGCCGGTGCACCGGCTCCTCACCTAAGCTCGTGTCTCTCCCTTCCCACAGCCCACCTGAATATAAAGGTCAGTGGTCCCCGACCGTCTGTCTCTGCCGCTGTCCCGGGCTTCTCACAGGGGCGAGCTCCCGCCTTGGGGTCGGGGCGAGCTCCTCCAAGACTCCTAGCCAAAAAACTGGGCTAGGGGAGCCACAGACCCCAATAAACGGGGTAGCAAACCCTCCACTTGAGGTGACCTTTCCCCAAGAAGAACCCCAAATTAAAATATTGTCAGCAGGTGTTTTCCAAATACTTAAGATTCTTAACCTCGCTTCAGATAAATGTACGGTTTTGCTCCAGGCCAAGTCCTGCTTTACAAGTCAACCGGCCCAAACCTCATCACTTCGGCTTAAAACGTGGCCCAGGCTCAGCCCACCCAGGCTCTGGAGGAACCAAAGTTGGTTCGCTGAACGTGCCAAGGGGTTGGTGCCGGTTTCAATTCCCCGCGGTCCTCCTTCTCTCCCGCCAAACGTGCCCCTCCCCCTCCCCTACTGGCTCCAGCAGACTTCGCTCCGGCAACTCCGGCTGCTACTGCCGCCCGCCTCCTCTCCGTTCTCGGCCTGGACCACCCGAAGGTCTGGAAAATCCAAGCCATAATAGGAGGCGGCGGGGAGTGGCGAGATATTTGAAAAGAGAGCTCCTCGGAGGACAGGAACCCAAAGTTCCCATTGCGGGGGCCTCCCCTGGCCCCGTTTTTTTTTTTTTCCCCCCGAAGCGGTTCGCAGGGCACACACTGGGCAAGGGAGGGCGCCCCAGGCCAGAGGCCAAGGCTTCCTCCTAACGCGCGCTAGAGGAATTTCCAATTCCCCCTCTTGGAAAATTGCAGAGCTGGGAAGGTATGGGCACACCTCATCTCACCCACCTCCTAGCACCTTTGGGGATGTGGATTCAGGCGAAACCGGCGGCCGGAGCGGAACACACTAGCGACAAGCTACCGGGAAGGACGCGCTCGGCCCGCCCCCGGCAGGAGGGCCAGTCCACTGCCTGCCCGCTGCGCAGGCTGCCTCTCTGCCGAGGTACGCCCCGGGTCCCAGGCCCACGGCCCCGCAGGGCCCCTGTTGGCCGCAGCTACAACCTGGTCCTCTGCCAGCATGTCCCCTAGCAATGCACCCCCGCAAGGGGGTCTTGTAGACTTACACGCAAGCCGTGCACGGGGCCCGGCGGCAGGAACACCAGCAGCAGCAGAGAGAGGATGCGAACGACCCCCCGCAGGTCCGCCCTCCAGCCTCTCTGCTCCATCGCAGTCGGCGCCCCGGCCAGCCGCTCGGCGTCACTTGACTGAGGACCCGCGACCTGGCACCGCCCCTCTCGGGTCCTGACCATAGCCTGGGAGCTTGCTACGCCCGGCGCTCCGCCCCACGACAGCAGACCCGGGGGCGGGGAATGAGCTTGACGAATCTGGAGGCCACGCGCGGCCTCGTGACTTCAGGATAGCGTTATCTCGTTCCTTGTGGGCCTCTGCTAGACCCTTTGCAAAGGCAATTGAGAGGCCCCGCTGTCAGCAGCCTGATAACGCGCCCGGGGGTTGGACTTCATTCCACAAGGGCCTCCTTGCTCCTCGGCTGCCTCAGAGGACAGAAGGGGGACGTTGAAACCAGATAAACCTAAGTGGACTAGATAGAACCCTAGCCCTGCATACCAGGCTCTCGAAAACCAAAGGTCTGTACATTTCTGTCCCTGGACCAACCCTATACCTGGAACTTGTTAGAAATGCAATTCTAGGGCCCCACCCCAGGAACTGCAGGTCAGAAATTCTAGGGCGCCCTAGAAGTCTGTATTTTTGCACCCTCTCCAGGTTTGTGGGTGCGTGCTCAAGTTTGAGAACCACCCCCTAAGTTACCAAGAAATTTAGAGCTGTGAAAAAATCATTCCAAATGCCAACTTTCAAAGCATCAGGGTCTGTAGAATTTTTTATTTTATTACTGGGTTTGAACAGATTAAGAGCAACACCTCCCTCCTTTCAATTTTGCACTTGAGATTCTTAACAGCCCTGCCACGCCGATGTGGGCAGATCTGTCACACTGGGGCGGAATACAGTCGTGTGCCCCTTAAGGACGAGAGACAGTCTTAGAAATGCAACAGTAGGTGATTTTTGTCACTGCGTGAACACAAACCTAGATGGCTACTACACACTAGGCTATATGGTACCACCTATTGCTCCTGGGCTACAGTGTTACTGGACAAAACACGAGAATACATCAAACACACACAAAAAAGCAGTCAAGAGACACATGAACATGGCATGTGTTTCACAGCAAACGCTTCTTAAGTAAAAGAGCACACTCTAAAACAATGACAACAAATATAGTAAATACATAAACCAGTAACATAGCTGTTTTTTGTCATCAAGTGTAATGTACTCTACATAAGTAACCGTGCTGTGCTTTTTATGTGGCTGGCAGTGCAGTACTCAGTTTAAGCCAGCGTCCCCACAAACACTAGAGAAATGTGTTGTGCTAGGACATTTCAAAGCCCCATTACAAGGCAGTAGGAGTTTTTTCCGCTCCATTATAATCTTGTGGGACCGCTATCGGTCCACTGTTGACCGAAACGTGATTCTGTGGCACGTGACTATAGTATCGTCTCGTTTTACACTTGGGAAAACCAATGCTCTGCGCTGTGTGTTAGCTTGTCCAGGATCGTTGTCTGCCACGAGCTCTGGGTCTGAAGTTTTGTTTCTTGACCTGGAAGATGGACACAAGGGGATAAGCCACAACAGAACTCATTAAGTTGTTTATTTGTATTATGTCTCTTTCTGTATCTGTTTTTAAAATGACTTAAAAAGTTATTTTTTACTTTTAAAAAGTTAAAAAATAAAGTTGACTGTATAAAAAAAAAAACCCTTATACATTGTGTAACGAAATAGCTACAATTGTACCTGCTCATCCCCGGCTCCTTTTCCACTGGACTTTTTCCCTGGGAGACTGAGAAATAGTCACTGGCTTTCCTTTCACAGGTTCTGTTCTTGCCTGGAACACAGACTCACTCCTCTGGTGCGGAGGTCCTCTCTAACACGGCAACACTCATCCGGAACTAAGGAGCGAGCCTTTGGCGGCAGGCACACTTGAGTTGAAAAGTTGAAATTCCAGCTCTGCTGCTTAATGTTTGTGTGAGTGGGCGAGTCACTTAACCTCCCCGAGCCTTAGCTCCTTCGTTGGTAAAATGGGGATAATAACATCAAACTCACCGGGTTGTTGAGAGAGTTGCAAGAGGTGGTAACTAGAACACATTTGGCACATGCAGCATGGTGGTGGGGCAGCTGATGAAATCAGAGTTACGCCTGTAGGGTAATTTCCTGATTTTGAAAGAGTACAAGCACTAAAGCTTAAATCATAGTTTTACATTAATTTATTGATTTTGATATTGCACTGTGTTTTTATTAAGACTGTTTTTGTTTTTACAAAAAAAAAAGGTATCATCGTTGCAATGGACTCTCTATCCAATCAGAAAAAAATATGTATAAACACACACATAGAACCATAAAGCAAATGTGGTAAAATATTGACGTTAGGAGAATCAATCAAGCAATTCTTTCTACTGTTTTTACAACTTTTTTCTAAGTCTAAATTATTGCAAAATAGTTAAATTTTTAAATGATATTTCATTGATTATGCTAATACAGCTGTCCTGATTTTTCCCCTTTAGGCACCCTCCACCCAGCACCCCCACTCCTTCAGACAATCCCCACACCGTTGTTCATTTCCGTGAGTCCCGCATACAAGTTCTTCAGCCACTCTATTTCCTACACTGTCCTTTCCATCCCCATGGCTATTCCTTAACTACCTATTTGTACTTCGTAATCCCCTCACCTCTTCAACCATTCCCACAAACCCCCTCCCATCTGGCAACCATCAAAATGCTCTCTGCATCCATGATTCTGTCTCTGTTCTTCTTGTTGGCTCAGTTTGTTTTTAGATTCAATTGTTGATAGATATGTATTTTTTTTGCCATTTTATTGTTATAGTTTTGATCTTCTTTTTCTTAAATAAGTCCCTTTAACATTTCATATAATAATGGTGTGGTGATGGTGAACTCCTTTACTTTTTTTCTTGTCCGGGAAGGTCTTTATCTGAGCTTCTAATCTAAATGATATCTTCGCTGGGTAGAGCAATCTTGGCTGTAGGTCCCTGCTTTTCATGACTGAATATTTCCTTGCCAATCCCTTCTAGCCTGCAAAGTTTCTTTTCAGAAGTCAGCTGACAATCTTATGGGACACCCCTTAGGTAACTGCTTTTTTTCTTGCTGTCATTAAGATTCTCTCTTTATCTTTAACCCTTGGCATTTTAATTATGATGTCTCTTGGAGTGGGCCTCTTTGCATCCATCTTGCTTGGGACTTTCTGTGCTTCCTGGACTTGCATGTCTGTTCCCTTCACCAAATTAAGGAAGCTTTTTTTCACTGTTTTTTCAAATAGATTTTAATTTCTTCCTCTTGCTCTTCTTCTTCTGGCAATGATGTGAATGTTGAAGCTCTTGAAATCCCAGAGGCTGCTTATACTATTCTCGTTTTTTTTAATTCTTTTTTCTCTTGTTCTTCTGATTGGTTGTTTTTTGTTTCCTTATGTTCCAAATCATGGATTTGATTCTTGGTTCATCCACTCTACTGTTGTTTCCCTGTAAATTGTCTTTTTATTTCAGTTAATGTACCCTTCATTTCTGACTGGGTCTTTCTTATGCTGTTGAGGTCCTCACTAAGTTCCTTGAACATCCTTATAACCAGTGTTTTGAACACTGCACCTGATAGGTTGTTTATCTCCGTTTTTTCATTTAGCTCTTTTTTTTCTGGAGTTTTTATCTGTTCTTTCATTTGGGCCATATTTCTTTGTCTTCTCATTTTGGCAGCCTCCCTGTGTTTGTTTCTATGTATTAGGTAGAGCTGCTATGACTCCCTGTCTTGGTAGCATGGTCTAATGTAGTTGGTATCCTACAGGGGCCAGTGGCACAGCCTCCCCTATCACCTAAACTGTGTACTTGTGTACTCCAGGGTACGCCCTTTGTGTGGGGTGAGTACACCCTTCCTCTTAAAGTTGAGCCTAAAGTTGGCAGATCAATGGGAGGGATTTACCGAGGCCAGTCAGCTGCAAGGATTGGCTGTGACCACTGACCACCAACCTCCACCCTCCGTGAAGGGTCACCTGTTCAGGGGCAGGTGGTGGTGCTCCAGCGTGGTCTGGAGCTGTCCACTGGGTGTGCCGGCCTGGGTTTTCCCAAGCGGTATGGGCCAAGGTCAGCCCCCACCCGTGTTTTGCTGGAGCACCCTTCCTGACCTATAAAGCAACCTGAAAGGCTGCTACTATTGCTGGGTTTGGAGATTCCCAGGTAAAGCCAAGCTTGAATCTAGGTGGGCTGCTGCTAGTGCCAGGCCTGAACCTCACTGACCCAGCTCTTGCTTTTTGATGGGATTTAGGAAGTTGTGCAGCATGAGCCAAAAACAGCCTTCTGTATGGAAAAACACTTGGGTTGGCCTGCAAGTTGGGTGGGGTGGGTCTCTGAGGATCTGCAAGGTGGATCAAATGGTGTTATCCAGGTTGAGGTAGTTTCAGATCTGGCACCAGCTTGCTGGCCCTTTGGGGGAGGGTTTAGAAAAGGGACAATGGCTTCTGCTGTCCTTGATGCCAGACACATCAGTTTCTCCCTGTGTACCACTGTTGCCTTTCAAGCTGCTACCCCAGTGTTGGAGCTCAGAGGAAGTGATCTGAGTAAGTCTGTATGTGGGTTCCTTAAGGGGAACTGGTTGGGGCCCCTGGGTGTTCTTCTTCTACTGACTCAATCCCTGCTGGTTTTTGCAGCTAGAAGTTGTGGGGGACTTATCTTCCTGGCTCTGGAACCCCTTGCTTGGGGGCCTGGTGTGAGACTGGGACCTCCTTGCTCCTGAGATATCCCTCCACACATGGGTGTGGGACCAGCCTGTTCTGCATCTGTGCCCCTCCTACCAGTGGGGATAGATGCGGTTTCTTAATTCTGTAGTTGTCATACTTACATTTAACTGGGTTTGTAGGTGTCAGACTTCTGTTCAACTTGATTTCTGATGGCTCTGAGTGACGGTTGTTTTATATTTAGCTGTAATTTTGATGCGGTTGTGCGAAGAGGCGAGCCATGTCTGCCCATGGTGCCATCTTGACCGGAAGACAAAGTTAGATTTTAAAAAATCCTTAGCAAACAACAGCTTCAACTTTTCCCACCTTTCCCCTCCCCCTGCCCCTTACAAGCTGCATGACAATACGCAGCAGGCATGTTTAAACCGAATTGAGGCAAAAAGTGTTTAGCCCGGGGTTGTGCTAAACAAACTGAAGCCAGCAGGCCCCTGTCCACTGATGCCTGCCTCTGTATGGCCTGCCCGTTAAGGCCATTTTACACTTTTGAATGGTTGAAAAATCAGAAGAATATATTCTGTGACACTTGAAAACCAATATGGGATTGAACCATCAGTGCCCACACACAAAGTTGTGTTAGAACACAGCCACTCCCAGTTCTCTGCATGTGTGGCCGCTTTTACACTATAGCGGCAGGATCGAAGTGGAGGCCTCATGGCCACAAAACCTACTGACGGTAAGAGCTTGCCCAGGGACCACAGATTGTAGTGGGTTCCTGAGATGTTAGAACCTGACTTGGTATTGTCCTTGAGCTAGCAATAATAATAATAATAGCCACTGTTTCACTGAATGCTTTACCAGTGGTGTGTGGCTCTGCATCAAGATTCAAGTTTCACTTCACAGAAGAGAAAACGAGGCACGGTGGAGTTCAATGACTTGCCGCCAGCCCCAGGGCCAGGAGGCGATGGAGTCTCTAAGTCACACTGTCTGACTTTCACGCCTGAGTTGTTTTTTGCAAGGCCATGCCTCTTTCTGCCCGTACTTGGTCTTTTAGCTCCCATCCAAGTGAAGTGTGCGTATATGAGGGGAGCCCCCCACAAAAACTGACTTTACTTATTTAAAATTGCGTATTTATTTTTACATGTTTAAGCTTCAGTCACCTTCAAAGGACTCCTCATCTGATGCAATACACCTATCAAGACATTTTTCCCACTGCTCAAAACAGTTTTTGAACACGTTGGTGGTGATGCCTTTTAGTGCTTCTGCTGCTTTTTTTCTTTTCACCTCTTCACATCAGCAAAACCTTTCCCTTTGAGGATGATTTTCATCTGGGGAAACAAACAAAAAAAGAGTCACTTGGAGTGAGATGGGGTGAATAGGGAGGGTGGGGCATGGTGACCCTGACGTTTTGGTCAAAAACTGCTGAACACTCAGCTTGGTGTGGGCAGGTGTGCTCGTAAATCACTCAGCATGTAATGGGCAAATGTGTCGAAACAGTCTTAAAAAAAAAAAATCACTGAAGCCAAACGCAGCTCTCACAACAACACCAGCTGGTACACAGACACAGATGGGTTCCTAGAACACTCCTAGCAGGGGAAGCCTGTACTATAAGGGGCCCACCCTCCAGAAGATAATTCTGGTTTGTTTTTTGGGGGGGTGGGGTCCCTCCTCAGATAGTGTGCTGGGATGTAATACCTGCTGCTCCGGATTGTGGCAGATACAAATGACCATGAGAAAGCTGCCCTCAGGGAATTGTGTCCAGGGGAAAAGGTGCTCACACACACACAGCTACATACAGCACAGGCTCAGTTGCAGACCAGAGCTGCTCAGTGTGGTCCGAGGGCAGTGGCCTAGAGGCAGAAATTCCAAGTAGGGACTTAGAAACTTGCCGCGGTCTGTGAAAGCTTGTCTGTTAAATCTAGTAACAGGAAGGTGGGTGTAAATTTTGTACGTATATTTTTATTTCCTTTGTCTAGCCATTTATTTTTATCATGTCTTTACAACAGGCTCAGTCCTTGAATTGATGGGAAGAGACTGACAACCACTGAAATGAAACTGATTCTTCACCAAAGGCAGTTCGAAAAAACACAGAAGCCTCGTCGATAGCACAAGAACAATGAAAAGAGGAGAGGCGTGGGCCCCAATAGCACAGACGGAAACTTTGTTTTTCTATCCTAACAGGGCTTTGCACACAAGTTAAGAATCAATCTCGGCCCCTTTGATCAATTGGTTTTCCCTTGTGGTCCTAACAGAGCTTTCCTTTTCAAATGCCTCTGAAATTTCGCAAATGTCAAGTCTCGACGTCAGTTCCGACCTTATTGCAGTGTAAAAAAGTAACGAATTTTACATGTGTGATATTTTTAAAAGTCCTTGGAAATCACTGTAATTTGGAACAGGTTTCAGGACATATGTTAGAGGCAAGAAAACACAAGGCCTCCACTAAAGGGACATGGCAACCAATTGTGATGCATGTTTGTCTCTTGGACCTGGGGGGAAAAAAAAAGATAATTACAAAGGATGTTATGGGACACTGGACAAGAGTTGAATATAGACTGTGGATTAGAAATAACATTGTAGGTGTACGGCAGGCCTGCCCCCGGGTCTCGCACAGCTCCCTGTGCCAGAGCAGACAGTGGCCTGAACCATAGCCCAGCCTCTGCCCCTGGGCTGTAGGCACTGGAGCGAGCTGGAAAGTGGGGGGGAGGGGGGGCTGGAAAGTGTATTTAATACAACAAAAATATTGTATTAATACTACATTTCCTAATTTGGATAATGATACTGTGCCTATGTTCTTAGAAAATACTAGTATACTCTGAAATATTGAGAGGTAAAGGGGCGTAATGTCTTCAATTTAATCTTAAATGGTACTAATAATATGTATACTATATATAATGTTTATGCATAGTATAAATATGTTTATATATTATATATAATGTCTGTATATATATATATATATCACTTGTATAAAATAACAGATCAAATAATGAACAGATAAGGTAAAATGTTACTAATTGATGCATTAGGTATCTTATATCAAAATAAACTTATTTAAGAAATTCCAATCCAAAAGAACCTATGCATCCCAATGTTCATAGCAGCACAATTTACAATAGCCAAATGTTGGAAGCAACCTGAGTGCTCATCAGTAAAGGGATCAAAAACTATGGTACATTTACACAATGGAATTCTAATGCAGCAGAAAGAAAGAAGGAGCTCCTACCCTTTGCAACAGCATGGATGGAGCTGGAAAGCATTATGCTAAGTGAAACAAGCCAGGCATTGAAAGACAAATACCACATGATCTGACCTTTAACAGGAACCTAAACAACAAAACAAAGAAACAAGCGAAATATAACCAAAGACACTGAAATAGAGAACAGGCTGACAGTGACCAGAGGGAAGAGAAGAGGGAATCTCAGGAGAATTTCAGGGGAGAATGGGAAGGGTTTACAAGAAACAAATATAAAGGACACATGGACAAAAACTAGGGGACGTGGAAATGGCAGGGAGGTGGGGAGGGATGGGTGGGTGGGCTGGGATGGGAGTAAAAGACAGAAAACTGTACTTGAACAACATTTTTTTAAAAAAGAAGAAAATAATAAAAAAAAAACTAAAAACGAAGTCTCTGCCCTGCAAATGTGGACAGCTTGGCCATGCAGCAATTCCTTATCTTTCTCGTGTTTAAGTTTCCTGACTCAGAAAACCCTGAGATCTTGTCTAGGAGCTAAGTGAGCAACCAGCTAACGGTATGGTCGTAAAGGAATAAAATGATAAAATTGTGAAATAATCGGCTGTTTCCCCACAGCTCCAATTTCCTAAAATTAGCAGCTGCCATATGACAGTCATGAGTCTTAGGATGTCCTTGCCCTTATGTCTTCAAACCCCCTTTCAGTTTCTAAAAACAGATGTGTTTTAAAAATATCTAAAAATATAAAATGCCCCCAAGTGAGGCCTGCCTTAGGGGGAAAAATGAGCACTTCATTCTGAACACCCTTCTCTCCTATCTTCTTCATGTCCCCGTACTATCTGCCGAGAGCACCTGCTTCCCCAGCATCTCTCAGCCACGTCTTCGCAGGGTTGTTCTTTTTCCCTTCGTGTTGGATCTAGGCCTGTTGTTTCTTGCTCACCTGGGACCCTGGGTTCAGCCCACCCTCTCCTTACAGCCACATCTGTGTGTGTGACTCCCTTCTCTCAACGATTGATCACAGGAATTTTCTAGCTCAGTTGAAGGTTACAAGATACAGCCTGAAGGTGTATTTGTTCTGACAATCACCATGTTGGCTCACCAGTGTCTTAAATTTTATGTTGCTACTGGGGTTGTCAACATTTAAGCAGGGGAATTTACATAATCTAGATACACAGTTTCTCTTGGAAGATCAGAGGAGTGGCTACACCAGGCCCATGGTCCCATAGGGTAACCGTAGACTGGAGATAGGTGTGGGGACACTTCTAAGGCAATAGTAGGTCCCTTGAAGGTGGGCAATGGTCTCCATCGGCTCCACATCACTCTTGACATGACCTGCAGGCTCTATGAGAGATTGAAGTTTGCGGCTTCAGGTAATTTGATCACACCTCTGTGATTGCTGTATTAGACACATCTGTGTGACACTTGGGGTTCATTAGTCACCTGTCTCCCAAACCCTAGGCTGCCTGTTTCATGGCACCTGCCCCTGCAGCACATCTGCCACCCCAAACCAACCATGTGGAGACTCTGGCTCCTCCAGACGTTTCTGGACTCACCGGAATAAAGCACCATGCTTCCCGCCTGTCCGCCAAAGAGGCCGGCAAGTACAACCCAGAAGGGCAGGCAGGTTCACCCCCCATAGGACAGTGGGAGACGAGAGAAGGGAAAGAGCCAGTAAAAACCCCTCTCTCCCTTTCTCCTCTAGATGAACACTTTCATGGTGTGGTTTCTCAGCATAGCCTGTCTAGAGACATACCACGTGGTCTGGTGGGTGTATCACAGGTGTGCACAGGTAACCAGGTTCTTAGTGGTCGAGGACAAAGAATTGAACCGAACACACAAAGTTTATAGCATAAAGAAAGAGGGAAGATTTATTAAGTGATAGTACACTCCACAGGACACGGGAGTGGGCCCAACTCTGAGCAGAGAAGGAACATGTGGGCTGGGGGGATTCTATTCTTATAGGGCAGAAGCTCCTCGCTAGTCTTTGGCGGGCTTTTCCTGCGCAGGTACAAGGAGTTGGATTTCAAAGCTACTGCGCATGTGTGGTTTCCCATGATTTTCTTGATTGGCTACTGGAGAAGGGAGTCCCACAATGTTATTTCATTATAATGATATTATAATGAATCAAGGGTAGATCTCAGGCACATTCCATGATTCAGAGTTATCCCAGAAAACAGGAACAACCCGTCTTAGGGTGTCCTTGTCATGTATAGATGTTTTCTCTACCTCAGCCCTGCAGGGCCTCTGGAGTTTCCTTCCTGACTATCTCCTGCCTCAGGTGCACCTGCCAAGACACTGGCCTTATGTCTTCAAGGCTGTTACGGAGCAGTAGCCAGCATTGTAACACATACCTAGTGTTGCTCCTCATCCTTCCCTCTCATGCCCTCTGCCAGTGACTGCACCTCCCAAATAAACCATTAGCACTTAGTTCTTGCCTCAGACTCAGTTTTCTAGGGAGCCCAGGACAAAATAATTATTTACTCAACACAATGAAGTTGCCCGGCAGCCTACCATATCCTGTATGAATTTCTTGAGCTTTCTCTAACCTAGGGCTTTGGAGGGGTGCTACCTAGGATCATAGGTCACAACGCATCCCAAAATCAAACCCCGGGTTTAATGCCTCTTTCTTAATGAAGGAATTACCAATGGCAGTATCTGAAGGAAATATCTAACTTCTGCCATTTATCTTTCTCTGGGGTATGGCTCTTTATGTTCTGTGTTTTTCAGTTCAGGCCCTCGTCTTTCTTATGAGGATCACTCTGGGGGTCTCCTATACTGTTTTGTGGCCTCCAGCCCCACCATCTTCTTCCTGAGTTGAGCCTTTGCGTGTATCATTCCCTTTGTCAGAAATTCTTCCTTTTCTGTTTTGCCTCCAGCCAACTTCTATTTGATCTTTTCAAACATTGTATAGGAATTCAAGCGTGGCCTCTTGCAAGAAACCTTCCCAGACTCACGCTCACACTAGAGTGATTACTGCTATAAACTGACTGTTGGCGTGTTCCCCAAATTCACATGTGAAAACCTAATCCCCGGTGGGATGGCATTTGGGGGTGGGTCTCTGGGGTCTTTGGGTGATCAGGTCGTGAGGGCAGGGCCCTCGTGAATGGGATTGGAGCTTTTATAAAAGAAACTGCAGAGCTCTCTTGTCCTTTCCACCATGTGAGAACGTAGCAGGGAGCTGGCCTGAACCACACACCGAATCTGTTGGCAACTTGATCTTGAACTTCTCAGGCTCCAGAACCATAAGAAATAAATTTCTGCACTATAACTGATGTGGACACTGGCCAGCAGTGTCTGTGGCATTTTGGATGAGACGAGACAAATTCACACGGACCACCAAAATCCTGTGAAGGAAAAGGGACGGCACGGTCACTCTCTCAAGGGGAGAGTGCCTTGGAGTGCCTTAGCCACTCTCTGCAGAGGGGAATGCCCCACCCTTGCCTTGACAAGCTTTTATTGTGTTTCATTTGCATAGGAATACGGGGTTTATATGTAAAGCTCATCAATCATTGTTAGGCAGTAATGATTAAACAATAGATAACTTTCAAAGAACTCTGAGGGCTTATCTGAGCCAGGGTCAGATAGTTAAAGGGCCATAAAACTTTGGGGAACAAACTCACTTAGTGCTTGGACCATTATCATTTAAATTGAGGGTATTAGCAAAGCAAGTTTCATAGGATTTTGTGCATTCTTTCTACACCTGATCGCCTTATCGCCCATAGGAACCTGCTCTTTCCAGCACAGGGCCACACCCACCCTGTCATTGTTTCAGGCTTAGGTCAGGCAGGGGAAGTGAGGCAGCCAAGACATTAGGAGACTTCTTGCAGACAGAATGAGGACTCAGGCTATGTCAAAGCCCAGGGGTGAGGGTCTATCACCCCCTTCTTCTATAGGCCCCCAAGTCCTTCCCTGAGGGCCCCTTCATGACCACGACTGTCTTAGGTCATGCCTCCTTTAAGGAATCTTACCCATCATTGGCTAACCAGTCATCCACCCAGGGCCAAGCAGGATGAAGTAAAAGGGGGCAGAGGCGGTGCCCCTACAAGGAAGATGAGCTTTGACTCCTTAGTGGCTTCTGGTCTGAAGGTTGCTCACTCAGCCTTAGCCACGGCGGGTGTGTGGGGGGGGAGGTGGTTACAGCTTCGAAACCAGGCAGGTCAGTTCCCAACAGTAACCTACACTGATACATCATAATCATCCTAAGTTCCTAGTTTACATTCAAGTTCACTCTAGATGTTGTACATTCTTTGGGTTTTGACAAATGTATAACAATGTGTATCCACCATTATGGTATCACACAAACTAGTTTCATTGCCCTAAAATCCTCTGTACTCTGCCTGTTCATCTGTCCCTCCCTCCAACACCTGACAACCACTGATCATTTTACTATCTTCATGGTTTTGCCTTTTCCAGAATGTCATATCATTGGACTCATATAGGATGTAGACCTTTCAGATAGCTTCTCTCAGTCATAGGCGTTTAAGGTGACTCCATGTCTGTTCATGGCTTGATAACTCATTTCTTTTTCGCACTGGACACTATTCCATTGTTTGGATATACCAGTTTATTTATCCATTCACCTACTAAAGGACATTTGATTGCTTCCAAGGTTTGGCAATTATGAACAAAACTGCTATAAATATTTGTGTGTACATAAGTTTTCAACTAATTTGGTAAATACCAAGAAGTGTGATTGTTGGATTGTATAGAAAGGGTATGTTTAGTTTGGTAAGAAACTGTCAAACTGCCCTGGCTGGTGTAGCTCAGTGGACTGAGTACCAGCCTGTGAACCAAAGGGCTGCCAGTTCAATTCCCAGTCAGAGCACATGCCTGGGTTGCGGGCCAGGTCCCCCATGGGGGGTGCATGAGAGGCAGCCACACATTGATGTTTTTCTCTTTCTCTTCCTCCCTCCCTTCTCTTCTCTCTAAAAATAAACAAAATCTTTTTTTTTTTAAAGAAACTGTCAAAACTGTCTTCCAAAGTGGCTGTACCATTTTGCATCCCCACCAGCAATGAGTGAGAGTTCCTGTTGCTCCACATCCTTGCCGGCCTTTGGCATGGTCAGTGTTCTGGATTTTGGCCATTCTAAGAGGTGCGTAGTAGGATCTCAATGTTGCTTCGGCCAGTATCCTTCAAAAACAGGGCACAATAAGCTGAAAAGGCCTAGTTTAGAAGTCACTACAGGTGACACCTAGATGCAATACCCGATCCTGGACTGCATCCTGTCCAGGGGGAAAGTGCTATAAAAGACATTATCAGTATAGTGGACAAAACTGGAATAGGGAATGTAGGTTAAAGTCTTATGTCAATGTTGAATTTGACCATTATCTGTAGTTTCAATCTTAGGACTTAAACACTGAGAGATTAAGGGGGAAGTGGGCCTGATATAGGCAACCTACTTTCAAATGATTCAGAAAAATACATATAAAGGGAGGAAATGTGGCATAACGTTAGCAATTCTGAAAGAGCATATGGGAGTTCTTTGTACTGTCCTTGCAGCTTTTCTGTAAGTTATTTCAAAGTAAAAAGTTTAAATAATTTTTCAGAGCTGCTTTTAATATTCCATCCATATCCTTCTCTTTTTTTTTCTCTCTCATTCAAGGACATTCTCTCATTGATTTTACAGGGAAAGAGAAAAACATCAATGAGAGAGAGAGGAGAATCGATTAGCTGCTTCCTGTATCCACCTTGATGGAGAATCAAACCCACAACCTTTGGGTTTGGGACGATGCTCAAACCAGCTGAGCCACACCGACTTGGGCTCCATCCATATTTTTTGATGAGCACATAGTATATTCTGAGGAATGGAATTGCAGGGTTGTAAGGTGCTGCATCTTCTACTTGGCTGGCTAAATAGTTTACAAAGTGCCATGGATATCATTATTAATTATAGTTATCTTTTTCTAGCACTGAAAAGGAAGGTGGTCAGCCGTGCTGCTATCAAAGTGCAGGCCTTGGACCAGAAGCATCAGCCTCACCAGGGTGCTGATGGGAAATGCAAATCTCAGTATGATGTTATGTGAATTATTAAGTCAGTCAGAGAAAGACAAATACCCTATGATTTCACTTATCTGTGGAATCGAAAGAACAAAATTAACAAAATTGAAACAGACTCAGAGATACAGAGAACAGACTGGTGGCTGCCAGAGGGGATTGGGGTTGGGGGAGAGGGTGAGAAAAGCGAAGGGATTAAGCAGCACAAATTGGTAGTTACAAATAGTCAGGGGATGTCAGCATAGGGAATATAGCCAATCACATTGAAATAACTATGTATGGTGCCAGGCAAGCACTGGAAATATCGGGGGGTGGGGACACATGGTAAAGTATATGACCATCTAACCACTTGCTGTACACCAGAAACTAATATAAAATTATACTGAATGCAAACTGTAATTGAAAAATAACATTTGAAAGAGGTCATGAAAATAAAATTCTAAGTCATAACTATAAAAAATGCAAACTCTCAGATCCCCCAACCCAGACTTGCTGAATCAGAAACTCTGGGGGTACAGCCCAAGAACCTGAGTTTTCACAAATCCCCTCAGTGACTATAAAGCGGCGCTAATCGACATGAACAACAATTAAAATAAAATTTAAAAAAGAAAAAGAAAAGTGGCGCTAATCTATGATCCATTAGGACAGCGTCTGCCTTTCAGACCTCAGTCCCCAAACCACTAAACAGTCAAGCCCCAACATGGATGGGACAGTGTGGGAACCAGTGGTCTGCGCGCCCTTCCAGGGCACCCTGCCCGTGAAGGCAGCTACACCAGGACCCTCCGTTTGTTAGGGGAGGGGAGGCCGGACGGGGCGGGCCTGAAGCTGTCGTCTCCGCCTCTCGGGCATTCGGCCAGCCGCATCTCGCCGTCCTTCTTCCTTCTAGCTCCTTTACTTCCTTCCTTCCCTCCTTCCGCCAGGCGCGATGGAGCCGGGACGAGGGGCGGCCGCGGCGCTGGTGGTGCTGCTGTGCGCGGGTTGCGCGCTGCGCTCCGCGCGCGCCCAGTATGAGCGCTACAGCTTCCGCAGCTTCCCGCGGGACGAGCTGATGCCGCTCGAGTCGGCCTACCGGCACGCCCTGGACCAATACAGCAGCGAGCACTGGGCGGAGAGCGTGGGCTACCTGGAGATCAGCCTGCGGCTGCACCGGCTGCTGCGCGACAGCGAGGCCTTCTGCCACCGCAACTGCAGCCTGGTGCCCGAGCCCGAGCCCGCCCCGGCCTCGCCCGCTATCCCGAGCTGCGCCTCTTCGGAGGCCTGCTGCGCCGAGCGCACTGCCTCAAGCGCTGCAAGCAGGGCCTGCCAGCCTTCCGCCAGTCGCAGCCCAGCCGCGAAGTACTGGCCGACTTCCAGCGCCGCGAGCCTTACAAGTTTCTGCAGTTCGCCTACTTCAAGGCAAGTCCGCCCCGCCCTGCGGCCCCGCCCCCCTAGGCTCTGGCCCCGCCCCCTTCGTTCCAGGCCACGTTCCACCGCCCTTACTAGACCCTGCTGTCCAACACCCAGTCCTGGCAAAGGACGTCTCCACACCCCGCCCCTTCTTCATCTTAGAGGTGGAGATACTTCAGCTAAGGCAGTGCATACATAGAACGTCTAGCAAAGTGGCACCCGGCCAAGTGCCTGGTAATAGTTACCTGTTATTGGAAGGAAGATTCATCTTTTCAGTATATGCCATTAAAATCCCTTTTTCCAAGCGAGTGGTGACTTTCAATAATAGAGCCAAAGAGGACCTGAGGAGCTGGCCAGTCCCTTTGAAAGAGGAGGAGATGGAGGCCAGGAAAGGGCAGGACTCGTGGTGAGGGCACATCCCTGCCCGAGGAGCAGAATTTAGCAGTGATTCATCAGGGCTGGCGCTCTCTACTGTCTGTCTTTCATCTGGAATTCAACAGCAGTCGGCCTCCTCCTTTGGGCTGCTTAGATTCTGTCTGTGATTGCTGGCTAAGAATAGTCACAAATTACAGTCTGCTATATCCTCTGAGTCCTTACTCTGGGGACCCACGAGTTTTAAGAATGGGCTGAATTCCCTGTTACTGGATAAAGAGGCTTGAACTTGGCGAGTCTCCACTGGGTTTTGCCAAGAGAGCCCCCTCAAAGCCCACATTCTCCTTTATCTAATTGAAAACGATTTTTTAAAGGAATATATTGCATTTATTTTAATGACTACAGAATTAGATGCAGGGCATTGGCCAGGCTCAGGAGGTGGAAGTTGGTTGTTTGTTTTAACTTGGCTTTGAGTCTTTGGCCTGCAAGACCTGTTTTTCATATTTCCACTGAGACAGCCACGTGTGTATTGCAGTCACAGGAGTGTAACAACAGCACAAAACCCCAAGTGGAAGAAAAGCTGGGTTCTTTTATGCTTGGGTGCAGTTTTATAAAACATACCAGTTTTGTGACTGTTTGTCCTGGCAATAAAAAAAGGTTTAAAAATGGAACCAGAAATAAGATTAATACATTTCCAGGACATTGAAAAATAATGGCTAGCTCCTACAAACACTTTTTTAAGCAAAAAAAAAAAAAAAGACTTGTTAAATTATTTCTCTTTTTTTTTGTATAGCTTTTGGCAAAGACAGAACCAAAATTGAATCACATAATCTTTACTTGTAAGACTTGGGAGTAGCAAAAGCTCTGATTTCTTTAATGTGTAGATGAATTTGAAACAAGCGACATAGGGAGGAGGGGAGGAGCATTTTACTCGATGTGCCCGTAAGGCCTGGGTCTTCTCCTTGGTCGCGGTGTCCTCAACGTTTAGGAAGTTCATAGCTTCTCTTCAAAACCACTTATAGGTCTTGTTGTAACAATCCCTCAAAAGTCAATAAAATACCATCTGTCATAGTATTTTGAGATCTCTTTAGGGCAGAAAAACGTTAAGAATTTTATTAATAAATATTAAGAATCTTCATTGCTTCAACTGAAAATCACTGAGAGTGATTTTAGGTGGTGACATTGTATGTTGTTGTTTTTTGTTGTTGTTGTTGTTGTTCCTTAATGATGTTTATATTTTCACGTTTGTTTCTGGGTAGAGAGAAAATGATCTGTGACAGGCAGGTATATCCTCCCTGACTCCGAAAGGCAGAGGTAGATGGTGCTGGCTCCTGTGGCGGATTTGGGTAGATGCCCCCGTGCTGGGCTGATGGCAGGCCTTTGTGTCCATGCTGAAGGCCAGAGGCCTGATTGAACACGCGGAGAGGGAGGGTGAGTTCAGGCTGCCAGAAAGAGGTGAGGAGGTGCGGATGTGCCTCTTGTAGAGAAGGGGCCATCCTCCTGGTGTGTAGCTCTCAGTCCCACTAGAGACCTCATGTCACCAGCCACCTTAGTTCATGTCATGTCTATGGGTTCTGTCTGTGGCTGCCATCTCCTTGAAATGCTCAGCTTCCCCACAGGCCAAGAGAGAAGTGGGGTCCAGCGCTTTATCAAACCCTTAATGACTGTGAGCAGACTGAGCCGGCCCCCTCGCAGGCGCCCTGGTCCCATCCTTTGCCTGGATGTGGACTCTGTTCTTTCCCAACCCCAAGGCCTGCCACCTCACTGATTTAGGGGTGGCTCGTTTGGCAGGTAGCTGGGGTCCTCTCCTGCAGGTGGCTCTCTCTGTCAGGATCCCGTGGCTGGGTAGGGGCTACCACCCCGCTTCTCCAGAACCCGGCTGGGGTCTGTCTCAGGTTTAGCTGCCAAGATGTGGCTTCATCTTCCAGCTGGCTGAGTCTGCGTTCAAGTGCACAGAATCACTCTTTCCTCTTCAGGAATGGGTTCTACTTTGTAAATGCAGGTCCTGCGTGAGAGGCCTTAAAAATCCCACTGCGTGCCCCTCTTTCTACATGCTCTCCTGAGAATCTGAGAACCTCATTTCACTGGCAAATGCTGTCAAACGGCTGCATTCATACCTCCTCCCTTCCTTCCAGCTGCCAGGCTGGCCTTTCCCGGCCAGGACTGTAGAGCTTTACGTAGAGCCCTTTCCGACGCAGTCTGCAGGCCACTGAGGGGTATTCCCAAAACACCAGCACGGACGACACGTGGGAGTCATCCCGCCCACCGCTCTCTCTTGCAGCCCCCGCTGTTGTCTCTAACTGCCGTGGCTCTGTGCCACCCTTTGATTCTCAGGAATCCAAGTGTGACAAGTATCCCTTTCCTTTCTCTCTTCAAACTTGATTCTCCCATCCCTGCCTCCAAGTGTCCCTCGGGACTGGCTGAAGGAGTCTCTGTGCTTGTGTGTGGTGCCTGCCCTGCCCCCACCAGGTTGTGCCGTGATCCCAGAGGATGCCCAGAGCTGGGATGTCAGTGTGTGTGTGTGTGTGTGTGTGCACGGGGGTGTCCTCTGGTTGTCGGTTGTGTGTCCATACAGGGAGGTGTCCATATCCCTGTCTACCTGCCCTCCTAAGCCCCCCTCCCTCTATAGCACACCATTGCTCCCTGAAGACTTCTTCCCTCCTGGGCCCTGCCCACAAGGGCACCGCAGCTACTGCCCCGGGGCCATGGACCTTGCTTCTCCTGAAGCTGCAAAGGGAAACTTTTTAGGGGAGTCTCCCTCTCTCCCTCTTCTCCTTTCAGGCCAGCCGGCTTCTGCCCACAGCGCCCTCTCCCAGTTCTTCCTCTCACTTGCCAAGTTCCCTCAATGGCCCGGGGCTTTTGTCACATGAGTAATTTCTGTGTTTTGTCCAGAAGTTACCTCCCATGAAACAGATAAGCTCAGAATCAGTTGGCCACCGCCTAACTGGGCAGATGAGAAAGGGGAAAAGAGATCAAAAGGTGGATCACTTTTCATGATAGCATTATGTAGTCACAACGTCGTGTCCCAGTCACTGAGCCTGTGTGCTGCCAGGAAGTGTACCAGGCGCGAGGAATGACACTGCTGGGTCCTAAAAGGACCATACATAGTCTGGATGGGGAGAGAGATGCATTAGCTGAGCCCACAGAGTGGTGTGAAAGCGGGAAGACAGAACATCGGGAACATAGAGGGCTCTTAATCAGGGTTGCCAGGAGATAGGGAGGACTCACTTCAATGCGTGGTGCATGAAGGCAGGGATTTTTTTTTCCCTGTTTTGCCTGTGGTTAGTTTCTAGAACAGCGCCTAGCATGTAGGAGGCTCTCCACAGATATTTGCTGAGTGAGTGACTGAGTGGAGTGAGGAGATGGTGGCAGTCGCCGAGAACAGTGAACCGAAGGTTCTGCGAGAAACTTGGGAACTTATCGCGGTGTCAGGGGTTGGGCAGGAAAGATGTGGTATAATCATTGGGGTGAGTGGAGGGACATTCATTAACAAGGCAGTTATGTACAGAGGCTGGTGACAGTGGCGTGTGACTACCCCGAGGCCAAAGGGGCGAAGGAGACAGCCTGGAAGGAGAGAGACTGTATACACAGAGGGCCACCTTGAGAGGAGCTGTGACTGTCAGTTGAGGGACAAGAGGAGGCTGAGGCTACCAGGCAGGGAGGGAGCCAGGAGACTAAATAACCCAACCTTACTCTCTCCTCTCCCTCTAGTCTCCTTAATGGGGTTCATCATTGATGAACTCCACTGGAGGCTGGAGGGCAGAGTAGTCGATTGTTATAGTTCACACAGGTCACAAAGGCCAGCACTCCTGGGGTGCAGAGCAGGATGGAGATGGGGGAGAGTAGATGATGAAAGCCCCCCCCACCCCAGGCCATCTGGTCACTTTCAGGGAATAAACGCATGTCCAAAGTAGCTGGACCAGGTCTTGATGGGCCACAGAAGTTGCTGAACCCTCAGCTGGAAACATTGTATAGAAACAAAAAGTTACTGAAAGACCCAGTAGACCTGTTTGGCAAAAATCACTGCTCACCATCCATTGAGTCGCTTTTGTCTTTCTTCTTTGTGCTTCAGGCAAATAATGTTCCGAAAGCAATCGCAGCTGCGCACACCTTTCTACTGAAGCACCCCGATGACGAAATGATGAAGAAAAACATGGCTTATTACAAGAGTTTGCCTGACGCTGAGGACTACATTAAAGACCTGGAAACCAAGTCATATGAGGTATGGCTGGAGTTCTGCACGGTGGTCGGTTGCAATGTGAATTGTCGAAGAAGAACAGTTCCAGCTATGGAAGGACTTCTAGTGATTTTTGATGGCATTTGATGAATACCATGAAAGTAGAAATAAGTGACTTTTTAGCATTGACCCATTTAGGAATGAGATTTTGCCCTGGCTGGTGTGACTCAGTGGATTGAGCTTGGGCCTGTGAACCAAAGGGTTGTGGTTCAGTTCCCAGTCAGGGCATGTGCCCCAGTCATGGGCCAGGTCCCCAGCAGGGGGAGTGTGGGAGGCAGCCACACATTGATGTTTCTCTCTCCTTCCCTTCCCCTCAAAAATGAATGAAATCTTTAAAAAAAATGAGATTTTGCATTCCATGACGCTATTAAAGCCACCTTTCCTGTAAATGTTACATTTTAGAAATGTGGTCATTTGATTGTTCAGTGTTCTTAAATTATTTTTTATTGAATTTGCTAATACAGTTGTCCCAATAGTTCCCCCTTTGTCACCCTCCACCCAACACCCCTCACTCCCTCAGGCCATCCCCACACCATTGTTCATGTCCATGGGTCATGAATATAAGTTCTTAGGTTACTCTACTTCCTATACTGTCCTTTACATCCCCATAGCTATTCTGTAACTACCTAGTTGTACTTCTTAATCCCCTCACCTCTTCAGCCACTCCCTTTTGCCCCTCTCCCATCTGGCAACCATCAAAATGCTCTCTGTATCCATGATTCTGACCATGTCCTTCTTGCTTGCTTAGTTTGTTTTTTTATTATTTTTTAAAAGATTTTATTTATTTATTTCTAGATAGAGGGGAAGGGAAGGAGAAAGAGAGGGAGAGGAACATTGATATTCAAGCGAAACATCCATTGGCTTGCACATCCCCAACTGGGACCTGGCCCATAACCCAGGCATGTGCACTGACTGGGAATTGACCTGCAACCTTTCTGCTGGAGGGCCAGCGCTCAATCCACTGAGCCACACCGGCCAGGGCAGTTTGTTTTTTAAATTCAATTGTTGATAGATACGCATTTATTGCCATTTTATTGTTCATCGTTTTGATCTTCTTTTTCTTAAATAAGTCCCTTTAACATTTTGTATAGTAATGGTTTGGTGATGATGCACTCCTTTAGTTTTTCCTTGTCTGGGAAGCTCTTTATCTGCCCTTTGATTCTAAATGATATTTTTGCTGGGTAGAGGAACTTTGGCTGTAGGTCTCTGCTTTTCATGACTGAATATGCCTTGCCAATCTCTTCTAGCCTGCAAAGTTTCTTTTCAGAAATCAGCTGACAGTCTTATGGGAATGCCCCTGTAGGTAACTAACTGCTTTTCTCTTGCTGCTTTGAAGATTCTCTCTTTATTTTTAACCTTTGGCATTTTAATTATGATGTGTATTAAAGTAGGCCTCTGTGCATCCATCTTGTTTGGAATTCTGTGTTTCCTGGACTTGAATGTCTATTTCCTTTATCAAATTAGAGAGATTTTCTTTCATTATTTTTTTTCAAATAGATTTCCAATTTCTTGCTCTTTCTCTTCTTCTTCTGGCACTCTTATGATGTGAATGTTGGGCCTCTTAAAGTTGTCCCAGAGGCTGCTTACACAATCCTTGTTTGCTTCTTGTTGTTCTGATTGGTTGTTTTTTGTTTCCTTATATTCCAAATAATTGATTTGATTCTCACCTTTATTAATTACTGTAGTTTCTCTGTAAATTGTCCTTTGTTGCAATTAGTGTATCTTTTTTTTCTAACTGAATTGTTTTTATGCTGTTGAGGTCTTCCCTAACTTCCTTGAACATCTTTATAATCAGTGTTTTGAACTCTGCATCTGATAGATTGCTTATCTTCATTTCATTTAGTTGTTTTTCTGGAGTTTTTATCTAGTCTTTCACTTGGGTCATGTTTCTTTGTCTTCTCATTTTGGCAACTTCCCTGTGTGTGTTTCTATGTATTAGGTAGAACTACTATGACTCCTTGTCTTGGTAGTATGGCCTATAGGGTCCAATCTGTGTACTCGAAGTATGCCCTCCATGTGCACTGAGTACACCCTTCTCTTGGTTGCTGTTGGCAGACCAATGGAAAGATTTACCCAGACCAGTCAGCTGCAAGGACTGGCTGTGACCACTGGCTACCAAGCTCTGCCCTCTGTGGAGGATCAGCTGTACAGGGGCAGGGTGATGGCTCTGACATGGCCTGTAGCTGTCTACTTGGTGTACAGGCTCTGAGATTTCCCAGATGGTTCAGGCTAAGGTCAGCCCCCACCTGTGTTTTTCCCTGGGCCATCCTTCCTGAGCTATAAAGCAGTCTAAGAAGGCTGCTGCTTGTGCTGGGCTTGGAGATTCCCAGGCAAAGCCAAACTGTGAATCTAGACTGGTTGCTGCTTGTGCTGGGCCTGGGGCCACTTAGCAAGAGGTTTGGAGGCTCGGGGCTCACTGAGGCCAGCTATTGCTTGTTTGATAGGATTTAGGAAGTTGTGAAGCATGAGCCAAGATCAGCCATTCGTATGGAAAAATCATGGTTAACAGTTTTGGGGGATCTGTAAATTCAGTGGGACAGTCTCAGGGCATCTCCAGGGTGGGGCAACCAGTGTTAGCCAGGTTGATGGAGTCTCAGACATAGCACCAGACTGCTGGTTCTGTGGTTCTGGGGCGAGGACTCAGAAAGGGATAATGGCCTCTGCCCACCTTCCTGTCTGAGAGAAAACTGTCCCCCAGCTTTTGTCTTGATGCCAGACACTTCAGTTCCTCCTCATATGCCACTGGTGCCTTTCAAGCTGCTACCCTGGTGCTAGAGCTCAGAGAGAGTGCGTGTGGGTTCTTTATGGGGAACTGCTTGGGACTCCAGAAGTTTCTTCCACCCACTCAATCCCCACTGGTTTTTGCAACTACAGTTATGAGGACTTATCTCCTGGGGAACCCTAGGCTGGGGGGCCCGGTGTGGGGCTGGGACTCCTTGCTCCCAAGATATTCCTCCCAAATTTTTATCTCCCACATGTGGGTGAGGAACCAGCCTGTTCTGTGTCTGCATCCCTCCTACCAGTGTGGATGGATGTGGTTTTTTAATTCCATAGATGTCTGACTTCCATTCAGCTTGATTTCTGTCGGTTCTGAGCGATGGTTGTTCTATATTTTAGTTGTACTTTTGAGGTGGTTGTGAGAAGAGGGGAGCCATGTCTGCCTACACCGCCATCTGCCCCCTGTTTACTTCAAGGCCTGTCTTGGCCCCTCCAGGGTAGCAGGTTTTGGCATGAATCCAAGATCTCTACTTCTTTCTTGTGAGACTACACCTCTTCCTCAGCCCTCGTTGTTTCTCTTCTACCTGGTCTGGTCAACAGGTAGCAGAAATTCCTCAAAGTTTCCACTGCCTGGCACGTGGCTGACCTCCCCAGGAACTGGAGCTGATGTGTGGCCTTCCTGTGTAGTACTTCATTCTCAGGGCACAGTGGTTCGACTGCTGCTCTGAAGCTTCTGTCTTTTCCTCGGTGCAATCTATAAGATCGACTTCACTGAGGTATAATTTATGTAACATTTAATTTTGAATTTTAAATACGCAATTTAACGGGTTTGGACAGATATATGCAAGCCTGTCACTACCACCATAATTGTGACACAGAGTATTTTCACCTCCCCTAAAATGCTCCCTTGTGTCCCTTTGTAGTCAGGCCTTTGTCCCAACCCCTGACCTCTGGGCGCCACTGCTGTGATTTCTGTCACTGTTGTTTCCCCTTTATCCTTGACTCAAACCTGATTTGATTATTAAGCACCTGCTACTTTTATAATGAAATGAAATAAGAAATGTTCCATTGCCCTGGCTGGGTGGTTGAGTTGGTTGGAGGGTCGTCCCATGCACCAAACTGTTGCAGGTTCGATCCCTGGTCAGGGCACATATAAGAGGCAACTAATCCATGTTTCTCTCTCACACTGATGTTTCTCTCCCTCTCTCTCCCTTCTTCTCTCTCTCTAAAATTAATAACTATATCCTCAGGTGAAGATTTAAAAAGGGTAGAAAAAACAAGGCATAAATTAAGTCACTAATTGGCTTCCTATTTAATTAAGGGCCAGCGCGGTCCCTTCAGAATTAGTGAGAATGGAGCTCTGTGATGGTCCGATTCCTCTGGGAGGGCAGGTGCACCTCCTGTCCCGCCTGTCCCGTCTGGGACTTTCATTGTCGGCCTCTCCTTGCTCCCCCAGAGCCTGTTCATTCGAGCCGTGCGGGCGTTACAACGGCGAGAACTGGAGGACCTCCATCACCGACATGGAGCTGGCCCTTCCCGACTTCTTCAAAGCCTTTTATGAGTGTCTCGCAGCCTGCGAGGGCTCCAGGGAGATCAAGGACTTCAAGGACTTCTATCTGTCCATAGCAGGTTGGTGGGACTGGATCCCAGCCGGCAGGGGGATAGCTGCCCGTGGCCTCCAAGGAGCCTTGCTGGGCACGGCCAACGCCTGCGCAGATCAGACCCGGCAGGCGCTTCTGGAGAGACGGGAGTGTCGTGTCCGAGCCCAGACCTGCAGAGGGCGCTTATCCCATCAGCCCTGCCCGATCACAGGTTCCCCACGGGCTTCTGCAAAAACAAAAACAGGCTCATGAGTAACTCGTGCCTCATGTTACTGAAATAACTCGAATGGTGGAATTTTGCCAGCACACAGAAAGGTAGAAGGAAGAGTATAATGAACCTCTAAGTAGTTGTCACTATGATAACTTTTGGGAAAAAATATCCTGATCATGAAACAATGCAGGTTCATTATAGGAGGTCTAGAAAACACAGGAAAGAATGAAGAAAGTGCATGTAAAGCCCCATCCAGAGGGAGCCCGGATTTCCCTAGGGGTTCTCGTCTCCCTCTGGTGGGCAGCATCACGCCAGAACACGGGGAGTGGCCATGAAGAGATTTCCCGAGCTGGCTGTGGGAACGGCGATCCTAAGCACTGCCCTGGTAGCAAGGGTGCCCTGGTCAATCAAGCCTGGGTGTGAGCTGGGTGTGGCCTGCCTCCTGGAGAGGCCCTGGGCCCTTGGATGGGTCAAAGCTCGGAGAAATCTTGTCATTTGGGGTCATTGAATCCGGACTTTTTTATTTTTTACATTTTTTTTTGCTTAGGTGTGCCTTTTTCTACAGAATACCTTTTTTTTCCCTTGCCAAAACCATTTTCTTGTGAAAAATTTCAAACATTCAAAAAATGATAGATGAACCCCGGCTGGTGTGGCTCAGTGGATGGAGCGCTGGCCTGTGCACCAGAGGTTGCCAGTCGGTTGGCAACTGGTTGCCTGTGGGGCATGTTAGGGGGGTAACATCCATGTTTCTCTCTCCCCCTTCCCTTCTCTCTTGAATGAAAATGAAATAAACCTTTAAAAATGTTTAAAACAAGGTAGCTTAAAAAAAAACTCTTGCCTGCCTGGCTGGCATAGCTCAGTGGATTGAGCGCAGGCTGCGAACCAAAGTGTCGCAGGTTCAATTCCCAGTCAGGGCACATGCCTGGGTTGCAGGCCGTGACCCCCAGCAACTGCACATTGATGTTTCTCTCTCTCTTTCTCCCTCCCTTCCCTCTCTAAAAATAAATAAAATCTTTTAAAAAAAGAGGTTTCAGAACTCTTAAAAACAAACTCTTAACTAGATACCAGGCTCTATTCTCTACTTTCTATGTGCAGTATCTCACTGCTGCAGCCCCATGAGGAAGGCGACAGCATTCTCCCCATTTTATGGCTGAGAAAGCTGAGGCACAGAGAGTATTGTGTTTATTGTTCTCAGGGGAAGGGCTGGGATCTGAACCCAGGATGTCTGACTGCAGGGTCTTACCTGTTAACCCTAATGAAATAGTGTCTTACCAGGTGCGGAACATTATGCTTACACTTTGTTTTGTTTTTAGTAGCCAGCACAGGCACATTGTATGAGCTGTGAAAGAGACAAAAGGCCGAGCTGTGGAAAATGAGTCTCCTTCTGTAGCAGTCAGGGCCCGACTGGCCACAGATGGCACACGTCCACCAGGGTAGCTCACCAAGGGTTATCTACTGAAGTATGGGTGAAGGGGACCCCAAAGGGCAACACGGGACCCCCGGGGCTACTAGTAGTGAGCCATTTTCTCCTGGGTGAGGGGAGGGAGGAGGTACAGGCAGCTAAAAGGAGGTCTTGCTTCCATCCACTTCTCTTCTGCCCATACCACTCACCCCCAAAGGCAACCATTTTTACTAGCTTCTGCTTTATACTTCTTAAAGGTTTCTTCTTAATAAAAATAATCAGAGATAAGTTATTTTTGATATACCTAATATAGATAAGTAGATCGCTAGGTAGGTAGGTAGGTAGATAGGTAGATAAAGATATGTAGGGAATATTAGTTTTTTTAATTTTTATTTTATCTTTAAATAATTTCAAACCTATAGAGAAGTTGCAAAAATAGAAAGAACTCTCATATACTTCTACCCAGATTCACTAATTTTTTTTACTGATAGAGAGAGAGAGAAAGAGAAACATCGACTTATTGTTCAACACACCCAAGCACTCATTGGTTGATTATTGTATGTTCCCTGACCGGGGATTGAACCTGCAACCTTGGTGTATAGAGATGATGCTCTAACCAACTGACATACCCAGCCAGGGCCAGATTCACTAATTTTTGACATTGGTTGTGCTACTTTATCATCCTCTCCCTGTGTGTGTGTGCATAACTGTTCTTATTTCAGGACCACATGAGAGTGGGTTGCACACATCATGACCCTTGAACCCACAACACTTTAGTGTATTTCCTAAAAACAGCAATACTCCCTGCATATCCACAGTGCGGTCATTACATTCAAGCGATTTAATATCAGTTTAATAGTTTTATCCAATCAGCAGTCCATATCCTAATTTTGTCAGTTGTCCCAATAATATCTTTTCTATTCAATAGAAACTTTTTTGTCTGTTACAATCCAGCTGAGGGTCATTATTCCTAATTATTTTCTTCTTTAGTGTTTTTTTTTTTAATTTGGATCAGTTGCTTGGCCATTCTTTGTCTTTTTATGCCGCTGATATTTTTTAAGAATTTAGGCCCATCACTTCATAGAACATTCCTCAGTTTGGGTTTCTATATTCCTCACAGTTATGTTCAGGCTGTGCCCACTTGGCTGGGACATTACAGAAGTGCCCTTCTCGGGGCACCACATCCAGGTGGGCGTGGTGGCTGTTTGCCCCTGACTGGCGCTGCTAATTTTTAAGCATTTGGTTAAGGTGTGTTTCAGCTTCCACCTTCTCCACAATGTAATTACTATTTTTCCTTTTGAAAATAATAAATAATTTGTGGAGAGTGTCCATCGAACTCTGTGTCTCCCCCAACCCCCAATCCTCTGATTTAGCATCTTCTGAGGGTTCTTGCCTGAATCATTTTTTAAAAGATTTTATTTATTTATTTTTAGAGAGGGAGGGGAGGGAGAAAGAGAGAGAGAAACATCAATGTGCGGTTGCTGGGGGCTGTGGCCTGCAACCCAGGCATGTACCCTGACTGGGAATCGAACCTGCGATGCTTTGGTTTGCAGCCCGTGCTCAATCCACTGAGCTATGCTAGCCAGGGCTGAATCATTTTTTTTTTTTTATAAAAGGTTGTATATATACAAATCTGTTTTCCCCTTATTTTCATGTCTGCTTCTTTCCTACAGAATAGGTACTATACTTGATACACTGTTGTGTTCTTTGTTTATTCCACTCAACCACATGTCCTAACAAGTGCAGAGACGTTGTGTCTTTTTTTTTTCAGTTGCTACTGAATACTTCATTGCTGGGAGCGGGGACAATATACTATGGTGTATTCAATTATCTGATGGACATTTGGGGTGTTCCAATATTTTGTTATTACATATAACATTGCAATGGGAAATTTCAGGGTTTTTTGTCTAATTATGGAGGCGTATTTCTAAAGTCACTTTAAGTGGGACTGATTGTGCAAAGAGTAAGTGTTTCTGTAAATTATGTAGTATTTTGTTACCATTTTGCATTTCTACCAGCAATGTAAGAGAGTGCCTGTTCTTCTACAGTCTTTCTAGCAAAATGTGCACCATTATTCTGGAGCCCTTTGCTTCTAGTTGCATGAAGGGAGAAAAGGCAGGGGCCAAGGACCACATGGGAGATTTTGGGGGACCAGGCCAAGACAGCATTCATTAGTTGCTACATTTCACATTTCATTGGCACATCTAGTCACGTGGCCCCCACTTAACCGCAAGGGAGGCTGGGAAATGTAGTCTTTGATATCTGTCTATGTTATTATATTTAGGTCCACCTATTGTTTTTCAAAGTCTTTATAGATTCTATTGTTGGTATGTGTCATACTTTATTAATTATCATCCTATTGATTGACATTTAGGTGATTTCCAAGTTTGCTGTTACGAACAGTGAGTGCTTCTGGGTGGCTATGTCTAAAAAAAGTTTCCCAGAACTAGACTGCTGGGTCAGAGGATATGTGTATTTTAACCTTTGACACATTTTGCTAAATTGCTCTTTGAAAAATGTGTTCTTGTTTTGCATCTACCAACAGAACATGAGAGTAAGTTTCACCATTGTCTCCCTAACATGGGTGTCAGCGTATTTTTAAAAACTTGCCAATATAACAGTTTAAATTATCTTCAGTGGCATTATATTTCTTAATTACATATGAGGTTTAGCATCATTTCACAATGTTTATTAGCCATTTTTATCATTTCTTCTCTCGGCATCTTTTGGACCAGTTTTATACTGGATATTTGCCCTTTTTTTTGTTAATTTTGAGAAACTTTGCACATTAAAGATTTCAGTCCTTTATCACAAGTGTTGCAGATATTTTACCTTTATCACTGATATTTTATCTTTATCATCTGGGAGGTGGGCAGAAGCATTATTGAGAAAGTAACGAGTGCACGGCTCCGAAAATGTGTGTGTGTCCTTTCAGATCATTACGTGGAAGTGCTGGAATGCAAAATACAGTGTGAAGGGAACCTCACCCCCGTTATCGGAGGCTACCCCGTGGAGAAATTCGTGGCTACCATGTATCATTATTTGCAGTTTGCGTATTATAAATGTAAGTAATCCTCTTCTTTGGAATCTTGGGCATGGTACTTAATCCTTCTAAGACTCACCTTCCCCCTCTGTAGAAGAGAGGTCACCCTTACCTATGGTTTTGAGATCAAGGTTACATCATCAGCATGGTCTGGTGACTCAGGGCGCTGACCCTGGCACCTGACTGCCTGGGTTCAATTTCTAGCTTTGCCAGTTACTCGCTTCTCAGTGTCGAAGTTGCCTCATCTGCGAACTAGACATAATAGCACTAACTAAGATGGAGATGAGGAATAAACCAGTTGATTGACATGGCATGCAGAGGGTATTCACTCACTGGCACATAGCAAACTCTGTACCAGTGTTTGTTCTTTCTGTCGTACTTCCCTCCCTCCCCATCACGGGCCTTGCTTTTCTCGATGTTAGGGTTTCATTCCAGTCGGCTCTCCCTCGGCCTGAAATGAGTTCATTCATCAGAGCATTCCAAGGGGACAAAGGGAAACAAATGCGAGAGGGAGAGTAGTTTAGAGTTCAGTCATCAGAGCCAGTCTTTTTTGGCGTTTCCTTCTCTGAAGACTGGCATTGCCGAGGGCCACTTGTTGGAGCAGCACGTACCTGGCGGCTCAGTGACGAGCACAGGGGGACTGTTAGGGACAGCTGCAGCAGGCACTCCCTTGTCCTAGCGATGAAATGCCTCAGTGGCAGGTGACTGGCCGGTCTCCCCTGGGCTCCCCTTCAAACTTAGGGGCGGCTGGCCTTGGGCATTCAGGGAAGTCCCGGGAAGAGTGACAGGTGACCTTGACTTCTCTAGCCCTCCTTCCCCCTTGCAGACGTTTGTTCTTGGTTGGGTTCTCTCTTCCTGCATCAGTCACCTTCCTTTTATCCCACCTTCTGTCCTCCTCAGGGCACACTGAAAGACTTGTCTGCTGAAGGTGAAAAGAAAAAAAAATTTCTCTACCTATATATTTTTTTAATTGTTAATTTTGGTTTCTAATCAAGGTTGCTCCTCTGAAACAGTCATTTTCACCAGGTGTTCCTGAGTTTGGTAACTTGCCTCTCTCAGGAGTGAACTTGATCTTCCGGCAGCCTGTTAGGCACCTAAGGACACAATGAAAAGCTTTGCTTTTTCAGTTGGAACATTTCCGAGATCAGCCAGAGAGGGAGGTGTGTTTTAAACAGGTGTCCTTCCCAGAAGTCCCCATCCATGGGTGGCAGGGATGAGGTCCTATTTGTCTCGGTAACCCTGGCACTGGCTCTGTGGCAGGGAATTATTTAGCACAGAGGATGCGAGTCATGTTTTCCATAATCTACAAACACGCTTCCACGTGAGACAGCTCTGAGCGCACAGTAGGTCCCCAGCAAATATTTGCTGACTACACTCTAGTGTTAAGGGGATAATTTCTTACTAGACAGTGTTTTGCTTATGAAGAGCCCTCTTTTTTAAATGCAAGTGATTGATTGGTGCCTTCTTTCAAAAAGGCTTGTAGTCCTGGCTTGTCGCAGCAAAGCACACGTCCGGGGGCTATCCGGAGAAACATCGAAGCAGAGAACCCTTTCCCTTCTCCCCGCTCTCCTTCCCCCCACCCACAGCTAGCCGGTTGCTTTTGCTCATCCACACTTGGAAGAGCGTGTTTTAATGGGAATGATGAAAAATATGTACATGGTTTAAAAAGCAACTTATGAAAACTTGAAAACATCGTAGAGAGGGCTGGATAAGGAACTATAGTCTGCCCTTCACCAGCTTCAACAACTGTCACCAACACTTTGTCAGTCTTGGGTTCGCAGTTTAGATATTTTCAGTTGGATTAAAACATAACCTAGTTTTTTTCTTTTTTAAAGGTTGTATCTATTTGTCTTTAGACAGAGGGAAGGGAGGGCGAAAGAAAGGGAAAGACATCAACGTGAGAGAGAAACACCGATTGGTGGCCTCTAGTATGTGCCCCGACTGCGGACCCAGCCCACAGCCCCGGCTGTGCCCTGACTGGAATTGAAACCAGCCACCCTTTTGCTTTGCGCAACGATGCCCAACCAGCTGAGCCACGCTGGTCAGGACACATAACCTAGTGTTTTTATGTCATTTTCATGAAAATCTCTGCTGGCGCTTCGCTGAGCTAGCCCCCTGCTAGACTTTGAAACATGGGAAGAATGCGTTGGGGCTTGGTTCTGCGTGCACAGAGCCAGAAAACGGGGAGTTTAGAAGCGTTCCAGACACTTCCAGACTTTGGCAGCTCACTGGTCTTCTGAAATCCGCACCTGCTCTCAAGATTGCCCACTCTATCAGAAACTGTGGCAAAGACTTTTAAACACTGATAACTGAAACATCTAGCTTCGCTTACTCCTCCCCAGGAAATCTTTGCTCATTAGGGTGATAGGTACACAGTATGTGCAAAATTTGCTTATCAATATTAGCTTTGTTAAAGTCTGCTGTGTCTTTTCCAGGACAGGCCTTGTGGATACCTTGGCCCTAACACCCTGGTTTTAAAGTTGTCATGACCAGAAGTAGCCACTGGGTGGCATGATGTATTCATACCCAGGCTTTGGTTATTCTGGTCAACCAGAGTTTGAACAAAGGTAGTGTTTCTGGATTATAAATTGGAGCAGATTGTGCCAGAACGAATATCCAGGGCCTTGCCACTTATCATTTCTTCTTCCTTGTCCCCTACCCTTGAGACAAATCCCAACCCCTGCGAAACTTCTATGGTAAAGGTGCTGTCATAGACAGGGCAACTCTCAGGAGGGAGGCTGGAGGTGGGAATCTCACTTCTAGGAAGTGAGAAGACCAGGTGGGTTTTCAAATCTCTTCCAGCCCAGATCGTCCACCATCCTTCTGAGTTTTCTAGATTTGGTTTAGCTGTAGAAGGGCCTGCCTGAGTCTGAGGGTTATGGTATCATCCAGATGGGTCCCAGGCGCTTAGGGACCTAGATGGTAGGGGTGGGGCGGGAGGGGGTGTGGCGCTCATTTGCTAAGCGCATCGTCCCTAACTGCCTTAGCTCCAGCTCCTTGACAGTCCAGGTCTTGGGACCCAGCCTCCTCTGGTTCCAGGGGTGTGAGCCCAGCTCTGGCCGCGGGAGCCCGAGGGGGGATGTAGTAGGCATTTCCGCACAGGCATCTGCCTAACAAGGAACCTGAACGTTTCAAAGCTCCAGGCTGCCAGGGAGACCCAGTCTGTGACCTGCCACCCAGGGATGATCCTGGTTGGTTGCAAACTACCCACCGTCTGAAGGACGGACTGCAGAAGGGGCCCGTTCCCAACCTTTTCCTTTAGGAAGCTGCACTGGAAGGAAGGGTGGCCTGAGAGAGCCCCCGATTTCCTGTTCTTCTTTTCTCCTCCTCCCCAGTGAGTGACCTGAAGAACGCAGCCCCCTGTGCGGTCAGCTACCTGCTCTTTGACCCCAGCGACCAGGTCATGCAGCAGAACCTGGTGTATTACCAGTACCACAGGGACAAGTGGGGCCTGTCGGACGAGCACTTCCAGCCCAGACTGGTGAGTGCCAGGGCGCCGCCCTGTCAGTCTCGCTTTCAGGAGGCCACCTTGCACTCGAAGACAAAGGGTTGTCTTGGAAGAAGACAAAGGGTTGTCTTGGAAATAAAGGAAACTAATTTCTTTTCCTGTTTTCATCTTTTGACATTTTACTGCTCTATTCTGATTTTTAAACCAGTACCAATTCTACAGATTTCAAACATTAGAGAAATATTTTACTTAGAAAGTGAAATTGCCCCATCATTCCACACTTTCTCTTCACCTGCTGCCTATGACTGTACGTTTAGTCATCTGTACAGCATGAATCCACTTATTTTTACAGAAACGGGCTCGTACTTCACACACGGCTTTGTTTCCTGCTTTTGTCCTCATTGAATTTCCTGGGTGACATTGGTTCACGAAACCACGCAGGTTTCAAGGGTGCAAACCACTGGAACATCGTCTGCACACTGTGTCGTGCACCCCTCACCCCAGAAACTTGCTTTGTCTTTCCAACGATTCATCACGAACATGTTGCAGGCCACGCCCACACACCTCCTTTGTTATCACTTGTAACCACATCACCATAGGCTCGTTAATGGATGCACCATCATTTACTTCCTGCGATGGACAAACTCAGCTTCACATGTGTTCGGGACTCCATGGATTATGTACTACATTCGAAAGGTCTTTTCTGAATGATCGTTGTTCTAAACTTGCACTTCCATTGGGATTTCTGTATGGTGGCCCGGTTTGCCATTCACATGTCTTCCTTTCCACCTGCACCCACGCCTTCCTGCCCCCACGCATGCCCCTCCCCCCTCAACACGCGTCTCATTCACTGGGGGCTGGCCACTTTTTTCTAAAGTGAGACATAACTCAAATACAATAAAATTCATGCTTTTAAAGTACCTACGTCACAGTTTTATTATATTCACAGAGCTGTGCGCCCGTGACCACTATATAATTTTAAATATTTTCCTTACCGCCCCCCCACCAAAAAATCCTATGCCTCCTCCAAGTTCTACCATTAAAAGGTTGGTCAGATAAACTCTTCTCTTTTTGTGTCCAAACAGGAAGCGGTTCAGTTCTTTAATGTGACTACACTCCAGAAAGAGCTGTATGACTTTGCGAAGGAAAATATAATGGATGATGATGAGGTAAGCTTTCATAGTTAGCACACGTCTGGCTAAGAGAAAAGATTACTCACATCTCCGCTAAACATCACTGGAAGGCGAGTCATCCCCGAAATAAGAAACAGAAGGGAACCTTGAGAAATGCAGTTTCTGTGGGCGTGCTAATGAAAGGCAGAGCACGGGCCTGGGGAAGATGGCTTTCTAGGAACCCGGCTGAAGGGCCGCACTCCCCAACGGTGGGGATGGTGGGACGGGCCAGAAGTCGGGAGCCGTCCAACCATCATTCTTTTACTTTATAAAAACACAGTGAATGTTCAGTTACTCATCACCCTGAAGACACTTGGAAACGCCCAAGTGATTTTTATTTGAGATTATCGTGTTTGTTTGTTTTCTGTAAATTAGGTCCTTGCTCTAATCCTGACTCTCACTCAGCTGACTCCTTTCTTGCTTACGGAGCAGTGATTGTGTGGCTGGGCGGCCTCGTCCCAGTAAAGCCATCATTAGGGGTAGCGTGGAGAGAGATGTATTTGGAACAAACTGGGAAATGCTCCCTAAGACAGCTGGGGACATGCTAGCCATTGGAGTTGGAAGAGAGCCGTGAGCTTGTTCTGGTCGGACCCCTCACTTCACAGGCGAGGAGCTTGGGGGACAGGAAAGTTCTGTGAGTTGCTAGGCCAGACCCAGGTTTGCATTTTGCATGCTGCCCACATGTAAACACAGCCGGCTACTGTGGTGTGTCAAGTGGAGAAAAATATCTTTCCAAAAAGGAGGAGGAGCTGAGTTTCTGATCATCCAGAGGCAAACTACTATTGATATTTTGGTATATATGCTTCCACTTTTTTTCGACACATTTTCTGACATATATTCATTATAAACTCAACTGTAATGATCTATCATGGCTTTTTCATTTAGCACTGTAATATGAGCAGTTTTCCTTGTTAGGTTTTTCTAGAGCAGCTTTATTGATATATTATTCACATACTATAAAATTATTCTTATTCGATTCTGTGGGCTTTAGTATGTTTATGAAGTTGTGCATGCAACACGACTATCCAGTTTTAGAGCATTTTCATCCCCCCCGAAAGAAACCCCAAACCTGTTAGTAGTCACTTCTCTGCCCTCTGCCCACCTCTCTCTCCCCTCTGCCCCCAGCCCTCGGCAGCCCCGAACCTACTCTCTGCCTCTGGATTCACCTGCTCTGGACATTCCATATGAAAGAATCACATGACATGTGGTTTTTGTGATTGGCTTTTATCAACCATAACGTTTTCAAGTCCAGCCATATCATAACATGTATCATGTTATATGTAAAAATTCCATTTTGTTACAGATTAATATTCCACATTCATATGCTGCATTTTGTTTATCTGTTCCTCTGTTGATGGCCATTTGAGTTGTTTCTGCTTTTTGGCTCTTTTTGAATAATGATGTTATGAACATGTGTGTACAAATTTTTATTTGGACAAAAATATTCAGTTCTCGTGCCCAGGGGAATATGCCTAGGTTTATCATGAGGAGTAGAATTGGTTGGCCACTGCTGGTTAACTCATTGAGAATTGCCAGATCATCTCCAAAGTGGCTGCACCATTTTACACCCCCACCAGCATGGTGGGAGGGTTCTAGTTTGCTACATCACTGTCAACACGATAGTGCTTGCCTTCTTCTTTTTTTTTTTTTTAAGATTTTATTTATTTATTTTTAGAGAGGGAAGGGAGGGAGAAAGAGAGAGAAAGAGAAACATCAATGTGTGGTTGCTGGGGGCCATGGCCTGCAACCCAGGCATGTACCCTAACTAGGAATCGAACCTGGGACACTTTGGTTCTCAGCCCGCGCTCAATCCACTGAGCTATGCCAGCCAGGGCACATTTGCCTTCTTTATTGTAGCCATCTTGTAGGTGTGAAGTGTTATCTCATAATCAAAGCAGTTTTGATTTGCATTTGTCTAATGACCAATGATGTTGGACATCTTTTCATATGCTTATTAGCCATTTGTATATCTTCTCTGGAGAGATGTCTCGTCTGTTCAAACATTTAGCCCATTTTTTAATTGGGTTGCTCGTCTTTTTATTGTGGAGTGGTAAGAGCTGTTTTTATGTCCTGACTGTAAGTCCCCTGCCAGATGTGTGAATCGCAAATATTTTCCCACAATCTGTGGGTTGTCTTTTTCATTTTCTTAATGGCGTCTTAACACACAAACGTTTTAAATTTTGGTGAAATCCAGCTTATCTGTTTGTATTTTGTTACTTGTGTTTTTGGTGTAGTATCTGAGAAATAAATGATTGCCCAATCCAAGTTCACAGCTCCTATGTTTTAAGATTTTTATAGGGTTAGCACTTACATTTAGAACTACAGTCTATTTTGAGTTAATTTTACATATAATGTATGCATAACGACATGCAAAAAATCCCCACAGCTAATGACATAGTAAATGCTGAAACAGAATACTTTTCTTCTAAGGCTGGGAATAGGACGACGCTGTCCACTCTCTTTCTATTTGACATTGTGCTAGAAGTTTTAGCGAGGGCGGTTTGCAAAGGAAAATAAATAAAAGGCATCCAGATTGAAAAAGAAGTGAAACTACCACGATATTCATAGAAAACATGGTCTTGTCATTTTCACTGTCAGGGTGAGGATGTTCTCCTCTTCCTCCTTTGCTGGGTCGTTTTATCATGAAGATTCAGTAAAGCTCTCTCACGTCACCAAGGAGGAAACTAATTCAGAAAAAGAACCCAGGTCCTGGTCCTTCAGAAGCTCACGGGCTGGTGAGCAGGGCAGAGAGGAAGGGACAGTCCGGGTTCCTGTGGCATCACTGCTGATGGGACGGCAGAGGCGTGGGGAGGGAGGCACTGAGCAGGGAGTTTCGGAGGCTGGCAGGACTGCCCGCCTCACACTGGCCATCTGTGGGGGCTGCGGAGCACTTGACTCCAAGCTCACATGCCGTGGAAGCCGGGTGCCTTCCCAGGGAGAAGCCCAGTTCTCGGCCCAAGGACGGCGGGGAAGGCTGCTGCAGCCCCAGCAGGCAGCTGGCAGTGGCCCCTCGGAAACAGCCTCTGCCCACTAGCACCCCTAAAGCCGGGCGGCCCATGTAACAGAGTGTCCTGTTGTCTCTTACAGGGGGAGGTTGTGGAATACGTGGATGACCTCTTGGAGCTGGAGGAGACCAGCTAGTCCACAGCAGCCAGAGAGACTTTCCTTCGAAGTTTTCAGGAAACACAGACTCCTTGCCTTCCCCTCCCCCTGGCCCGAGGGGTTGATACCTCAAAGCCTCTCTTTACTCTGTGAAGTGAAAGGGAAGCCCCACCTCTCACTACATGTAACACGGGGTGAGCCTGCCCTCCCCGTGACCACACCTGCCTCCCCCTCGTCACTCCTGCTTCCTCCGCGTTCCCACCTGCCTCTCCACCTTCACACCTGTCTTCTCCGTATCCGTACCTGCCTTTCTCACCATTGCAGTCGGAAGGAGAGTCTTCTGTTTGTTTCCCCAGAAAAACTTAATATTATTTTTTAAATAAGAAAAATACTCCTAGAAGATGATGAATTGTGAAAACCTACTTCGACCTTTCTACTCTTCCAGATATTAGTCTTTCTTACCCCTGTGCCCCGATCCAGGAAAGCTGGTGGAAGACAAGGGCTAAACTTCCGCACACCCGTGGCGGTCTGCACATGGTCCGACCTGCACCGTTTCTGGCACCCCCTGAAAGAGAAGTTGGACGACAGCGTGCCTTGCAGAACTGTGGCTTTTGCTCCTCGCTTTTTGCATCTCCTGTGTCCTACCATGGTTGGTCTGTTCCAGCTGGGTACAAGACTCAGTCACTAGGCCCTGAGTTGGAAATGGAAGAAAGCAGAGGGAGTCTTGTTTCATTTGTTCCTTCAATAAATATTTATTGAGCACTGCCTATGTGCTAGGCATTGACCTGCCACTGGAGATTCTGCATTGAATAAAAGAAAAAAAAAACCCTTGCCCTCACAGAGCCTGCATTCTACAAGGAGAGACGGACAACGAATAAACGGGAGTAAATATAGGGAGGGTGTCAAGGGTGATCATTGCTGTGGAGAAAAGTAAACCAGGCAAGGTGGCAGGGTAGCCTGGAGATGGGGCTGCAGTTTTAAGTAGGGTGGTCAGGGAAGGCTTCAGGTGACAGCAGAGCAGAGGCCTCAGGTAGCAGGTCTCAGGGAAAAGCATCTAGGCAGAGGGAACAGCACGTGCAATGCTTTCCAGGGAGAACACCTTGCTGTGATCAGGGACCCGCAAGGAGGCGCTGGAGATGAGTGGGCAAGGGGAAGGATAGAAGGACAAGGGGCTCGAGACTCGTGAGTATGGCAGAGTGGGGAGAGGACAGATGGCCTAGGGCCTTGCTCAGCATGTAGGGCCTTTGGCTTCTCTAACTGGGATGGAAGCCCCCGGAAGGTTTGAGCAGAGGAGTGCCTTGACTTCCATTTCACAAGGATTATTCTGGCCGTCCTGTTGTGAAAACCCTGAAAGTGAGCAAAGCGGAAGCAGGCATACGGGTTAGGAGGCTCCTGCAGAAGCCCAGGCAAAGGGAACGTAGGCTTGGACCTGGGGGTAGTCATGGAAAGGAGGCTAAGTGCTCAGATTGTGCATTCATTTTGACAGCAGGGCCAATAGAATTTGCTGACAGATCGGAAGGTGACCTCAAGGTTTTTGGCCTGGTTAACAGATAGGATGGAATTGCCATTTCCAAAGATGGGGAAGATGGGGGGAAGGATAAGTAAAGAGTTTTGTGTAAAGCAGGCTGAGTATGGGGTGAGAGGTGCAGGCTGCAGACCAAATTTGAGTTTTCTCAGGCCTGGTCTGCTGCAGAGCCTGAGACAGGGATCTGGATGCGTGTGGTTAATTGCCGTGAAAGCCTCCACCAGTTGGTTATTGACTGTGCGTTAGTGGGCGGGGGTGCCTTTGAAGACAAGTAGCTTGGTTAACCCAGTTCTCCGGAAAAGGGACTGTGGACCACTGGCGGCCAACAGGCTGGCCCAGAGGGAAGGGGGGAAGGCGGAAAGGATGGGGGTGCTGCCCTGTGAAGGGGACCTGGGAGGAGATCCACAGCACCTGCTACTGAGCCATCTGCATGTGAGCATGTGAATGCTACTTGAAGCCAGGAGGCTGGATGGGCTCATCTTGACTGTATGTATATATTGAGAAGCCAGAGAAAAGGGCCAGGGGAGGAGCCCCAGGGGTCCTCTGGGCCATGAGAAACCCATCAAGGAGACTGAGAAGGAGCTGCCTTTCGGACTGGAGAAAACGGACTGGAGAAAATGGGAGTGAGGTGCTCTGGGCTTTTGTTATTCAACCTTATTCTCTCCTCCAATAAGCTCCCTAGCCTAGTCAGCATGCTCCCGGGATGGAGGCAGGAGCAGACAGGACTTTTCCACAGCGGTCTGGAATGGGCTGAAAGGACACTGAGTTTGGGGTCTTTCGTGTAAGGATGATTAACTGCCGGTGGAAAACACACCTTTGCTTTTCCAGGCTTCCTTTTCCCTCATCTCCCTGTTCCAGCCTCTGGGGACCTGAACGTGCCCTCTCTCTCCTTCGGTCCTATCCTACGCCCTCATCCCCTTTCTCCTGAGAACGCTTCCTCTTTCACCTGCACTAAGTCCTCCTGTCAGGATCTTCTAGGCTACCCAACTACTGTGGCTTTGGCTGAATTTGCCCAGGGGGCTGTATGGCCAAAGGAGTCAGTGTTATTGCCATTCCTGATGTCCAAAGTCAAGGCACCCCAGTCCCGCGATGAGTCGGATCCTCTATGGCTTCTGACCGTGAGATGCTGGGTTGGTTCTCCTTGCTTCCCTTGTCCCACCCTCTACTCTACCAAAGAAGCTTCTTTGGAAGTCAGTGGGGAAGAAGATCATCGGTCAGGACTACGAAGTAGAGGGGGACCCAGTGAGTGCCCTCCCCCAGCATCCCTGAGTCATGGAGGTGGTGGACCCTCCAGCTGTTCAACTCTCCCGAAGCTCCGGGCTGCTGTGGTCCTTCCCCGCCGTGCAGAAAAGTGCAAGGAGACCACCGAAGGGACAGGGCTGGGCGCGGTGGTCTGACTCCACCCCTGCTCCCTGCAGAGCTTCCATTCAGTCCTCTTGCTTAGGTCCTGAGCCTGGGCTGAGCTTTTTGTGGAGGATGTGTTTCCGCACAGGGTCGAGTGGCAGTGGTAGTGGCGGGGTCCTCATTCACTCTCTGAACTTGGCCTCTTTCCACCGGGGACTGAAAAGCACCTCCACCTCCATCCTGGTAATGGCCCCCGAGAAAGAAACCCTGGGGACGGCGTGGTCAACATTGTCAGCACTTTGCGTTGATTGAAGGGTGTAGAACTGAGTTACTAAGCTTTTTATTTCAAAGGAGACCAAACTGGTCTCTATACACACATGCATGCGTGCACGCACACACACACGAGCCAATTCCTTCAAACCTACCATGAAACCCCAGTGTGCAGGCTGCACCCAACGACCTCAGCCCAGCGCCTCCCTGAATGGGTGTCTTGGAAGAGCCTAGAAGAGCCTTGTGCTGAGACCTCCTGGGTTCAGCCTCAGTCTGGTCTTTTGAAAAAAACAAACCTATGTGTGAGCTTTGCGGGAGTTGCCAGACCCGCCTATGATGCCTCACTTGCCCTCTGACCCACCAAACGCATGCAGTGTTTGGTTTCCACAGGTCACCCACCCTGTGTGTGTGTGTGGGGGGGATCTGTCCAGCCGCACTGCCACCCTGGTAACCCAGGCAGGGGCACCCACTGGGTAGGGTCTAATGGCTCCTCCTTGTGGCCCCTGTTGATGATCAGGCTTTAACAGTGAATGGCGCAGGGTTTGTGTGTACACATACGTTTAAAAGGGACTAATTGTCTGGAATATCTCATATACCAACACATTGAACATACTAACACCTTTCTGAGTCTCAAGACTTGCTATTTACCGCCACAAACCTGTTGCCCCCCGTTCTGGGATCGCAGAGTACCACTGGGGACACTGACCACAAAGGCCGCCTTGGGAAAGGTTGCTTTTAGGAGTTCTTACTCAGGGAATGTGAAAAGCACAAAAATTGTATTGAGCCAAACTCAGTGGCAAACAGAAAATGATTTGTTAGATTGTCAGTGGGAAAGGGTTTATTATGACTGCTGGTGGGATAAACAGTGGCCGGTTTCTGCCAACATTTATGGAAATAACGTTTTTAAGTTTTAAATGTGAGCTGTAAACCTGAGCGCCTTCAGTTTTTAAAAAAGGAAAAAAAAAAAAACTCAATAGTGAAACTGTGGGGAGGAGGTGGAGCGGAGCCAGAGAAAACATTCTCATTTAATAGTGTTTGCACATGGGACTACAACACAGCTCGTAGCGAGGCACTGAGAAAAACCCACAACTAATCCTTCATCGCAGCTGTCTGAACTCTTGATCATCTGCCATCCCCCAAACAGCGCCTTCTTTTTTCTGGTGACTCCAGGCTTGAATGACCTAGTGTGGAGAGTTTCAACTGTATACAAGGGGCGGGAGGGGGAAAGGAGAGGAACCTTAAATAAGCCTCAGCCAAAGGTTTTGTGCATTGGACTTCCTGTGCCTGCAGCCGGGCAAGGCGGCTCCCCGCCCCGTGCCTGTGGCATCTCCCGGAGAAGGAAGACACCAGCACAGTCCAGCTTCGCCTTGACTGACCCTCTCCTACCCCAGCACTAAGGGTCAGGAGCGGCTGTGGTGCATGCCGTAGGAGAGGGCTCCTCTCTCCAGGGCAGGCGTGTGAGCTGCCCTCCCCCGCCCCCAGCACCTCCAAGTGCTAGGGGATGGCCTCTCCAAGATCCGGCTTTGGTGAATACATGGGTTGGCTCACTATGCTCTCGGAGCTGACAGGGTAAAATGCTGGTGCCTCACTTTAGGAGAAACAAACAGGAACACAGTAGGTAGGTTGTCCAGCAGATCAGTCCCAGCGCTTTACTGCTCGCTGCAGGGGGCCGTCAGTAGGCCAGGCCATACAGGTTGCTGATATAAAGGGGGCTGATGTCTTTGCCACCCCTCCTCCTGGGGTAGGGCAGTTTATACAGTCTCACTCTCGTGGGAAATTAGACCTAGGGCATTGTTGGAAACAATGATTTTTTAAAATCACAGTCACTTTTCTTTTGCTTATTCTTTACTCTTTTCTCTCTCTATCCACCGGATGAGGCTGTCTGAGTCACACCCAATTACTCTGGGACGCATGTTCTACTGAGCTGCTTTCTCAGGTCCGTGAGATGTCTGACATTGACCTAGCAAAGCAGAAGCCTCGCCCCAAGGACTTTCAGATCTCGCGCAAGTGGTCCTTGCTCGGCAGAAGCAGGGCGAGGGCCTTTCAGGAGCGAGAGGCTCCTTCTCCCAAGGAAGGTTTTTTTTTTTTGTTTTTTTTTTTTTTTTTTAAGAGACCTGGGATTCCATTAGGAAAAACCTTTTCCAATCCAGGGCTGGCTTTGGATCTGATGAGTTGCTCCCTCACTGCCAACGTCTCAGAAGGGAAAGAATATTCACTGTTTCAAACGAGGCCCAAACTCATCTCCGGGCGGGACTGCCGACAGCCACCGTGTTCCTCGTGTGTCACTCAAGGGCAGGCAAGGAGAGAGCGAAGAGCGTGGAAGCAGGCAGGTGGAAAGAGTGAGAGGAACTGGCCGGGGCGAAACCAGAGACCCACGGTAGGGAGAGTTCAAACGTGAACTTCTAGAGGAGGTGGCTGACACGGATTTTGTTGACGTCAGTGGAAAAGTTTGGATGGAGGAGTGGCGACGGCGGGAGGAAGAGTTTGCGCGTTGACAGATGTCTTGGGTCTGGATCCCTTGAAGCAAAGCCTTACTCCAGTGATGAGTAATCCCTGCTTGGGTGAGGGGGGTGGGTGGGCGGGGCTCTGTAGCCCCCCCCCAACGAAATCCTGCTGCCCGGAGAGTGTGGCTTAGAGGGTGGGCAGCCTTAGACAGAGCAAGTTTGAAGACACTATTTTCAAGATTATTAGACAATCTTTTTTTATTTTAACAAGAAAAAGTCACTGTGAAGTAGCCTAGGTATAAAATACATTAAGCAACTGTTTGGGGACATATTCATTTATTTTAAATATCTCAGAACCTTTGTGTTAATGGACCCATTTCCATGCTCATTAAACATTTCCTAGTCTCAAAACATGCATAATGACAGTATTTTAATCATTCCCTCTCTATATGAGTTTTTAGATCCTACGACATTAATTTAGAGGACACCAAATCAATGAAAACTTCAAAACTGATGTGTTGGGCTTCTTTTGCAGTTTATGTCTACAAAACAATACATTCACATGTATTAATATATTTGTAATACATTTATTAACACCTTTGTATTAATACAACCTACTTGGGGGTTGGTACGACGTGAATGTTCTTGGGTTATTACATAAGAGTTGGATAACACAATCCTAATTTTGAGACGGAGGTTACTTTATGCAGTTAAAAATAGGAAAGGTATCTTATAGATTAGAAAAGAATCTAATTTATAAATATATACAGTCTCTGGCTTTTATTCTGTTGTGTTTTGCTTTGGCTACTTGCAGAAAGCATTTCATTCTTCTTGTTCTGGATTTCATCTGGCAGACAGGTGTCCCCTTTGGTGTCTTCAGGTCTTCGTCTTACCTGGTCATGGAGACTAAGGTCCTTCAGTTTTGTGTCGTGTCTTTATAGCTATGGAGACTATTATTTTTCCAAAGCTTGCACCCCAAAGAGGTGGCGGAGTAGAAAGCATGTTTCAAGAATTTTTTTCCTTAGCTAAAACACTCCTAACCACTTTTCACTTACAAAGAAGTTCAGGATCTCTCTTAGGAGACACAACAAAACTTAGACTCTTAGTCTCAGAATAAATGTATGCCTTCATCACTTTCTACCAATGGAAATGATTTCTAAGGAGGTGATTCATATTAGAAAAATGTAATGTGTTTTGCTTCTATGCCAATGCACAGGAGACCGCTGGAGATGGCATTGCACCAGCTTCGAGCGCTCCCTCAGTTGCACATTGACCTCTGTGGTGCAAGACGGACCCCAGGGGTTCCTCATCTTCTGGGCCTCTGGAGCTTCAGCAGGCCTCAAAGCTCAAAACTCACGGGAAACCAACGGTTCTCAAACTCGAGCGTGCAGTTAAGGCGCCTGGAGGGCTGGTTACAACACTGAGCTGAGCCCACCTCCCAGGGTTTTTGCTTCAACGCCTGGGGCAGCGACACCAGGGAATCTGCAGCCCCGGCCAGTTTCCGGGTGCTGACAACACCTCTGGTCCGAGGACCGTGCTTTGAGAACCACTGTCGTGCACAGTACTTGCGGAGTCACCGAAAGATGGCCCGGATACGGTGAAATGGGTCACTCAACAGCCAGACGAGGCCAGCCTGGACTCATGCCGGGCCCACAGAACCCGCCATCGCCACGAGAGAGTGAGGAATAGAGCAGCGCGGACCACCCTCGTCTTTCTTAGTTCCCGTGCTCCCCCATCCTGGAGGTGCCCACACCTGACAGCCTAGTCCTTCGCCCTCTTAAAATGCTCCCCCCTCCCAGGTCACTCCCTGTTACTGAAGTTCAGAGAAACGGTTAATCCTGAGAGAGGAAACCAAGCACCGAGTTCTGTTAGTCCTGGCAAAAATTCTAAGACATTCCTAGGCAGAGACTGGTCAAGGACAACTAGGGCCACTTCTTCCAAGAGGAAGTGGTGTTTACTGGTACAAAGCTAACCTTGTCTTTCAAAACACGAGGGGCGGTCCCCCAGAAAGGAGGGAACAGAAGCGGATGTGTGTCCACCTCCTTCACACAACCCCCCCGCCCCCCGCTCCCACCAACCAAATGCCAGCCTTAAATTCTCTCCAGTTTCAACAACAATTACAAAGAAGTCTCGGAGCTTCTAGACTACGTCCTGGTGCTTAGCTCATCTGCCCTCAGCAACGTCACATTAAAAGGAAATAACCCATTCTTCTTCTATATCTCATTCCCAACCTTTGCACATAGGTCACGTATCCTAAATAACACTGCCCTCAAATGCTCTGGTCATCACGCCTGTTTCAAAAACATCCGGTCACGGAGTCAGTCCTTTTATTTCTTAACAAAAGAAAAGAAGACAAGAGTGTATCGAAGCAGGGGCTGAGCTTTGACCTCGCAGTGGAATCAGGGCCCAAGCCCAGTTCTTGGATTAGCGTGGTTCATGCCAGGGCAGATGGTTGAGGAGACGTTGACATGAGTGCAGAGACCATCCGGACCTCCCCGCCAGGTGCCCCCAGAGACCCTGCTCGGCCTATAGAACGAAGACCTGAGGGAAAGAGACCAGCCCGATGCCACCTATTTCATGCTCTAGTGAATTCTCAGTGTTTATCCGTGTGACGTGTCACAGTGTGTATTCCTGCCACGTGGCTTTGGCAGAGCCCGCTCCAAAGGTGGCTAGACCTTCTCCATCTCAATCTGCTGGTGGTAGTGCCGGGCCTGCCGCTGGCCCACGTTCAGCTTGTACACGGAGCTCTTGTGCTGGCACCTGCGGTAGCCCCACACAGCCCCCACGCCTGCCAAGAGCAGCAGCAGGCACAGGACGGTGACGGTGGTGGCAATGATGGGGCCTCGGCTGAGGCTAGGACACTCGTCTCCCACACACGGCTCCAAGGTGGGAAGGAGCTCCTCACTGGCACCTGGGCCGGGGCCTTCCTGTCCCAAGAAGTCTTCAGACAGCAGGTACGGGAAGTTGTCCTGGACCTCGGGAGCAGCGGTTTCCATGGGTGGCGTCTGGGTGGCCACTGTGACAGTTGAGGGAATGTGGTGAGGGGTCTTTGGGACAGCAGTTGTTTCTGTCTGCAGGGTAGAGCTGGTGAGTTCATAGGGTAGGGTGGCCACGGGGGACTTCTCTGTGGCAAATCTCCAGGGAACGGTTGACTGCTGGTACCCGGGTAAGCCACCATCCCCCGGGGTGGGTCCCTCGGTTTCAGACACGCTCTTGGGTCTGAGAGCAAAAGCTTCTACATCTAGTGTTTGAGACGGAGGAACTGAACTATGGGTCACGTCCTCGCTTGGTGTGAGGGTGGTACTCCTGCGCTTCTTAACTTCCACGAGAAAGGGCTGATGGGGAGTAAATACGACACATTCTTCCTGCCCTACCGATCCATCCCCTTTGTCGCCATCTTCCTCCGCTTCCTCCTCCTCTGCCTCTATCTTCCTCCAAGCCCCATCGGTCACAGGGTAGCCGTCCAACCAGGACTCGTCACTGCTGCTCACCATTGGGTCCCCTGCCTTGCTGTCATTCCTGCCCACAGATGGCCCCGAGGAGCCATCCGTGCTGCTAGAAGTCACCTTGGTTTCCGGTGCACCTGGGGCCAGCGTCATGCCGCTGTGGTTGTCCCCAGCAGGGAACTGCTTCTTGGTGTCATCATCCACTTCCTTTTCCAGCTCGAGCTTGTGAAAGGTCTCCGCAGGGAGCCAGAACAAGTACTTCCCTTTCAGGATGGGTCCTGGCAGGTCCGTGGGGGTGCTGCTCCCCGCACTGGTGCCGGGCAAGCCTGTGGTCGGCACAGAGGTAGTACCCTGGGCTACGTTTTCTCCACCCGCAGAAACGGAGACTGGGCGGTCCTGTTTCGGAGCCTGCTCAGAGGCCTCTCCCTGACCCCTGTCCTCCTCTGCCTCTGTCCGGGAGTCCTCCATGAGCTCTTTGAATGACACGGATCTGTCATCAGGGAAATTATCTTCATAGTCGATATGCGCCTCTGCCTCGTCTGGAAGGAAAAGGGGAAAACAGCCTCGTTAGGGTCAAGGTCACAGAGCCTGTGTTGAATGCAAGAAAGGCAAATAAAAAGCATAAGGGTTGAAACAGATGAAATAAATCTGTCATTGACAAATGATATGACTGTGTATGACAGATAAGCCCAAAGCATCTACGTACAATAGCCGTGATAATCAACATGTGTCCAAGAACCCTGGGCCTACAGTCCATGTAAAATACCAGTTGTATTTCTATATACCAGCAATAAACAAAAAACAAAGGTTTAAAGAGATGCTATTTGCCATAGCATTGAGGAAAAAATCAAACACCTAGGAGTAAATCTAACAAAAGATGTGCCAGATTTCTACATGGAATGGTATAAAACATTGCTGAGGAAAATTAAAGAGAGACTACATAAATGAGGGGATGGACCACATTAGTGTAATGGAAGGCTCAAAACTGTTTCTGTCCAAATCGATCTGTCTACATTTAATACAATCCTACAAAAAAAAATCTGAGCCCCGGCTGGTGTGGCTCAGTGGATTGAGCGCAGGCCTGCAAGCCAAAGGGTTGCCGGTTTGATTCCCAGTCAGGGCACATGCCTGGGTTGTAGGCCAGGTCCCCAGTAGGGAGCACGTGAGAGGCAACCACACATTGATGTTTCTCTCCATCTCTTTCTCCCTGCGACTCTCTAAAAATAAATAAATGTATAAATAAAATCTTTTTAAAAACCTGAGACATTGACAAGCTGATGCTAAAATTTCTGGAAATGCAAAGGGCCGAGAATAATAGACAAGGCATTCTTGAAAAAGAAGGAAAAAGCCGCAGGATGTCCACTACAAGATTTCATGGTTTTCTATAAAATTGCAGTACTATTTAAGCCTGTGGTATTGACACAAGAATTGATCATAGGATTGCACTAACATCATGAACTTCTGTTCATTTAAATCCTCCAGGAAGAGAGTCAAAATGCAAGCCACAGAGTCACAGATATTTGCAATACATATAATCTCCAAAGGCTGTGTGTCCGGCATGTATAAAGAACTCCAACAAATGTGTAATAAATAGGCAGACAAACCATAGCACAGTTGGCAAGATACTTGAATTGGCACATCATAGAAAAGAAATCCAAATAGTCATTAAACATGTACAGATGCTCAGCCTCCACAGTCATAGAGAATGTTCATTACAGCCATAATGAAATACCATCACACAGCCCCAGAATGGCTGAAATTAAGCAGACTGACAGTATCCAGTGTTCACGAGGCTGCGCACATCGTTGGGGGGAGTGTGAATTGGAGCCATAACCGTGGAAAATTGAAACTGAACATACGCATGCTCTGTGGCATAGCAGTTCCACTACTAAATAGAGACTCAACAGTGACGTGTATTGGGCATAATATAATGAACTCCTACAAAGCCATGTGAAATAAATGGACAACCTAGTAGCAAAATGGGCGAGAGAATTAATAGCCACTATACAAATGAGATACTCCATTAGCCAATAAACATAAGATGTTCAGCATTGTTAATAATAGGGGAAAATCGAATGAAGTGATATTGCAACCTATACGTGAGGAGGCTAAAAATGAAGAAGACTGACAATACCACTAGCTGGTGAGGACATGGAGCTCCTGGAACTTCCAACCTATATGTATATCTTCTAAAGTTGACACATAATTACCCCACAATGGAACAATTCAAGTCCTTGGTATACACTTAAGAAGAGCAGAGGCAACTTGGGAGCCAAAAGACCTGTACAAGAATGTTTTTAGAATAGCCCCCCACTGGGAACGACAAAAATGTTCATCAACAGTAGAATGGAATACTCCACAGCAAAGAACAGAATGAACTACAGCGTCACAGAATAAGGTGGATGGGTCCCCTAGACATAGTGTCGGGCAAAGGAAGCCGTACCTAAAAGTCCACACTCAGCCCTGGCTGGTGTAGCTCAGTGGATTGAACGCAGGCTGCAAATCAAAGTGTCACAGGTTCGATTCCCAGTTAGGGCACATGCCTGGGTTGCAGGCCACAGCCCCCAGCAACCGCTCATTGATGTTTCTCTCTCTCTCTCTCTCTCTCTCTCTCTCTTCCCTCTCTAAAAATAAATAAATAAAAATCTTTAATAAAAAAAAGTCCACACTCTAAGCTTCCACCGAAATAAATTCAAGCTGGGGAAATGTAGTTCACGGCTGTCGCGTGAATTGGAGTGGTTATTCCAGGGAGGTAGTGACAGGGAGGGAGCATTGCGGGTCCTTGGATTGCTGCTGACGGTCTCCTTCTTGATCTGGGCGAGGACTGCACAGATGTGTTCATGACATGGTAATGCATTGTGCTCCTGAACCTTTGCTTTTGGAAACGTTCTGCATTTTTATGGTACTCTTAAACAAATATTTAAACAAATGATCAAAAACACACACTATGTTCCAGAAAAAAACTGACACAGAATTTGGCCACTGCATGCCAAGTTTAAAAAAGAATGATTCAACTGAGAACCAGGCAGAAAAGGCAAATCAAGAGCCAGAACAAAAATTAAATCAGGCTTGCCTATCATTTTTCCTCGGCATTTTGTAGGAGGCAGGAGAACAATGTCTACAATCACTGAGGGAAAGAAAATGTAACTCAACAATATTATACTTTGTTAAGATGTCATTCAATTATCAAGACAGTAGGGATCATTTGTTTTTTAAGGATGTTTGCACTTTGACATATTTCAAAAATAGCCCTGGCTGCTGTGGCTCAGTGGATTGAGCACCAGCCTGTGAGCCAAAGGGTCGCTGGTTCGATTCTCGATCAGGGCATATGCCTGGGTTGCGGGCCAGGTGCCCGCTGCAGGGAGGCACGTGAGAGGCAACCACACATTGATGTTTCTCCACCTCTTTTTCTCCTTCCCTTCCCCTCTCTCTAAAAATACATAAATAAAAATCTAAAAACACATTTCAAGAACACACATGTGTGATACGGTGTGCGTTACTCTCATTAAACTGTAAACCAGCTGCTACCAGCCTTCCAGACAAGAATTCACAGCTGAGGTGTGGACAGTTAGCATTCTCCTCAGGACACTCACCCTCTAGACATGGCTGCACCAGTACTTTTATTATCTGTATCTTGATCAAAACCATTGCTTTGCTAATAATCAGCACCCTGAATAAATGGCTTCGTCCTGGTGGCCATAGTGGTCTATTAGCTACTATGATAACTACTAGAGATGGGCTGTCATGGGTGAAGCAAGAGGTATTTATGACACAGGGATTGGCTGAGAATTTTAGAGATACTTCTTGCCCTTACACAGACAGGGTAAGACCAAACCAGCCCTTGGTGCTTCAGACAAACCTTAAATGGCCTCATTGGGAGTCATGTGTTACCCACTGGAACTATGGGAACAGGGTCTGTCTGTACCGGTGGTGACCCTGCCCTAGGCACGCCACCCTGTTCTCACTGCCAACCCTGCCCAGCTCCTCCCAGGCTGGGCACTCTGAGAACACGGACATGTCCCCTCTGCCTTGTATTCCCAGCACACGAGGGAAGAGGTGCTTGGCAGAGAGCCGACACTCCATAAATGTTTGTCGAATGAATAATGAGTGAGTGAGAGGTGAAGAAGTGAGCTGTGGAAGCCTGTTTTGATAAAGCTTGATTCAGTCTGGGAGTCTATCAGCCAGGGCATTGTTTGCTTCGTGACAATAGCAAAGAATCGTAAAGGACCTCTGAGTTCTAGTACTGAACACGACGCATGTCTGCTAAATTCCTTCTCCCAGGGAACCCACCCCATGAGCTTAAATATGGCATGAAGTCATGAAAGGTACCTAGAATATGAGCAGGACATGTTTTCCTCCCCCGAGCAGGACACATCCGCCTAGTGTATAAAATTAGAGCTCAGGGTTTGGGAAAGGTCAGCCCACTGGCTATGAGTAGGCCTGCCTTGACCTGGACCCTTATGGTGAGTGAGTGTGTGTGTGTGTGTGTGTGTGTGTGTGTGGTCTGGAGGCTCTGCCCCCAGAGCTCCCTGAGCCCGGAGCAGCTGTGGACGGCAGCCCAGGGCCCTAAGCTAAGCTCTCCCGGTCTCCACAAGCCAACGTTCTGGCTCAGAAACAGGTTCCCGCTGTGTCAAAACCTCAGATGAAGACAAGGACACCAAGCGTTTATAAATAGTCTACTCAGGAAAAAGCGTCCCAAGCCTGTTTTTCTCCTCCTGAGTGACAGTCAGGTTTGTCACTCAGCTGAATTTCAACCCAAACATCAAATGCTGCCCAGCAGACGAAGGGGCCCAGCTCTTTGCCTGTTGAGGTGCTGTTTCTCTGCACCCTCCCCTCTGCCTTCCTGAGCCGGCAGGGCGCCCGCTCCTGCATCATCCAGCGATCCTCCCAGCCCCTCTCCCCTGCCCCATGCTCCCCCCCAAACCTGCCTGCGTGAGCACAGCGTGGGGCCTTGTGCATTAGACCAACAGGCCCAGGAAACGTGAACTTCACAGGTTCTCTTGGCAAAAATCAGGCCATCCCCTGTGTGTTTACATTTAACTGTTGCTTTAGGCACACGGAAGGCCACAGAGAGACAGAAGTCGGGCGCAAGAGGAGCAGGCTCGCTCGTGCTCGGCCTGCGTTATCGGGGTGCCACAGGGTTGGGGTGAGCCCAGCAGCCTGGGGTTCTCCCAGCACTGTTCATCCCTCTTCCTGTTGTTGCATTTCTGGAAGCCCACACCTACCTTCTTCTTTTTCCCCCCCCCCCTCTGGTCTTGGCTGCACAGCCTTTAAAAATAGTAATTTTGAAAAAGACACCCAGACAAGCCAGAAATAACCCCTGGCTCAAGGAACCTCTGAACAAATATGGCAATATTGCCGGGGAACGTCTGAGTTTGGTTTCAGTCTCGTGTTTTATCCTCTGAAGGAAGCTCAGTCCAGAAGATGAAGAAAAACAGAAACTGAGGTTAATTTAAGGAAACAAAAGAAAGGCTTTAGCAGTGAGAGGAAAGAGCAAACAACCAGTTTGCAAAGGGAGCCTGGTGCTGCCCTGATGCTGTGCCCCTCCTGAGTGAGGTTTAGCCGCCTCTGGAGGAAGCACGCAGGCGCAATACAGGTGTTGGGGTGAGACCCACCTGGTTTCATAGATACAGGTGTTGGGATGAGATCCTGCCTGATTTTATAGATACAGGTGTTGGGATGAGATCTGCCTGATTTTATAGATACAGGTGTTGGGATGAGACCCGCCTGGTTTTACAGATACAGGTGTTGGGGTGAGACCTGCCTGGTTTCATAGATACAGGTGTTGGGGTGAGACCTGTCTGGTTTTACATCTTGGCTCTGCTGCTTTCTGGCTGTGAGACACAGGCAGGTCATAGAACCTTCCTGCCCCTCCGTTTTCCCATCTGTAAATTGGAACAAGCCATTTCCAATTGTGAAGGTGAAATGAGAAGTAAAGCGTGGAAGACTCCTTGCATAGAAAGGGGGCACAGGGAGAATCAGGGAGGGTGGAAATGTTCTCTTTTGGTTGTGGTGGCAGCTTCATGGGCTGTACGCCTGCAACAGCTCAGAGACTGTTATACATTAAACGGGTACAGTTTATCGTAAACCCATGACACCTGGATAGGGTTATTAAAAAAAACAGACCAGCGGCAACAGAAACAGTTCCTAGGACAGAGACGGTATGGAGCGAGTGTGGCCTGGTTAATGACAGCTCTGTTCCCGGCGCCCACATGGAGGATGCGTCCTGTTTCGGCAGCTGCAACAGCCCCGGGGAGCGGCCAAGGCTGCCTTCTCCTTGCCGACCTCACAGGTAGTGCGGCTGGTCAGGGGAGGCTCAGGTTGTTGTAACTCACTTTCCTGATACCACAGACCAGAAGGTACAAACAGAAGCTGCAGCGCTTGGGGTAGAAACTCTCACAGGCCTTTCGGAGCCTTTGTCGGAGAAAGTGTCAGAGAAGGAATGGGGCAAAGCATAGAGGAAGGAGTCTAGGAGTCTCTCACTCCCTGGGTTGTCTGTCTTTGGCTACTGCTCTCTCCCACCCCTACCACTGAAGATGGGATGAAAAGCCTCCCCAGCAACATGACCAGAGGCCACAGGGCCACTGCGTGCAAAAGTCAGAAGAGCGCAGGGGTGTGGAAGCCCCCGTGAGGCCAGGAGGGTGGGTGGGGGAGGAGTCAGGGTGCCAAGGGGAACCACGAGGGCTCCTTAGGAAGGCCACCAGCGGACTGGTGCGGGCACTGCCACTGAGGTTATGTAGTCAGGGGTGGCCCTGTGGAACCCTGGGAGGTCAGAGACTGGCTGTAGGGTGCAAGCAGCCAGAGAAAAAACATGGCCTTGAAGATGGATCTAAGACTTGGCGGAGTAAGAAGCCCAGAGAAATCCAGACACAGCATGGAAGTCTGCTGCACACACACCGAAGGAGCAGAGCAACAGGATTTTTCTGTAATTAGGGCAACAACCAATTATAGTTACGATATTGAGAACATTGGAGAGGTATGACAGGCATTCTGTGCTGCCCAGCTGGGAATGGAAACCAAGAAGATGTGTGGATTTGGACAGGAGAATGGAAAACTAAATGGCCACAATCAGGCGCAGACTTAGGAACCAAAGCTAGAGAAATACTACCCACAGAGGGGAGAAAACGGCAGTTAAATAAGTCCTCACCCATGGAGGTTGATGGTCGATGCTGCAAAAGTCCCCGCGTGTAAGTGAGAGACCTCACAGCCACCACCTGCGGCTGGACCCCCGCATGGCGGTGAGCGCTCAGCTGGGGCTGCATGGGGCTGAGGCACCTTCCCCCACGGCCCCCTCATTCACCTACCAGGCGTGCACGCCCCTAGGGGTTTACTCCTGCCTGTCATAAATTTTCAATTTCAGCAACCTCACTAGTGGATTTTTTTTTTAACCCATGCTCCACCGCACTGATGGAGAAACTCAGTTCTCCATTGTAGTGAATGCTCTAGCGGATGTAGTGGATGGGTCCTGCCCAGGTCCCCTTTCACAGGCCGGTGTGCCCATCCCCCCAGCTGCTGTGTTACCAGCGAATGGTTCACAGCTTTTCTAGAAAACGGCCTTTGTTGCAGTGGGAGCCTCACTTGGGAGGTTACATGCCTTCTGCCTTCCTGCCCGGCAGCCTGCAGCCAATGACAGACTGACACAGACTGGGCCCCTCGCTTCTGAGCAGGACCGACCCTGTGGTGCAGCCCACTGCCCCACAGCTCCCTGTGGGACCAGGCAGAGCCAGCATCCAGCGGAGGCCACATCCTTAACTTTTCTCTCCTTCCCTGTGCTGCTTCCCTACCCCCTTCTCCCTCAACCAACCACCACCCTCTGAAGAGAGAATCTGACCCAAGTCAGCCAGCCACGGTTCAAATGCCCCAATGGTGACACATTTGACTGAAATTTGGTCTTCGAAGAAGCCCTGAGCCCCGAGTCCCTAGAATCTCCAGGATCATGGTCGTGTGAACACCCAGTTGTTTGAAGTCTTGACCTCCAAGATCCCCGAGCCTTGAGGCTCTCTGGGCCAGAAGAAGTCATGAAGGGAACAGGGGGAAGGGACCCTGTGGCCACCACCTCAACAGTGTCCACGGGCAGGTTCTGCCAGAGGGCTTGGCCTGGGCTCCAGCAGCTCACGAGGAAATATATTTCATGAGGAAATATAACAAAATGTAAGGAAATTGTAAGGAAGTAGAGAGAAATGTTCCAGGTGGGGGTGAGGAGAGTCCCTGACAGCCACACGAGGTGCGGGCAGGGTTGGTGGCTGGGCCCAGCACAGAGGAGACGGGTTGGGCCCTCCCTGGAGAACTGAGACAGTGGAGGCCACACAAACAGCATGTCTGGGAGGCACATGTTAGAAAGCTACACGCTGCTTGCCCATGGGGTCCCCATCATGCCCTCAAGTCTTGTGGGCCATGCCTTTCTTGGGCATCTCTTCCATCGGCAAACACATGCTTCCTTTAAAATTTCACCTTCTGCGACACCTCGTTTCCCAGCTTTCCCTTCTACCTCGTCAGCTGCTGCTTTGCTGTCTCCTTGAGGCATCCTGGGCTTCCTAGGGGCGGTGGTGCTCAGCTTTGTACCCACAGCACCCAGGCCTCTGCCAGGGAAGGGCTGTGGAGCGAGCGAGGGGAGGGATGAACGCTGTCGTCCAGACCCAGGTGAGCCCGACTCCGAAATCCTGGGCTGACCCACTCTCCCGAGGTGACTCTTCCCCAATTTCAAGCCGTTTCCTCATTTAAAAAGTTGACGTTCACTGGAAAAATGACTGCAAAACAGGGCAAACGACCTGGTGATGATATCCTTGTCATACACACACACACACCTCTTACAATGACACAGAGCCTTGAAATATTAAATCTGCACAGGCATGAAGACGGCAACAGTCTGTGTGCTCGGCCAAGTGTAGAAGCCCAGATTCCCGCCCAGCAGCTGAAGGCTCTAACAACTCTGCTTTGCAGTGAGGAAATAAACACCATTTCAGACACACAAAACCTGCATTTAGCTCTCGCCCTGCTGGGGCCAGTAAACAACCCATTAGGCGGGTGGGTGTGGCTCAGGAGATGGATGGGGCAGCCTCGCTGCCTGAGCTGAGAGCGAGCCAGCTCATTAACCATCTCTGGGTGATTAACCATCTCTGGGTGAGCGCCGCTCTGCTCTGGGCCCACGCATGCAGCAGAGTGGGCGCTCGGGCCTGAGACCTGGCTTTCTCAGACAGGTGAGAGTGATCAGAACTGGCCAGGAGCTCCCACCTGCCACAGAGCAGCAGCCACGGAGGGAAGAGGAGGAAAGTGCTAGAAGATCGCCTCAAGAAGGCTTCTAGCACCTATCCCAGTCTGTGTCGTTTTGTTACTGGGTGTGCGACAAGGCAAGCAGGTACCCTGCCAGGAAGACGGTGGAAGCTTTTGAAACACAACAGGCGAATGTAATGTCTGTTTAATTTAACAAAAAAAAATCGTGCTTGTATTTGGAATATCTTTGTAGGATTGAGTTTTATATATTTGTTTTATTGCATTTTACTAAAGTAGCAGCCTGCTAACCACTAGGAAAGAAATTGAATGGTTCACTGAAAATATAAGAAGTAGTAAAACAGACAATAATAAAAAAACCTATTCTTTAAAAGACACACTCCAAGAAGAAAAAAGCCACAGGAAGGGAGAGAAGATTGGCAACACATTTAGTTAAGAAAGTTTTATGTGAAAAAAGAAGTAATAAATTATGTAAGTAATCAGTTCAAATCAATCTGATCAGGTTTGGGAAGCTCGATGCCCAGGGAGAGTCTTTTTGGCCCCAACTAAATATTGGGACTCACGTGACTGCCCCAGGCTGCCGGCCGCGTGGCGGTGCACACAGCTGTCCTGGAGCTTCTCTCTGCGCTTCGCCCTTCGGCCCCGACACCTCCTGTGAGTGCTCAGGTGCAAGGGAATAGGACTTGCATGCGCGGCGGTTGGGCCCACCCTGCGTGGAAAACCCCATGCCCTGGCACGAGCCACTAGCTCTTGGCAGGGTCCCAACGAGGGTCACAGTGTGTGGGAACGAGTCACCCTCTCAGGGAAGCCCCCAGCTGGGCCTCTCCCGTGTCCATGATGGTCCTCCCAGCCCGGTTTACCCATCACGAGTCACTTTTACCATAAGCTTGTTGCTTGGAACGGCAGCTGGCACCCCCTGTTGATCGGATTCCAAGGGAATGAGCCAGACCCTCCACCCAAGGCCAACTCTGTCCTTATGGCAGAAGAGGTGGTTTGTCACCCTCCCCTCGGGCGCCGACAATGAGGAGCTCAGGTGTGGAAACTGCACTTGAAATGCTGCAGGGACACCCAGGGGGACCTACTGCCAGGCCCAGAACTCAGGGGGAAGGTCTGAGAGCCTGTTGGCAAAGGGACCTTTCTGGAGACCAGCCCCTGACATGAATGAGGCTCTGCTCACGGTGTGGGGGCAGGTGAAGGTGGCCCAGCCCAGGGGCGGCTTACCTCTCCCACAGGCCTGCACCAGGCCATACCACTCCCCACAGCTGTTACACAGCAAGGTGAAGGCGCTCTCACGGTGGCCCGTGACGTGCCCGGGGCACACACATACAGCAGCTCATCTCCCATCTCCAAGCCAGGTGCGTCCCTGCAGGATGGTGTGTGGGAACGAAGGTGGGTCTCCACACGGCTTCTCTGAGGACAAGGAATCACAGTTAGCTTCCCCAGACTGTGCAGGCTTTCTGCAGAGGTGGGGCGGGGTGGGGTGGGGGGAAGGGGAGGAAATGAACTCAGACAACAACTCTCCTCCCTCCCCGGCGGGTGCTGCCTGCCCCCTGAACTGGGATCCCCCTGAACTGGGATCATGGGGGCTGTTTCTCCTCCACTCTGGCACCCCAGAACCTGGCAGAATGGGGCACAAATGATGCACTCAAAATATTTCTTGAATGAATACAGGTGCTTTTAAAATACAACTCTGTATTTTAAAAATTCCAGGCAACATTATTACTCTTTAATGTTTCTTTGAAAGGAGGAGGCAGAGACAAATGCCCAGCAGCAAGCTTCCCTGCCTTTTTTTTTTTTTAGCCTCATTTACATAAGTGAATAGGTATCGTTGTCAGAAGCTAAAAGGTTACAGACTACAGAGTACCGTGAGGGTGCCTCTCCCCTCCTCCAACCTCGCCCTGGTGGTAATACTCCGACCACTTTGGCATATGCCAACAAATACAGACGCAGACACAGATGCAAACACATATAGGTGGGCGGAGAGATATACTCATAGATATAGTTGTGTGTGTGTGTGGTTTTTAGCATACATGGGATCACATCATATGTACTACCAAGAACGATGTGCATTAAAAAAAGAAGCCAAACCCTATTCTTTAGAGCAGTTTCAGGTTCACAGCAAAAGTGAGCAGGAAGCACGGAGAGTTCCTACACCCCTACCCCTACCACGCACAGCCTCACCTGTGACCACATCCCATGCCAGAGGGGCAGGTTTGGTGCAAGCGGTGAACCTGCGCCCACACGGTATTACTACTCCCCAAAGTCCAGTGTGCATTTGGGCTCACTCTGCGGTGGAGCCTCATGCTTGGACCTGAACATGGAGAAGTGCCCTCAACTGGCCCAGGAGCCTCTTCTGGTGCCTCCCCTCCAGCTGGCCCCACTTGGGAGAGGACATGGCCCAGGTCTCCCGTGAAAAGGTTCTCACTGGTGTGAATAAAAGAGGGGCTATGCAATAAACCCAACAGGCTCAGGGGGCCCCCACGGCAGGCCTTACAAACTCAGTGAGCAAAAGGTCACCCAGGATGGTCTGGTCACAAGTCCCTCATCCCAGGCCCACAGCTTCCTCGGCAAAGGTCAGGCTTTACCATAAGTGGGGCCTGTCCACAGTTCTCGTGCCTGCTGCTTTCTGTTTGGGTTATTAATTATTGATTCAATTTCCTTCCTTATGTGCAAGGCCAGAAACTCCAAGTCATCCTTCCCCTAATATTTCAGAGGGCTTTTCACATTAGAACTATAAATTTCCTCCGTCTTTTGAAAGGCTACATTCTAGTGTGCGTTATTTAAACATCACACTGACATTTACAGTGATTCCAAGTTTCCGCGATTATAAACAACGCTACGATGAACAGCTCATGTGCACATTTCTGTACGTGTCTTATTTCATCTTAGGAAAAATGTCTAGAAGGCAAATTGCTGCATCAAAGTGATGCGGTGAGGCCTTTTTTTTTTTTGAAAAGGAAATAATTTTAAATTCAAATTTCCTCTTCTAATTTTTTATGTTGGACAGGAAACCCTTTAGCGTTTATGCAGTCAAATTACCTAAGAAGCGTATTGCTTAAAAGAAGCTATGCTAAGAAAGGATGAAAACAGAAAACACAGCTTGTGCTTTAAACCGCCTTGCCTGGCCTCACAGCCTGTGGCTTGGGTGCGCTTTTTCAAAGAGAGCCCTTGCTATGCCTGTTCGTTTACTGGAGAGATTTCTGAATGGAAAAGGGTGTGGCTGTACTTGAGGAAGTCAGCACAGAATGTTGCACTTGAACCAAAACTGCCTGGACTGCAGCCCCAGCGATCAAGTCCTCATTTCATCTGTGTGTCCTATAGGGACAGGCAGCCATCTGAACGTTGCCACCAACCCAGGGGCACCCCACGGAGCAGAGAGACGTCATCCCTGGCTTCACTCGGTCTGAGCAGAACATCCTGGGATGAATGGAACAAAGTCATGAGCCTCGGTCAAATAAGGTTGAGCCAAATGCCGGCTGGTATCTCAGGGGCAGAAGACTCCGTCTCTGTCTCTACCATCCACTGCTGCCTACATCTCACAGTGAACGTCCCTGTCTTTTCTCCTCACACCAGGATCTAGTTTCAGGACACTGTAGGCTCTTCATACTCACTCACTATCAGAGGACTAGTGAATACTTCCATCCTCACACAGCTCCATCGGTGGAACCCACCACCAAGGCTTTGGGAGGAAAATCCAGGATCAGGTTTTGAGAGTAAAGGGGAACTGCAGGCCAAGTTCACACCCCCTTGGACTATGGGGACCTTCTCCCTCAGATGTCATTTCCAGAATGGCCCGGGCTAGATTCTGGCTCAGGAAAATCACAACAATGCCCCAGAGAGTCTGGGCCCACAGGCCATACATTTCTGCATCCCCCACCAATGTTCAGGACAGAAAACATACTGCTCCTTATGTTGTGTGACATCAGAAGCTCCAAGACAACAATTCCATCACTTAACACAACCAAGTGCATGCCAAGAACACCACCCATGTCCAGGTGCCGCTTGAATTAGTCCCTTTCACTGTCCTTCCCGTCACTAACCTTCACCAGCCTTACAAGAGCCCTATGGAAGACAGCCGGCTATATACCTGGGCCCTATTCTCCTCTTTAGGAAAACTTACATTTGGGTGGTCTTCACGGCTATTCTCAATTATTCCATGGGTAGAGATTGGGGTTGGAAGATTTCTCAAGGGTTGGGTTTCAACAGTTTCAACAGAAAGAACAGTCTCGATTATTTTCCCTCCCAAGGAAAGAGATTGTATAAGAGATCTTGTCTTGCAAACAAATAGTATTCATGAACAATGACTTGTTTTCAATTTAAAAGGGTGCATTTGCTTGCCATTCAGAGCTTCTATGGTTTCCGGAGTCTAGAAATAGTATAAAAGCTGATGTTTTTATTTTGAGGAATTTTAAGACTTCCATCATGGCATCTGACATTCTGAAGAAGAGCTTGCAAACCCCCATTATTGTGTCCCAAACCAAGGAGGTAGGTAGGCATTCCCACACAGATGCTTGACCTTTCCTCCTTCCTTCTGGCATTACGTAAGCTACATGAAGAAGTCACCTTTTGTGCCCACCTGCCCAGCCCCCTCCCACTTACTCCACCCAGCACGCCACCAGCATTGTCCACCCAATTTTATTATTTGTCCTCAAACTCCCTATCATTGCTTCTCAACCCTGACTGTGCACCGGAATCTCTTAAAGTACTTGTCACACACACACACACACACACACACACACACTGTTGTGTTTTTGAGTTTCTGAGTCAGTAGGTCAAGGTCAGGGCCCAAGAGCTTGCATTTATAGTAAGTTCCCAGGTGATGTGAACAGTACTGGTCCAGGGACTACCCTTGGGTGGGGGGGGATCTCCTGCTCTCAAGAACTATTGCATCCTCGAAACCAGGCCAAATTAACACATGGTGACGGCAATCCAAACAGAGACCACCCCAGCCCTGCTGGCGTGTGGAAGGGAGGAGCCTCTGTGGAGAAGGCTCCAGAGAACTATCTGGGCTTGAAGGAAATGTTCTACAGCTTGACTGATGATGAGTGATTTAAATTCTCTTTCTCCTTTTACTGCCATGACCACATGTTCATGTTTATAATGAGAAAATACATTAAAAATATAAAGTGGAGCTAGTGAAACCCATCTCATTAGGTTGTTACCAGAATTAAAGGAGCTTATGCCTTTCGTGGTGCCCAGCACATGCCTGGAACTTCACAGAGACATGAATAAACGCGAGTTCCATTCCCCAAGCAAGTCGGAGACTGATGGTCTTTTGAATCATTCTTCAAGTCATGGCGGTAATCGAATGCCCAGTTTCCTCAAACCAAATACAGCCGAGCACACAATGGCGGAGCAGGAACTGAGGGAGCAGGGGCAAAACAAAGGGGTTCGTAAGATCCATCAGAACGTGGGCCCAGCAGCACCATGGCTCTGGCTGCTCAGAAATTTCGTGTTCCTGGGAACTGACTGTGCATCAGGACTGACGCAGCCCAGGGGGGTTTGGGAGCAGGAAACTCAGTCCTGGGGAAGCAAGACCTGGTGCTGTCAGGGCTTGGGTGCTGAGTGCAGAGGAGCGCCTCACCGCTGACTGTGCCGGGGAAGGTGTGGGCTGCCCGCTGGGCCCACTTGAGCCGCTGGGGGCGCTCTAGCCCTGCTCCCTCTCCGGAAGCATGAGTACCACCGCTCTCACAGAGTGTCTCCCCAAACCATCGTTCCTCAGTCTACAATGTCCTCTCCTCCTCTCCCTGACAGCTATCTCCAAAAGACCCCTTTCAGATTCCACCTCAACTGCCATGGCCTCAGGAAGTCTCCCTGATTACCCTCCTTCTCTGTGTCATGGAAACACAGCCATCTCTTACCGTATCCTTACGCATTGTCAACTCCTTGAGGGTGGGAATGAAGTCTCTGTATCCAGCTGTCTGTCTATCTGCCTATCTATCTACCTACTCATCCATCCATCTATCCATCCATCTGAATCACCCACAAGTCTGAGCACCGGACTTTGCATTACCCTGGACAAATTGCCAACGTCAGGTCAATGGCAATGAGCTCAGAGCCTTCCACACGCCCCCAGGAGACCCTGAACTAAGTAAGTTCTATCCGGTGTTCTGAGCACTGCGATTGGTTCCAGTCTGGGGGATGCAGCGCAGGAATTTCCCCAGAGCCAATGCTGAGGCAGGGGGCCTCCTCCAGGAAGACCTGGGAACTGGCTACTCTCAAAACTTCCTGATCGCTGGCTCTCAGGATGAGCCTCCCGCTCTCCTCTTGATGACATAAAGGAAGGGAACGGTTCCATTTCTGTTTTTAAGGGAAGTCTCAGCCATGGCTGAGTATGCAAGGGAGGTGGAATGCCGTGCTAAGGAGGGGTGGGTGAGGGCGGCTGGTGGGGAGCAGCAGCCCAGCCAGCCCCGGCTGGGGAGGGGTGGGAGACAGAAGCACACCCAGAGTGAGGCCTTTTGGGTGCACTCCAGACCCCACGCCGTGGACCCCAAACAAGCTGCCAAGAGAAGCAGAGCCAGGGAACCCAAGTGGAGGCAGCTTATTTCATCAGCATCCAGTTGGTTAAAAATAACTTCACTTATTAGTTTAAGTGAGATCACCACAGGACTGGAAATTCACTCTCAGTGAGACAAAAGTACTGGAAGGAAAATGAGAAAAGTCTACATTCATGATGAATGTTCCACGGGCTCTGTTTTCCTTCTGGGCTCTCTCTAAGGCACCCGCCTGCCGCTTCTGGAGTTAGCACGCAAGGAGCTGGAAGCGTCATTGGGAGGAAGGCAGCCTTTGGGGACGATACTGCGCCGGGAAGCATGCTGCACCAGACCTCACGTACACTCCCGCAGGAGCCCCAAGGAGCCCCCTGCTCTCAGCTCCTGCTGGGGCCCGGCCCCTTCCTCCAGCACTCAGATTTCCCTGCTGCCTGCGCTGTCAACCAAGGGCTCCTGAGCGAGCCGAGGACCCTGTGGGAGCAGTGTACCTGCCCTTTCTCAAGGACGAGAGGCAGAGGAGCAGGGACAGGGCTCTCCCGGAGTGTCCTTGGGGCTGTCCTAGAAAGCCCAAGGGGAAGCAGCCCTCTGCCTCTAATCCCACCTCAGCATGGCCCACCCGACGCCTCCCCACGAAGCAGGCCTGCAGGACTAAGACTCCAGCCTTCTCCTCGGAGGCCCTCCCCACCGACCTGGAGGTGACGGGAGGCCAGGCGCAGGCCAGCTGCCCTGGGAAGCACTTGGACACTGATGGTCCGCACACCGCGTGGCTTTGCCTCATACTCGGGCTCCCCATGACTTGGCATTTTTTGGTTTGGGGCCCTTTTCCCTGTTGTTGTTATTGTTGCTTGTGGTTGTTTGTTGTTTTTTTTTTTTTGGAAGAGTATGTAGATTGTTTTGCATTTTTGAAGTTCCTTGTTTTTATAGAATGTCAAAGTTACAGCAAAAAGTATAAGAATAAGGAGCTCCCATAAAACCCTTTACCCAGATTCACCAATGTGTTTTATTTTGTCCCATTCGCTTACCGTTGTTCTCAATAGAGAGAGAGAGAGAGCTATAGCTGTGCACAAAGGTTGGTATCGACATAGAATATATGTGAATGTGTACATACGTGCATCCGTACCTGTGTCATTCTTTTCTGAGCCATTTGAGAGTATGTTGTAGATATGACGTCCCTTTGTCCCTACAAACCTCGGAATGTATTTCCCGGAGCAAGGATATGCTCCTACATAACTGCAGTACAGTTACGAAAACCAGGAAAATGCAAGCATTGACACAATACTGTTATTCAATTCCTAATCCGTGTTCACATTTCATCAATCATAGCTACTTTCTCCTGGTCCAGGATATAATCCAGGATCACACATTTCATTTCATTGTTGTCTTTATATTCTATGTTAATTGAGAACAGTTGCTTAATCTTTCCTTGTCTTTCTTATCCTTACACATTTTTAAAGAGAGTATAGGTCAGTCATTTTATAGGATGCTCTTAATTTGAGTTTGGCTGGTATTTCCTCACAATCAGGCCTTTGGGCAGAAATACTGCTGACCCGAAGTTGTGTTTCTCCGAGTGCAACATAGCAGGAGGTACATTATATCAGTTTGGCTCAATTGCTCAATTTTGGAGTCACCATCATGGCTTTGATCTTGGATGGTTTTGACCTCTGGCTCCTTGCACTACAACTCTGGGGAAAGAGGGCACACAGTTGCATACACACAATGTATTTAAAGGCCTGTGAGGCAGAAAGCCCAGGCTATCCTATTGGATGTTGGGAAACACAAAGTTCAGTCACGCCCCCCATCCCAGCCAATAGCCAGCCCACTCCAGGAGTAAGGCCACCTACCTAGCAACTGACTGTAGACTCATGGATGAGCCCAGCTGAGACCAGCAGAAGAATACAAATTGCTGGTGAAAAAAAAAATGAATGAACTAAATAAGCCTCTGCCTTTGGGATGGTATGTTACACGGCAAAAGCTAACTGAGACTTCTCATTTATTAGGGAGAAGAGAGAAGACTCAGAAGCCCTGTGTACTCATTTGAGATCACTGAAGAATGAAGGTTACACTGGTTTTCTTCTGGCTTTGTCTGTCTCCCTTGGGGATCTGAACCTTTGCTGATGGTTGGGATTCAGGGGACCATTTATTTTACTTCGATGATTTTAAAAAAACAAACCATGACCCTGGCTGGTGTGGCTCAGTGGATTGAGGGCCAGCCTGCAGACCAAAAAGTTGCTGGTTCAATTCCCAGCCAGGGCACATGCCTGGACTGGGTTGTTGGGGTGTGTGGGAGGCAACCAGTCGATGCTTCTCTCCCTTTCTTTCTCCCTCTCCACTCTCTCTAAAAGTAACTAATTAAATATTTTTAAAAACCCACGGCTATTGTTCTCCCCAGGCCTTTCCAGAGCGAGGCTATATTTTCCACTCACTCGATTGACAGATGGTATTCGGAGACTCCCAACACTCCTCTAAGCAATCAGCAACCGCAGAACCCTTCCTGGAGGAAGACCCCTTGCAGCAGGGAAGCCTACCGCTAACAAGCACCTGGCAAGCACTGGCCAGGGCCTGGGGCCCCAACGTGGCTCCTTGACTTATTCATTCCTCTGACCCCTTCCCTGGAGACTAGAACTTGGTGCCTCTGGGATGCAGCCTGAGGGTCTGTGTTTCTGACAAGTTCATCTGGTATTGCTTATCATCGGAGAGATTGGGGGAACTCTGCTTCAGAGAAGTGGCTCTCAAACTGGGCTGCATGTTAAAATCACCGGGAAGCTAAAAAAAAAACAAACAAAACCCCAGTGTCCAGAACATTTGTATGGGCTTCTCCTGGGTTGGCACCCAGGCATCGGTATTTCTTACAGCTTCCCAGATGAGACCAGTGTGCAGCGGAGCAGTACCCGGGCGGATGTCTGTGACTGATGGGTAAGCAGCTCTCTCTCTCCATCTGTATGAGCGTTCCCTTTGCACAGCTTGTGTTTCTGATAATGAAGGTGGACTTAATTCAGGGCACACGACATGCTGCCCTGGGGATTCCTTGATGCCTTTCTCTCACTCAGCTGATATCCTGGGAGGAAGCTGAATTTCCCTTCCTAGGATCAATGTCCTAAATCTTACACATTTGGGGGGAAAGGATTTTCTTTTTTTATGTGGTGCTGTGTACCATGAAGAAGGACAGAAGGGTGAGTTGTATCAGCGGCTGTAGCAGATGCGGTCAGGGGTTGCCCATATTCCCGAGGTACCTTTCCCATGCCCATGTACAGGGGCTCCTTGTGGGCACCTGTGTATCTTGGTTGGAGTGTGGCCCTCAGGCTACTGGAACCCCTTGCCTGTGCACATCATAAACCAGAAGAACTCAGGAATTGACATCTCCCTGAAGCAGCCCTTAACCAATGACTGACAGGTGCTCCCTCACACCTGACCCAGAACACTGTGATGACCCACAGTGTCTCCAGAGACCCCCCCTGTGGGATGCAGCCAAAGTTACCACTGTCTCATTGCCACTGTGGACTGTGCTGAGTGTTTCACCATTGCCTGGTCTGCTTCTTTCCCCATGTCCACTGCCCCACTGTCCTGCTGGCTTTTCCTAGGAAGTCACCTGACACCCCGTGTCCAGTGCATCCTCATCAGAAGGTCTGCTTCTGGAGCTGGAGAATGCAACCTAAGATGGCAACCCCCACAAGCACATGCTCCGGGACCCTTCCAAAGGTTCTGGCACTGACCTTCATCCTTCATACAAAGGGCACTGTAGGTGCCGCCAGGAGCCGGGTTGCTCTCAATTCTCACGTCGACAGCTCTCATGACTTGCTGCTCGCCACTCCCCTTGCTACACACCGTTGTCCTGCAAGAGACAGAGAGGACAGTGGGCTAGGTGTAGGAACTAAAAACGGGGAAGGACGTTCTTTTCTGCTGTCAGCTCAGAATCAGCAGAGATTTCTCTGATTCAGGGGCTTGGGGTGAAAGTATCAGTATGGAAACACTCCCCCCAGCAAAGGTCTAAAATTAGGAAGTCACGGGGGTGCTCAGGTTAGGTCGCATGTATGGATTCAAGTTTCAGAGGCAATAAATGCATTGTGGATCCCTTCTAGTACATGGGTGCTCTTTATTTCATAAAATTCTGCTCTTCTGTTTTTGCGGGGGCTTGTTTTGCCGTTCTTTTTCATATTTCTCAAAATGAATGGTTAGTTCATGAATCTTAAGCCTTTTTCCTCTTCACACACAAGCACCTAGCCCTGGCTGGCATAGCTCAGTGGATTGAGCACGGGCTGTGAACCAAAGTGTCACAGGTTTGATTCCCAGTCAGGGCACATGCCTGGGTTGTAGGCCATGACCCCCAGCAACCGCACATTGATGTTTCTCTCTCTCTCTCTCTTTCTCCCTCTCTTCCCTCTCTAAAAATAAATAAATAAAATCTTTTAAAAAACACAGAAAAAACACAAGCACCTAATGCTTTACATTTCCCTCTGGGTATAGCTTTAGTAGCACCCCATGGGTTTGAGGATGATATATTTTTAATATCATTCGAAGCAACTTATATGCTGGTTTCCATCATAATTTTTTTTGTCCCATGATTTATTTAGGGCTATCTTTTGTAAACAGTAAATACTAGAATTTTTTTTAAAAATCCACCTGATAATCTTTGTTTTCTAATTGGAGCATCTCAGCTACTTAATTTAATCACATATTGCTTTGAATTTAAATCTGCCACTTTTCTATTAGTTCTACCCATTCTTTCTTCCTTTCTTCCTCTCTTTTTCTTTCCCCTATTTTGTTTTCATTCGTTTCTTGGCATTCTCCCTTCCTCTCTATTGCTTTGGAGGGTATATATCCTTTTAGTATTCTTTTCGTGCTTGCCCCAGAGGTTATAACGTTTCCTCCACTTACTAAAATTGAATATTGCTTTTACCTTCTTCCCCAGTGACACAACTTAAAGTAACTAAAATACTATGTGCTAACATACTTAAAATGCTTCCTGACAGATACGACATTTTTTAGTGTTTAGCGTCATCACCAGTGCTTTACGGAATTACATAATTTAGGTTTATGCCCCGTTTCTTCTTTCCATCCTCTTCTGCATCTGCCGCCTTCTGCCTGTAATTATTTTCCTCCTGCCTGTAATGTTTCCTTTAGTGAAAGTCTGATATAATGAAGTTTCTCACCTGTTGTGTGTCTAAAAATGTGTTTATCTTTACTCTTGGAAAATATCCTCACTGAGTATAGAATTCTAGAATGGCAGTCATTTTAATTTTTTTTTTTAGCACTTTGAAGGTATCATTCAGTTGTCTTTGGCCTTTTATTGTTGCTCCTTGAAAGTACTTTTTTCTTATTACTTTTAATCTTTTTTCTTCATATCTGACTCTGATCAGTTCTGCCATGATGTGCCAAGTTGTGAATATTTTTTAATAAAGGCTTTCTTTTAAAGATTTTATTTATTATTTTTAGAGAGGAAGGGGAGGGAGAAAGAGAGAGAGAGAGAGAAACATCAATGTGCGGTTGCTGGGGGCCCCAGCCTGCAACACAGGCATGTGCCCTGACTGGGAATCGAACCTGCGACACCTTGGTTCGCAGCCCGCACCCAATCCACTGAGCTATGCCAGCCAGGGCTGAATTTCTTTCTGTGTGTCCTGCTTGTGTTTTGTCGGGCCTCGTGAGTCTGGGCCTGGGTGCTTCCCTTCGGTTGTGGATAAGTCTCCTATTGCTTCTGCTCCATTTCCCGTCTCTTCTCCTTTCGGAATGCCAATCACATGCATCTTCTTTGCCTTTTACTCTTCTACATTTTTCATCCCTTTGTCTTCTGTATTCTGAATACCTCCCTCTGAAACACCTTCCAGTTCACTGATTTTCTCTTTGACTCTTTTTAGTCTGCTGTTAGATCTGTCGCTCAAGTTCTCAATTTCAGTTACTGTATTTTTCATTTCTAGAGTTTCCATTTGGTTATTTTTATAGTTTTCTGTCTTCTGCCAAAATTCTTCTTCTTACTTCGGTATCTCTAAACATTATAAAGAGTCATTTTAAAGATGGCATCTACCAATGCTGTTCTCTAGAGTTTCTATTGGCTATTTTTGTTCTTACAGCCTTAGCTCCTCATGTGACTGGTTATTGTATATGGCACGGCAAACCCCATACTTGTGAAAATTATCTGTGGAAATCAATTGCCTAAGACAGTGTTATCTCCCTCTAGAGGTGATTTTTTTAAATCAGTTCTGCTAGCTACCTGGAGCACTGGAACTCCGGTTTCATCTTAATCCACATTCATGAGTAAAGGGATGTCCAACCCTCAGCCTGTGGCCCACCATAAAATTGTAAATTTACACAAAACCTTTTTTTTTTGCTCATCAGTTTTTGTTAATATTTGTGTATTTAATATGTGGCCCAAGACGACTCTCCTTCTTCCAGCGTGGCCCAGAGACGCCAGAAGGCAGGACACCCCTGACTGAAGCCGTGCTCCAGGTCCTCTGAGGGCCTGTGTGCTTCCCGCAGCTTCCTTACAGCCTTGCCGCGTCCCAGCCCAAAGCAAAGGCACTCCCCAGGCCCCCGCCCACACAAACCCTGACTTCAACTCCCTGTTCTCCTTGTCCTACATCACTGTCAAAATTGGCTAACCAGCTTTTCGGCCATCTTTTATGGCATCTGCAAAGTCTCCCAGGAGACAAGTGGCCCCGAATTCTGTATTCACCACCCTAGACCTCCACAGCTACTATGCCTGCTCTGCTATCAACTGCAAGACGCACTGCGCATTGAATGCTTGGTTTTTGGTAGGGAGGGGGATGGCTGTGATGGAAAAACCCACAGTAAAATGGGTGTACATACTCATGGTTAGATACTTCTTGGTTCCAGTAATATTAAAATGGAAAACCTATTTTTAGTATGTTGTGTAGTGAATATATCAAGTAAGTGTGTTTGCTTTACAAAGAATTATCATTGTAGCAATGTGGAGATCCAGTAAGTTGTCTTAACACTCCACAGCAAACCCAGAGAGACCGGACCTTTCCAATGACTCAGTGCTGATGCCTGGGAGACCTAAGCCTGGCTCCGAGCTCGCTCTTCAGAATCTCTGGGTAGCCTGGTTACCTGATGCAGTGATGGGAACAGACGAATGAAAAATGCCCACACTGGACTATATAATGGAAACATGCATGCACGGGACATATTTTGTCTCCTTAGGAACTTGGATGTAAAAAATATAAGGTGAGAGAACCGTAGTTCCAGATTCACTGACGGGCTTTGGATGGAGCCTCAGTTGTCCCCTTTTCTCAATGGCTGCTTCGCCTGTGGCACACTGGAGATGTCAGTCCCCATGGTGGTGTGTGCTTTCCACGGCCCTCTGCCAGCCAGACATCTCAAGGGGCATTGTCTGCCACTGGAGTCCTTGGATCCTGTTCCTTTCTCAGTGGAATGGCTCCTGCCGTGTCAGAGTCTGACTAAGGAAGCAGTCCGCAGCACTCATGGGAAGTTTTCTCCTAGCTGGCCACGGGAATTACTGCTCCACCGGGACTCCATGGGGCAGGAACTCAGGGCATGCTGGAAATGGCTTGTCTCCGCTCTGTAACGTCTAAGGCCCTGAGCTGAAGAGACTCATAGGCTGGAGACCACTCCACAGCTGACAGCTGGAATCACCTGGAATCACCTGGAGGCGCCTTCACTCACACTGCTGGCAGGTGATGATGGCTGTTGGCCGGGACTTGGGTAGGGGCGACTGGGGAAAGGATCCGTGGGGGCTCCTCCATCTGGTCTGGGCTTCCTCAAGCATGGCCATCCCAGCACACTCAGACTTTTCATGTATCCTCTCAAAAGTGAGTGTGCTCAGAAACCCGGGCATGGATTTTTCGGACCAACCTCAAAAGACACAGTATTTCTCCTGCTGTATTCTACTTGTTGAGGCAATACTACACCATGCCCGATTCAAATGGAAGCAATGTGAAAGAATTTCTGGCTACATTTTCAAACTTTCATACCGTCTTCCTATTCCCATGCATGCAGAGGCATACCCACAGGGAAAAACAGGCAAAGAATATTTACCAAACAGTTAAGTTATGATCTCTGAGGTAGAGAAGAAGAGAGAAACTCGCTTGGTACTTTATACGTACCTATATTATTTGGAGTTTTCACACGTATTATTTTTGCAAATTAATAAGGAAATTCAAAATCACCAAGCCCGGGGGAATAAACAGACAGAACTCCAGAAAAATGTTTTTACATGAGAACTTAGAACAAGAATGCCCTGGAAGCCCCTGGCCCCTGCACTGGGCCTGTCCTGGCACCTCCAGGAAACAATAACTGAGCCCCCATAGAAGCCCTGGTGGGCCGACCAGGTGAGTGGGAAGGACCGCTAGCCCGGCTCTCCCAACTTACCCCAGGGTGCCGTCCGCCAGCCAGCCCGTGGCGCACACGGCGAAGGTGCAGTCCTGGACCACCCGCCGCAGCTCCTCCGCAGACGCCAGGTGGGCGCCCCTGCTCCTGCAGGAGAGCCGAGCCTCCTCCAGGTCCAGCCCCCGAGAGCCATTCCGAGACTCCAGCAGAAAGAGCTTCCCTGTGTGGGGACAAGCAGGGACATAGGCTGACCCTGGGATCCCTGGGAACGAACGGACTCTCAGCAGACCCACTCTCCCGCAGATGCCCACTTGCCGGAAGACCCCAGTGCGGCCACCAGCCCCTGGCACTCATCCCTGGGACTCGGTGTGGGCGTTCACACTCGTGTTTCATCCCATGCTCTTATTCTTGTTTTCTTGAAAAAAAAAAAACCTGATCATCTGCTCTGGCACCTTTATCTGGAGAAGGCCTCCAACTATTCCTTTTAAAAAGGTGTTTTACAGACACCATGTGGCAAAGCTCAGTGTCCGAAGTTTCCCCGTGTTGGTTCCCTTGTGTCCAAGGCGCTGATTCAGGCTTCAGCTTTGCCTTCTCTCCCCGGCCCCAGGCTCTGGGGCAACCGCATCCCTGACAGGCTGGTTCCTTTCTCTCTGCCCCACCGTCTCAAAGCACCATCAGGCCCTACCCACGACGAGTTTGCTTCATTTCCCCAACCAGACAGGACAGCAGGGGCCAAGGCTGGCGCACCCTTCCTGCAGCACGTGAACATACATGGGCGTGCGGTGGGCCTCGGGCCCGTGTGCAGATGGGTGAAATGAAAACACAGGTTCAGAGGCGAAAGCGGACGCTGAAAGCCAAGGAAGCTTTAGGCAAGAAAACTGTGATGCTGCGGGGAGCACTGTGGCCCCCAGGAGCCTCCCGGAGGGATGGAGCGACACTGTGGGTGCCCCTGTGAAGTTTCTGGTAAAGGCAGGAGAGGAAACACCCCAGTTAGAATGAGACACCTCACTTCCATCTGTCAGCAAAGTGATCACACTTTACTGATTTTATTAGAGGAAGATACCCATCATCTACTACAAAATTAAAATAGTAAATATCATAAGCCCCCAGCTTTGGAACCAAAAGTTATAGAAAATGCAAACTTTTTCCACATTAAGCATATCCGTGGGTGACGGATGCCCCCTCAGACTTGGTGGAAGTGAGCAGAGCACAGCCCGAACCCCTGTACCTAATGGCCCTGCCTGCAGGGGCGAGCACACACCCCCAGGCCCCTTTGTAGTCACAGCATGTACCGATCTGGAAGAACACTGTTTGGAAGTTAAGCTGAGGTTTTGATGGTCAAGCCCCTAAGCAAGGGGGACAAGAGCGAAAGCCCCAGGCCCTGGCCGGGTGGCTCAGCTGGCTGGAAATGACAAAATCCACTTCTAAATAAACCGTGGGTTCCAAGCTGAAACCACAAGTGAAATACAACATGTTTATTTCATGGACAAAAACCTGTGGAGAAACCGAAGTTGGACTGAAGGGAAATGCGTAGCCGCCGATGCTCACATCACAGGAGGAAAATGGTGGGTAATTATTTCAATTTCTAGCTCACAAACATAGGAAAAAGAACCTCAAGTTAAAGCGTCTAAAGAATTAGAAGAAAGAATAAGTAAAGATAGAGCAGACACCAATGAAATGGAAAGCAGATGTTTAATAGAGAAAATAAAGCCAGAAGTTGCTTCTTTCTAAAGAATGACAGAGTTGATGAACCCTTAGCAAAACTGATCAGGACAAAAAAGATAAACGACAAATGGCCAATATCAAGAATGAAAGGGGAAATCATTACAGAGTCCACAGACGCCAATGAGAAAATAAGAGATTATTATGTAACATATGATAGTACATTTGACAGTTCAGATGCACTGGACAAGTTTCTTAAAAAAAAAAATGAAACTTAGCAAAGCTGACACAAAATGAATAAGAAAATCTGAATATTCCTTTATCTACAAAAGAAATTAAATTAATCATTTAACAACTTCCCATAAGAAAAACTCCATATGTGACCTCATTACTACATGTTAATAAAACAAACAACAAACCAAAAAACCTCACCTTACAGAAACCTGTTTAGAGAACAGAAGAGGGAACAACTTTCAGGTTTGCTTCAGAAACCACATATAACCCTGGCTTGTGTGGCTCAGTGGACTGAGCACTGGAAAGGTCGCCGGTTCGATTCTCAGTCAGGGCACATGCCCGGGTTGTGGGCCAGGTCCCCATCTGGGGACACGTGAGAGGCAACCAGCTGATGCTTCTCCCACACACCGAGTTTCTCTTCCTCTCTTCCGCCCTCCCTTTCCCTTTCTCTAAAAATACATAGATAAAATCTAAAAAAAAAAAAAAATCCCATTATAAGCCTGATGCCAATACCTGACAAAAATATTATAAGAAATAAAAACTACAGGCCAATATGTTTCAGGAAGCTATAATCAATCAATAATCGTCCGTTCCCCTCACTCCAGGCTCAGTGCTCAGTCATCTCTTCTCACTGAAACCCTCCCCTAGGGTCCCACCCTCACACACAGTTTCGAAGACCGTCCTTACACAAGGACTCACAGTTTTCTCTTCAGTCCTGACCCTTGCCATTCATGCATCCATGTCTCCAGCCCGACCCTCTTCCACCTGGATGGACCACTGAACTAGCATCTTACATGGTCTTTCTATATCCAACCTTGTTCTGGTCCCATCCGTTCTCCCTACATCAAAATCAGGGTGATCTTTTCAAAATGCCAATCTAACCAGTCAATCTACTACTGAAGACCATTCGGTGACTCTCTGGCCTTGTCTGAATGAAAACAGAACTTGGCCGATGAGGCCCCACATCACTGCACTCACACCAGTTTTCCTGGCATCACCGTGAACCACTTTCGCCTTGGACTCTTGGCTGCAGCCACTCTGTCCCTTATCACATGTCCCATTTTCCCTGCCACTCACCGTTCCTCTGCACATGCTATTCTCCACTCAGACACTCTCTCTTCCTGCTTTTCTTTGAGTTAATCTTATTCATCTTTCAGATTCTCCTACACCAAGTCAAAATCTCCTAGTCCATGCCCTCATAGGACCTCTGCTCTTTCATCTGACCATGTATCAAAACTGCAAGTACACGTTTCATTCATACAATTACTTGCCGAATGACTCTCTCTTCCACTAGATTTTAAGCTCCCTGAGAGCAGGACTTATTTCTCCTCACCATTCTATCCTCAACACCTAGGGCAGTCCCTAGTGCATAGTAGATACTCAATAAATTACCCATTTGGTTAATGAATCTTTTCCTGTCATCACTACCCAAATACAGTTCATTTGCATTCAGTTAGTATGAAGATTTTTGACTTTCAAAAGTATGTTAGAAGTACAGTGGCAGGTCTCCGTTATGCATGAGATGCATATCTAACTAGTCACGTGTAAACTAAATGTTTTTCATTTGAATTTATTTCACTGACTTATTTTTTTAATACATCCATGGAGTTTTTAGTAACTGATTCTCTCTCTCTTCCAATGTCTGTAGCACATCACAGTTTAACTGAACATTTCTCCTCCTTCCTTCCATTACTGTTGAACTCAGCTAAATGTGGGAAGTGGTGATGGTTAAGCACATGTAGTGAAGAACCCTTTCATAACATAGGTTATAATTCTTTGATGGCTCGATCATAAGTGTTGGAGCTCAGCAAATGGAGTCTGCTGAAAGCGAGTGTACCTGTAATCCTCCACTGGGGAGAGGGGAGAGGGAGCAACAGGAGAAGGGGGAAAGAAAGGCATTTCTGGCAGGCAGTAGCAAGGAAACGTGTTTGGCTACTGTCCGTACTCTCTCCTTGTCCAGCGATATCTCTGCCTTCAGTTTTCTATGATCCACATCCAGCCTGACAGGCACAAAATACTGATCCGTTCAGCAGTTATAGTGGGGTGATGCTCTAAAGCCTCCTGGGTGGCAGAAATCTTTCTTTAAAGGGAATAAAAATCGGTACAATAGTATACATTGTTGAGCGGTTAATACTAGCTCCAGTTTATTTTACTTGCAGTCTTTAAAAATCAGTTAATTTTTATGACTTAGTGTCAGGCAAAAAAATGACAAGAATTAACAGTGGATTGAGTGCTAACAGTTACGGGATTTCTTTTTGGACGACAGTAATTTGTAGAAATTGGTGGTGATGCTTGCACAACATAATAAATACACTAAAAACCACCGAGTTGTACCTTTTAAAATGGTGAGTGTTACATGAGTTCATATCTCAATTAAAAGCTGACAGTGATCAATAAGAGCCTTTGAAGTGAAACATGTTTTCTAACCCTTTCTCTGGGACATAGAGGAATAAGACATTCACTTTTAATTATAAGCAAAGAGGTCTTCAAGCTAGCACTTGGGACAAAGAACACCAAAAATTCTAAGACGATATCTAGAGGTTTCTCTTGCTTCCCCCTTCCCTAAGCACCGTGTTTCTTTTTGTCAAGTCGTCTAACTTCATGCCACATTGTTTGCTAAATGGCAACGACATTTAAAAATACACCGTGCATCCTAAATCAGCCAAGGATTGTTCTCCTTCATCAATCTCATTTGCCTCAAGCTTGGGTTTACTAGAAACCCCTCCTGGATGTGAGAACTGCTGGTTTCTTTCCCTTCCGATCCTCCTGCCCCAAATCAACCAGGTTTTGTTCCAAAAATCAAAACACAGCTGAACCAGCTTTTCGAAATTCAACAGATATAAAGCTGCGCGATCCTGCGAATCAAGGGAAGCACTGAAAGCTGAATTCGGCTCAGAAAACACACAAAAAGAGGTGTGCCAGTTCTCAACACCTGCAATAATCCGTTCCTTACCTGTACCTCTAGCCTCACGGCGGACAGCATCTTCACCTTGCACTCTGGGTCCAGCCACACTATCATTTACCCCCTTTCCCCTGCCACTCACAGCACAGGGCCTTTGCATGTGCTGCTCCCTCTACCCAGGACGCTCGCCTCTGCCACTCGCCTAGCTGGCTCCCACTTATCTTTCCCATCTTCCCGGACGAAGCCAAACTACCGACGGAATCTTCCGACCACTGGCCCTGCGGTCAGGAGCACATTGGAGAGTCGTGGGAAAGTCCCTCTCCTCAGAGGAGGTTCTAGGGCACTCCAGACGTGGTTTCATTGTAAAGACCTTTCTTGGAGATGTTGGGAAAGCTAGAGGCGGGACTGCAGGACCAATGCTCCGGCTTCCTCCGGTGCGTGAAGGAAGGGTTCAGGAGCACAGTGCGGGCGCTTGGGGCGAGCTGAAACTCCGTGGGCCGGGAGAGGACGCGGGGCTGCAGGACCGCCGCTCGCCTCCTTCCCTCCCAGGCTTGCGGTTTTCCGGGCTCGTCCGTCCGAAAGGGCACCCCAGCGAGCTCCGCTTTCCCTACCCAGACCCCAGGCACCGCTCCGGTCCCCGCCGCCTCCCGGGCACTCCGTGGACACTCACCATCCGCCCGCACGGAGAGGCGCGGCAGACCGAGCAGGAACAGGGCCGCCGTCCAGAGGCGGGCGCGGGGGCCGGGTCCCTCGGCAGCCATGGTCCGGGCGTCCACGGGCGGGCGGGCTCGAGTGAGGGCTCCGGCTGCGATCCCGGCCGCCTGCGCCGCTGCCCGGCGTGCGCCACTCGGCTCTGCGCGCTTCGCTCTGCTCGCGCGTCGCAGGCTTCGCGCCCGGCGCGCCGAGAGGGAGGAGCGCGGACGACCCGGGGAGGCTGGGGACGCCGGAGCCGCAGCCTTGGGGCCCCGAGCCCCCGGGGGTCTTGTCCGTGGCGCCGGGGAGGCGGCTGTAGCCGGGCTCCGCCTTCGTGCTGGGCACCTGGAGGCCTCCGTGCCAAGAGAGGCTGCGTCGGACAGCGAGCTCCCAGGGCGCCGCCGGGGCGGAGGGTGAGGGCGCGGGGAGGCGCGGAGAGCAGAGGCTTCAGAAACCCTCGCCGGCCTGGGGGACTCTCTCGACCAAAGGGTGACGCAGTCTAAGAGGCCGAGCTCTTCCCGGAGGACCGTTAAAAAACGGACGCCTAACTCTGTCGTTTGCCTCCTGGCTTTCCAGCCGGCGTCCTCCTATAGAAGGAGAGACATTGTCACGAAAAGGAAGAATCAAGCTTGCCAACCTCACTCTAAGAAGTGAAACGCACCGAACAGCGAGACTCTTCTTCCCTTAAAGCGTAGCTTGGAGGTCATTCAGATAGGGGCATCTTCGGGCCGTCTCCTTCGCGTCTTTTCCAGGTATGGGGTAGCATTTCTCCAAGAACACCAGGAGCGCTGGTGGGGTTGGCACCCTCATCACACCTCCCAAACCAGGGCTCCTGGACCTGGAGAGGGCCTGAGATTCGGATTCCTTCTGTCTGGGCTGGAACACTACACTCTAAACAGGTGTCCCACTGAATCCTGCTGTGGGGGTCCCTGCCACGGATTGATGCCATCTTCCACCTGGCCCCGTCCTGTCTCCCAGCAGCAGCACCATTTCGAGAAGGAAGGGGGATTTGCCTTCTTCACAGGTGGAGTATAAAGATCAGTGCTGTTGTAACTGGGACACCAGAGGCACTCTACAGTGTACAAATCCCTTCCATCTCTACGGACCGGTCAGAGAATAGCTACTGAGTGCCCACAGCGCGCCTGCCCGCAGCGCGCCTGCCCCTGTTCTAGACCCCAATGAGGCTACAGTCTGCCCTAGAAGTGCTCACACTTAAATAAGGCAGATGGAACGCTTGGTGCTAAAAAAGCACAGGTGATTGTCCCCGTGAGAATGATCCAGGGTACAGACATTGAAAGATTGTCTATTTTCTTTTTAAGGTAAGAACGGAGATTGGAACCCATACCTGAGGTTGTACAGGCATCGTTTTTCAGCTCCCGTCATTTTTGAAGTGCACAGAAAACCTATCACCTCCTTCCTCTGCAAATGTCAACTACAACTCTTACTACTAAGGATTAATTCCTTTGTAAAATAAAATTTTGCTTTTAAAAATGCAAATACTCTAGAGTGTTAAATGCAGTGAGGCCTGACAATCATTCACACCTAAGTGTAAATGAACTTACTTGGCTGTTTCTCTTCCTGGCAGCTTGCTGGTAACCTAAGGAGTGAGGCTTCTCCTTGAGAGACCTTCTAAAAGCCTGACTGTCGCTGAGAATGGGAAGGAGGGCAGGAAGACAGCTGCAAGAGACTGACTCACCCGGCAGCTGTGCCTCCTTACTTTTAACTTGCTGCATCTCCTGGAATCATTCTCTATAATTTTAAAATTTTTCTCTCCCGAGGGTCATGAGGATGGCCGAATACATGACACCCAACACTAGGCAGAGGAGACTGACAACGGTGTAATAGGCACAGGTACTCCCAGCCCAGGGGAGGAAGACACTACCTGCCATGCAGGGCCACGCAGGGCTTGAACTGGGGAATAGAGGGAGCAGGGGCTATGGAGCATAGGCTTTGCAGTAACAAGGAGGTCAGGTGACCTCTGGTTCCCATGGGAGGATGAGATTGTCTTGTTTGAATAATTCCTCAGGCTGGGGGAGGAGGGGAACAGAAACCTGCCATGCAGAAAAATACAGAAACCGTGCCTGGTGCCCCTGATAAGAAGGGTTGTTTGGCTGGGGGACCTTATCGGTGGGAGGACAATGGGGAGGAGCAAGTGAGCTTCGCCATTGGAGGCCCTCCTGATCGCACCCGATGTCACGACCTTGGGGAAACAATTTAAGTGCTGAGCCTCACATCCTTGTTTATTAAAGGGGGATAATAATTCCAGCCCCACAGAGTTCTTGCTGTGTGATCCAAGGAGAGGTCACAGCACACTGTAAACACAGAGAATAATGGACGAAGCAATAGGCCTGTAATTCATTCTCTTTATTGCTTGAGAGACACAACCAGGGAAGAAAGGAGGTGATCCGTCAAATCCCTTTCTAAACATGTTAATGGCAGGACTTCTAGCAAACAAACTCATGGAGTTTGCCAGCAGGAGACTTTCCTTGGAATGCTTTTAGTACATTGTGCGTGGTCACTTAGGTTTGCTTACAGTAAACAACTCTGTGGTCTATGGATTTCTGGGGCACGGATGCCTAGAAATGTTGTGTGAGCTATGGAAGCATGTAAATAGAGATGGAGCTATGCCGTGCCTGAGATGACTCCTTCTGGGTAGCAGGCTCGTCACGGCACACGTCTCTTGATGACTTCCTGCGTCGAAGTGGAGCCAGTGACCTGAGATCTGAGGAAAACCTATGATGTGGTAGAGACCTAACCGAAGAAATGGGACATGAGAACAACCTAGAAGAGGCAGAAATGATGGAGGGACAAGAAAACTTCAACACAATAACCTCACTGCCCTCATGGATGTAAGAGAAGACACTGCATTAAAAAATCTAGAATAGCCCTGGCTGGCGTACCTCAGTGGATTGGGCTTGGGCTGTGAACCAAAGCATCACAGGTTCAATTCCCAGTCAGGGCACATGCCTGGGTTGCAGGCCAAGGCCCCCAGCAACTGCACACTGATGTTTCTCTCTCTCTCTCTTTCTCCCTCCCTTCCCTCTCTAAAAATAAGTAAATAAAATCTTTAAAAAAATCTAGAATAGGGTGATGTACCAAAAAAAAGGGGTGGTGGTGGTTTCAGAGTGAAAAAAAAAAGATTTATTGGAAATGAAAATGTGAGATCAGAGACAAAAAACTCAATAGATGAGTTGGAAGATCAAATTGAGAAAATCATAGCAGAAAGACAAAGGAGTAGAAAATAGGGGAGAAAAAAAAGAACACCCAGGAATGAAATGCCCTTTCAGCCTGCACCTGGCCTTGACCTCAGCCACGTGGCCCTTCCAAGGATGCCATGTACTTCCTCCAGGAACCTGTGGGTAATAAGTTTCTCTATTCCACTTTCCCTTCTTTTGTGTCTCTAGTGAACCAATGTTCACTTAACAAAGTCACAACATTCCGTGGAAAGCCCACGGTCCACCCAAAGGTTTCTCAAATTTTGTGAGATACGTTGGGTGTTGAATTCCTGCCCCACTTCTGGTTCGACTGAAAGTGACTCTCCTGTGTTTCTACCCTGGGGTCCACTCAAATATGAATTCATGTTGCTGTACTTGAAAAAAAACTTTACTGAAACTCTATTTATTTAAGGCTTTTACTGATGAAGAGCCTTTTATCAAAGGTTTTAGAGTAGTGAGGGTTTTTTTTTTTTTTTTGCATAAATGCAAACAACTTAAAACTGAGCACAGTAGTGCCCCCTTATCCACCGTTTCTAGGGCCACGGTTTCCGTTACCCGTGGTCAGCTGTGTTCTGAAATATTAAATTGAAAATCCCGGAAATAAACAAGTCCAAGGGGGTTTTTTTTGTGTGTTTTTTTTTTTGTTTGTTTTTGTTTTTTTTTAAGGTTTTACTTATTTATTTCCAGAGAGAGGAAGGGAGGGAGAAAGAGAGAGAAACATCCATGTGTGGTTGCCTCTTGTGCGCCCCCAAATGAGGACCTGGCCTGCAACCAGGCATCTACCCTAACTGGCAATCGAACTGGCAACCCTTTGGTTCCTGAGGCCGGTGCTCAATCCACTGAGCCACACTGGCCAGGGCACAAGTCCCAGGTTTTTAACTGCATGTTGTTCTGAGCAGCATGATGAAATCTTGCGCTGTTGTGCTCTGTTCTGCCCTGGACTTGAATCTTACCCTTGTCTACCGTAACCACTCTGTACGTGCTCTTCTCCCTGGAGTCACTTGGGAGCCACCTGAGCTACCAGATGACTGTGGTAGTATTGCAGTGCTTGTGTGCAGGTAACCCTTATTTTGCTCAATAATGGTCCCAAAGCACAAGAGTAGCGAAGCTGGCAACTTGGATATGCCAAAGAGAAGCCATAAAGTGCTTTCTTTAAGTGAAATGTATGTATGTATGTATAAGACAGAACACAGTTTGTATATATAGGATTTGGTACTATATGCCGTTTCAGGCATCTGCTGGGGGTCTTGAAATGTATCCCCCCAAGATCAAGGGTAACAGTTGAATTAGACCTACCTCTTCTTAACAGTCCTCTTGACCCTCTGCCATCTTCTGTGGTCATCTTCTTCTGCTCTCGCCTCCCCCTCTCTTCTTTTCCCTACTTTCTCCGACTCCCAAATCATCTCCTTTTCAGTTCCCCTCCCCCGCAGCTTCCCATCATCCCATACAAAAGCAACGCTCCTAAACATCCCATGGCGATTACATGTGTAAAATGACACGTGGAGTGAGCTTAGACTACACCTGAGAGTTCCATGATCGGCATTCAAAAGATTTTGCCATGGTTCGATTACTTCAGAGTTCACACATTGAAAATGATGTCTGGCTACGCACAAACCCCTACCCCTAGGCCCGTCTATATGGTCCAACTTGGCATCTCAGGTGTAGGGAGAGCTGGTTTTCTATTTAAAATGTGATCAAGGATTCTATTGGCCTGGATCATTGAGTAGACTCTCTGGCTGTAGTCAATCAAGATTTCAAAATTTAGTTAGCCTTGCTGGCCTCGCTTCTATTATATTATGCCAAGATTTCTCCTGGGCACATGGAATCAGAAGGCTTAATATTGATCACAGTTATTTTAACACTAAAGTAATGGGTAGTGATTGTCCTAAATAAACTCATGCGACTTCGGAACTAGAAATTTACTTCACAATGTTATGTGTGCACTAGGAAGTAATTACCTTTTATTGATCACCTATGATAACAGGGCGCTTTCATCTAGATTTTTATTTGTAATCCTTACAACAGCTCCACAGTCAGTCTGCAGATGAGAAGTGGAGCCTTTTCCCATGTAGGTTCTGCACACTGGCCAAGGTCACACGGGCAGGATGGCAGAGGTGGGATGTGAGCCCACCTCTATGTGATGCTAAAGCTTCTGCTCTTCCCTTCACACCAGGTTGCCTCTTAGGGGCCCTGCAGGCATGTTCCCCTATTAAATTAGGTTTCAATTCTAGAAAGGCAGAGCCCTGTGCTGACATCCTATGTCCAGGTGTGGTGTGATTTAAAAAAAACCAAAACGATAAGTAACCTATCGAACACCTTGGGACTGCCTAGCATGGCTCGCTGTACTGTGATTACATACATATGGGTCTATCCCTTTCTATGGGGATGAGGGAAGAGCCTCACCATCTCTGTATCACCAGTGTCTACCACAGCCACTGTCCCAGTGCCTGGCACATCACAGCTACTCAGTAAATGGCTGATGAATGAATGAGTGGGGCATTTTCCATGGTGTTATGGATCCTCCACTCTCCACAGTGCATCTGGTTAAACACCTACTCATCCTGACTCGATACTAGCATCATCTCCTCTGTAAGGTCTTCCTGGTGATTCAGTGTACGCTCTCCGCTCTCTCCTCTGTGCTTTCACCGGACCCTGAACAGCTGTCTTAGGACCTATTGTTCTGCAGGTTTGTTTCTCCTGCTAGGTCTGAATGTCCTTGACAGAGCTCATGGCTTTTCCATGTTTTTCATCTCTGGTGCCTTGAGAAGTGCCTAGTGCACAGTAGGTTCTCAACCTATGTTTGATGAAGCAATCAAAAATTAACCCCAATCTGTTGGCGTCACTCATCAAAGGACCCCAAGGAGAGAGCATGTCAAGGGTCACGGTAATGCTCTCAGTAAAATAACGCACTTGCCAAGGGGTGGCATGGGTCTCTTCCTGCTGTCTTCTTTTTGGACCATGCCCTTTTATGCTTTTCCAGCTCCGGCAGCTCGTACAGTGCCTAGCACCCACGGTAAGCTTCGACGAATGGAAGGAGGAATAAGGGAGCCTCCAAGGCAATATATAGCAGCCAATGTAGAATTTGAAACCTGACGGATCTGAAGCAGTCTCACAAATCATCTGCCACCAGCCTGAGGCCGCATAACCGAAAACTCACTGCACAATGTAGCATTTACACGCGGGCCGCCTTCAGGGCTGTGGAGGCTGTGGGCTGGGTCCTGGGTAAACACAGGCCACACTGAAGAGCCATTGTGGGCACTGGTGGTTCTTTCAAGTTCCTCTGGGGTCTGAAGTTGATCTGCAGCTGGAGCCAAGTGCTTGCCAAGCCCCTCTTTTTTTTTTTTTGGCAATTGAATTATTAACTAAAAGAAAACCATCCAGGGTGTAGGAGTTAGCAGCAGCCTGCCAACAGTAGGGGACTTTTGTTTACTCAGAGTGTTTGCACCTAATCTAATGAAAAGTAGGAGTGAGCCCTCAGAAAGCAATTCAGAAGCCCAAAGAAAGGTAGGCTCTGGGCTTGGCAGCAAGGCAGTGCAGGGCGGCCAAGGACTGGGGCTGCAGTCCCACCCGCTGGGGTAAGACTCATTTCCAGGAGGGTGTTAGCCACGGGTTGCTTCTGTGCTGGCTTTTCAGGGACCCTGGCAGGGCTCCAGGGCTCCGTCCTCCCAAATGTCTCCCGCACCCCCCAGTGTGAGCCCTGCAGCTTTCACGGAAGACTTTGATCCTTGCTGAGATGCAGATGCCACCCAGAGGGACAACTCCGCAAAGCAGTCAGAAGAACTGAGCTCCAGTGTGATAGTTTGCAACTTCGTCTCTATGGAACCATGAATGCCTCACTCTACAACTCAGCTTCAGTTTCTTTGTCTGTAAAATGGGGATGAACGGTGCTGCCTAACATGCAGGGTTTTTGAGACTGGAATTTGTAAATCAAAACCTTTCTACACATAAGATGATATCCGTACTAATTCCTACATGCACGGTACCTTAGCACATTGCATTGCTCTGTAAGCCACTTGAGGGCAAGGGCTGTGTCTTGCTTTGCATCTGGCCTCTAGCTCCGTCCCTGGTGCAGAGTAGGTAGCCAATAAAGGGGAGGTGAATTGAGCAAGGCTTCTCTGCAGCGGCAAGAAGGGTAAGTATACTCCAGTCTTCTATCATGTTTAACGTTAAGAGTCTCTCTTTAAAAATCTCAGAGTCACTCCTGAACTCTGTACGTCCTTTTGCTCTGGGAAAGCAGGGCAAATGGACCACCCCGGCTGAATTCCCTGGGGAACTCACATCCATTTCACACGATGGCTGCTATTCTGGGGACTATTCATCCCAGATCGCCTTCACAGGGTCCATGTATCGATAATAGACAGTCCCAGTGTACCCATTGGTATACATGTACTTATCGGGCTGTGCACCCAAATCTTTGTTTCCAGACGGCTGGTCATCATGTGCATGGGACATGGTGATAAGGAAGCAAAAACCTGACCTAATGGTGTGACATTGTAAATAGCTCTCGCCTTAGCTCATCTTGCTTTTCTTACTGAACTGTAACAAGGCATCGATATTTTAAGATTTACTTTGAGAAGTACTGTGATAAAAGGCCCCAGATGCCTGGCCATCAGAAAACTGGATTCTACTCTTGGTCCATTGTGAGCCTATTTTGGGTTAATGGTTCCTTTGCCCTTCATTTCTTGTCCAGTAAAGCCCAGCAATGGAGAGGTGACTTCTAAGGAGACCTCCCTCCGTTATTCCTTTTGGATCCCAAGGCCCCTTTCCTGGAGCACAGCTGTTTTCCGTGGTTAGAATGGCTCCTGTCGGCCCAGCTGGAGCCTCCACCCCATGCTCCCCAAATTTGTCAGAGCATGGGACCAAACGTGGACCCTGCTGGAAAGAGCGTTGTCACATGGGGTTGTCTTGGTCCTGTCACATGAGGCCATACGAAAAGGCAGAGACTTCAGCAGGAAGAGGACCGTGTGAGCTGCCCCAGGGCTGAGCAAAGAACTAAAAGGGATCCTAAAATAGAGATGCATGCCCAGGGGAGAACGGAGCCCAAACAGGTGGAGAGGAGGTGAATAGATGCCAAGCAAAGTTGTGCATTTCAGTAGTTAAGTGTCCAGTGCCAATTTCGGAAACAAAACTGTATTTGTGAATTTAAGTGGCGCTGAGCATACCTTAAAGTGGGGGAAAAACCCATGGACCCACGGGGAGCTGGAGAACAGGGACAATTATTCCCACTGAACGATATTCAAAGGAGCTACGGGAGGTAAAAATAAACTTGTGCTTTGATCACAGCCCATGCATCATCCCCTTTGTTCAACACACCAACTCACACACCCGTGACCATGAACGGATTGCTTAGCTTTTATCCACTCATTCATTCATCCATCTACTCATTCATTCATTCATTCAACAAATAACTCATGAGGAAGCAAGAAGCTGAGAAGCAGTCTCAAGGAACATTCAGGTTGAAGGAATTTGGTTGACTAGTAAAGTCTAAAAATGAAGCTGGATTGGGATTAAGAGAGAGCAGTCACAGCACGTGGCAGACACTGTATAAGACACGGGTGGCAAACACAAGGCCCGCGGGCTGAATCCGGCCTTCCACCTTGTTTTATCCAGACTGGCACCTTGTTTCTCCCCTGCAGCAGTGCCAAATTTTCGTGTAACTGTTAAGGAGTAGTTACATTCATACAGTCCTAAAGTTACAGTCGGCCCTTTGAAGGCAACCTCAAGGCTGATGTGGCCCTTGGTGAAAATGAATTTGACACCCCTGGTGTAGGCATATAGCCCTGAGGAGCACCCTACCCAGACATTGAATCAATGCCCAGTTAAACCCGGTGGAAGGGCATCCCCACGCTCAGAAGACTTGCATTACCTGCACGTCTTGGATTGCTAGGCACGCCATCTGCTGTCTCAGCCCGTTTACTTTTTATGCCATCTAGAAAAAGGAGGCTAAGCTCACTTTGATTTATTGAAAAGCATAGAAATAGCTTTGAGAGAATAATTAAAAGCCCACTGTTTTTTATTATATTATATTTTAAGAGAGCATATTTTCCTGTCTACTGATTTTTCAGAGGGCCCTGCCAAATAGTCTTTGTAAGAGTAAATGAGCAAATAAAAGGATTGTTCTGTAGCTATTTGGACTTGGTTTTTAAGGAACTTCATCTTATTTGTATGAAAAAAAAAACCCAAATTCTCAACTTCAGCTCCTCCAAGTCCAACAAAAATGCACGATATGTGCCTACAGAAGCAAAAGGGAAAAACTGTGGAAAGAATGACTCAGTATTCAGAGCAAAATATTCTGTCACCAGTCAATGGGGGGCACTGTATGGATTGATTACGTAGTGATATTGACCAAATTATTGGGAAAGAATGGAGGAGCAGTAGGATCTTCTGAAATGCTGCAGAGAAAAAGCTTCTACAGATGCAGAGTGTTAAAAATGATCCCCAGCCCTGGCTGCTGTGGCTCAGTGGGTTAAATGTCGGCCTGGGAACTGAAAGGTTGCTGGTTCAATTCCCAGTCAGGGCACATGCCTGGGTTGCAGGCCAGGTCCCCCGTAGGGGGCCCAGAAGAGGCAACCACGCATTGATGTTTCTTTCCCTCTCTTTCTCCCTTCCTTACCTTCTCTCTAAAAATAAATAAATAAAATCTTTAAAAAATGATCTCCAAATCATTTTTTGCTAAAGCAGTTGTCTGGCAAAATGACACTTATACCCAAACATCTTCTGTTCCTACTCCAAAATGCCCTTTTCACCAGTACAATTCTACTTATTTTTCAAATTCTTAATTCTACAAGGAAAAATGAGTTCATTCACCTTATTAAAAAAATTAAAATGGTACATGAAAGCCAAAGGACCCTTTGACTATCAAGCAAAGCAAGGGTGTACCTTTACCAGGAATATCCATCATTATGAGTTTAGTGGGTATCATTCAAACAAGAGTAAGGAAGCCCCAGACATACTGTTAAGAAAACAAAGAAATTCACTGAATATGCATTATGATACTGTTGGTGGAGAAAATATACCCTAGACAATACTATATAGTACCTATATCTATATATCTATATCCTATTCATGCTAATGATATTTATATCTCTGTAGGGTATAAACAGAAAAGGTTTAAGGGGATTTTCATTTCTGGTAATGGTGAATAAATTATATATGTCTCTTTTTGAAGAGAAAAACAGTTTAAAAATCTGTACAAAACTTGATAACATCTACTTAAAGTCCTTGAGCAGCTAATAACAGAATGAATAATTGTTAGACTAGGAACCATGGGAGGGCAGGGGCTCAGGGAGGTGATCCCAGTGATTAAAACCTCTTCCCCCTGGGGGATAAGTGGCTCATTACAGAGGGGACTGTTGAGAGGATGAGAAATGGAAGATTCTTGGGACAGCCTGTCCAGCTAAGGAAACAGGAACAGGATGGTTCAACCAAGAAGGGGTGTGTGGCCCTTTGCTTTGTGCTGGGACCTCAATGCACCGCATTAGTAATAAGGCTATACAAGAAATGGCAGGTTCCTGCAGAAATTGCAACTCAGCTTTGAATCATTTTAGCCACTGAATTTGGCTTCAGGTTAACTCATAGTACCTGGCAAAATGTGGTGAGTGCCTACCAGAAATAAAGAAATATTTCTCTAGAGGAAGAATACATCATTCTGGAGAATAAATTACTCTGCAAACAATTTTGCAAATATATATCTGGCCTATAATTAAAACAGAACAGGCACACAAAGGGTAAAAGAAAAAAAGAATGTAACAAAAGCGGAAACAACAAATGATAAAAAAAGAACCACAGTGAAACTAGATATTGGAGCTGTCAGATAGAGACTACCAAATGACTTTATTATTGTATTCAGGGAGATACAAGATGAGCCTGAGAAATCTGGCAGACAACCAGAAACCATAAACATTTCAAAAATGTAAAATCTACAACTAAAGATTATAACTGAAATGAAAAACTCAGTGGATATTTTTAATAGCAGATTAAATATTTCTGAAGAGAGATTTAAGGACCTGAAACATATATTGGAAGAAAAGATCTAGAAATAGCCCTGGCTGATATAGCTCAGTGGATTGAGTGCTGGCTTGCGAACTAAAGGGTCATTGGTTCAATTCCCAGCCAGGACACATGCCTGGGTTGCAGGTCAGGTCCCCAGTAGGGGGCACGTGAGAGGCAACCCACACACTGATGTTTCTCTCCCTCTCTTTCTCCCACCCTTCCACTCTGTCTAAAAATAAAATAAATAAAATCTTTAAAAAATAATACCTAGAATTAAGCATAAAGAGACAAAGGGAAGAATATATAAAATGAAAAAGAAAATTACAGATATAGGGAATATGTGAGGGTCAACCGTGTTAAGTGCTAGAAGGGAAGGAGAGTAAGAAAGAGGCAAAAAAAATTTGAAGAGATTATGGCTGAGAGTTTTTCTCAATTGATAAAAGGTACCAAGCCACAAATAGTAGAAGACAAAGAAAGCCATACGTAGGCACAGCATAGTAAAACTGTTGAATCTCAAAGCTCTCCCTGCCCCCCTCCAGAGAAAAAAGCTTAAAGTGCTAAAGATAAAGAGAGATTACCTTCAAAGGGGAAACAACAAAACTTACAGATGATTACCCACACAAACAATGAAAATCCAAAGACAAAATAACAATATATTTCAATTACAGAGAGAAAATGACTGCCAGCCTAGAATCCTATGCTCAGTGAAAATACCCTCTGTGAAGGAAGGCAAAACACGGACCTTCTGTGTTCAGGTACACAAAGGCTGCAGAACACCAGCATACTCACATTAAAAGAAAAACCAAAGGCATTCTTCTGGCAGAAGAAAAATGATCCATAAAGGAATATTAGAGGTAGAGGAAAGAACAAATATTAGTAAATAGGTAAGTATAGGTGATTGTTGACTGCATAAAACCACAAAAATTATATCTAATGGGGTTTAAAATGTTTTTTAAAGATTTTATTTATTTATTTTTAGAGAGGGAAGGGAGGGAGAAAGAGAGAGAGAGAGAAACATCAATGTATGGTTGCTGGGGGCCGTGGTCTGCAACCCAGGCATGTGCCCTGACTGAGAATCGAACCTGCGACACTTTGGTTCGCAGCTTGCGTTCAATCCACTGAGCTACACCAGCCAGGGCTTAAAATGTTTAATACAAATGAAAATACAGGTAAGTGGCATATAAGTTGGGAGGGAAAAATGGAGCTAAGACATTCTAAAGTCTTTGTATTGTCCAGGAAGAGGTGTGCAATGGAGGTGTGCAAACATTTGTTTCTCCCCACCCCCCAAAATTCATATGTTGAAATCCAAACCCTAATGAGATGGTATTAGGAGATGGGGAGAGGTAATTAGGTCATAAAAGTGGAGCCCTCATGGATGGTATTAGTGCCCTGATAACAGGGACCTCAGCGAGCTCCCCTGTCCCTTCCACCCGGTGAGGACACAACCAGAAGACAGCCGTCTGCGACCTGCAAGAGGACCCTCGCTGGAACACAGCTGTGCTGGCACCCTGATCTCAGACTGCCAGTCTCCAGGATGAGAGGAAGTAAACTGTGAGAAATAGGTTTCCACTGTTTATAAGCCACTGGGTCTATGGGACTTCGTTACAGTGCATCCACACTGATGAAGGTGGGGGGAGGAGGCATCAATTTAGACTTTGAGGACACCTAACATTGACCAAGTCAGAGTATGTCCCCCACAGACTATGTTTTATTGCAACAACGTAACTGTGAACAGGACAGGAAAGCAAGCACGAGGGAACTCTGAAAAAGCATTGGATAAAATTTAATATACAGGGGTGGGCAAAAGGAGGTTTACAGTTGTGAGTACACAAAACAGAGTTTATTCTTGTATTACTATTTATTCATTATCGTATCATTTATTTGTAATTATAATTGTGAACCTACTTTTACCCACTTGTATATATTCAGTAGAACAAGACACAATGAAAAAACAAAACATTTCCCAACAAGTTGGGAATAAAAGGCAAGCTTCTTGACTTAATAAAGGCACCTGTAAAAAAATCTACAGCTAACATCAGGCTCGGTGATGAGACAGTGAATAATTTCCCCCTATAACTCAGAAATCCCAGTCCTAGTTATCTATCCACATGTTTTAAAAGTTAATGTTCACACAAGAAATCTGAATGTGAAATGCTTAAGGCAGCTTTATTCAAAATTGCCCCAAACTGGAAACAACCCAGATGCTTTCCAACAACTGAATGGATAGACGAATTGTGGCATGTCCACCCAGTGGAATACTACCCAGTTGTAAAAAGGAAAGAACTACTGATTCACGTAACAATGTGGATGAGTCTCAAATGCACTTTGCTAAGTGAAAGATCCAAAAGTCTATATACATTGTATGATTCCATTTATATATATGATATTTATTAAAAGACAAAGCTGTAGACATGAAAAATAGGTTGCTAGGGGGTAGATGTGGGAGAAGAGGTGACTATAAAAGTGTAGAACAAGGGTGTTTTGGGGATGATGGAACTAATCTTCCTATGTCTATGGTAGACATGGTGGGCAGGTAAGCAAAAACCATGTAATGTTTCTTAGCAGAATTCAACTGCCTCTTTCCTCACTAAGCACTGATGTTTGATTAGATTCTAGAGATCCAAAGAAGTTAATTCTGGCAGCTTTTGCCACCTTAATTCTTACTGGGGAGACCAATTCTCACAAGGGACCAATCCCTGCAAGGGACCAATTCTTGGAGCTCCCTACTCTGCTGATTCCATGATGTCACTTCTGTTGCGAGTTCTTTGGAAAACAGTTTGGTACAAACCAGCCATCCTGCTCCCCGTTATTCACCCTAGAGCAGTGACTCTCAACTGAAGCAAATTTGCCTTTCTAGCAAAATTGGGGAATGCCTGGAGACATTTTGGTTTTCACAAGTGGAGGTGTATCACTGGCTTCTAGTGGGGAGAACCATAGGTGCTGCTAAACATCCCATGATACATAGGGTGGTCCTCTCCCCTGCAATACCCATCTATGACAAAGGATTATCTGGCCCTGAATGTCCAAATTGCCAAGGCTGAGAGACCTTCATCTAGAGAAGTGAGCGCTTATATGCAAAGGAGAAGGCTCCTAACTGCACTGTTTATAATGGTCTTGAACAGGAAATGGCCCAAACATCCTAAATGTCCATCAACAGGTGAGTGGACATATTCTTGTATATACATTCAGTGGATTACTTTATAGCAATTCAAATGAATGAACAATAAAACTTATAAAAGGAAAAGCCAGAAAATGCTTTATATAAATATTAACACAGTGGCCACTTGGAAAGGGGGTGGCTAAGACTGGGAAAGACACGTGTGGTGTTCCGGGTTTCTGGCAATGTTCAACTTCTTCAGTCGGATGGTGTTTACATTGGTGTTCACTTTTTAGAAACTGGATATTGACATTTTATTACCTTTATGTTTGTCTCCTAGTAAAACAGGCAAACGCTGCCAGTAATTACAGTTTTTTCTTCTATTACACTCCCTACTCTAACAGGTCAAGTTCATATTTGTATCTTCAGACTGACCATCCAGTTGTAGGATCCATGTTCGTTCATTCGTTCATTCATTCATTCATTTAATCAGTTAATCATCAATGTTTATTAAACACCCACTCTAAGCCAGGAACTGTTCTAAACGCTAGGAACACAGAGATGGAACGAGGTAAACATCTGGTATTCCAGGGTGAAGAGACAGGCAGTAATTCACATGCCAAAACATTTTCAAGATCATTTCAAGGAGTACTAAGTATTCTGAAAACAAGACAGTTATGCAGAGAGGGTGACTGGGGTGAGAGCCTTTCAACTGAGTGGTCAGTGAAGGCTTCTGGGAAGATGACATGTGAGAGATGGCTGACTTGCATCAAGTGAAGGGATGGAGGAAGATGGTTTCAAATACAGGACGGTGCTGTTGCTGAGGCTTGCAAGTGGGAAAGGGTTTGACATGTTTGAGGAACCTCAGGAAATAAAACGTGGCTAATGTGGAGTGAGTGAGGGAAGGGAGGTAGGAGATGAGGTTAGCGCCGTAGGCAAGAACGTCGTAATGGAGGGCCTTGTAGACCACGGAGGAGTTCGGATCTTTTCCCCGAGTGCCATGAGGACCCACTGAAACACTGCTGTCGTGTGGACTGAGGGAGGGAAGGCAGCTGACCTGGAGGAGACTCAGGCACACCACAGATGATGGCGGCTGTGATGTGGAGATGGTGAGAAATGGATGGATTCAGGTTTATTTAGAGTAGAGAACATTTTTTAATGGATTGGATGTGAGGTGTGGAGCAGGGAGAGACTCGAGGGTGATTCGTACGTGTTTGTCCTGAACAGCAGATAATGGGAACATTTGCTGGGATAAGGAGGACTGGAGAGTAAGAAACTTGGATCAAAAGTCTTATTTGGGCTTTATTAAGTTTGAGATGCCTGTTACACGTTCTAGGGGAAATGTCACATCTGCTGCGATTATGTCTCCTCTTCACAGACTTCATGGGCTGGGTTGGAAGTTGCCTTCAACCATATCAGAAACAATTAACAAATTACCAATTGATTTCAGAAATTAAGAGTGTACACACACAATGCTATTCCATGCATTGGCATTCAGAGATAATTTTTAATTGAAAAAGTAGATTATTAAAAGTGCATATGGGTTGCTTCCATTTTTAAGAATACAATATAACATGTATTTGTTGGAAGCACATAAACTAGAATATAAGCAGTGGTTACCTCAGGTGCTGGTATTTCGCATGCTTCTATTCTTTTACCTGTGTAAGCTGTTTCTTAAAGACTCCATAAAGGGCTTTCCTAGCTGGGCAGTCTGCTGCTCGGTTATCAGGTGAGGGCTGTCCAGGTGCTCTGGGTGATGACGGACCAGGTGCAAAGTAGGGACAGCGAAGAGACCCCGCCCAAGAGTCCAGGCTTGGGGGACCGTGGGGGCGGTCCAAGGGGGGGGGGCACCACGCTTTTGTGTCACGTGCTCGCCGTTCGCCAATCGCAGTCTCCGGAGCCCACCTTGGGGACGGGGCGGGGCGCCCAGCTGGCGTCACCAGGACAACGGGCGTTGCCGCCGCCTTGTGACTCGGGCTGTGGGCGCGCTGGCGGCTCTTCGGCCATGGTGAGTCTGGGGGCCCCGCCGGCCCCGCCGCCCCGCCCTTCCTGGCCCCGGCTGTGTCCCTGGGCGGCCGCCTGCTAGGTGGCAGCGGGCAGCAGCAGGGGCGCGGAGAGGCCGGGCCGCGGCCTGCGGGGCTCCGGGGCTGGGCAGGGCTGGGCGGGCCCGGGGGAGGGGAACCCTGGAGGACGCGGAACGCCCGCTTGCCCCTGGCGACCGCGACGCAGCTTCTTCTGCCCGAGACTCTGGGTCACTGCTGGAACCCCCGCCCCCCCCCCTCCCCACCTAGTGGACAGCGTGACGCTATTTGGCTCTGGGGAACCTGGGAAGCCACCCAGAGAGGGTGTGGTCAACAAAAAAGGATATGTGTCAAAATCGTGTATTTATATTAGCACTACGTTTATTGCAGCCTATGGTATTCCTGTCTGGTTTCTGCAGTTATATATAAAAATATGTAATACATGTGTATTTCTTTCGTATTCATCCTTATGGCAGGGTTTTTTTTTTTTTTTTTGGTTTTGTTTTTTTAAGCATGTGGAGATTTAAATTTGTAATTTTGGAGATGTCCCCTCCTTTTTAAAAAAAATGGGGGCGGGAGGTTTTTCTCTGCATGCAGCCCCCTCAGGAATTCATAGTACATTACCTGAATTCAGTCAGCCTGAGAGTGGGCATACCACCTGGCGCCCATTAACCTCGTTTTTTAAAACTGGACTTGAAGACTCAGCTGAGATGTTGACTTAAACAAGACTCAGGAAATTGCCAACAGTAGGAGTGTTTTCTCCAGAGGCCTCCAAAGTGTGCAAAAGGAGAACGGAGCCCGACTCTCCGCTTGGGAACACACCTTTGGCATAGAATATTGGAGAGGGGCCGGGGCAGGTGATAAGGAAATGCCTATTGTTAAGAAAAAGGTTTCTTTCTTTCTTTTTTTAAACCATCGGTAATGTAGTGTAGATCAGTGGAGGTACTAAGTTGAGAATGCAGGGTGCTTCCCAAGTGCCAGTTGGCCTTCTGGAGAGAAAAATCTACCGTTTGGAACCTTGCCTGGCTCTTTTTTCTAACCAAGTGAGGAGAAGCATGGTAGGAAGAGAAGGCGGGTAGTGGGCATCCGTCACTGACTCCAGAACAGCAGTTGGCCAGGTGTGTGGCTTGTGGATAACAGGAAAAGAACATCACCCACACATATAACAGCCAGGTCTCCTTTATCTGGTGTGTTTCTTTTTAATTCTGGACTGCTTTAAAGTGACAAATTAATGGAGCCAGCAAGAGCTTTAGAAAATGAACTTGATAGAACTCTTGTGTTTTCAATACTGCGATGACTGACTTTTATGTTATATGTGAGAACAGCCCTTCCAGTTAAGGAAGAATATTCAGGAATTCATTTTCACCGCTCTCTGAAGTCTCATGTTCCTTCTGTTGTCCATTTTCTTTCTCTTCTCCTTCCCCTACCCCTTCCATTCTGACCCACAGTCCATCTTGACTGACTTATGAATTTTGGAGTTGTTTTTACTCTAAAATAAAAGCATTTTACTGTAGTTGTATACTAGTGGTTGCTTTGCTGAACTTAGAAATACTTTGCTTTTGGTATATTGTTAAGCATCAAGAATTTATTTTCTGGAAGGGATTCAACTGGGAGAAAAGCTGATGTCTGAGCTCCAAGGGGTGGTATAGGCTGGAATGAATGGCTGGTATAGGAGGGGGCATGAGAGGCTGCCTGTGTCACCCCCCAAGCTGTATTTGAGGTTGTAACATTACCCTTCATTAAATGCTTGAAGTTAAACATACAACTTGAGCAGTTGATATAAATGACTTTGCCTGTGAATTTTGGAATTCTTTATTTCTCTATGAAAATTTCTTCCATTCAGCCACTTGTTTCTATTGCCTCTATAAAAATAACAGCAGCTAACATTGATTTTGGATATTCTGTGCATGAGACATTTTTTCTTTTCTTTTATATATATAACATATATAAATACACATATTATTATTAATATATTATATTAATATATTAATAATATAATTAGATATAATATAATTAATAATATATCAATAATATATAAACATGCACTATATATTATATAATATATATTATTTATATATAATATATATATTATATATTTTTTAAAAAAAGATTTTTTAAAATTTATTTTAGAGAGATGGGGGAGGGAGAGAGGAAGAGAGGGAGTGAAACATCAATGTGTAGTTGCTTCTAGCACACCCCATACTGGGGATATGGCCTGCAACCCAGGCATGTGCCCTGACTGGGAATCAAACCGGTGATGCTTTGGTTCACAGGCCTGTGCTCAATCCACTGAGCTACACCAGCCAGGGCCGAGACATTTTTTTCTAAGTACCTTTATGTCTTGTTTCACTATCACAACCACCCTGGGAAGATACCATTTCCCCATTTTCGAGGTGAGGACATTGAGGCACAGAGAGGCAATGTCACTTGCCCAGGTCACCCAGCTGATCATTTGAGCCAGATTTCAAAACCAGGTGTTTTGTTACAGACCCTGCTTATGTAAACACTGGACTAAACTGATGCATCATTATGTGTTCCCCAGTATATTTGCCATACATACATATATGTGTGAGGAAATTCATTTTCTTCCTTGGATTTTAATGTTGCGAGCACTTACGAGTACTTACATGGTGTTGCTCCTGGCACTGGACTAGATGCCACAGAACAAAGTAGGCAGGCCTAGCCCTCCCTCCCCTTCCTTTCCCCCTCCTCTTTCACAGAGATGAAATGAGGGAGGATTGACGAAGACAGGTTATGAGATTAGGGCCCATACTCGTGGCCATAATGGCACTGAAAATTTCTCCCGTCACTTAGGTTTGTGTTCGGGAACTGGCACCCGTGTTTTGTGAATCAGAAAGGCCAGGGCTTCACATGCAGGCGTTTAGACTTGGGGGGATGAAGCGTCAGAAAATAAAACTTTATTTTCCGAGATTTTCCCTAATATTAACTTTAACATTTATTTGAGTTGTATGTTCTAAAAGACATACGTTTTTTATGTTCTTAATGCTTTTTATGTTTAGTTGTATGTTCTAAAATACATGAATGTTATGTAAAATACATAAAAACATAAAATGTTACAAAACAAATAATTGTTTAAACTTTCATTCATATGGATCAAAATATACATTAGGATGCTAATTGCCATTAGGTTTTTGTTATTGCTTACTACGCCATTCCTTTAGCTGGTAAGGCAGATTGATTTCCTGGAGATGAAAACAACATTGTAGTATTCACTTTTCCCATTTTCATTCATTCTCTTGGACTTCCCCCTACTTTGGCACTTACTTTTGACAATGGTGTTGGAAGCAGACGGGGAGGGAAAAACTGTAAAGTGTATCTGAGGTCTACAGACAGTTTTGCCACCACATGATATAATCCATAGAGCCTCTACAATGAGATCTGTGTTAATAGATTGTGAAAAGAAGAGGTTTCTCTATTAATTTTTTTACCCTTGACAATGTCGGTCTCCCTCGTGTCTGCGCTGGGGTTGGAACATAGGTTTTAGTACTTCATTTTAACAGTAATTCTCTTTCATAGAGCCTTTCACTGTGTCTAGTTTTAGGCTGATCACTTCACATTTCACTTAATCCTTCCAACATTCCTAGGAGATTGGCATTATACCCATTTAACACTCAGATTGATTAGGCAGTTTGCCCAGGGGCTCATAGTTGATGAGTGGCAGAGCCAGGATTTGAACCATAGACCAGTGTGTCTCCAAAGTCTGGCTTCTCAACCATCACCCCATGGCTTCTTTTCAAACCAGAGATCGTGCCCAGTGCCTAGTGTACTACACCAAAATTAAGAGTCTCAGTGTCTTAGCAGTGGAGCCCGAAATCTCTTCTTTATTTTATGGCGAATTCTTTATTTGTGCTAACAACACCCTGCAGGATTTACTTGGCTCCCCCCCGCCCCCCGCCAAGTCTGGGCAACCAGAGCCCAGATATGGACAGCCACGAGTTGAACTACACATTGACCTCTGCCTTCGCTGCATCGTTTTGTGTCTCACCTCTGCCCTGTAGTGTCTGCCTGAGCCACCGCCGCTTCCAGCCCTGGGGTGGCTGTGAAGGAGGGGGCACTAGGGCAGAGGCATCTAAGGAAGCAGAGCAGTGGCGTCTCTGGAAAGGTTTTGTGGATCCAGAATCATAGAATATGTGTCACAGAATTTGTTTGTATCTTCTTTCAGGCGGCGTAGTTATTTTCAAGGCTCGTTTCTGTTGTGCTATATATTAGTACTTCATTCCTTTTGACTGGTGGATCATTTTCCATTGTACGGACATACCACATTTTGTTTATCTGTTCTTTAGCTGATGGACGTTGGATTGTTTCCACTTTCTGGCTATGAAAAATAATGCTGCTACGAACACTCACGAACAAGGTTAAGGTTTTGTATGGCCACATTTTCATTTCTTCTAGGGAGTTGCCCAGGGTTGGAATTGCTGGCTCAGATGGTCACTCTGTGTTTAACCTTTGAAAATCTGCCAGGCTGTTTTCCAAAGTGGCTGTTTTGGGACTATTTTACGTCCTGACCAGCAGTGTGTGGGGGTTCTGATTTCTCCACATTCTCGCCATTGTGTGTTAGCTGTCTGATTTTAGCCATCTTTGTGCCTGAGAAGTAGCTTGTGTTTTTGATTTGTATTTCCCTAAGGACTAATGAATGATGTTGAACATTTTTAAAATGCGTTTATTGGCTATTTGCATATCTTCTTTGCAGAAATGTCTGTTCAGATTCCATGTCCCTTTTTCAACTGGTTTATCGATCTTTTTATTGTTGGATTATGAGATTTTTTAAATACAGATTCTAGATACAGTCCTTTTATCAGATATGCTATTTACAAATATTTTCTCCTGTTTTGTGGATTTTCTTTTTACTTTCTTGGTAATGCCCTTTGAAACACAGAGGTTTTTGATTTTGATCAAGTCCAATTTATCTGTTTTTTTCTTTGGTTGCTTGTACTTTTGGTATCATATCTAAGAAACCTTTGCATAATTCAAGGTTACCAAGATTTATACTTGTGTTTTGTTTTAAGGGTGGTAGTTTTAACTCGTATTTATTGAGGTCTTTGATCAGTTTTGGGTTAACTTTTTATATCGTGTGAGGTAGGGGTCCAACTCTGTTGTTTTGCATGTTGATAGCCAGTTGTCCTGGCACCATTTGTTGAAAAGACTGTTCTTTCCCCTCTTGAATTATCTTAAAATGCTAGTCAAGAATCAGTTCCCCATAAATACAAAGTTTATTCCTGGACTTTCAGTTCTGTTTCATTGATACATATGTCTGTCCCTATGCCAGTACCACACTGTTTCAGTTACTGTAGTTTTGCAGTGAGCTCTTTTTTTTTTTTTTAACATTTTGTTTATTTTCAGAGAGAGTGGACAGAGGGAGAGAAATATCAATGTGTGGTTGCCTCTCATGTGCCCCCTACTGGGGACCTGGCCCAGAACCAGTGATGTGATGTACCCTGACTGGGAATCAAACCGGCAGCCCTTTGGTTTGCAGCCCGTGCTCAATCCACTGAGGTACACCAGCCAGGGCTGTGCAGTAAGCTTTGAAATCGGGAAGTGTGAGTTCGTTTTCTTTTTCAGGATTACAGTTATGCATTGCTTCATGATGGAGAGACATTCTGGGAAATGCCTCACTAGGCAGTTTTGTCACTGTGTAAATGTACACTAATCCCGGCGGTGCAGCCTACTGCACACCTAGGCTGTATGGTATATCCTCTTGGTCCTAGCTTATAAGCTTGTACAGTGTGTTACTGTACCGAATACTATATGCAGTTGTCACACAGTTGTAAGTATTTGTGTATCTAAACATACAGAAACGTGAAGGAGGTGCAGTAAGAATACAGCATCGAAGCCCTGAGTGGTGTGGCTCAGGTTAGTCAGGCACGGTCCCACAAAGCAAAAGATGGCCTGTTCGAGTCCCAGTCAGGGCACCTGCCTAGGTTGCTGGTTCAGTCCTTGGTTCGGGGCATGTGCAAGAGGTAACCCATTAATGTTTCTCTCTCACATCAATGTTTCTCTCCCTCTCTTTCCCACTTGCTTTCCCTCTCTCTAAAAATAAAGAAATAAAATCTTTAAAAAGTACAGTATAAAAGATACCAACAGCACAGCTGTATAGGACACTGACCAGGAATGGAGTTTGCGGGTCTGGAAGTTGCTCTGGGGGAGTCAGTGAGTTGGAAGGGTGACTGAATGGGAAGGCCCAGGACGTTTCTGTAAGGCTGCTGTACACGTGACAAACACTGCCCTCTGCACCACCACAGACAGGGTAACGCATCACACTGCGGTGTTACGGGGCCTGCAGCGCCACTAGGGCGATGGGCGTCTTTCAGCTCCGCCATGATCTCGTGGGCCCACCATCGCACATGCAGCACTTCCCTGACCCAGGCATCGTTGGGTAGTGCCTGTTATGGCTGTTCTGGGTCCCTCGCCTTTCCGTATGCATTTCAGGGTCAGCTTTTAAATTTTTCCATAAAAAGGCAGCTGGCATGTTGATAGAGATTTCATTAAATGTACGGATCAGCTTGAGAAACATTGCTAATGTAACACTGTTAAATCTTCCAATCCATGAGCATAGGATGTGAGTATATTTGTCTTTTTAAAGTTCTCTCCACAGTGCTTCATGTAAGTTTTTAATATCTATTTTGCATTTCTTGAAATTTATTTATAAGTATTTTATTCTTCTTATTGCTGTTGTAAAAGTTTTTTTTTTTAATGTCAGTTTCAGGTTATTCATTACTAAGGTGTGGAAATACAGTTTATTTTTATATAAATATATCATATTTGTATGCTGTGTCCTGCAACCTTGATCAACTCCTTGATTAGTTCTAATAATTTCTTTTGTGATTTTAAAAGACTTTTCTATGTACAAGATTTTCATCTGTGAATAGAAGTCATTTTACTTCTTTCTGATCAAGATGCTTTTTATTTATTTTCTTGCCTGATAACCTAGGCTAAAACCTCCAGTACAATGCAGTAGAGAAATGGCTGTGTTGCCACTTTTTAAATAAAATACTGATAGGATATGAGCTGTTCTTAAAGCTGTTAATACTGAAGTGTGGTGGCTTCATGAAATTGGTATCACATCTGTAGGAAGTGATTAGGGCGTTCTGATCTAAAAAATACGTAACTTTTTTTTTTAATTGATTGGGCAACACTAACAAGTTCCCTTTAATCTCCTTTTAGGTTTTCTCAAATAATGATGAAGGCCTTATTAACAAAAAGTTACCAAAAGAACTTCTTTTAAGGTAAGTAAGTGTAGATAAGCTTTAGATAAAGAATTCAGATTCGATTCCATCATCAAATTCCAAGACAGTCTTCTTTCTCACTGTGAGTCCATAGCACAGAAAAACAGACAGAATTAGCCTAACTGACTTTTTGTTTTTGTTTTATAGAATGCTGTTCAGCTTGTTGTTAAATTTTACTTGGTCTAATCCAGAATGTACTAAGTATGTACATAGCATTGGTCTGGATTCTTTTTGTAATATGGTAAGTATTGTAATAATCTTCAGTAGGTGCCATTGTTTTGGTATCAGTAGATAATCTCACTGTAGTCGGTCACGTGAGGAGAGATTATTGTGAAGGTTGTGAGCTGCCGAAGTCATAGGCGTTCAGCTATTTTCTGATGAATTTCAGGTTTTAAAACAAGTACAGTTATGTTCTTACTGGGCATTTAAAATGCTCTCAGCACAAATATTGATGTTTTATCCATTTTATGAGAACCATGTGCTAGGTGACAGTGAGCACCATATAAAATAGGCTTTTTGTCCTTTGTTTTTGGCATCCCTGAATACATACAGTAAACGGCATTTTCCTTGTCATTTTACCAAGTGCAGCCGTCAACCGACAGTTGTTGATCCCGAGGCACTGCGGTCTCCTCTAGTGCCCCCCAGTCACCCCATAAATCCCATTTTAGGTTTGGATGTCACACTTTAATTGTTTACAGATAATAAATACACATATGTATGGTAATCTTTGTGTGGCATTTCCCAAACTCTTCTTATATTGGGTTGGCCAAAAAGTCTGTGTAGTTTTTTCTGTGTGATGGCTCCAGGAGTGTTTAGTTGTCTTTAATTTCATTCAAAACAATTTTGTTAGTTTGTGTTGTGACAGCTGTCGTATCAGTGTGCATTTTTTAAAAACATCAAAATTGGTGAATTTTTATGGAGCCGTTTTAATATTGAAGATGGAAGAAGATACGTGACATTTTTGGTGTATTATGCTTTATTATTTTAGGAAAGGCAAAAATGCAACTGAAATGCAAAAAAAGATTTATGCAGTGCATGGAGAAGGCGCTGTGACTTATCAAATGTGTCAAAAGTGGTTTGTGACATTTCTTGACATTACTGACATTTTGTCCAAATAATTCTTTGCTGTGGGGCTGTCTTACGCACTGGAAGATGTTTAGCAGCACCCCTGGCCTCTACCCACTAGAAGCCAATAGCGGGAGATAGCTGACATACTCAGACTATCCAAATCAATAAAGTTATTGGTGAAATGAAAAATGTGCCTCTTATTTTATAGAAAAAACTAAACAAGAGTTTTGGCCCACCCAATATCACTGACATTACACCAGACACACAGAAAAACGGGTTTTGTGCACAGCGGGCCTGGGAAACACCGGGTGAACAAAGCCGGTTTCCTCACTGCATGGCTTGTCAGAGCCTCGGTGCGCTAGAAGGCATGTGGTGCTCCCAGGTGGACAGTGGTAGCGTTTGAAACTGACCATGGAACCTTTCTAATCCTGCACGGAGACAAGGTTGGGAAACGCTGGCATTCAGTAAGAGGTCGACTAGCTGCCTGCATTCCCTGGCTGTGCTAAGTCTTGTCTGAACTCCTGGGGAATGAGTATGAATCTTGTTTGGCGTTCACCACAGAGTCACTCTGTAAAGGCCAGAGATTACTGACCTTTGCTGTCCTCAGAAGCAGGGTGAGGACGTAGCTCCTTTGTGGTGGGGATCACGTTTCAGGGCTTCCGAGGCTGTGTCGTGAGTCATCAGGTGTTGTCTGTCACTGTTGTCACGAGCTCATGCTACTCAGCTCATAAAAACAGAAGCCAACTCGTGAGAGGCTCATGTGAAAAATGCAACCATTATATTTTATTTCAGTAAAACAGTATTTGTTTGGCTAAGACAGCGTTTTTGGCATTGGAGACCATTTGAAAGTTAAGCAAGTGGTAACAAGGGAAGAATGAAATGTTGATCATGAAACCCACAAGGTCCTGGTTAAGCACAACGAGCGATTAGAACCAGCATGGCGGGGTTAGGGTGGCGGGCGGTCAGCACAACTGTGGGGGGCGCCCTCCACAACAGGCTACAGAATGGAGGTGTCCCCTGGAACTGTGCAAGGTTTCATGCTTGGTCCGAGCAGGTTTTAGCACAGACCTCAAGCTGTAACCTGAACATGTCATTTTTCCTCGGGGGAGTTGTAACCAGCTCCAGGCAGACCCTTATCCGTCATCCAGCACTGGGGTGTGGTGAAACTGCACCGTGCTCCTGAATGCTGCTGCTGTCTGTGACTCCAGGCTGCTAACTTAGTATTTTTTCCCTTCTGGTAGGTTTAGCTTTTATTCTGCACTCAGCCATGGAACAGTCTCCATCTATTGACCCCCCTCCCCCCCGCCAAAGAGGAAATCATATTACTTTCTGTGCTAATGTGATTTCTGAACTGCTGTTTTAGAAATTTTACTTCTTTTAAAGATCTGTGATGGAGCCAGCTGTTAAGAATCCCAGAGTTACAGGTTTTGTTTTTTTAAAGATTTTATTTATTTTTAGAGAAAGGGGGGCGGGGAGAAACATCAATGTGTGGTTGCCCCTTGTGCGTCCCTAACTGGGGACCTGGCCCACAACCCAGGCATGTGCCCTGACTGGGAATTAAGCTGGTGACCCTTTGGTTCACAGGCTGGCACTCAATCCACTGAGCTAACCAACCAGGGCCTGGAGTTACAGTTTTTGAATCATGCCCCAAGGCTCATACGTAGGTCATTTTTCAGAAAGAATTGCCATTTGAGAGCAAATGTACATAATGTATCTATTCATAGGTTCACATTCCCATTTCTGTTCTTGCTTTGGCGTCTGTAAGGGGAATTGAGGTGTTAACAGCACGGCCACTGGGTGCCTTCTCTGCTTGTGAGTCTCGAAATCAGCTCTAGTCGGTCATGGTATTTTAACTTTTGTTGGCCTTTAAGTCATTTCTGCCGTTTTACTCTCAGACTTCATATTCTCAGTAACAGTAGCTCTCCCCTTGACTGGCTAACCTTCCTAAGCAAACTCTTGGAGGTTTGAGCCAGGTTACCGGAGCAGCCGTCGGCATGGTCCGTGGAGTGAGGAGCCTTGGTGCCAATTGCTTGTGCTCGGGTGGCTGACGTCTTCACATTCCAGTGTGTCCGAGGCTGACACTGTTACTTCGTCGTGTGGTCTTCTTCACCACAGTGCACACTGCTGCGCCTCTTCTTCTTGAATTCCCACCCACCTTCAGCCGTACCGCGTCCATAGGTGTGATTCTTTGACTTTCTGGTCACCTTCCTCGCTGGTAGCCAAGGTCGTTTTCTCTTCCGTTGGTTTCGACTGCGTCTGTCACCACCCCCTTAAACTCTGCCAGCTTCCGTTGCCGATCAGATCAAGTGGAGCCTCAGCTTCCCCCGTGGACACGAACAAGTGTAACCTGGGATGACGGGCTGCTTTTCATCTGTTCATGCCACTTGGACTCACTCGGAAAAATCTGTGAATTTTTCCTCCCTCTGAACAGCTTAACGCCAGTTTTAAGGCAGCCCAATATTCACAGATATCTTCCGCCACCAATTTTTAGTTTGTTACTTAACAAGTTTTTACAGTTTTGCTTTTCCTACCGGCTTTCACTCATAAATTAAAGGTGTTCAGGTTCTCCCTCTCCGCCTTTCTCTCTCGCACAGTTCGACAGGAGAGCTGGTGATTGCATTCCTCCTCGGGAGGCGGTTGTATGGGAGTATCTAACTTGCTGTAATGTCTATTATTAGTGAGTTGTGTTGTTATTGCATGTGTTAGTCTCCGTCACTACTGTTTATGTGACTTCTGGAGGCCGCCTCGGTTGAGATGTGAGCTTCCCCACTGACTAGTCCTGATCCCAAAGTGACTCAACTCTCTGGGCCGTGATTTCACATGTCTAGGACTTGGCAAGAGTAACGTTGCTTGTCTTGTGGCCTTGTTGCTAGTTCTCAGAGTCCCCGGCGTGTAATGAATGTTCACTGAGTGTCCGTTTCGTGTTATTAATGGATGTCATTTTGGAGGCCTGCAAACGCCCTCCGCGCTGTCGGACAGTCGGTTCTGGTGCGGACGCCCGTGAAAGCAGCCGCCCCAAAACGGACCCGACGCACCCACTGTCGGCAGCATCTCAGGGCAGAGCCTGCTTACAAAGTAAGTTAAGGTAGCCCGTCGGCTGACTTATATTTTAAAAATCAAGTCTTTCTTCTTCTAGGAGCTCGATTACAGATTCTTTAATATCGGTAGCGTTCTGGCAGAAGTAGGGTCGTCATTGTTTCGGCCTCCTGCGTTGGCCCGGGGTCAGCGCCCTTCCCTCTGACTGCAGTCCTTCCTCTCGTGCAGAATGTCTTCTAGATAAATGCAGTCAGAAGCTGGCTGACTGCCACCTACGGCGCCTTGTTTTAGTTACTATTTAGTGCTCAGTATTGACGATGAAACCTTTACTCATGAATTAGTAATAGAGTAATTGGAACCGAGCCATAAAATACCTGTTCTTTATCAGAAAATGTAATGGTTACATTTTTAATAATGAGCTAATTAACTTAGCTTTAACTTGTTTGAAAATATGGAGGGTCCAAACCAGAGAGGGGCTGTACTTTCACGTGAGGCTAGCTTTGCTATGCAGGAGTCATTTTCTTTCTTCCATCTTTTCTTTATTACATTTTAAATTAAGAAGCTTGATCACTCCAGCAAGTGACACCATAAAAAGATGCGTAGAGAAAAGACGAGTCTCCTTTCACACACCTCGGCTCTCACAGTCCCAGGTCACGAGCGTTGATCCTACCTGTACTTTTGGGAACGTTTCTGAAGTGGTAAACTCTCTTGTGCTCCCTCATAATTATTCTTCCCCGAGAGTTAGCTAAGGTTTCCTCCGACTTCCTTTCAGAAAATGCGTGTTTGCGTTGTGCAGTTCTGGTGGGTTAGACTGTAGGGAGAAAGAGTGGCGGCTGAGTTTCAGAATTTCCTCGTCTGGACGGTTGAAGTCAATGTGGGTGTTCGGTTCATAGTTGAGTTCTTTGGAGACGCCCTTAAAGGAAGACCCATGGAATTCAGGGTTTTTTTTTTTTTCTTTTAGATAACATCACTAAACCAATGCTCTGAAACCTCAAATTTAACCTTTGCTTGAAGGATGTAATTGTTTTCACTAGTATCCTTTGGGGTGTGCGCGCCTGCTTCGTGGTCTTTGGGAACCGTTTTGTTTTCTGTGTCCACACTTCCGAGACTAGTCATTTGCACCAGTAGCTGAGCCTGTGTTTTCATCTTGGGGTGTATCGCTCTGAGTGGGTAGTCCTCCGAAGAAGGTGGGGAGGGCCTGGCACCGCTCTTGGGTGACGCGAGGATAGGGAGGCAGTGCACACGTACAGCAACGCCCAGAGTCACCGCTTTCTGGGGCTGACCGCCTCGTCACCTCCCGCGATTGCCAGCAGAACCACCGGCGTCCCTGTGGCCCAGTTCCCCACACTTCCCTGGAGTTTTGTCACGGTTCTGCCTCCAGTTCGAGGGAAGCTGTTGATAGTCCTGTTCGTTCTGTGTTTCTGTTTCAGAGGTGGTTCTCGGTGGGCACCGCCCCCTGAGTCCAGCGTGGACTGCTGCTGATCATTCGGGGAAAAGAGGAATGTTCCTCAGGTACCCTGTAGCAGCTTCATTCTCGCCCCTGGAGACTCAAAACAGTCTTTTAAAGTGCATAGGACGGTTAATCACCCTCATTTTATCGGCGAAAAGTCTGAGGCTCAGAGGTTGAATGAGTCAGCCAAGGTTCCACAGTCGTTAAAAACATGGCGTGTGGGGTTTGTAGGGTCTGAGACTTCAGCCGAAGCCTATTTGTGTTTTTTTGTCTTTAAAGATTTTTTATTTATTTCTTTTTAGACAGAGGGGAAGGGATAGAGAGAGGGAGAGAAACATGGATGTGAAGTTGCCTCTCGCATGCCCCCTGCTGGGGACCTGGCCCACAACCCAGGCGTGTGCCCTGACTAGGAATCGAACCAGCAACCCTTTGGTTTTCAGGATGGCGCTCAATCCACTGAGCCACACCAGCCAGGGTAGCCAAGGCCTGTTGACGTTGAATCTCCTGTTCTTCTATATCTTGTTGCTTTTCAGTCAAAAAAAATTGTTTGCACAGTATTAGTTTTATAATCTACCAAGAACACCTCACATATCAACCTATAAAAGATGAGGCATATAACATATTATTCAGCACTATAGGTCATATGTATAATCAGAAATAAACTAGCTTATGTACCTAAGTTTTGTTTTTTGCTACAGTGATGGAAGTGAAGGTTAGTTGGTATCCTGCCAGGGGCATCCAACCTACGGCCCAGGATGGTTGTGAATGCGGCCCAACACAAAATCGTAAATTTACTTAAAACATTATGAGATATTTTTGTGATTATGCATCACAGTGTATTTAATGTGTGGCCCTAGACAATTCTTCTTCCAGTGTCTTCCAGAGACGCCAAAAGGTCGGACGCCCCCACACACTGGAGTAGAGCATTCAGTGTTCCATGCTATTATTGTCCCCAAAGAAAAGGAACACCTGATTTCCAGATCCTCTAACCTTGTAACCGGGCTAGCACGAAAACACAGGGAAAAACAATGGCCATAATATGATAAACCAACAAAGTCAATACATAGTTCAAGAAAGAAATCATCTTAGGGTACTCACGACTGGGGTCAGGAAGTCAGCGAGGCCGGGGTTTTAATGCCGCCCAGAGAGGGGAAGTGAGGCCTCGTGGGGACGAGGGGAGGGGCTGGATGCGACCCCTATGTGAGGCAGGGGCCCTGGAAAGTCTCCCTGTGTAGTGTAAGATGGGAGTGGAAAAAAAACCCAAAACCCAGAAAACAAACAAACAAACAAACAAATTTGTTTCTGGCCAGGGCTTTGGATGAAGGGGAATGCGCCTTGAGAAATCTAATGTCATGCATACAAGATTTAGAAATTCCAAGCTTAGAAATTAACTTAAAATGTATGCCAGAAAGATGGAATCTTTGAGAGAAGTTGGCAGAATCAAATATAAAACAATTTTATAGGGTCATTTCAAGAACCAAGAGGCATGAGCTTTCCATACATCAGTAATTAGAGGAAAATGGGGCCATGATAATTAGGAGATACCTAAGGAAACGATCCACAATAAAGACCGGTAAATGGATTAAATGTCGATTAGATGAAGCTGAAAAGGAACAGAGGACTGGAACATGGAGATGGGAAATTTATGCATAACTCGGCATAGAGAGAGAAAACTGTGGGAATACAGAAAAGGTTAAGAGACCCAGAAGATGCAATTAGATGATTCGACATGTGTGAAGAAAATTATAGACAAGGAGTAGAGCGAATATGTGGGGAGGGTAATATTTAATGCTAAGTGGCTGAACACTTTTTAGAATAGATTAAAGGAGTTTAATGAGGCCAGCATTACTCTAATACCAAACTAAATGAGAATGTTATTAAAAAAAAAGGTAAATTATAGGCCAGTATTGGTCATGATTGGCGTTCTCTGAGCCTTTGAGTCTATAGTTTGGTGTGCGGGGGCTGGGTGGAGGGGGGCAAGGGCAGGGAAAATGGAGACATCTGTGATAGTGTCAGCAATAAAAAATAAATCATAAAAAAAGAATACAGGGATATTAAATACTCCACAAAGCCAATGAAATGTGTAATTAGAAATTTTGGGTGGAAACTTCTCACCTGTTATTGTCTCAAATATTTCTTTTGGTATTGCCCCCAAATCTGGAATTAGTCCACTTATAATGCTTCTTCTCCCACTAGGTGCATGCTCTAGGAACCCATCTGTATCAGTGTACCAGCTGGGATTATGAGAGGTTGCATTCGGCTTTAGTTGATTTTTTTGAAGACTCGACACATTTGCCCATTTCATGATGCGTGACTTATGAGCTCACCTGCCCACACTGCGCTGAGTGTTCAACAGTTTTTGATCAAAAATGGCATGACCCCTGTGCCCCACCCTCCCCATTCACCTGATCTCCCCTCAAGTAACTTGCTTTTTGTTTCCCTGGATGAAAAAAGTCCTCAAAGGGAAACGTTTTGCTGATGGAAGAGGTGCAACAAAAAATGGCAGAAGCACTAAAAGGCATCAAAATCAATGAGCTGAAAAACTGTTTAGAGCAGTGGGAAAAAACGTCTCGGTAGGTGTATTGCATCAAATGGAGAGTAGTTTGAAGGTCACTGCAGTTTAAACATGTAAGAATAAATACCCAATTTTTTATTTGTAAATAAATTGTTTTGGGGAGAGTCCCCCCTTGTATGTTACACCCTTTATAGCTGCCCCCCCAAGCCATCTTTTGAGATAATACACGATTTTATTCCTTAGTTCTATTAATATGAATTGCCTCGACTGATTAAAACTGTTAAATCAGTGTTCGACTTAACCATGATACGTTAAGTCTTTCTACGCATCACTGGATCTGATCTCCTAGTACATTGTTTAGGGTTCCTGCCTCATGTTCACAAGGGGGACTGGTCTGTAGACCTCCCTTCTTGCAGTTATGGGTACGTTTCCGGATGGGAACACTTGATGTTGTAAAGATCTCAGTGCTCCTTCAAGTTCCTATAAATCAGTGAAGTCCCATGAAAAATTGCTTCAAGTTTTCTTGTGGAAATGGTTATGCTGATTCTAAACCATAAGTAGAAATTCAAAGAACCAAGAATGGCCAGCAATAACCAAGATGATCGTGATGAGTAAGAACAGAGCTGAAGGACTCAGTTGCCAGGCATCAGGGCTTGTTACAAAGCTTCATGATTAAAATGCTCTTCCTGGCACAGAGGTCGGCATACGGACCAAGGGAGCAGAATACAAGGTCCGCAAGCACATCTGCTCTGTACGCCCCTGTGTGTGTGTGTGTGTGTGTGTGTGTAACCAAGTTCCTTTGTAGTGCTTTCCTAATTAAAGCCGAAGTTGTCACCTTTGAGGCAGGAAGTCATTTCTAGGAGAAGATGCTCTGGAAGGGCTAGAATTCAGTGTTGCGCTGCTCTAACTCCGGCAGCTCTCTGTCTCTGCTGCCGGGGCCCCAGGCTGCGCCACTCAGGGCCTGTATTTTACCCATTGAAACATGACTCAGGGATGTGGCGTAGGCTGCAGGTTGGCATTTTGGGGTCCAAATTCAACCACTTGGAATCGTGGGGGCCTTGGGGAGAGGGGCAATGATGGAAATACTGAAGCCGATCTAGTCTTCATTCAATAACCGTGACATGGGGCGGCAAGCCTGAGATGAGGAAGGTGGACTTGTGTCCACCTGCCGGTTCCCCTGAGTGTCGGAATGTGCGAGCCCCTTGCTTCAGCCAGGGGGGTCCTAGCGTTTACAGGCAGGTGTCCGTGCGCACAGGCCGCTGCACCTGCTGCTCAGTCGAGGAAACAGCATCTCGTCCAGTTCCCAGGGGAAGCTGCGTTCAACTTTAAGGTGGTTTGCAGAGTGATCCTGCGCTTGGGCTCTTGAGCCAGACTACCTGGGTTCAAATCGTGGCTCCATTCTTCCTGTCTGTGTGGCCTCGGCAGGTCACTTAACCCCTCGGTGCTCGGTGTCCTTCCCTGTAAAATGGAGATCGCGTTGTTGTGACCATTAAATGACCAGCATAAACTGTGGCTAGTAAGTATATAGTCAATGTTAACTGTTGTTATTGTTGTGCTGCCATGAGGTGACAGAGTCTGTGGTTTCGAAGATAGTACATTCCCTAGGGATTTTCAAGGTATACTTAGCCAACCCCCTTTTCACCTTCGGCTTGTACTGTAGAGCCCAACCCCAGCACGAAATACGGTTCTGCTGTGGCCTGCTTGCTTCTCTGCCTGGTCCCTGGTCCTTTAGGGCACTGATGGCAAGCTGTGGCTCACTGTGGAACGGTCGTGTGGCACAGGACGTGGACATCGGAGGCAGGGGGGCTTGCGGGTGGGGCAAGGTGGGCTCCCACAGAGGCAATGTACGTGCACAGACACCCTGAACTATGTTTATGTGTGTATTTAAGTACAGATTTTCAGCCACTAGCATCTTCTTGCGTACAGAGTTCTATTGAGTCTTGTAAGGTCGGTGCAGCCATCGTGCGTCTGTCCTTTGCTTTTTACTAGAACATGATTGGAGCCTCATTGAGAATGGTGTTTATGCTAACGCCAGCCTTGTGCTGCTGCTTGTGAGTGCACTCCCATAGGGTCCAGCTCTCTGCTGTTTTATTACTGTTCTTCCCCACGTCTGTGGATTTTCAGCTCACCGCTGATTGTTATCTTTGAAGAACTTACAGGTGGCTGTTTGCCTTCTCCCCCTCCTCCCCTTCCCACACACAGAGCAGACTCTCATATTTACCTTCCGGGACTGTAAGAATTAAGATCCTATTATTATCCCTGATCTCATCCCGTCCACCTGTCTTCTCACAGCAAAGATGTTGTTTGTCTTCAGCTGTGACTGTGCAGGACTGAGGCACACGCAGCTGCTATCTGTCACTTCGCTGTCATCAGCAACTCATCTCCACTGCCACAGTGTCAGGCCTGGCTCAGACCCTGGCCGTGGCAGCTCCTGCTTCCTCTAGGGGCATTACCGATGCCAACTAAGGTTTTTGTTTGCTTCTCTCTGCTGCTCTTTTTCCTCATCTCTCCCGTCTTCTGTGGCTTCTTGGCTTTTGCTCACAAAAAACTGGTCACTTACAGACTTCGAGCTCCATCTTTCTGCCCAAACGGGTTTTGTCATCGAGTTTTCCTTGGCCACGTTGTCTGAGGCTCAGGCACCTGAGCCTGGTTAGAGCGTCTACCACCCAGAGAGGGGTTTGTGCTGAGTGTTCGGGGCACCAGACTCGACAGATTGAGCTCTCACTGGGTGCAGTTCCTGGGACATCCGTGTTGGTCTCTGAGTGGAACACGTTTGGCTTGTCTCATGTCCATGCCTAGAACAAAGGAAATAAAAGTTTAATAAGTTCTGTTTTAAGGAGATTTATGTAGTGTGTCTAAAACAGCTTGGGAACGTGCAAACATTTAAAATTTCACAGTAGTATGTGAGATTGCAGCGTACTTGTGTATTGCAAATTGAAAAAAACTTACGATATATCCAGATGGAGCATTAGACTATATCTTTCAAGTTATAAATATCCTGAAATGTTAACCCCATCTCATTTTTTGTTTTTTTCCCCCTTTCTTCCTAGAATATTTTCCTTCTTGGATATAGTAACTTTGTGCCGATGCGCACAGATTTCCAAGGTAGGGTATTAACCAGATTTTTAATCAGTAAATATCAAGTTTTGTTAGAATGAGGATGGATTTTAGTTCAAGTAAACAGTTAAAAATGAAAATGTCATCTTTTACATTTAATATAACCCAGTGTCGTTATAATTCCATATTTGATGATCAACTTAATGTGCATCAAGAATAAAAGTTTGACAATACAAAGGTTGAATCAGACTTTCTGTAATGGTCTCAATCAATGTCTCTCTTTCACCCCAATCCCTGCCCCTTACTCCCACCTCCCAGGCTTGGAACATCTTAGCCCTGGATGGAAGCAACTGGCAGAGAATAGACCTTTTTAACTTTCAGACAGATGTAGAGGTGAGTTAACCTTGTTCTAGACAAAAGACTTTTTAAAAGATCAGGACGCTGCTCAGTCCTTCCTGCCTTTTTATTTTGTTGCATTAAGAATTAATAGGAAGGCAGCCAGGTGGAACGGAGCGGGAGAAAGCCTGGAAGGTATTCTCACACATCAAGACCAAAATTCTGCTTGTGTTCTCCTTTGCTCTGTGTCTGTCATAGGTTACTTGTCCCTAACAACAAATTCTCTGAAAATAGAAAAAGAGATTGATCCCATTGACAACAGCATCAAAAACAATGAAATGCTTAGGAATAAACTTAACTAAGGAAGTACAAGATCTCTATTCTAAAAACTGCAAGACGTTAGTGAAAACAAATCAAAGAATACACAAATAAACGGGAGGGCATCCCATGCTCATGGATCAGAGAAACTGGCAAAATGGCAAATCTGCCGAGAGCCATCCACAGATTGGTGAGAGTCGACCTGAGTAGGGCCTTTTTAAAGTGGAGCCGAAGCAGCACGGGAAATGCAGTCAGTAGCATTGCAACAGCTATGTATGAGGTCCGGTGGGAACCGGATATATCAGGGGGATCACTTCGTAAAGTAAACGATTGTCTAACCATTGTGCTGTGCACCTGAAATTAATGCAGAATAACCTGGAATATAAACAGCTATTTAACAAAAAGAGTTTAAAAAAATAAATGAAATAAAACTAAAAAAAATAGGTTACTTGTCCGCCTTGTTCATATTTGTAATCTGAGTTTCACCCCTCAGCATTTCAAAGCTTCGCACCTGCCTCACCAACACCTGCTTTGGTGCTTTCATAGCAGCAGGCTACTGACAGAGGTTTTTTGATCGGAAAGGGCCGGTGAGGATTCTGATTCACCATCAAGAATGGAGATGTGACAGGAGCCGGCGCCCAGGAGTGGGGCCTGAGGTGTCACCAGGATGTCGCCCCAGCTCGGCCACCTCAGCCATTTAATTTCTCAGCGCCTCTGTTTTATTTTCTGTAAAATAACCTTTAAGGCCTTTTATAGTTCCAGGATTCTGATGCATTTATCTGGAAATATGTGTATCTCCATTTAAGAGGGGTAAACCACCAAATGAGAAAAGTTTATTTAAAAAAAAACTTGAATATTAAAGTCCAATTTCTAATCTGCCCCCAAAGAGGGGATTCACAAAGAACATTGCCCGTAATAATTGTCTGTAATAACTGAGTGCTGTTTTAAGGACCTGGAGATCCTGAAGTTAGTTACCTACCCAGTGTTAGGAAAATCTCATTCTGGTTTAGCCAACTACAGTTACAGCAGTGGGATTGCATTTTAATTCATTTACACACATAGCTTGTTCATCCAGTGTTTTTACCAGATTGTAAGTTTTGTGTCTTTTTTCAATGGACAAGGAAGTGATTGTGTGTAAAACTGAAATGGGCCCAAACAGTTTCCTGTGAGCTACTTACTTAACCGGGTGTTCCCTAGAAGAGCTGATTGCCGGCTGGGAAGGCCCTCCGCCCCCTTGTCTGGGTTCCTTGCTGCGGCAGAGCCTCTGGTCCCACCTCCAACCGGTGGGCAGAGCGCCTCCAGCAAGTGGGGCTGACAGCGGGGTATCCCACAGTCGGTTCCTCTCAGGGCGCTGAGCTTGGAGGGGGGTTCGGACTTCAGGGCGTCACACCGCCTTGGAAAGATACGTTCCAGTCCCTGGCTTGGACTGTGGCCCCTGAGTTAGGAGTTCTCCGGTGCTCTTTCCAGATTTAGTGGCAGCAATGGTACCAGTGTCCCACCCGGTATACTGACGGGAGCAATTCCTCCTCCAAGTGCTGATCTCCAGATCTTTCGTCACCGTGTTTACTTGGTGAAATTGAGGAGAACATCCGAGTCCCCAAATGGCAGTGTTTTCTGTTGGCCGGTGGACAGTCATTGTTTTAAAAAAGTTTTGCAAGATTGTTTTCTCTTTTTCTGTGGTTCTTATTGTCTCCTCAGATTTCTTTGATGCCTTTTCCAAACTATACAACTTTTTGGAACGCATTTTAAGAACTTTTAAGTTCAGATATCAAAAATACACGTTCCAGACCTGCTCTTCCTTCCCTTTAAGGGGAAGTGGTGGCCAGGACGCTGTAGTGGATGTTAGATGAGCCGTAATAGATACAAGACTGTGTTAAAATCGAGTCCGAAAGAGTGAAAGGGCTTCATCCATGTCCGGTCGCCCTTTTCCTCCTCCATGCTCAGCCAGCCACACGTCCTCCTTCAGGACAAGTGCACTGAAACAGGCGATTGCCAGGGAGGGTGAGGAGAAACCTTTATGATGCATTTCCAGACTTTTAGAGTGATAATGTTTAGTTGCAATAGAATTTCTTTCCTGAAGCAACCTTTTAGATCTCTGCCCAGCAGCCCAGGGTTTTGTCATTGGTGACCTCAAAAAGCCTTGTAATTGGTGGAGGGGCTATGAGCCCCGGCCACCCAGGGAGGCCTGCCTTCAGAGTTACGGCTTTCAAAACGTAATGCACTTAAAGAAAATAATGCATTAACTGTAAACACTCTTCAATGTGTGCAGCCCCTTGGTGCTTCAGGGACAGAAGGGGGGTATTGGAGGAACGTTCCAAAATCTCTTCTCTTACACCTGGAAAAATATCCCATCCTGTTAGATAAGCATCATGAAAAACATTTCCTTCCCACTCTCTCGATTCCAGGGTCGAGTGGTGGAGAACATCTCGAAGCGATGTGGTGGGTTCCTGCGCAAGCTCAGCCTGCGGGGCTGCATTGGAGTCGGGGATTCCTCCTTGAAGTAAGTCGGGCCTCAGCGCCTCATGCAGGCCGTGGCTGCCATGTTCACCAGCAAAACCGAACCAAGCACGTTATGTGCTTTTCTTCTGTGAAATTCTTTCTGTGGAGATGGGCATGGAGAGAACCTTGAGGGAACCTTGACTTTGGAGTCTGCAGGCCTGGATTAGAAACTGCACGCCATTGCTGTCTGGGACGTGACCTTGGGAGGAATTACTTCCCCTCCCTGAGTGACAGTCCCTCTTCTGCAAGGTGAAGGCCGTTACAGTACCTGTGCAGGAATGTCAAGGGTGTCACGTGACACAGCATGTATGAAGTGCCTGGCACATGTAACATCGTAATATTAGTGCGCCTGTCCTCTGTTCCCTTCTTCACGTTCCCACCTTCCTACTTCCTTCTCGTAACAGTGGCTGCGTGCTTAGAGACATTCTACCAATTAACAAAATAATTTTTTCAAAAATGTCCTTAGCATAACCTGGAATTTTGTTTACCCATAACGAGATGTTATTTTCATGTTCATTTTATTATAGTTAGCATTATATCCTACCCAACTAAATATATATACATGCCCATCTCTTAGTGGATAGCCGTTATTTACTGGAAATGTTATCAACCCAGGGTTCATGTGTTTTGAGCTTTTCTGGAGACAAGACACAATTAAAACTTTTATGCCCTTATCCTTGTGGCTTCTGGAATAGTTAGACGTTGGCTGATTTGGACACACGCTGCCCCCTAGTCCTTGTCCTCGGCAGACTAAACATCACTGCAGCGCACACCAGTTGCAGACCGCCAGGCAGAGCGTGCAGTGTGTAGCTGCTGCGGACGGTAGAACTTGTCATTGCAACAGCTGCTACACCGTTGCTAAGAAAATTGATACATAACATCTTTTAAGGATCAAAACACTCTCTTTAAATGTTATGGAACAAAGTGATTTTTAAAAAAAAATCAAATTGACATCATCAGACCAAATGTTTTGCTACTTCTAAAGCTTTGTAAACCTGTAGAATAGATTGAGTCTTTTTTGGCAGAAAGCTTAAATGAACCAAATAGGGCCAAAGATAATTTACAATGGAGATCCTAAGTCTAATAGGGGTTTCATTTATTCTAGTAGGAACTAAAATAAATGTAGTGGAAAGTAACATCAATGTGATTTGGATTGTTAATGAGGGATATCAAAGAAAGATATTCTTGTCAATTGGAATAAAACTGTTTATACTGGCAAAACTATCCTACAAGACTAAAAATGTTCATTGGCTTACCCTAAGTTTTAGAGCATAAGCCTAAATTAACATCTATATAAATTTTTGATATGAGACCAGAATACTGTGAGAAATAATAAGCAGAATTATGACTCAGAATTTTGTTATGCTTCCAGTTTTTTATTATAATCACCTAGAATTAGCCTTGACCTCTGCCCCTGTATACATACTGTTTTGGTGGGAGGGGGGTTCATTTATAAATGTTTACTGAGTGTACACTATACCAAGTACTGATATAGGCAAAGGAGACACAGTAGTAATCAAAAGAGATTAAAATCCCAATGGTAATGGAATCTCGTGTGTATGTTCTCTGTGACTCCTGCTCCGTTATTGTATGTTACGTCCTATGGATTTTTAACAGCTTTTTTGGGATATAGCTGAGATACAATAAACTGTGCATATTTGAAGTGTACAGTTTGATGAATTTCAACATACACATATACACCTATGAAACCAACACTGTAGTCAAGGTAACGAACGTGGGTCCCACTAGTTTCCCCACCTGCCTTTGTGAGTTCTCCCTTCTTCCCGCCCTGTCTTTGCCCCATCTCTAGGCATCCGCTCCTCTGCTCGCTGTCACTCTAGGCTAGTTTGCATTTTCTAAAATGTTATATGTAACTATTCAGTATGTATTCTTTTTTGCCCGATCACTTTCACTCGACGTAATCGTTTTGAGTGTCTCACTAATTCATTCCTTTTTATTGCTGAGTATGGGTATACTACAGTTTATTTATTCATCCATCTGTTTATGGACACTTAGAGTCTTTCCAGTTTTCAGTCACTACTTACAAAGCTGCAAGGAGCATCTGTGTACAAGACTCTGAATGTCATATGTTTCCATTTCTCTTGGGGAAATAACCAGGGATGGAATGGCTAGATCACTTGGAAGTTACGTGTGTAATTTTTAAGAAACTTCCAAACTATTTTCCATGATTGTTTTGAACATTTTACACCCCCTCCAGAAGTGGGCAGTGCCGCCGGCTCCTCCACACGCGTGCCAGCCAGCACTGCTGGGGTGGTCCTCTCCTGTTGGCTGTTCTGAGAGATGTGCGGTGGTGTCTCATTGTGGTGTTAACTTTGACTTCTCTAATAACGAATGCTATTGAGCATTTTTATGCATTTGCTATCTGTACATTTTCTTTGCTGAAATCTGTTCCAATGTTCTGCTGTTTTTTTCATTGTTGACTTACACTGAATTTGAAGAGTTCTGAATATGTTCTGGGTACAAGTCCTTTGTCAGATACGTGTTTTGCAAATATTCCCCCTTAGTCTGTGGCTTATCTTTTCCATTCTCTTAACTGTCTTTGGAAGAGAAGTTTTTAATCTTGATGAAGTTCCGTTTATTAATTCCTTTCTTTTACGAATCAGTGCATTTCGTGGTATATATGAGATCTTTGTCTAACCCAAGGCCATAAAGATTTTCTCCTGTGTTTCTAGAAGTTTTGTAGTTTAAGCCTATGACGTATATTGAATTGGTTTTTGTAGATGGTGTGAGACACAGATTGAAATTCACTTTTTTTTTTTTGCCTCTGGTGTCCAGTTCTCACACCGTATGTTGAAATGACCATTCCCCCCCCTCCCCAACTGAATTGCTTTTTGTACCTTTGTCAAAACTCAGTTGTCCAAATACTAGTGGGACTCTCAGTGTACTGTTTGTATTTTTCATTGATCCATTTGTCTATCTTCACACCAAACCACACTGTCTTGAAACTGTAGCTTTATAGTAAGTCTTGAAATCAGGGAATATTAATCTTCCAACTTGGTTCTTTTTCAAAGTTGTTTTAGCTCTCCTAGATCCATTCCATTTCTATATAAATTATGTAATTGCTTTGTCAATTTCTACAAGAAATCTTGTCGGAATCTTGATCAGGATGGTGCTGAATTCAGAGAGCAGTCGGGGGAGACTCGACACCGAAACCACCTGCGCGCCCCTTCCGCGACCGTGGCGTATCCCTCCGCACCCGGCGGTGCATTCACATTTCTCTTAGCACGCTCCGTAATTTTCAGTGGACAGGTGGTGCACATCTGTCATCATATTTATCCCTAAGTTTTATGCAACGTTACTGTAAATATTACTGCTTTTAACCTCAATTTGAATTGCTTATTGTTAGTAAATAAAAATACTGTTAGTTTTTATATAGTGATCTTTTATCCTGCAACTTTAATATACTCTTTAGTTTTAGTAGTTTTTTTGTTGATGGCTTTGGATTTTCTGTGTAGACAACTGTGTTACCCATAAATGAAGAAAGTTTTTCTTCTTTGTTTCTAATCAGTGCTTTTTCTTTTTTTTTTTAAACATTTAAAATTTTTTTTTAATTTTATTTATTTATTTTTAGAGAGGGAAGTGAGGGAGAGAGAGAGAGAGAGAGAGAGAGAGAAACATCAATGTGCGGTTGCTGGGGGTCATGGCCTGCAACCCTGGCATGTGCCCTGGCTGGGAATTGAACCTGCAACACTTTGGTTCGCAGCCTGCGCTCAATCCACTGAGCTATGCCAGCCAGGGCTATTTCCTTAATATATATACAACTCTTCAGGTTTTCTGTTTTTTCTTGAGTAAGCTTTGGTGTAGTTTTGTCTTTTAAAGATTTTGTCCATTTCATCTGACTTCTTGAATTTATTGGCATAAAGTTGTTTATAATAATACCCTCTTATTTTAATCGGTATCTGCAGTGGTGTCACCTCTCTTTATTCCTGATATGGTTTTATTTTTACCATATGAAAGTAGTTGTCATTTTTAATAAAAATTACAATGATTCTACATTGCATATTGATATTTATATAGTTGAATTTTTTACTAGCATTAATAATGCATTTTAAAAGAGCAAAGATGAGTAAATTCCTCTAAGATTATTAATTTTATCTTTTTTTTTTTTTTTCCCCTGGTCTCTCTGGCTAGAGACTTACTAGTTTTATTGATATTTATAAAGAATTAGCAGCCCTGGCTGGCGTAGCTCAGTGGATGGAGCGCGGGCTGGGAACCAAAGTGTCCCAGGTTCGATTCCCAGCCAGGGTACATTCCTGGGTTGCAGGCCATAACCTCCAGCAACCGCACATTGATCTCTCTCTCTCTCTCTCTCTCTCTCCCTCCCTTCCCTCTCTAAAAATAAATAAATAAAATATTAAAAAAAAAAAGAAATGCTTTAAAAAAAAAAAAGAATTAGCTTTGGGTTTCACTGGTATTTTATTTTATTATTATTATTTTTTATTTTTTTACTTCATTGATTTCCATTCTGATCTTTATTATGTACTTTCTTTTGTTTACTTCAGGTTTCATGTGGTCATCTTTTTCTGGTTTCTTAAGGTGGAAGCTAAAGTCATTAGTTTGAGAATTTTTGTTTCTTTACTAATGTAGAAGATTAGTGCTATAAATTTCACTGGAAGTGCTGATGTAGTAGCATATCAGAAATTCTAATGCTGTTCACGTTTTTTAGTCCAAAATGCATTCTCTTTGCCTTTCGATTTCTTCATTGACCCATGGCTTATTTAGAAATGTATTACTTAGTTTCCAAATATTTGAACATTTTCCAGATTTTTACATTATTGATTACTATTTAATTATGATCCGAGACTATACTTTATCTGATGTGAATTCTTTTACTTTTGTGTCCATGTTTCCTTTTGGATGTTTCTGTTGCTGTTCTTCGAGTTCACCAGTTGTCTCTCGCCCAGAGCCTAAGCTGCTCACCCCATGCAGTCAGTTCTTCTCTCAGCCACTGTGCTTTCCATACCTAAATTTTTTTAAAGAATTTATTTATTTATTTTTAGAGAGAGGGGAAAGGAGGGAGAAAGAGAGGAAAAGAAACATCAATGTGTGGTTTCCTCTTGCACGCTCCCTACTAGGGACCTGGCCTGCAACCCAGGCATGTGCCCTGACTGGGAATCGAACCAGGGGCCCTTTGGTTCCCAGGCCCACGCTCAATCCACTGAGCCACACCAGCCAGGGCATTCATACCTAAATGTTTTAAGTTGGGGCTTTAAAAAATATCTTTCATGTCTCTACATAACATGTTTTTAAACATAACATGCTTAATCTTTGGCTTCGTAGAACTCTAGTCCACAGAGCACATTTGTAGTAACTTTTACTGCCTTTGTCTGCTGTTTCTGGTGTCTGTGTCAGTTGGAGATCAGCCTTGACAGACTGAATTTTCTCCTCATTATGGAGATGACATATTTTCCATCTTTGAGTGCAGGGTAGTTTTTTGTTCAATGCCAGGCGTTGTAAATTTTACTCTGGGTGCAGATATTTTTGTATTTCTGAAAATATTCTTGAGTTTTGTTCTGAGTTACTTGGACCTTGTTCCTTTCAGATTTTGTTTTTAAAATTTGTTAGTTTGGACCAGCGTAGCATTTGGCCAAGGGCTAATTGTACCCCACTCCTGAAGTACAGCCCCCCGAAGGGTGACATCCCACACTCGTGGGGGCGGGGATAGGCCTCATTCCTGGTTCCGGGGCAGCCCTGGCTGCTGTTCCCTCCAGTGCTTGTTCCGAGGGGGTCCCTCTGCAGAGCTCCGAAGTGCTTTCCTTATAAAGTTCGTTCTTTCCTGATAACTCTAACTGCCTCGGTCAGAGGCTTTGGCTCCACATCCTCATCTCAGGGAGCCCGTCCGGCTCCAGCTTGGTTCATTTCCCTGTACTGTCAGGGGGCAGAAGGGCAGACAGAGTGACATCCGGCACGAGTGCAGCTTTTGGAGAGGTTTGGGTAATGCATGGAAGAGTCAGGGTTCAATCTTATAAGATGTGTTGAAACTGAACTTTAGGAAAATGCAGAAAATGCAGAAAACCTAGCTGATATGTTAAGCATTAAGTGGCAAGTAGGAGATGTCAAATTTTCTACTTCTGGCCTTGCCCCCAACCCACAGATCATTGACGGAGTTGCCCTTTGTGACTCAGTGTCTTCCCCAGTAAGCGGCCAGTTCTTGATACCGATCAACTACCGACCCCATCAATGGCCAGAGGCAGTTTTTCCAGGAAGGCTGCAGGGCACCAAGTGACAGCATGGCACAGCACAAGAAGGATGCAGACTTCTTACTTCCCACTGACTTTTCTTTAAAGGGGAGGTTAACAGGGAGCCGGGCCTCGATTCTCAGTCCACCACAAAGGGTGGGTGAAGAGAGTTCAGACTGATGTGTACTCAGTGCAGAGCAGCGGTTTCCACAGTGTGGGGGAGTTTTACAGCGTGCAGTACCTGATTATTTAGTCAGGGGCACCGGCCTCTTTTCCCATAGACTGTGAAATAAAAAATGACCAAGGCCAACATAACAATAGCTGTCCGCTGAGAATGAATCCAAATTATACCTAAGATTGCAAGTCGCTGCTCTAGAGCTTTGTTTTTCGAAGCGTGGTCCCCAGAGCAGCAGTGCCAGCATCACCTGCGAGCTCGCGTCGTCACACTGGGGCCAGAACCCCAGCCTCTTCGTGGGCACATTCAAGTTTGAGGAGCACTGGTACCTGTAGTCAACAATGATACATTGTCCACTTAAAATTTTGTTAAGCGAATAGATCTCATGTTAAGGGTTGTTTGCCCAGTGAAATAAATTTCGAGGGGCACCGTTCTGAATGTGAGTGGCTACTCCTGCCCTCTAGTGGCTGCTCAGCAACTTGCAGGGAGTATTTAAATGTTTCCTCCTTTTAGGACTTTTGCTCAGAACTGCCGAAACATCGAGCATTTAAACCTCAATGGCTGCACAAAAATCACTGACAGGTAAGTAGTGAAAATTAGTTTGGTGACTAATGGGCTACGGGGAGACGGACAGGAGAGAAACATGGTTGGAAATGGCTTTAGTGCCTCTGCTCTTCTCCAGCACGTGCTACAGCCTCAGCAGGTTCTGTTCCAAGCTGAAGCATCTGGACCTGACCTCCTGCGTGTCCATCACCAACAGCTCCTTAAAGGGGATCAGGTAAGAGGACCTGGAGTTTGTGGTCGAGAGAAATACCCAAAGCTCAGCACACGCGGATGTGTCTGAAGCCCTTCCAAGGGTCCCCCTGGAGCGGGAAGTTGGCGGCTTGCACGGGCCTCGGAGGTTCTCTCCGCCCGGAATCGCTGGTGCTGTGCTGAACTCAAAGTCGGCAGTAACCCCTCCACAGGGTAGACTGTGCATGCGTGGCTCTGCTTCTCCTTCTCGCAGTGAGGGCTGCCGAAACCTGGAGTACCTGAACCTGTCCTGGTGCGATCAGATCACGAAGGACGGCGTGGAGGCCCTGGTGCGCGGCTGTCGAGGCCTGAAAGCGCTGCTGCTGAGGGGCTGCACGCAGGTACCGGGGTCGGTGTGGCTGGCTGTGTGCTGCTACCCTTTGTCTAGAGCTAGGTGTGGGCACTTCGTCGGGGACTTGCTGCGGCATTTTCCCTGGGGCCCGGCCACTCCCTCACCTGGCTCCACCCCTCTTGTTTCCTCTGTCCACCCAGTTAGAAGACGAAGCTCTCAAACACATTCAGAATTACTGCCACGAGCTTGTGAGCCTCAACTTACAGTCCTGCTCGGTAAGTAACGTGCCTTTCCTGTGCGCCCCTCCTGCTCCCGGTTTGCTCCCTCAGGGGCCTGCTGCCAGGGGCCCCGCTGCTGCAGCGCCCCCGGGCGGGTCTTCTCCGGTGCCCTGTGACCTGTGACCTGCGACCTGCCCGTCTGCCACCAGATGCAGCACAACCACCTAAACAGACAGGCCAATGCAGAGCCACTGGCATTTCTCCTGCAGATGATATGCACCGGGGTCTCGGGTTATTTAGGCTCTCAGGAATGCTGTCACTAACCCGCACAAGGGTTAGTGTTCGTGGTAAGGTCTCAGTGTCCTTTTACTTATAAACTGGGGGTGGTGACCCTTGTCACATTGTCTCAGTAAATACAAAGAAGTGACAGATATGCAAATGCTTTCAAGATGAAGGGCCAGAGCGAGGTGTAACTTGCATCAGAGCAGCAGTCTGAGAAAAGCTGTTGTCGCTGCTTCGCTGCCGTTGTAAATATGAGCGATTGGGGAGAAAGCTTGCTGCTTCCTACTGGGTTTCTCAAGGCGAACGTCCGTCCTGAGAAAATGAGAGAAATCCTTTGCATGCGGTGTTCAGTGACTAAATCACAAACCTTTAGAGTCCCTGAGAATGGAGGGCCAAAGGAGCAGCTCTTCTGGACACATGCCGCCGACCTTATGGGCCCGCACTGCTCAAAATAGCGCCTCACCCTGGCCATGACTTGAAGTACAACATAAACGCGCATGTTTATTTCCATGTAAATTAGTATATTTAAATAACGATATTATTTTGGATGTTCACTTATCAGTAATTTCGTGATTTACTTAGCTTTGCTATTTTATAAAATTTGAGGACATACTATAGACATGTAGGATTTATGTGGGAGGTAACTAAAGCACTCATCTATAGAAATTCAACCAAAAATTAATGTCACTTAGTCAAGTCTTATGTGTTTTCTTTAATCAGATTTTTAATAAAATTTTATGAAATTTTCTTGAAAAAATATCCAGTGAACCTGGGAAGGGAAATAGAATTTTGCAATATGTATCACTTTGCTCGGTAATGCTTTATTTATTTTTAGAGAGGGAAGGGAGGGAGAAAGAGAGAGAGAGAGAGACATCAATGTGCAGTTGCTGGGGCATGTGCCCTGACTGGGAATCGAACCTGCGATGCTTTGGTTCGCAGCCCAAGTTCAATCCACTCAGCTATGCCAGCCAGGGCTTGGTAATGCTCTATTTTTAAAGCTGTGCAGAGGTGACCTAAACACACATCTGCTGTGTACATCACCTCAGCTCGTCCAGACTGCTGGGACCCAGTGCTGGGGACTGGCGACCGAGCCGAAGGAGCCACAGTGGACCCCGTGTTTCTGCCGCTCCCTTTCAGTGTGCTGGCGCCTTCTGACCCTCCTCCCGGTTTGGTTTCCAGCGCGTCACAGACGAAGGCGTGGTGCAGATTTGCCGGGGCTGCCCGCGGCTGCAGGCCCTCTGCCTCTCCGGCTGCAGCAACCTCACGGATGCCTCTCTCACAGCCCTGGCTTTGAACTGCCCGAGACTTCAGTGAGTCTCTGTGCCTTTTGCTTTGCTCTTCAGAATGTGGCGGGGCTGACCTGGAGGGCTTCCTGGGGGAGGGGAAAGCCTGGCCAGCTGGTGGCATTGGTGCTGGTGGAGGAGGCAGTGGTTGTCGGGTGGGTCGAGGGGAGGAGCGGGCGGTGTGGCATCCAGTTCATTTTGGGACATAGGGGTAGTGCTGAACTGTCCACCAGCAGGGAATCTAAACCGTGGTATCTTGATGGGCTGCACACATTTAGCCCCCACGCTCCCCGATTTGCTCCGTCCTGTCATCACTCTGACATCAGACTGACCTAATCGTCAGCAGGGCGATAGCCCCGCATCCAAATGTCACAGTTCTGCCTCTAAGCCAGCTGCTAAATGGGCAGAATTGGGGGAGGGGTGGGGCAGGGACACTCCAACTGACGTGTTTATCGTCTCCTAGCAGGAGGCAAAGTTTTGTTTGAATAAATAATGACTTATTTTCTGATTCTCCACGTAATACTGTGAGTGTTAAATCTTCAGTAATGGCGATGAAGCACTAGGCATCGCTGACCTCGGTGGAGCTCCAGGCTCTGTGTCAGGCCCTTTTATAAGCGGCATCTCCCTCAATCCTCACTGCATCCCTCGTCCCTCGGAGGGAAGCACTGTTACTCCCACTTGTTTCTCAGGGGAGAAACTCAGGCTCAATTAAAAAAATCACGTGATTTGTCCTGGATCACATGATGAGTAAGAATTAAAACTGGAATTTGAACCTGCTGAGTTTGACTTCAGAACCAGCAATCTTAACCCTGATACAATGTTTTAGTATTTTTTATTTGCCATGAAACATCCATTTTTCATGCTTATATCAGTTACATATCTTTTAAGCATTGTCTATTTTTGTCTTTTGCCCATTTTTCTTACTGGTAAGGAAGATTCTAGATAATTTTGATGTTTCTGCATAATAAAAGGAATCTATGTGATTCCTTCTAAATCTAATCCCAATCTAAAACTGGTCAGAAAGAAGGTAAAAATTATATAATTATATGTATGTATTATATATAATTATATACATATATATGGCGTCCATCCTTGTTAACACAGGTACTGAGAATTGTCTTTTTTTTTTAACTCTGTCTTTCATTGGCTAAAATTCATTTAAATTTTTAAATTCTCCTATGTGGTAACTGAGAATTTCAGTAAATGCAGTATTTATCAAGATGATTTTATTAAGTAAAAGTTCATTTTAATTGTGTTTAAAAGTCAACAAACACTGGAAAACTATTTAAGAATGGCAGCAGCAACAATGCACTGGTATTGTGGGAAGACCCCTGGAGATACCCCGGAATCCGGGACGGGACTTTGGGACTTAGGGGGTCACGTTCCTCCCCGAGCCTCGTTCTCCTGTCTGTCCCGTGGGGCCAGTACTTGCGTGTGCAACCCCGAGGGCCGCGACCAGAGGCGAGGGTGTGCAGGGGGCAGAGTGAAGGCAGAGTGTGCCGCGGAGTGTGTGTTTCCGCCGCTAACAGACGCTGCTCTTTCCTCCCCTGCACTCCGCGTCCCAGGATTCTGGAGGCTGCCCGGTGTTCCCATTTGACCGACGCGGGCTTTACGCTTTTAGCTCGGGTAAGGTGGAGGCTTTAAAAAATAAAGCCAAACTCGAACTCACCTCCCTCATTCAAAGGGACCTGGAGGGGTTTCGGAGTATGCAGATAACTACCTTCAGAAATGACGGGGGCCACGTAGGATGGTCCTCAGGGTTGCTGTGCATCTTCCCCAGGTGGCTGGAAACTAGGGAGGTCCCCTGGAGGGTTTGCAGTGGGCGTGGTCAGGAGGGGCTGCAACAGAGGAGCCTCCTCCCGGGCCCTTGCCCTGCCTCCCCGCCCCCGCCCCTGCTCGGCCTCTCAGCAGCTTCCCCTGACTGGGTGGTGCTCTCCCTCTGCTCCATCTTCCACATTGCCCTGCAAATGTGGACCCCTTTGGGGGCCCTTCTGGCCCGTTGTTGGGAACCCTTATCCTCCTGGGGATGCCAGTACACCTTTTATCCCTGCCCTCACCTGCCCAGGCTGTGGCCCAGCACCCTCCCACCCGCACCATGCCCTCCAAGAACCTCCTCTGCAGCTGGCATGTGTGAAGGTACAGGCGACTACCTGTCCGGGGTGAGAGAAGGAAATGCAGTCCAGGGCAGCCCTGTCCCCATTTCCAGAACGAGTGTGATTCAAAGGGCGCCTGCTGGCTGCCTGGGTCTCTTTCAGAACAGGGCTCATTTCCTAAAGGAAGAGAACAAGGACACAGGGCCAGTGCTTGCAGGGTGTCACAGGGCAGGCCACCGGAGCTGCCCTCAACCCTGACCCATGCTGAGGGGTGCCTGTGGACTCTTTCAGAATTGCCATGACCTGGAGAAGATGGATCTTGAAGAATGCATCCTGGTGAGTGGACCCCCTGCTGCCCAGCGGGGCCGCCCTGTCACTGACAGACAGGCCTGCGGGCTGGCTGTGGCCCGGCCCCCCGGGCCCCAGCACGGGGGCCGTGGCTGTGGATGTGTGAACTGTGGTCTGTTCTTGGTCATCAGACAGCTACAGCCGAGGTGGTCAGAATAGCTCCATGTTTTGCCAAACAGAAAAGACTCTTATTTTCACAGAATATAGAGAAATAAGCTTGCATGTCCAGTGATGGGGTGACTACCTAGAACCCTGGGGACCCTCCTTGCCCACTCTCTTTTTGTCCCTGGCCCCCAGTCCCCCTTAGGGAACCAGAGAAGAGACCGGAGGGCGCTCTGCTTTTCTGTAGGAGGGGCGGAGTTGAGGCTGCTGATGAACAGAGGTGCTCCCCGCCTGAGCGGAGTGCGCTTGGGATGTTTTTAATTCCCTCTCGCACCTCACCTCCCGTGTGCAGAAGCCACGTTGGGTGTGTGGTCCCGCCGTAGAAGCCGCACTGACACAGCACGTTTCTCTGCAGATAACCGACGGCACACTCATCCAGCTCTCCATCCACTGTCCTAAACTGCAAGCCCTGGTGAGTCTGTTTTTGTGACATTTTTCTTCTGTTAGGGATGGTAGGGCCTCGCCACCACAAGGGTCCGGGTGTCCTTTCTGTAAAGGTATCATCATTCTGGGTTTCAGCGGTCTCTTGGGTGGGTTAACACCGGAGGCAGGGTAGCTAAATGCTACTGCTTTAACTTCAGGATATGAACCTAACAGAGGGGCCCACATCCTTACCACTTCTCTCGACTTCCTGTTCATCCTGTCAGGCGGAGTGAAAATTAGCGTGCTCAAGTGACAGCATCTGAGACAAGACTACTGGAACTTTGTTAGCATAGTTTGAAGTCAGGGAGGAGGATGCTTCCAGCTCTGTGTTCTAGTTGCATTTCATACCTGTGCATATGTATATGGGTACAATTCCTTTCCCATACATAGGTAGATACTACATAATTAGTGCTAATAAACAGAATGTATTGAAAGACCCAAAGTGAGCAGTGAGAAGTAACACGCTGTCACGCGCATTTCACACTGGGAGCCTGGAGCAGGGATGGGACCAGGTTCACCGAGCGAGCCCGGGACTGCCGCCTGCGCCCGCTGGACAGGTCTCACTCCACCCCTCCACAGCCCCGAGCGACCCCCACCTCGGACACCCCCACGTTATTAGTGGAAAAGATTGAGGCCCAGTTACACAGCTGCTGAGATCCCCGAGACCTGCTGACTTCCACAGGAAGGGCCCGGTCTGCCCCGTCCTGAGCACACGGCAGATGTGTCGCAAGCCGGGTTTCTCCGTCTTTGCAACAGACCCTGTCCTCGGAGGCTGGAGTTTGATAACATCACTAAAGCGCCTTTTGGCCTCGAGTTACTCTCCCCACCGAGTTCCCTTGTTTCCACATTCCCGCTGGCCCTGGGGCAGCTGTGGGACTTCCAAGGGCTCCGGCTCGGGTTTCAGAGTTGTCGGGAATCTACTGTATGCAGATTCTCTGACTGACCCGTTTCCCACCTGCGTATTACGGTAACTGCAGTTGTAATGACGTCTTAACTCCCACACTGTCCTGCTTCCACGTGAAATCATAAGGTGTCAGTCCTCCTCCGACTTATTTCAGTGAGCACAAAGCCCTCAGGGTCCATCCGTGTTGTCACAGATGCAGTTCCTTCCTTCCTGTGGCTGGGCTGTCCCCTGTGTGCCTGTCCGTCTTCCACTGCCTCTGCCCCGTTAGCCAAGGGGGGGCACGGAGGCTGTTTCCACACCGTGCCTGTTGTGAGTGATGCTGCAGTGCACATGGCGGTGCGCACGGCTTCTGTAGACAGACATCTTCACTTTCTTCAGATACTCAGCAGTGGAATTGTTAGGTCATCTGATAGTCGTTTTTAATTTTTTTGAGGAACCTTCTGGTTTCAATAGTAACTGCACCACTTCACATTCCCACCCACAGTGCACAAGGGTTCCCTTTTCTCCACATCTTCAACACTTGTTACTTCTCGTCTGTTTGGTAACAGCCATTCTAATAGGTGTGTTTGTATGCTATACCACACTGTTTTGATTATTGTACTGTTGTAATCCAGTTTGCAGTCCAGGAGCATGTGCCTCCGGCTTTGTTCAAGACTGCTTTGACTCACTAGGGTCCTTTGTGGTTGCACACAGATTTAGGAGTGTTTGTGGGAAATGCCACTGGAAAGTGGCAGGCAGTGCGTGGACACTGCAGGCTGCCTGGGTGATGTGGATGTCTTCACGATAGTGATCTCCCAGCACGGAATGTGTCTTCAGGCTCTTCCACCTGTGTCTCATAATTTTCAGTGGGCAGGCCTTCCATGCCCTGGTTAAACTTATTTCTAGGTATTTTATTCTTTTTCATGGAAATGTAAATGGGATTTTCTTAATTTCTTTCTGATAATTTGTTATTAATCTATAGACACGATTTTTATATACTGATCTTGTATCCTGCAACTTTACGAATTCATTTAACAGTTTTTTTGGTGGAGTCCTTAGGATTTTCTGTATATATGTCCTTTGTAAATAGTGAGTTTTACTCCATTCCAGTTTGGATGCCTTTTCTTTCTTTCTTTGGCCTAACTGCCCTGGCCCCGACCCCGGCCCCTGGGAGACACCGGCATCTGCTGTACAGCAGGGCCGGGAGTGCAGAGTGCACCTGCCATCTGCGGTCTCTAGAAGGGATCAGTCAGCCCTTAGTCGTGTAGCAGTTAGAAGCCAGCTCCTCAGGCTGCAGCTACTATGATGATCTGCTAACAGAACTCTTTCCCAGGACTGAGCTTCCTGGGTCTGGGGACTCTTACTGGGCCTTAGAGGTGGCAGCTGTCTAAGAACTCTTTCTCTATTGGTTACAGTACTGTGGGACCTAACTGTGTAAGCCCCACTGGCCACCAGAGCCAAGAGATGTAGGCGTCCCCTGGTGGCAGCCACGAGACCCGGACACCAGACGTGTAAAAGCTCCCCTCCAAGAGATAAGGGTGCTCTGCAGTGCGGCAGGGGGTGCAGAGGGTGCACACCTGCTGGAGAGAGGCAGAGGGGGAGCACAAATACGGTGCTGGCAGGAGAGGAAAAAGCCGCTAAGTTTGAACGGCACCCTGCGGCCAGAGCAGGGCAGTAGTGCACGAAGATGGCACCTCTAGTCTCCCTCACCAGAGAGCACCCCAGAAGACCCCCGAATGGGTGTCTAAGGAGATGCCCACCCCTCAGGGTGGTGCTCCAAGCAAATAAATGAGCCTCTCCCGCGATGGTCCAGGTGCCCCTTGACTGACCGTTTCCACACTGGGCGTGGGGCTGGTGAGGCCAAGTGTGCAAGCTTTGAGACCTGTCTCTTATTAGACTGCTGTGGTCTTGTGGCCTTGAGCCTGTCAGTATTCCGAGGTAGTTCTTTTGGGGGCCTGCCTCTCAGGTATAGGCCTTAAAGTCAGAGTGCACGATGTGGGATTCTAACCCCTCACTCCTTAGGAAGAAGCTCTGCTTTTGAGCACCCTCCAACTGTGGGTGGCGGCACCGTGTCCCAGCCCCTCCTACCACGTCAGTGTGGGCCTTCTCTCACTTGCCCCACGTGTAGGGGCTGCTCAGCACATCAGGTTTTTTAGGGGACGTTGTTCCCTACACAGCTGTGGATTTGTGTTCAGGGGAGGTGAGCTCAGGATCCTCTTCCTCCACCATCTCGACCTCCAACCAGCCCGTGCCCTACAATTCTGATTTAACGGTCAGGAAAGGGAGAGAAACCACTGCCCAGCCACAGCAAACCCATGCATGGCCTGCGGGCCACGAGGCTGTGTGTCTGACCCTCCTGTTGACAAGTGGCCGCTCTGGGATCCTGCACAAACCAGCGCCCCCTGCCTTGCCTAGGCCGTGAGCCTCGGAATGAGGGTCCCGAGCACATGTTCCTCTCTCCCCGTGGCAGAGTCTGTCCCACTGTGAGCTCATCACGGACGACGGAATCTTGCACCTGAGCAACAGCACCTGTGGCCACGAGAGACTGCGAGTCCTGGAACTGGACAACTGCCTCCTCATCACCGACGTGGCCCTGGAACACCTGGAGAACTGCCGCGGCCTGGAGCGCCTGGAGCTGTACGACTGCCAGCAGGTCACCCGCGCGGGCATCAAGCGGATGCGGGTGAGTGTGGCAGGAGTCGGCACGCCTGGCACAATTTCTAAGCAACAGACCCATCAAGAACCAACATTCTCCCTGGGATGTATAAATAAGTGGAACAAATTGATGTTTCTCTCCCTCCCGCTCCACACAAGCAGTAAAAACCACCCACATTCTACATTCTGTCCTAAACCCACAGTTACTCAAACTGATCTGTTACACAAGCGTCACCTTAGACTTCAAAATCCCCTTAACTAGACCCCACCCTGGAAGATTCAGCTCCGAAACGGGGTCCACAGTGTCTGGTGATCAGCACCCTTCCAAGGAAAAGGGCTGGAGGTCATGCCCACTAGAGGTGGAATGTGGTCTTCACTAACTTCTAGGTGACAGCGCCTAACAGAATGTGACTTTCTTCCCATACATAGTTCATCTGTTGTTTTCTTGAATGTGCTTTACATTTTAAACTTTGCATTTACACCCTGGAACAGCCCCGGGATGCTACTGCTGTGAACCCTTCACTTTGCATACAGGGCCAGTGACTACCCATGGGCAGAAATAGTATAAATCAGTGTTCCTTTGTGTTTACAAGGTGCTGTTTTATGTAGACAGGATTTCTTTCTGAACTATTTGCCTCCTAGTGAAAGTGAAGCCAATTCTACATGGAGGACCACAGGCTTTTCCAGGTTTATGCCTATAATCCCCAAAGTGTGAGTGTGAAGATTATTCCACTTTTCCTTCTATTTCCAGGCTCAGCTCCCTCACGTCAAAGTGCACGCCTACTTCGCGCCCGTCACGCCCCCGACGGCAGTGGGAGGAAGCGGACACCGGCTGTGCAGGTGCTGCGTCATTCTCTGACAGCGGCTGCGTGGGCCCAACTCCAGAGGAGACCCGAGTCTTCCCCACCTTCTCCACTGTCACCGCCATCTGTTGGTTCTCCATTGGGAAAGGCATTTGCAGGTAAAAGACTTCAGTAGGGATTGCAGTAACTTCTGTAGGTGATAGTTTTCACCTCGATTCTGCTGCCAAGCAATCAAATCAAAGCCTTGTGTCAGGAAACACAGGGCAGGAGTGGTCTCCACGCAGCCAGGACCGTGCAAGAAACCCGGTTTCTTAAAGAGGTGGGTGTACCTTCCTAGGGAACAAAAGTTCCGTCCTCGGCTTTGTCAGCGTGGCGCAGACAGACCGTCAGTGTTAGCACAAATTGAACAGAAAATACAGGCTGTCGATTTTCTACCTGATACTTAAGACAGTGGCCTACTTTAATTCAGTGATTCCATTTTGATTAGCAGGACTTTTCCACTTTGAAGATTAAATAGCAACTTCATCAGTGACTATACTGCAAATTCATAATACCCGATAGTTTTATATGTAGAGACTTACGTGAAGGCACGTGAAGAAGTTTCCATGAGACACCAAAGAAATAAGGACTCTAAACTGGGTGGAGCAGGGTCTTCACCTCTGTTTCTGTCAACTTGCCGCATATACTTTTGGGGACCAAAAACAAAGTCGACTCAGAGTTTGCTGCCTGATGGGGAACTGTAAGCTCTGGCGTATGCTACAGCACAGTTTTATTATAGGAGAAAAGCTAATCACATCATCTCACAAAATTTGGGGGACCTTAAAGCAATAGAAGTGAATAGGCTTAAGTTATCTATAATATAATTGATTAAAAATAATGAATGGATGCATGTAGAATGGGTGTGATTTTTTTTCCAAGTTTATTTTAAAATCGTAGAAATCAAGTTACACCAGAACTGTTCAGAAGTCGTACACACTTAAAACTCAGATCAGTAAAGTGTTGGCACCTTTTGCGACTCAAATATAAAAATGGATAAACCATTGCAATAAATCAGAGGGTTTTATTGCTGTAATCTGTGGTAGAGCAATCTGAGCAAAACCATTTCCCAAATTCAAGAGCTAATGTTGTCTAAACTCCGGGAAGGCGATCAATCAAGTTTCTGCCTGTGCGGTCCACTTCTGTTGTCTTTATTAACATGAGGAACATCGTACCGCCTTCATGGCAAACTTGTGCTCATGGGAGCCGATCCTTCCTAGCAACCACTCCCCACATTGAGGAGTCCAGAGCTTGTGAAGTCAGACAGCAAAGCCAAGGTGTCATTTTCCCCGTGACTAGCAGTACTTCTATTAGGTGGACAGTTTTAGAAGCATTTAGGACGCAGTGCTTCAGCTGCATTCTAAGAAGAGGGGGGGCACGTACGTAAATCCACAACCCCAAAATCAACTTAACGGGACTGCCAGAACAAGCATTCAAGTCCTGATGATTTTATTGCTTTCCGATATACTGATATTCACTTGCCTACAAATTTTGCAGTTACTTAAATATACATTTGCACCACTGTGTGGGGAATTGATGCAGGATGCTATTTAAATAAACACCATAGCACAGATCTGCTTCAGTGATTATGAATTACACTTTCTACTTGATGTGAATGCCTAACCTATCACAGCGACCGTGCTCAATGACCCATGACCTCATTTACACAACAACAGGAGAGCCTCTGATACAACCAGGTCTGCTTCAGGCGTGGAAGTTACTGGGAAGAAGGAACATGGGCCTCGCCTCTTAGAAAACACCGGATTGGTTAGGAACTCAGAACACTGGCAGGATCTGGGATTTTCAAATGAGACACACATTTGCAAAACAGTCGGAAAACATTTATTATACTGAGATGTATACATCCTACTATTAAAAAACAAAGTAGCAAATTTGCTGGTGCCATAATTTAACTTGTTTCACTTGGACAGACTAATGCTCAACACCACCTGGTGCAATTTCAAGTTTGACGAGCTTTTAATTATTTTTTACCCCACTTCTAAAACCCGATGAAGAACTCAATATAGCACACAGCATTAATGACACTTATTGTTCCATAAATCTTGAGACTCAAAAAGAAATGCTAAGTAGACAAGCAAAACTAAAACAATGGAAGCTGACTTCTTTCCCAAGTGATCGGTACAGAAAACGTGGTCATATAAAAGCAAAGGGAAAACGACAGAAAGGCAGGCTCTCCTGCTTTAGGGTCTATGAGAATTGCAGACATTGTAAAACTGAAGGTGGAGATATTTAGAAACAGTGCTTCTTTGTATCAGACAACCTCCTTTATGGGACAGATTTTAAATTCAAAAAGACTCATTCCTGTTTCTGCCTGAACGAAGATAAAGATCAAGTAACACATTCAAAACCAAGACACCCAGGTAAGTGGACAGAGGTGCTATAATTAAAATGGAATTTAAGTTTAAAAACAAATTGGATGTGCTACACTACAGGCCTCAAAAATGCTTGCTGATGAATTTTGGGAAAGGCTTTGGGTGAAGGGAAGAGATAAAGATAGTAGGAAAAAAATCGAGAAAATAGTTAGGTTCCCTTTGAAAAGCATACTGAGACACAAGCATTTGGTTTTGTGAAAGAGGCAGTCTTTTTACAGAAAAGGAAGCTATCATGTGGTGTATAAAAAGCCTCTAAGTAATCACCGGAACGTCTAATCATGATTGTACTAAAAAGCTCAATATTTGAGAAGTTTAAGGAATTTTCATGGTACAATATAGTGTTTGATTTGTGATGTTTAGTGTTCCCAGAATAATTTCAACTTGCTGAGAATGAAGACCCCTCACCACTATGTCAGAAACTACCCGCCCTCTCCTGCCCGGGTCACCTAGCTCTGATGCCGGGGCAGGACGCGAAGGGTGTTCGAGAAGGGGAGGGTGCAGGCTGGGGTGGGAAGGGCAGTTCAGAGGGGTCAGACACAGGGACAGAGGAAACGGAAAGAAAACCACAGAAGTTTAAAAGGCATTGGGGCTTCAAAAATGAAAACCAGAAACGAAATGCTAAAAATGAAAGCAAAAGCGAAAAGTTTTTCAATAAATCTGTGACAAAGCAAAAACACAGAAGTCTTTGTACCTATTAGGATTTACACTGATCCTCTCACCAAGGTACTCTGGATAATGCAGCTTGCTTCCGGCCCTCCTGCTTGGCTCCTCCCCATCTGGCATGATGACGCGCGACGCACACCTTTAGTCAGACATGATTTCTTCCGAGAAGGTGGCAAGCCGCTTACCCGACCACAGTCACCGTGTCAGCACGTGGCACCTCTCTGCACACAGATCCCACGCTGGCTCCACGACAGCACTGTCCCCAGCCCCAGCTCAGCAGAAGGTTCAGGCGATGCAGGCCAAACTGGCACAGAAAGGTAAATGCCCACAGTATGTTTTTACATTCATTTCCAAACCGCATACAGTGTAAAAAGACAGCAAAGGCTGCTTCTAGGAACTCCATCTCCTGGCCCCCGCCAGAGAAGCAGGCGGCCCGCCTGCAGCGCGGCCCCTAGAACAGGCGTGCTGTCCCGACGCGCTCGCTCTCACGAGGATGCTTGGCCATGGCAGTGACAGTGAGGAGATTCGCCTCTCATACAGCTCATTAGAAAGGTCATCTTGTGTTTTCAATATGAAACATTTCATACAGTAAAATCCAATCCCAAGACTTCTTGGATTCAGTCTTCACACACTTTTAAGCGTGACTTTATTTGGTACTGAATATAGTTCAGACTACGTAAGACATCACTTCAAAATTATGTGGATACCACCACTATTTTCAACTGCAGAAAAAGGAAAGAGAGGTTAGGTTTGTTTGTTTTTTAAGCCAAACAGGAAAATCAAGACTACGAAATCGAAAATTCCCAGAAATCTATAGCTGCCTCCCCTAGCTCAGAGGTTACCTTTAAATAATTCTACAGGAATAAAAGCGGATTCACCTCCTCCAGCTCCTCTGCCCTAAGGCAACTTCATGTACACATTCCTTTTTTAAACATTTTGCTTTTTTGGTGCCTGGCCCATACTCCCATCAGCACCCTGTGCCTACCGACCTGCAAGTTTTGGGTGGGGAGAAGGGGAGCGGGAGGGGCACCAACACAAGCAGCGCAAGCGCTGCCAGCGAGGGGCAAGGGGGAGGCGGGGCGGGGGCGAACACTGTGCCAGGGCAGGGCAGTCAGCTCTCCGCATGGCACGTACACATAAACCGAGTGCTCGTATCCATCTTTCCTGGAGATAAGTTTCGTATTTATTCATTTTGAGAGAAAGAAACATCGATCTGTTGTTCCACATACTGGTGCGCCCGCTGGCCGCTGCTTGTGTGTGGCCCAACCAAGGATGGAGCCCACAGCCTTGGCCTATCGGGACTGCGCTCTTAACCGGGGCCGGAAATAATTTTTGAACTCCACAGAGGTAGATCCAAAACAGTTAAAAAGATACCACTATTTTTGCCGGGTGCCCTAGTTGTTTTTCTGGAAATGGAGATAAGCAATACAGGCATTCACCAAGGAAAAAAATGAGTTTTTTCATGAGGAAAAAAGTCTGAAAAAAGGCGCACCGAGTTTGGAGGGGACATCCTGGGACGTCTGACATAAGGAATGTCCACCACTTTCACAGAACACGACCATGCAGTTAATCACAGCATGAGTTCCCTTTTTTAGATGATGTCAGTCTTGCAGAGCAAAACCCGTTCTGCTTTGAGAACGAAAGACTGAGCAGAGGAGTACCACGCTGGAGAGTTTGTGAAAATAAAAGATGAAGTGAAGCAGTTCACAGTGAAAAGCTCCGCCTCACGGGCAACCTGATGGCACGGGCGACACGTGAGGCAGAGAGGGAACTTGGGGTGTGGACACCGTGGGGGCCGCTCTCGGTGAGAGCGACTCCTGAGAAAGGGTGACACAGGACAGCTTGCTCTCTGAGATGCAGCTTTTGTGCTGAGACTGGATTTAGATTTTAACCCGTCAGCAGACTTTTAAAAACCTTTTTTCATATAATTCTGCATTTAAAAGCTCCTTCTTACAGAGAACTAAAAAAAAAAAAAAATGAACTAAATGACAGTAAGTACATATTTACAATTACTTTAAGTGTAAATAGATAAATGCGCCAAAGCAGACACGATGGCTGGTGGTTAAGAACATGACCCACCTGTACACTACTCACAAGAGACTCACTAGAAACTGAAAGCCACAGACTGAAAGTGCAGGGATGGAAAAAGGTATTCCACGCACACAGAAATGAAAAGAAAGCTGGAGTAGCAATCCTTACATCTGTCAAAACAGACTTTATAAACAAAAATGTAAAAGAGACAAAGAAAGACATTCCATAATTTGAAGTGGGTCAATCCAAAAAGAGGATACAATAGCAAGTGTCTATCCTATGCAGCCAACACAGGAGCAGCCAAATATATAAAGCAATTATTACAGACATAAAGTGGGCAAGTCACAGTAATACAATAAATGCAGTCAGTATATTTAAATACCTGATTCACATCAATGGTAGATAACCCAGTCAGAAAATTAAGGAATATGGCCTTGAATGTCACGTTAGGTAAGATTAACTTAATCAACATTTATAGAACATTTCATCCAAAAACTGCAGAATACACTTTTTCTTCAAGCGCATATGGAATATTTTCCAGGACAGATCACATGTTAGGCCACAAAACAAGCCTCAATAAATCTGAGAAGACTGAAATCATACCAAGCTTCTTTTCCAACCACAATGGCATGCAACTAGAAATCGACTATAGGAAGAAAACTGGAAAAAGACAAGTACAGGGAAGCTCAACAACATTCTACTAAATAACCAATGGATCAAAGAGGAAATCAAGAAATCAAAAACTACCTTGAAACAATAAGAAAATGAAAACAACTTTTCAAAATTTATGGAATTCAGCAAAAGCAGTTCTACAAGTTAAGTTCACAACTACAGGTGGTGCCTACCTCAAAAATCCCCAATCAACAGTCCTACTTTACACCTAAAGGACCTGGAAGAACAAAGAAAACCTAAAGCACAAACCCCACGTAAGGGGTAAAAACCCCTTCACCTGACCCTCTGGCTGGAACTCATGTCCTCTTTCAGCGTCGCTCCCTCAATGATTGCTCCGGCCCGAGTCCCATCTCCCGCCCTGGCCTCTCCCGCCAGCCTGAGGCAGGCAGAATTACATGCCAGCTTCGCGCTCCTACACCCAAAATGGGACTCTCGAACGATTTCCCCAACCGTAACTACTGGGACCACTGTCCATTCAGTTTCTCCCCGAAGTCAAACCACTCCTCCCTCAGCTGCGGAGTGCAGCAGAGCCCTGCCCACACATGTGTCAGAGGACGGCACCTCCCTCCAGTTTTCCCGTCTTCTCACCTGTCTCCAGAGTTGCAGAGGCAACGGAGGCAAAGAAAAACCCACACTACTCCTTCGTTGAAACAACTGCATTGGCTTCCCAGGGCATTCCAGTAAAATCTACACTGACATCACCAGGTCTTGCTCTACTCGCCCATCACACACTATGTGGTCACCATGTGGCCTGCTTTTAAACCTCCTAAGCAGCCAGTTTTTTCTGCACACATGGCTTTGGGATGCTCCTCGTATAGTTGCCTCCTTCATTGGTGATTCAAGCCCCAGCACCAATGATACCACCTCAGAGAGGCCTTCCCCACCAGCTTCGTGTCTCCCTACCCAGCTCCTCCTCATCCATAAACACCCCTCGCCTTCCCATTCCTTCATGGCGCTGAAAACATTTCTAATTATGTGCATCTGTTGGCCAATTCTGCTTTGCTTCCTCCACTAGAGTGAGAGATCCACGGCCTGTTTTGTTGAGACTTTCCTGGCACCACAAGCATGGTGTCTAACAAAGATGCTCAGCTGGCTGGGTGAACTAAGATTATCTTCCCCAGTCACCTACAAGGATTGATCTATCTTCCTTGTTGGCTAGTTCATTTCTGTACGACCATGAGAATTATTCTCTGAGTTCGGCCCTGCCTGGGTGCTTGGTTAAAGCATCGTCTGTGGTTCAGTCCTGGTCAGGGCACGCACCTAGACTGCAGGTTCGAGCCCCAGTCGGAGCACGTATGGGAGGCAGCCGATCCATGTTTCTCTCTCCCTGCTTCTCTAAAACCGAGAAACGTATCCCTGGGTGAGGATTAAAAATACACACTCTGGATTCATTTTTCCAACTCTTCTTAAAATTAGCAAAGCTAGCATTTGGAAAGTGGACACGAGGTGAGTGCTGACCACAGGCACACATCGTATTTCACGGCCCCAGCATTCCAAGACACATGCACACACTCAAAGTACCTTTTACTGTGGAGAATAAAAAACAACTCTCATCTTGAAAGTTCTGAACCATCTGGAAGGAGAAAACAGAGGTTAGGATGCAGCTGTCCTTCTGTAACGGACTTGAGAGATTAAAACGGGTAAAAGAAGATGCCGCCATCCCCCCAGTGTGGCTACAAGCGCACATGGCCTAACCGGTGGCCGCAGGGCGTGGCAGCCGGAATGACGCCTGCTGCTCGGCGGCAGTGCCCACACGTGATGGTCCCCAGGGAGCGGGTCGACGACCCACCCGACCTGGTCCTCTGCACAGTTACTGGAACAAAAAGGCACTGCGCAAGCGCTCTTCTACTATCACCTGTCGCTGAACACCACAGGGAAACGCTGTACCTCTAACCTGACTGCTTAAAGTTACTCACCAAATAGTGGAAAAAGGAAACACATCCAAATGCCCCTCCCCATAAAAAGGGGCCAAAGCCCCACTACCCTGCGGCCCCCCAGGGAGCGTCTGAATTGAAAGGCTGTGGGGGGGGGGGGGGGCAGTGAGCCATAGCTCTCCTCCATTTGAATTCCTTGCCTCACTAGACTCCCTGAAACTCTTGGTTATCAAGTCTTACCGAGTTGGATTCCCAACAGTTTGAAATGATTTTCAGGAGTACTTGTGAAAGCGGCCACAGAACTGTTCTACAGTTCCTCAGTGATGTATACAGAAGTGGAACCAGTGTGAAAGGGAAAAGCAAACGGGCGAGTCCGTTCGAGTTACCTGATCACTAACGAGAATGTGAATACCGGTGGGACCCTGTCTGTAAACCTGGTTAATTTGGTGGAAGGGAATATTAAACACCAACGCAAGTTTTCGAGCAACTTCTGAGGCCACCATTTCTTCCAAGTAGATGGCATGATAAACTGAAATAAAAAATACGAGAGCAGCACTTCAGCAATAACCTTTTATCTGTGTCCCACCTGGATCTACAGGAAGATCACACCTTTCAAACTACTAAAATATAAACATTAACAGTAATATCGATACAAAAAGATTTGAGGTTTTCATTTTCATGAAAAACGAACGGGAGTGGACTGTAAATGTGCCCAGGGGATCTTTCTGGAGTAATGCAACTAAACCGGATTGTGGCAACGGCTGCGAAACTGTACGTTTACCGAAGCATCACCGAATCATATAATCACAGCGGGAGGATTTTAGGGCATGTAAATTATACCTGAAGGAAGAAGCTCTTTTCAAAAATAAGGTGATTTTAGCAATACATTAAAAAAAAAAAACCCTAAAAAGCTCATAGTTTTTGAGTCAGTAATCATATGACTGGGAGTTCAGGGCAAGTAATTACCTCTTTGAGTTCCGTATTTCTCCCTGAAAAGTTCTGAGTGTGCCGCCCTTACCACGTTTCAGAACATGGGAAGGGGGAGAGCGCATCACACGCCCGCTTTACAAAGGAGAACACACCTGCTGTTCTTCCCAAGGCCCGCATTTAGAGGGCGGGGAGGGGCTGGGAGTTTGTCTCTGCCCTAATTCAGGAAGACCTGCAGGAAGATGAGGCCCTCCCAGTACTCGGGTGGTAACGATGCAGAGTGTATTTACGGCGACACAGGACAGCCACCAGACTCACCACACAGAGCTCACAGTGCTGGCCAGATGCTCGCCTGACACAAGTCCACACACTTCCCAGTGATACACAGATGCGTCTTTGCACTTGTGACATTTTAAGTCTTCTCCCCAGTCAGTAAAATGGGTAACAAGAAAAACCCTCCTGCTTTCTCACCAAGAGGCCAAAGTTACATTCATCATTGCATCTGCGATTTTTTTTTTAAGGCTGCAAAACCCTAAAGCATCAAAAGCTAGTCTTTTACATGTTAGATATTGCTGGCAATGAAGGGCCATGTTAAAAAAAAAAAAAAAGGATGATCATGTGGCTGAAATAACTGAGAGAGGCCCCCATCTCCCTGCTCCCTGAGGACTCAGCCCTAGAGCTCCATGCTGCCAGGACTCACACATCATCAACTCGACAGTCCTAACGGGACAGGAGTCTTTCAGTGCCCTGGTCGGGACCTTCTGCTGGTACCTCAGTGTTGGAAAGGGAGTGACAGGAGGTCGAGATGCCCCCATACGCACCGTAGGGGGTCCCACTGCCATTCTCGGCTCCTCGGCCTGCAGCTGGCTGCGGCCCCGGCAGCGCTGGGCTGCCCGGCTGCTCCTGGCAGACGTAGATGGTTAAGCGGGGCCTAACCGACCTGCAATCACAAGATGCCACTCATGAGCCCGGGAGAGAAAGCTGCTTCGCCACACGTACAAATGACACTACAGGAATCTAAGCGCTAGTTCCTTATGAGAACTTTACAATGTTAATTCATTATACAAAATAATGTACTAGTAAAAATATAAAAACACACACCTCACACCAACTATCACAGGTGGTCTAATCTGATGATCCAGACTCTAAACCACTGAGATGGTCTGTCAGATGCTGGTAAATTTAAGTTTCAAGATTAAGTCAGCAATTTAAAATCAGTAAGGTTCAATTTTAATGGAATTTTCACACAGGTCTAGAAACAGCAATGACAGTAAATGAATCCTAAAAGCCAGCACAGTTTACGGTTCTTTCATTTTAATGCACAATTAGAGGTTTACATTTTTAATAACTGTTTAGTAGCAGCCATATGACCTTGAAAACCATAGATTCTGTAGTATAGCTCACCTAAATGAGAAGTTTGTTTTCTTGGCAACAAACCCAGTCGTCTTCAAGAACTCAGTACTGCCCATGTGCATTGCTACCCGTCTTACCGTCTACCTCTGCCCTCATCAGTGCCTGCATCATATGTGGGCCTGCCCTGAAGGTGTACACAAAACAGTCTCCTCGTGAGCATGGCGCTGCCGACGCGCGGCAGCGCACAGGCACACGCCCACCTAGCGTGGGCACCCCTTCTGCCCACAGCCCCGCACACAGAAAGGCTTGAGATAAGGTTCTTATCTCAAGCAAGACAGTTCCTTTGAAACACAGTATTTTACCTTGACTTCAGGGAATTATAGAGCCGAATTCCATCGGCTGCACCACAAATTTGTACTAAATCTTCCTTTGTCAGTTTTAGTAAGTCGGCACCTAGAGAATAGCATAAAGAGATTCTTCTCAAAGAAATGGAAAAGGAGCTAGCAGGGCTGGCTGCTTTATGGCATCTGTCTTCACACAGTTAAATGTCTTTCAGAACCATCACAGGTCTCCCGTGTATGCACACACACAAACAAGCACACACACACGGAGTTCCTCAGAGCCAAGGGAGCACTGGCTCTTCCGCGTCCGGTATGAAGAAGGAGCTTAGAAGCCCAGAGGCTGCTAAATCGGATCAACGAGCAAGGCCAACAGGACAGTCTGCTCCAACACAGGGTTCCACCACCTGCATCATGTTGGCTGTGTGTGGTTGTGTGGACAAACGTGATTCTGACTCCCATAATTGTCCTTGCGGTCACCCAGTCAATCTTTCATTTTATAAAAAGAAGAAATGAAGTCCAGAGTTCTGGGGACTTGCTTAGCTGAAGCCACACGAGCTGGGAGGACACCCAAGGGTGGGCCTCTTTGTGCAGCATGTGCAGTGAAGAAGCCAAGGTTTCTGGAACAACTGTCACAGCAGCCAGCTCCGGTACAAAAGCGTGGCAGAGAACTGCGCATCATGCCTAAGATCCCACCTGCCCCCCAAATACTTGTAAGTGTACATGACGTATCTGGACGTGCTGTAAGACACAGCAGAAAGGCGGAGAAGTGGTAGAGTTGGACGGACCAAAGGCTGCTCGTGTTTGAAGCTGGGGATCGTTACACAAGAGTCCATCGTACTCTTCGGTCTACTCTTTATGTTTGAAGGTGTCAACAATCTTTTGTTTTTCCCTTTTATTAACACTCAAGGTGTAGTTTATTGGGAGAAGTAAGATGCCCAATGGGGTTCAGGCATGGCTTCCATATGACAAATACCCACTTACCTATGTAACAAGACAGTGGGGTTACCTTTCTATTCCTGAGGGCCTGAAGGGGAGAGCCCAACAACTACAGCTGGTTAAGAGATACAAAGACCAGAGAAGCACATTTCCTATGAGGCACGAGCACTGATGGAATCAATTAAACAAAGACAGGCTCGCGCTCATCTCTCCACTGTGGCCAACGACACGCCTCCTGCGCCCCTGAACACAGGACTGGCTCACAGGTGTGGCCAGAGGTGGGTGTGCGCGCATCTGTAGCCCTCCACAGAACTGGACAGATACTCATGTGCACAGCCTTCCTGAAATGTGGATGCCCAGGAGGCTCAGAGCAGGAGCTCGGTCTCCTGTTCACCCTTCTACTACTGGGAAGCTCACAGGGTAAGGGCAAGAGGCCAAGGCACGGGACCACGGTCCCAGTGGAAAGAGCTTAGAACTCTCTTAATGGAAAGATGGATCAGTCTAATATAACAGGCATAACCTGGGACCTCCTCCAGTTCCAACGGTCAGAGCTTTTTGCATGGGCTTTACTCTTTATGAGGGTTCAAGATGCGTTTCCCTCTCTCACACTGAAATGTTTAAATTTCCAGCTTTTCATATAAAAGGTTTTACTTAATCAAACAGAAGTGCAGCTGGTAGCATGACTTCAATCCAGTGCTTTAGTTTCAGAGAGACAAAGAATGACATGTGAAATGACTGATCGTCACACAAGCATCGCAGTACATGGCTGACATGAAAGGAAGCCACGTTCTTTGTGAAATCATGCTTTCGTCTGGGCCAGGTATGTGCACACCAGTGGTCCATCCCCCTAAAAGGCTCAAGCTGCATTTTTACGGCCCACAGCACTGTGGGCAAAGGAAAGCTGAGCGCCGCTTTATTGTGGTTCTCAGGATGCGCCTGTTAGCATTTTGTGGGAAAAGCGTTCTGGGGCCAAATATGTTTGGGAAGAATCTCCCACCTGGTGTGTCTATTACTGTTCCTCTAAATAGGTTTCCCGTCGCACCACCCAAAGAAGCACTTGGTTGGTCCCTTTTAAAATTCCACTAAATATTTGTTTAGCTAACTATGCAGGGTTATACTTAAGTATTATAAAACCAAACCTGAGTACATTCATACCATGCAGTGCTACATAGCAATAAAGAGGAATAACAAAACGAACTATTGATACAACTTTGATAGACTCAAGGGCATTATGCTGAGTTAAAAATAAAAGCCAATCTCAAAAGGTCACATACTGTATGATTCCATTTATATAACACTCTTGAAATGACACAATCACAGAGACAGGGAACAGACTGTCGGGGATTAGAGGTTGTTGGTGGTAGTGGGTAGGACTACATAAGGGAAACCCTGTGGGGGCGTATTAATCTTTGGTGGTGGTTACACAAATCTGTGCGTGTGACAAATGACACAGAACTATATACATACAGTGCGCCAATGTCAATTCCATGGTTTTGATGTTGTACTACAATCATGTGATGCTCCTTGGAACATCTCTGTACTATCTTTGTGACTTACAGTAAGGGAAAAATTAGTTCAAAATAAAAAGTTAATAACTGAAAAAGCTGCACAGAATTGTATGTGCCCATACACCAATGAGGGCGCACTGACCGTGCTGATGTCAGCCCCTGATCCTGAGAGTGTGCGCGGGCCACGCGAGCTGTTCCCGCTGGGGGAGACTGGGGGGCAGGAACACGGGACTTCCCTGGACGTATTCTGACAACCTTTTATAAACCTCTAATTACTTCAAAATTAAAAAAGATTAATACAAAGTACAGAGACAAAAATGACGTGCACGCGTGCGTACACACACAACATACCTGAAAAGTTGGAAAACAGTCTCGTGTAGGAAGAAAACCTGTTTTTGAGCAGCCACTGCTGTGTTTCCTGGGTCGTGGCTGAAGGCTGAAGTTGCTATTAACCAAGAAAACATAAGCAGAAGCAACCATTCAAACTCACAAAAAAATCAACCCCAGGTTGTTTAGCATGTTATAGAGAACACTGAAGCAAAAGGCAGGAATCCTCCAAGGGTGAAGTAAAAAAACCCAAGAAGGGCACAAGTCTGACCACTCGGTGACCCACACAATGACGCAAGCCCCTGCCAGGGCCTTAAACACGCAGGGCCCAGAAAGCACCCGACAGTTTTAGGAACCAGATACTTACTTCACTAGAGGTCTGTGAAACTCCGTCTCCCTGATGATTTGGGGAAGAAGAATTGCTGGGGAGAGGGAGAGGGAAGGAGAAGATGGTCATTGTTTGAGCGTGCGTGTAAACTTTAAAAAACACTGTGTGACACAGCAATATAAACGTGCAATGAGAGTTCTGATACAGCTGGTCAAGGGTGAACAGGATGAGATTATGACAGAAGACTTTCTCAATTTGTGCTGCCTCTTTCTCTGTTCGAGTAAGAGATTCGAGTTCTGGGAAACAAAGGGGCTCCAACTATCTCCAGAATAACAGGAAAATGAAGGATACTCACTTTAGCGGGGGGAAAAAAATGGGAGAAACCAAGACAGATAAACAATGGAAAATTACTGCAAAAAGGTCTACTTTAAGAAAACAGTAAGCTATAAGAATTGGTATGATAATCCTAAGTCAAAATGGAAGTGACACCCCTTTAATTAACACATTTACCCATGACTAAAGAGGGTGAAATTCAGGAGAACGAAAGAAACAAACAAACACGCACCGCTCTCCTTCTGTCACTAAGGTGAAATGAAGAACACTTCCCCAGGGAGTGTGGCCGCCGCCCAGGTCCCGGGCTCTGGCTCCCTTCTTGGCACTGGTACTGGAGTGTTTCCTAGGCTCACTGTGTTGATTGTTTACCACCCCCTTCACCCACCGGAACTTCAGCTTCTCAGACGGGGATCCGTCTGTCACTGAAATATCACAGCACCTGGAACAGTGCTGGGCACACAGTGGCCCCAGGAAATATCCAGGCAACCAGTGAGTGCAGGATTCGCAGCTTGTCTCTAACATCATGATCATTCTCTAAGGCTGCTGAAGCTGGACTTGACTGAAGTGGGAAGAGCTCCCCTACATGGCAACATGCTGGTCTTCTGGACTCTTCCCTGTCTGAGTCCAAGAGCTTTTTTCTACCTTCAGAGTGCAACAACCTAAGAAATGAGCTGCCTTGCCAGCTCTTCCTTCTCCTCAGGGAAAAAGCATGCTTGTGCTCCCTCAGAGTCCTATGCTGAAACCTCAGGCCACAGTGCCAGTGTGGGGAGGCGGGGCCGGAACCTCCTCACGGCAGGAAGGTCCTGACTGACCCGACTGGCACCAGTCCTGCAGCACAGCCCGGCGGGGCAGTCCCGTCGGGCACCGCTGCGGCACATCCAAGACCCCTGGGACGCCTGAGACGCTGCTCCAGCTCCCACCCAGGGGGCATGGGACTTTCAGCTGCATGTCAAGGCCAGATAGTGGAGTAAACAAGGTCCACCAGTCCCATCTTTAAAACCACTGTTAAGTCCTTAGAAACTGGAAGTCCTTCTTTTAAGTTTAAAGACTTATTAAACAAATAGTGTATTTATTAGGAAGGAGAAGAAAGGGAGCAGAAAATAACCCTTGTTTGATATGATGAGAATTTGTAACAATCAACTGGTCTTAACATAGTCAAGTCATAGTTTCACCTTTAAATCTCACTGCCCTTTCCCTATCCGTGAACCCCACTAACGTTCTTTCTATCTCATGGAGAATCTATCTTGAAAACACCCACCCCTACAATGTCCATGGTCTGTGAATGCGTGAGACACAAGGCACTGGGAGGCGGAAGGAGGCAACTTCCCATGACTACTACACACTTCAGACCAACAGAGAGAGAGGCTGCTGTAAACTGAGAGGAAGGGCCACAAAGGAGCTCGAGCATCAGTCAGCCTCAGGTGCACAATGACACAAAGCAGGTACCTGTCGGGGACACTGCAAGTGCTCTGCTGTGGGGACGTGAAAGTGGGCGCGGCGGAGGGACTGTTATTCACGTAGGCTGTGGGGGTGTCGGGCCACGGAGAACACTAAAGACAGAAACAAAAATAAATTAACAGTATGCTTTTAAAGGACACGGAAGAAACAGTTTGCATTCTACTCTCTAGGCTGGCCGAATAGGGGATTGTAAAACACAGGACACCTGACACTCATCAAGCAACCTCGTGGAAATGCATCAGACTGCCTTCTGCTGTACGTGTCTAGGCACTAATTAATTCCAGAGAAGACTGGAAGTGATGATAGCAGCAGAACTTCATGCAGGCATTTAAAATATCTATTTATGTACAATTTGCTTTCGAGAGCTTTTCACCTCCCTCTATCAATTCTCCAAAAAGTGCCTATCGAGGTTCAAGAACAGCAGAGGCAAGAAAGGACTCACAGGCAACATCTGACATCACATGGTGGTGGGGACAGTGTCTGTCCTACCTAGTGCTCCTGTTGCCTCACCAGCGCCCACCTGCTTCCTTGACTTCTCTAAGATGAGTAAGCCCCAAGTACGATGAGACCGGTTCAGACCAAAACACAACTGAGTGTGGTACTGCCCGTATCTATCTATCCACATGTGTTTAGTATTGGTATTTTCTGGAAGGGGCGTGGTAAACTAAAATATCTTTCAGCCCAAAGCACAATTCTGACCAAAGACAGAGCAAAGACACGCAGGCACACTGACATCAAAAGCATGCTGAGCAGGCCAGGGTGGTGCCAAGTTGAAGCCTTCAAACCTGACCTGCGAAGGGAATCTCATCACTTCACTCTGTGTGTTCTAAGACTGATCTGCCTGAGAATGCCCTTGGTGTCAAAGGTCCCCTTTCATAAACACTATTTCACACACAAAAAGGCTTTGGATCTCACCATGGCCATATAAGACTCCCCCAAATCCAAGCAAAAGATCTATTCAAAGGTATCAGGGTAGACACTAAGAAAGCACATGACTCTACAAAAGAAATTCTTCCATGTCTCAGATGGTCTTCAATTCTTTGCTTTCAAAACAATTCAGAAGAGTACTGTCAGCTGAAATACAGTATTCAAATAAATGTAGGATCATACAAAAATCAATCACTGGGATTTTTGGCAGATAACTCAAAAAGACTTTCAAGACAAAGACATTGACTGAAAGAAAAGTATCTAACTAAAATTTCTCTTATCTATAAAAAACCTATAATTTGTCATGTTTTATCCTGTCTTATTCAAAATGTATTTCCAATAACATTTCTACTTTATATTAAAAAATTATCAAAATTTACATGATTTATTGCTTTGATAAACTGGCACCAATAATAATAAAGTTAAAATTTTTTTCAACTGATTTAGCCTATAGTCACAGAAAATTAAAAAAATTAAATGTCACTCTTTATTTGTCATAAAGAATTAGGGTGATAATTAAAAGGCTTTCAGGCATAAAAGTATGTCATAATAGGGTGAAATTATTGAAGGGGAGTGGAAAAGAAAACATGAAACGAGGAAGAAAAAGCAGAGTAAAGTTTCAGACTTAATGAAAGAGCTTGATCATGGAATTTCAAAGTAACAACAGTGGGTGTCAAAACCGCTACCTACGGCAGTCGGGGTCCACAGAGTGTGCTTCAGAATTGTAAATGCAAACATCCACTCTGTCAGAAAATGTCTTCTCTGGAACTATTTCTTTTAAAGATTTTACTTATTTGTTTATTTTTAAAGAAAGGGGAAAGGAGGGAGGAGGAGAGGGAGGGAAACATCGATGGGTTGCCTGTGGTACATGCCCGGACCAGGGACCAAACCTGCAACCCAGGCTGTGCCCTGACCGGGAATCAAACCAGCTATCTTGTGCTTTGCGTGGGAATGCCCAACCAACTGGGCCATACTAGTAGGGGCTCCTGTTTAAAGGCATAATGAAAACTTTCAGTTGTCAACCTAAAAATGCAGAAGGAGCTACGAGACTACGAAGCACTTTGAGGACAGAAATGAAGTCTTTCTAATGGTTACAGGAACTTAAAGGAACTGACACCCGTCAAAAGCAAGGATACAAGAAAAATAAAACAGAAATCCCAAATCTTAGTATTATTACAACTACCCATAGGTAGCCTTTCAAAAATGGGGAAAACAACAGAACTTACTGTTCTCAACTTTCAAAAATAGAAATTTACTGGCTGGACAGAGTTGCTAAGCATATTGCAGAACATACTAATTTCACTATCAATTTTACACAAGAATGTTTTCTTAAATCAGGGCCCTCGTTTGACTTTCCACCTTACGAAGTAGTTACCTCCTTAGCTTACACATAGTTTAAGGAGCCCAGGACCTTGTGAGCCAACTGGCAGACGGAGTAACTCAGGAGCGTCCCATGCTCACAGTCACCTCCACTACCTGGAAGAACTTCCTGCTACACCCTCCTCTCCAGTACAGAACACTGCAGTGCAGCATGACACAATTCAATAATGTCAACCTCTTAATGCCCAGCCTCCCACAGCGTGCTCTGGTAATTGTTGCCAGCTGTCTACCGAGGAAATGAAGCCGTCAAAAGCTTCATGTTAGTATGGGAGACACCAAATTGACTGAAACCTCATCAACGTACCTACTTTCACTTTTACATCTCTAGACTCTCTTAGCAGTAGAGAGGTAGGGCTATTAACAGCTGACATGTAAGACCTGCCTGTAAATATGAGACCTGATTCACTGAATACCAGGAGACCGGTGTTCAGTGAAAACTGGTTCTATGGGGAAGCCTCTACTTCTGGAAAATAACACTCCAGGTTCTTGAATGGCCTGGCCAAATGAAACACCAAGACCTACATGCCTGCCTGTGTTTCACAGGTTTCCCTAGCAGCCTCAACCCAGGACGGTAAAGGCCTACCAAGGAATGTTTTCATCATGTTTCTTCTACCTTGTCCTTCCCTGTCTTTAAAAGTAAGCAATGGTGCAAAATACACCACTGTCCTGAAGACAACCTGTAATCCACTAAGGCTCCAGTGCTACCTGGCCTGGACTCTTACAGTCTCGGTGCTGGTACTCCCTCCTTGGGTGGCCTAGAAAATGATGACCCATCATGAACTATAGAAATCAGCAGCCCTGATCTGAGCCAATACAATGCAGCTCAGAGGCAAAGACGACAGACACCTGAGTAGGGGTTTTTGTTCTGCAGCAGCTCGAAGGACCCAGTAACAGCCCTCTACTCAGTGGGGGGACCACTTCACACAGCACCTTTCAACCCTGACAGATAAGTCTGGGTATCCCCTTCACTACTGAGAAGAGCCAACCGTGACTTCCCAAGAACTGTTAAAAAAAAAAAGTGCTGGCCTCCCTCCTTAGTACTTGAAGAAACATATGCAATGCTGCAGACTTTCTTCTTTAGGGGATTGATTTGTATCTTGCTTTTTAAAAACAGGTTTCCAAGTAGAGCTCTAACCACCCCTAGAAATATCCTAACCAAACCAAATGCAGCTTGGGGCAGCAGCCAACACAGATGAGGAAGATGTGAAATCCCAGGCCAATGAACTGCTGACGTTTTGCATACTTTAGACTTCAGTTAAGAATAATTAATAATTTACCAGTAATTCTACCATCTTCGGAGTAGCTTCGGGCTCAAACAGATTATTTTATGAATAAGCAGAACTCATTCCATTTAATTAAATAGTTTTTAATAAGAGGGGAAAAGTGATTTGAGTTAGCATGGTTTCCCCCCAACAGTTTAAGAAACACTTGTGAGTCTTCGGCTGAGAAATCAGAAGAGGAAAAACACAAAATTGGAGGGCCCAGCATTTGGGGAAGGAGTACTGAGCAGTTCCACATAACCTTTGATTTGCACCAAAAAGCCCAGTTAAAACGCAATGAGCGTGCTCCCCATCCTTTCAGAGGAGTGCATTTTCAGTAGCAGTGCATACAGAAGCATTTAAAACATCCTCCCTCAATGCCTTTACAATACTTTGGAAATGAAAGTCTAGGGATAGTGCTTGTGACTTTCATAGTCTGCAGATAATCACCGACACGTTTAAGAGCAAGGATTCCATTTCTGGCACCTTGGTAATATGAACACTGCAATGATGAACAGAGCAGCCATTAATGCAGAGGATGAGTTATTGAAGAAAAGGGTTAATGCTGTGTTTACATTTACTGTGGATACCTAGCTGAGCTGGACTGTTAGATGAAGAGTGGTGTCATAAAGTAAGGATTTGCTATACTTAAGCTGACAAAGCTCATATTCAACCAAAAATCCCCTGGCTGTATGTCGGGGGGAACCTGGCCTGAAGCGTAAGCTCACGATGCAGTGCAAGTTCACGATGCAGTGCCAAGAGGAAACACTGATGCAGAGACTTTTTTCTACCAGTGCTGCCAAAGAGGCTTTTAGAAGCTCAGACAGACACACATTCTTGTACTACCCACAGGGAAATGTGACACAAAGTAATGCATATGTTAACGGTAAGCTTGCTGCCATCATTTCTCTAAATACCCATGAAATTTTCTTATCTGTTGTACACATGAAGAAGCAAAACCTTTTTAAATTACACAAAAATGATTAACTACTTTACTAAAGAATGTATTTCCAATTAGTTCAGTGCTCCTAAAGGAAGTGTGTGTGACAAGGAGAGAGGGAGGGAGGGAGGAAGGGAAGGAGACAGGGAGGGAACACATTTCTGAGTGTCGTTTTTCCCTCCAAAACCACCCAATAAGGTCAACTTTGTTTTAAAGTGTTAGATTTAGGAAATTTTCCTTAGTGAGGAACAAACAGAAAGCAGGAAGTCTAAACAAAAGCAAATTAAATCAAGACAAGGACATTAAAAACAAATTTGGCTTTACTTTTCAGTGGAAGTAGGTCCTATATCTAACACTGCACAAGGTTTCTTGCACAATGAAAAGAGAAGCAGAAGTCCCTTACACTGCCTCGCTTTGCCAGAGAATCACCGTAGTCTGCTGGCAAAGTCCGCTTGCTGGACTTTTTCTGCTCATGTTCAACTGCATCTTCAATTATAGGCTCAAGCCTCATCTGGACAAACACCAAAGATTGGGATCAATGTGTTTTCATTATACAAAGAAAGCTCTAACACCCTGTTTTATGTCTCTGCAGTCCAATTAACCACACGACTAGCAGGATTCAAAGTTAAAGAAAATGCAAAACCCCAGCAGTGACAAAAATCAAACTTTCTAGGCCCCGACTTAATCTCTTACCAACTTCAAGGTTTTTAAGGTCTGTTTCTGAGACCTGTTTGGGATTTCAGCATCTTCATTCAAGATCCCACCCAGGAAACTAATCCATTAAAATCCCAGAATTTAAATAAAGGTTTTCCCCCACAAATTCCACAAAGAACATATGACAATCTATCCCCTCCCCCCAACCTCCCCCAACCCTTTCGTAGTGAAACTCATCCTTAGGGAAGTGCTACCGTGCAAACCTCCGCCTCTCTTCAGACACCGAAATGCTGCTCTGCATTACCTCTGTGAGGATTGTGGTGTCATAGGATGGCTGATACTTTTCTTTCTCATGAGCAGTTCTCTTCTCCATCTTCTCTCGGTCCGTTTTTTGTTTCCGGTCTGCACCTTTAGGCTAAAATACAAAGTATGGTAGGGTTATTTCATCTCTCAGGTTACAAACAACTTTACAAGCAAAACTGGGCTTTATTTACTGAAAGCTTGGTTTCTCTCTCTTACCTTAAAAACTTTGATTTGGCAGCTAGCTGAGTGTAGATGATCTGTGTATTCTCCATTTTCATTCTGCTTAAAGGTGTCAACCTGGATCCGAAAAGGCACTCCTTTTTCACCTCCGTGCTTCCGTGGAGTAAATTCTGTGCTGATGCAGTGTACCTAAACAAATTGGAAAGGGTTCAAAGTACCATCCACTGATCTGTTCCCTCTGTTATGTCCCGCCACCTCTATAACTTCAAGATCCTTTAAACAAACTCCTGTATCTTAGTCAGGTATCTGTTACGAATTTCTCTGATTGCTTTTAATACTGGCTGTCCTTCCACAAATCCAACTGAGCCTTTTCTGAGCTTTTGGGAAGGAGCTCTCGTTCCCCTCTCCAGTGTCTCCCCCTCTAAGGCAGGACTTGCTCCCATCAAGGGTGCAACAGTACAGAAGCTTCCTGCCTACGTCCCCTACCTCCCCTCCCCTTCAGACGGTATGCTGCTCTCAGACCCCGGGTCCTAAGCCTAAGCTCAATCCACAGCAACCCTCACCTCATCATTCAGAGCTTCCACAGTTTGCCCTCTACTGCCATTTACCCCACTCTACCCTGTCAATCATCTTATAGTTATTCCAACCTACATCAAGTTGGGATACTCTGCCTGGGGAACTTCCACAGTCCAGGAAGCCCACAGCCTGCCCTACTTGTATGCGTTTAAACTCTTTGTCAACCCTTCAAAGGGTCCTGAGGGCAATACGCATCTCCCACCACTCTGCACCCCCTCCTAATACTACCACAAAGGTAGCTTCAGAATACCTCACAGGATTAGGAAACAGATTTTGGTAATTTCTGACTGCTACACATCCCATCTTCTAGTGACTCTCAAAGTTAAAACTGATCTCTGGAGTGTACTGTGCACAGCCTGAGACGCCAGGCCAGCTCTTATACCCCTTTCATTCACTACATAACTAGTTATCCTGCTAGAGAAACAGCATGAAAGAGCATTCAACAAATATGAGCCATGTCCCTAGGGACTATTAATTTGTGGGAGATAATATTCGCCAGGCCACAAAAATTCAAAATACCAAAGATTCTTCACTGTTCACAAAAACCACAGTCTACTTAGACTGGTCAGCAATTAAGCAACATGCCTTTTCTACATAAGAGTACTTCATCAGTTGTTCTAATTCTGCCACTTACAAATCTGAACATCCTAGGTATCAGGATTATCATTTATTTTACATATAATATTAAAGTTTTTTTAAAAACCTTATCTCTTAGATACAAACTGAGTATTTAATGGGTGAAGTGAACCGCCTCAGAGTTGCTTTAGGGTATTACACCAGTAACTCACAGAGGGGAAGGAACTAATAACTCTTGAAGCCATGTGGTAATTACACAGAAGATTCATTATTATCATTCTTTTACTTTTGTGGACGTTTGAAAAATCTCAGCATTAGAGTGTTCTTTAACCAAGAATCTTCCATTTTTTTGAATCACATACTTTAAAATGGCAGCTTTGGTTCAAGAGAAATGCATCTTACGAAAAATGGAAGTTTGATTATTCTTACTACCAGTAGTGTAAGTAACATCTGAATGTTTTATATATCAGATTGCTTTTACATGTTAGTTTGTAATAATGGATGTAATAGATTAACCCCCAATTTAACAGTGTATATTTTTAAAAAGACATTACAAAGCAGTTTACAAATAAGCTTTTAAGACAGCGACATCATGCACCAAGAATTCAGTCTCACCATGGCCTTATAAAAGGCTATGCTAGTACCGTCATTACCTCTAGGAATGTAAAAAATCCAAACCTGAATGAAGGCGGATGTGCGTTTTGCAGGGTCCCACAGAAATTCAACCGCATTTAACTGGCTTGGGTTTGTCCTTGTGTCAATGATTCCCACTGACATCGGAATATCTGTATTTTAAAAAGGAGTTACACAGAAACTCATGTACTGGGAGTAATTTAAAAGCTTGCCACTTACTACAATTATGTTCTAGTGAAAAATGTTATACCTCCAGGATGAACTTTTTTCTTCAACATTCTCCATGGTCAACCATTTCAACACCAAAACCCACCTAATGAGTATCATACTTTCTTCCAGCACGGTTTCCATATCCTTTTACTCAGAACATGATGGATAGTGCCAATTGAGAATTAAATAGTTTGGAACTCATAAAACTCTTGGCTCAGGGTCTTTTAGCACCAAAAACTAAAGTTGGCCCTCGAACAACATGGATGAGAACTGCATGGGTCCACTTACATGCAAATTCCTTCAATAAATACTGTAAATATAGTTTTCCTCCTTAGGATTTTCTTTTCTCTAGCTTACTGTACTGTAAGAATACAGTTTATGATACAAATAACATACCAAAATGTGTTAACTGACTGTTCATATTATCTGTAAAGCTTCTAATCAACAGTAGGCTGTAAGTTAAGTTTTGGGGGAGTCTAATTATGTGCAAATTTTTAACTGCGTGGGGGTCAGTGCCCCTAATCCCAGCGCTGTTCAAGGGTCAACATTTTAAACTATAAAACGACGCAAGGCACATAGGATCCGCTCACTCCAGAACTCTTCCCACAACCGCACGTGGCGCCAACGCGGACACAGCTAAAACGCCTCCATCTCTCTCCGCGGCCTTCTGACAGCAACTGTACCTAAATCAAGAAGTCTGTCTCCTGGGCGATTCCACTTCCAACCCTCAAGCTGCTGATGCTCTGTGTACTGGAGCCGTCTGTCATGGAACACCACTCTTATGATGCTCTGTGGAGTAAGCGGGGGAAATGAGTACTTTTAAACTGTTCCGGCTAAAACGCAGAAGCGTTTTCATGTCTTATGCATTCCTACAACAGAAGAGCGTACAAAAACAAATTCTGCTGTAAACATTTTATAAGTTAACTGCTTTGATCTTTTTTACCTGGATCACTGGTACAGTTATTTGGTGCAAAGACTTATAATTCAAATGTAAAAAGCCTAAAAAATAATTAAGTGTAGTTTTTATTAAAAAATCTGATATTGCAACTCAGAATTAAGGTCCATGCCCAGAAAATTCAGGAGCAAGATTATATTTCTATGAAGAAAACACTGGGTGAACACGAGAATTACTAAAATGAAAAGGTGGCATAAACAGAGACAGAGAAACCCGACCACAATGGTAAAAACTGTTCACTTAAAGTGACAGTCAATAACCGAGTATCTTTAAAAAGATAGTCACCTGGGAGGAAGAACGGAGGTCTGCCCCCACCCTGAGAACCTATATGCAAAATTCACTCTCTACTATTTTACCTGAAAGTCAGGATGTCTGAGGTAAGCAAGAAACACACACACACACACACACATAGTAACTTTATTCAAACAATAAAGTTCCCAAGAAAAGGTTTTAATTCAACTCTACAAACTCTGTTCTCTACATATCATCCCTCCTTCACCTCCCACAGATTTGGGGAGCCAACTACTATCTCACTCCAGGGACAGGATTAAACAGGTCATCAAAATACATTCAGATAACAGATTTGTACTCATCTGTGTTTCTGACACAATTATGAATAACTTTTTCAGACTACGCTGCAATAAGATAATCATGTTTCCATCAGACTCTCTGCTGGCATGACTAGGAAATAATTTGTTAGCAATACAAATAAATACTATACTAGTACGCCTGCCTTTACACTCCCCAAATAACATCCAAAATGTAGCTAGTAAACATTTTGAAGGGAACCAGTTAAAGGTAGTGGTATTTTTTAAAAAGATTTTATTTTTTTATTTTTAGAGAGGGAAGGGAGGGAGAAAGAGAGAGAGAGAGAGAGAGAAACATCAATGTGCAGTTGCTGGGGGTCATGGCCTGCAACCCAGGCATGTACCCTGGCTGGGAATCGAACCTGCGACACTTTGGTTCACAGCCCTCGCTCAATCCACTGAGCTACACCAGCCCGGGCAGGTAGTTGTATTTTAACTTGAGATGATTAAAGAACAAGTCAGTAATTAGGACTGATGTAGGCTCTGGCATCACTCTGATCCACGCCCACCTTCCCCACCTGTGACCATGTCTGCAGGGCCTGCCCAGGTACCTGTTTCACACCACTGCCTGTTGGCAGCAAAACCCTTGGTGACACTGCCATGGGCTGGTGGTGGCCCCAGGTTCACATTCACCTGCAGGTTGACCTCTCAGAAGAAAGTACAGCACAGAAAATGTAATGATTCTGATTGTTCCATATTTAGTAAGAACCAGGTTAAATCTAAATATTCAGATGGAAATAACGTGAGAATATACGTCTTAGACTTAACAACTTTCCCAAATGACACAGAAGGTCAGACTAAGATACACAGTAAACAATATGAAAGGAGGACCATAGTTTTAAAACTGCAAGATATAAAATCTCTTTAATGAAAACGGGAGGGAAAAGTTGATACCTGGAGGTTCTGATTAAAAGGAGACTGAACACATCTAGAGAACCAGCAAGAGATAAGGGGCCCTGGCAATAAGACTGAAACAGAACCAGCAGAAATCACAGCACTGATATGTGAAAGACACTCCCGCAGTTTCAAAGCACCCAGTAGTTGATCCCCAAGGCTCCCCCTACAAGAGTCAAAGATCATGGGGGCCGCAAACTAAACTCCAGATGGCTGCAGAATACTTCGGACACTCTCTAGTTGAAGAAGGATCTGACTTTTAGAAGTCCACCCTATAGTCTCTGGCAGTGGCAGGCTGCAGCTCTGAAGCCCGGGCAAGCTGTCAAGGTGTAACTGGATACACTCTGGCATACCCACCAAAAACCAGACATGACTCATCAAGTGGAAGATGAAACTGATTTAAGATCTTTTAAAATTTACCCTTTCCAATTTTTAAGCAAACTTTTAGGGATACTAATGCTTTCAAAATAAGTGCCCTTATTATAGCTGGATGGTTTCTATACTTAATTTCTTTTAAAAAAATCAATTTATTGATTGATTTTAAAGGGAGAGGTAAAAGAGAGAGACATTGATTTCTTGTTCTTGTTGATGCGTTCACTGGTTAATTCTTGTACGTGCCCTGACCAGGGACTGAACCTGCAACTTTGGCATATAGGGACGGACGACACTGTAACCAACTGGGCAACCCGGCCAGGGCCTTAATTTCTTACCTTGCATTAATGTTGTGTAGTAAATGTTTTTTACATGTTTTAATTTAGAACAAAATCCAAGCAAGTAAGCTTAAAACCATCACACAACTATTTAACTCTGCCATTCCAAGTTTATTTGACACGCTAGCTTGCTCAAAGTATTATAAACATTAAGTCTTACATATCAGACTGGTTATTTTTAAATCTTACCATCTATTCATCAAACTGCCCTAGAAAGCCAGTCTGTCTTCACTGATAGATAACTGCTTCAGAATTGACTTACTTCATGGCTTTGATGGAAACTTAATTTTGGCATTTGATCTTGGTGCTCAAATTTATTGTATTTTCCTCAGAACAGAGAGTAGTCATGAATGATAAACTTAGTTAAAGTGAGTTAAAATTATGAATTAGTAAATTCCATAGTCAAACAAAAAAAGAAAGAAAAAATACAAACACGAGACTAGACAAAACAAGACCGGCAGAGTGTTAATTGTTGAAACTGGTGGGAGAACAGAACACGAGAACTGGCGACATAGGCGGGTTTATTATAACCACCACATGACAGACGTGTGGATTCATTATACCATTCTCTCTCCTTCTGGGTATGTCTGGATTCAAGAGTCAGTCCATCAAGCCCTATGCCATTATATTAAAATTAGTTTTTATAATAAAAAATTCTCAACCCTTTCATTACACTGATTGAAAAAAAAAGACAGCATTTGAGTCATCGAATGTAACTTCCACAGTCACAGGGAGCTCACCCACATCTTCCCTTAAGGTGAGCCATGTGCCCAATGGCTTGTCTGACAAGCCAGCTGGGACCAGGGCACGAGGAGAAAAATCTCCACATTTCTAAGTTTCCTAGACACTGGAAAGTGAGACCTGCAGGCTCACTGAGCAAGCAGCAGTTCTTTGCCACTAGAGTCCAGTTGACCCAAACAGGGCTTGCTCACTGAGAAAGAACAATGCTGCTGACTCTCTAGAACAGTGAGTGTACTCAGTGCTTACTACAGGTCAGAAGGCCAACAGGGGGGAATTAAAAAAAAGACCATCTGACCCACCCTCTAGGTAAATGACCAAAGCCACTGATGGAACACAAACATGACAGACTCAAAGTGTAGATGACAAACGTGAGAATGGGCAAGATAACCTCTCCTTCTAATCCGAGTACAGTGGGAGTCTGAGTCAGAAAGAGAAAGCTGGGAGCTGACTCCAAACTGGCAAGACAGTGCTCCAGTGGGGACCAGACCCTTTATCTTTGCCCCCAACCTGCCACAGGATGATGGATGATGGAGGGCTTCTTGTCCCAGGAGTGGGAGTACTTAAACATCCCAAACACTCTGAGGCATCCAGGTGCTGAGCAGCTGGCTTACTAAAATACCCTGAATTTGTTAGCATTAGTATTAGTATTCACTCGCCCTACCAAGGCTGCCTTTCACACGCTCGCCCCCCAAAGAGGCAGGTCCACAGAGGGGGGAGTCTTTCCAATGGAAGGGCCCTCCATACTGAGGGCTCAGCAGCGCCTGGCATGCCTCTCTGCGGAGAGAGGGATGGATCAAGAGAACTCATGCCCACTTTTTTGCTAACACTTAACCACCCTGAAGTTTTGCCTTTTCCTAACTATGTAAAGCTTCTTCCATAACCCTGGCCCTCTAATGCTATGGAATTTATAATAAACCGTGGTACACAATAGGTAGAGGCTAGGAAGACCCACTTTACATGACAATGGGAGGGGCGGGGCCAGTTCTGAAGATATATCCTAAAAGCAACAGTTTAGCTGGCCAATGCCCATTCCTCCTATACCTGAACAACTGACTTCTTCATTCAGATACATCAGTAGGATGACCAGAGATTTCAAATTTATAGAAAATTTAAGAGGTGAAGTAAAGGACATCTTAACACTTAGATTTTTTTCACATTATCCTTTACTTTTAAAGAGAAACTTAAGGTTTCTGTAGTGGTGGTGGGTCTCTGCCCACATAGCTGCAAGTAATTTTTCTATGGTACCTTTCCAAAGGGCTTTCACATTACCTCAAAAAAATCAGAAGCTTTAAAATAGTCATTCCTTTTTAAAGTGAAATTAAATACACTTTTAATAAAAACTCTTAATAAAGCAGTTTAAAAAGCAAAACTGCCCTTTAAAAACCGCTGCAGTGCCTGTTACGAAGGTAAATGGACTGACCTTACCTTCACCAGCTTCCCAGTGATCTCAGGCATATCACCCACTTTCCGATTATCCAGCATTCGAATTTCGTAGGACTGACCTATTTAAAGAAACTGTGCATCAAAAACAATCCACATAAAGAACATCACTCTGTTTAACATAAACTTTTAACTATTTCTCAAAACATACAATTATCCAATGTTAATTTGCTAGAAAAGCAAATTCAGGTCTACTTCTCTTTCCTGAAAATCGTACCATCCTTTGCTTCCGACACTATTACAGAAGACTCTAGAGTTTCTGTCAATTTATTTTCACCTGTTACCCTCTCACATTAAACTTATATTATATATACATCCAGTATCTGAGACCAACTTTTTATAAATTTTGAGATACTAAATTTACATACCATAAAATTCACCCTTTTAAGTGTACAATTGGTTTTCAGTACACTCTTGTACCCAGAGTTATGCAGCCACCCCACTACCAATTTGAGAACATTTTCATCATCCCAAAAGAACTCAAACCCATTAGCAGTCACTACTCATCACTCCCATCCCCCAAGCCCCTGGCAACCACAACTCAATCTACTTCTATCTCTAGGGATTTGCCTACTTTGGGCACTTGATATAAATGGAATCACACAATGCATGGCCTTTTGTGACTGCCTTCTTTTACTACACATGATGTTTCCAAGGTTTACGCTTGTTATTGCATGTATTAATACTTCCTTTCTTTTTATTGCCAAATATTATTTACTGCATAAATGCACCATATTCTGTTCATCCATTCATCAGTTGATGAACACGTGTGCCGTTTTCACTTTTTGGCTATCATTAATAATGGCACTATGATCATATGCGTGTACAGGTTTTTATCAAGTCAGGATCAAATTTTAATTGTATAGCCTCCACCCTTGTGTCCAATGAACCCAACTCATATTTCCTCACTGCTCAATTAGTGTCCCTAAGAAAACACACAGATATTCACACACCAATCTATATAATTAGGAAAATAAGCTAACCAAAAGTTAACAATGTACGTTCAAATCCACAAAAATTATTTCTAGACGTTATTAAATAATAAAAATGCTAAAAGACAGAAAACTGTACTTGAACAATTAAAATAAAAAAGAACATAATAATAAAAATGACAGTATAATTGCTATGTAGAAAATCAGTAGGAATTAAAAGAGTGCTTTTATTATTTTTTTTTATTTTGTAGATTTTATTTATTTATTTTTAGAGTGGAAGGGAGGGAGAAAGAGGGAGAGAAACATCAATGTGCGAGAGAAACATCCATCAGTTGTCTCTCTCGTGTTCCCAGCTGGAGACCTGGCCTGCAACCCTGGCATGTGCCCAGACTGGGTATTGAACCAGCGACCTTTCAATTCTCAGGCCAGCACTCAATCCACTGAGCCACTCCAGCCAGGGCTAAAAGAGTGCTTTTAGTACCATATGAAGTTGAGGCTCTTTATGATATAACTACAATGTATTGTTCACACACCAATGGGGCTTATAAAAAAATATACACACAGGGCACTAGATCATAGGGTCAAAATACAAGAAAGAGTCATCAAACTACAACAAAATCACTCCAAGGCTGGTGATGGAAAACAACTATACATACTACGTTCCTAAGGAATAGTCCTTAAATTTATTCCACAGACTGTAAGATTAACAATAAACAAACACTTCTGTGGCAAGAGATATTTTTTATAAGTTAAACCTGTAGCATATTTAACAATGGATCTGAACTCAGAACAGTAAGATACAATTTTAAAAATAAAGTATATGAAGGTATCTTTGAAAAATATACCATTTTACATTTAAAATTACCCTCAATCTCACAAGAACTCAGGAAATAAAAATTAAAATGTTTGTGCTAATTATCAGATCAAAACATGTTTAAAAATCAAATGGGGAAGAATGAAGAGAAATAAGCACATAAAATATGGGAGTATATTAACTAATAAAGTGTTTCTGAAAGGCAATCTGGCTGCACCTGTTAAATATTGTATTCTTCAACTCAGGAATTCTGATTAGTCAAGACAAAAAGAAAAGAACGCAAAAAAGGGAATATCTGTAACTCACATTATACACAAATGGCTAATCTCCCCAGTACACAGAAAACTACAAAATTGCTAACAAATGTCCAACATCCCTAGAAGAAAAAAAAATGAGCAAACGACACGAACACAGTTAACAAAAGAAAAAAATGCCAACAGTTCTTAAACATATCAAAAGACAATCAACCTCCATCGGAGAAATGCAAATTAAAACCACAGTGAAATCATTTTTCACCAGTCAGGTTACCATCGATCTTCAGCGCGAGTTGCGGAGGCGAAAGGGCAACAGTCACACTTGCATTAGCACAACAGGGGAGGGGAAATGGAAGAAGCAGAACTCTCTGGGGTCATTCTGAAGGGAGAGCCTAACGGAACGTTTTCTGGAGTATCAGATACAAAGCATGAGAGAAAAGTTGAAGATTTCTAGCCAAGGAATTTCTCAAGCCAGGGAAGAGCACAAGGAGTCGATCTGGAGGAGCAAATCAAGCGTGCCATTAAGCCCTGGCCAGGTAGCTCTGTTGGTTAGAGTATCATCCCAATATGCCAAGGTTGTAGGTGGGTGTGGGTTGATGTCAGGTCATGGAACATAGGGGAAGCAACCAATAAATGCACAAAGATGTGGAGCAATGAATTCTCCCCCTTCCTATTTCTAAAATTAATAGTAATTTTTTAAAAGAGTGCAATTGAACACATGAAGTCTGAATACCTTTTGGACATCCAAGTTGGTAATCAAGTTGGATTCACAAACACGGAGCTAAGAGGAAGAGGTCTGGGCTGGAGCCTTAACAGGGGCCTTGTCAGGGTACCATTGTTAGGTAAAGCTATTTAACACAGGATCACTGAGGGAGTGAGTGGAGAAAAAAGAAAAGGGGCCAAGTAAACTTCTCTGGGACAGACAGTAAGCCAAAAAGGAACAGCCGGCGGGACGGACGGGAGGTGGACCCTGCGCACACAGTGCCCTGGAAGCCCTTCACTGGGCTGCCAAGGAGGGAGGAGGGGCTCGTGTCACCCAGACCGTCTTGTGATCTTCAAAAACTCAAAATTCTCAGGACTGAAAAAATCAAATTAAGGAAGAAATCAATGGTCCTATCCTCTTGTATTTTTCCTAGTCAACCTAACAAAATATAAACTTCAATCTGCTTCCACAAATCTCAAGATTTGTTCCTCCCGTATTAAAGCACTGGAGATTTTTATTTTAAAATCAAGTGTTTTGGGGTTTTTTCTTAAAGTCCCTATAACACTTATGCTTCAAATGATTTCCCCATTGGAAACTTTATGTCCTTAACTCATTTAGAAATTCCTCTCCACCAACAATTTTCTTCAATGTTAATACAACTGCTTGAGCACTACTTTTATTGGTTTAATTTCCTCTTCCATTTAATCCTCTCCATAATAATATTAACAACACAGCTTCCTGAAATATTAGTCTAGGTTCCAACTGAAATATAAGAAGGTTCCACTATTACTGAAGTACAAAGTTAACGCAAACAGCAATATTCTATTCAAGTGTGATAATGGTTTGCAGTCTATAGTATACTAGTTGCTAATCCTATTTTTAGCTTTATCTCTTGAATTTACCTTTCATGTTTTGATTTTTTCACTCCCTTTTCTGGCTTAGAAATGCAAGAGCACTAACAGAGCTGAAAATACAACTGTAGTACATCCATGTCCCCAGCCACCTTTGACTACAGACTTACTAAGTCCATCTTCCACAGATGGAATCCTAGGCAACCGGGAACCTAAGATGTGACAGCCCCTGCCTTGGTTAAATTCAAAGCATTTATTTTTAATGTCCTAATATACACCTTTAAAACAAGAACCAAAGCTAAACTCAAGGAAATCTACTACAATGTAAATAAAATTAACAAAAAATGACAGGTATGTACCTTCTCGTGAAGTTTCAGTCAACAACAAACTGCATATATGAGGATGGTCCTGAAAGACTGTATTGGAGCTGAAGATGCTGATCACCTAGTGACGCAGTTCATAAAAATCCTAGCACGATGCATTACAGTGATGGCCAGGCCTTCATTCCCTTTCCACTCACCCACTGACTCACTTGGGGCAACTTTTCGAGTCCTGCAAGCCCCATTCATGGTAAGTGCCCTATACAGGTGTACTATTTATCTTTTATACTGTATTTTTGCTGTCTATTTTCTATGTTTAGATACACACATTCTTACCACGGTACTGCAATGGCCCACTGTATTCAGCACAGTAACATGCTGTACCGGTCGGCAGCCCAGGAGCGGCAGGCTATACTTTATGGGCTAGGTGTGTAGTAGCTTCTACCGTTTAGGTTTGTGTGAGTGCACTCTTCGGTGTTCCCATAACAAGGAAATCACCGAATGATGCAGTTCTCAGAATGTATCCATCGTTAAGCGACATACAACTGTATTTTCCTTTTTGAAGTTTCTATCATTTAACAATATTTTTAATCAATAGGTGTTTATTGCCTAGGGCCTAAAACCTGTTTGCAAAGTAATGAATTATTACAGGATTCTCCAAGTAGAATCTGGCCTCCAAACGAACAGGTATTTGTGATCCAATAGCAGCACCGAACTGATGTGCAATAAATCCAGGGATTAAAACCAAAAACCTCTCTCACACCCCGAGGTGGGAAAACATCGGAGACCTGGCCTGAGCTGTGAAACCAGGGGCAGCCTATTCCAGCTAACACTCTGCTAAACGGGAGAGCCAGCCGTGTTTCCTCCACCCTCTCACGCTTCCACGTTGGGATTGGAGTTTTCACTCCACAAAGTCAATCTCAACTCTTCTTGCTACCTAAGAGCAGAGGACAGTTGCTTAGGTGCACAACCAGGAACACACACAGTTTTAAAACTCCGCACTTCTATTGTTCAAGAAAGTACAAAACCAGACACTCTAAGGCATCAATACAACTTGGAAAACTTGTTCCAATTTCTACCTGACTGATGAAGTTAAGGCCATACAGAATTTACTTGTTTTCTTTATGCTGTTATACAACGGCAAATATTCTTCAGTAGTAGCCACCCAAATGGCAGAGGTGAGCAATGAGCTTTAAGGGGAGGCTACTAGGAGTGACCAAGCTATGACCAAATAATGATGCATAGTCCCTGCTATGTGCCACCCCTCCCCCCAAGAAAATACATCTATAAAAGGTGGTGGTGGTGGACCCTGAATGGCGTGGCTCAGTGGGTTGTGCATCATCCTGTAAAGTGAAAGGTTGAGGAACATGCCTGGGTTGTGGGCCAGGTCCCCCAGTGGGGGCATGCAAAAGGTAACTGACCGATGTTTCTCTCATTCATTGGTGCTTCTCTCCCTTTCTTTTTCCCTCCTTTGCCCTCTCTCTAAAATTAACAAATAAAATCTTTAAAAAGTGTTGGCGAGGGGAAGCTCACCTATTTGCCTGAATATTCAAAATAAAAAAAAAACTGGGCATGGCCCACAGACTAGCAGCATCAGCATCACCTGGGAACTTGTCAGAGATGCAAAGTGGCCAACCCCACAACAGCCCCACTAAATCGGGAACTCCAGGGGGCCCGGCAACCGTAGTTTGACATGCCCTCCAGGTGATCCCAATGCATGCTGAAGTTGGAGAAGCTACAAATGTCCAGTGAGTCTATTCTATCCACCACAAAGCATTCAGGACCTTCTCAGGGGAACAACTTAATGCTCAAAACACTTAGTAAAATGGTAAGAATTAACTGTCTTTTCTCAGAAACTGAACAAATACTGTAGGACATGTTATGATAAACATTCTAAGAGGAAAATGGCCTGATTTGGGATGGCTGATTATACAATTGCATCACTTTGCATAAGCTTCATTTAATGCAGTGTTATATGAAACACTATATAGTATTATAGGTGATAAGATTTCAAAAGTCCTTTTTAGTTCAAATTTTTATTTGTGTATGTTAAAATGAAGAACTACTAAGTCAATGTAAAGCTGTTTAAAGTAAACTGCATTATGATTCCTTTAGGAGCGACTAAAATTCACAAGTCGTTCATTTGTTTCACAGGACTGTAAGTCTTGCAACAGTCCAGGGCAGCTTTCACTCCATTACATGTGTATGTTCCACAAATACATGTATGCTCATGTAATCATTACATTCATTGTATGGACTCTACATCACATATATTACACGTGTACAGTCCAAATATCTGGATATACATATGTCACACATTTTGCGCACACAAACAAGGGCTCAGGACTCGCGAGGTGCCCATTTCAAGACCCAGCTTTGACACGGCCTTCAGAGATAAGCACTGTAGGATGCAGCGTCTCCGTCTAAAATCTCATTAGAGTGCGTGCTGGCTGCCCTGCAGAAACAGCTCTGACGCACATAGCGGCGGTTCATGCTGCACCACTCTGGAGATCGTTCCACCTGTTAGTCCACATCTGCCTGGCTGATGTGTTATGCTAGTCTCCTGCTGCTGCTAAAACAAATGCCCACAAACTTAGTGGCTTGAAACTACAAACATTTATTATTATATAGTTTTGGAATTCAGAAGTCCAAATGGGTTTTACTGGGTTAAAAAAATCAAGCTGTTGGCAGAGCCGTGTCCCTTCTGAAGACTCTAGCGGAGAATCCATTTCCTTGCCTTTTTCTACTTCTTGATGCCACCTAAGACCCTTGGCGCACGGCCCCTTCTCCCGTCTTTAAGCCAGCTGCAAGCAGCATGTTCGACTCTCTCTGACTCCTGACTCTCCTGCCTGACTCTGTCACTTTCCACCCTGTGACTTGACTGCACTCACTTTGATAGTCCAGAATAATCTCTCCATCTCAACATCCTTAAGTTATTGCATCTGCAAAGTACTCTCTGCTCCATAAGATATCCCCAGGTTCTGGGGATTAGGACGTGGGCACCTCTGAGGAGCCATCCTTCTGCCTACCAGTTGCTAAGCAGTGTAAACATGCCATTTCTACAGTTCAAAACTCTGACTATTACAGGCGTATTTAAAAGATTAAAATCTTATTTTCCAACAAACCTGGCAAACTTTCTGAGTCATTACACAGGTATCTAGCCCCAGGGTTGTGCTCCTAGCATTTTGTCCAGCTGTAACAGGAAACTAATACATCAACTAATGTCTAAATACTTGGTCTTCCAGTACAACCAGGAATCATTAAAGCTACTTACCTGTTAATTAATAGCAGCAGCAGCAAAGGCTCATGCTATCTGGCCAGCTTATAAATGCATCACATATATTACTCAATTTAATTCTCAACTACCTTATGTGGGGATATTAAATTAAGAAACTTGCCTAGACTAGCAAGTGGTGTTATAGGATCTAAGCATAGGCAGCCTGGCTCTAGAAACTGCTGATAATTACAACTATAACTAGTTTAAACAATGAAAAGGAACGAAAAGTTATCTAAACAACACACATAAGGACATCTGACATGCAGCAGAGGTGCATGTACCCTGGGCATGCACTGGCAACTCTGTATGATAGCTTCTACCAGGTATCATTTTAGAGAGGGAAATTCTTTTTTAAATTTCGTCCACTGACCACAAGACCACTTAAGCATGTAATTCACTCATTACATGAACAAATAAACTTACCAGAATAAATTCAATAAAATAATAACTATAGAATATTTTTCCTATTCAAACACTGTCATAAACCACGATTAGAAAACAATGGTTCTAATTTAGTGGCTCCCTGAGATGAGCTGACTAGATAAATAGGATTCAGGGGAGTAAGACTTTCTATTGTATACCCTTTCGTATCTTTTCAATTTTGAACCATGTATATAAATCATCTATTTAACATGCTAAATTTGCCCTCCCTAGTGTGGGTCAGTAGACTGAGTGCTGGCCTAAGAACCAAAGGTCACTGATTCGATTTCCAGTCAGGGCACATGCCTGGGTTGTGGGCCTGGTTGAGGGTGTTTGAGAGGCAACCAACTGATGGATCTCTCACACACTGATGTTTCTCTCGCTCTTTCTCCCTCCCTTCCCATTTCTCTAAAAGTAAATAAAATCTTTTTAAAAAACCTTAAAAAATTCTAAATTTAAAATGCTACAATTAACTTAGAAAACTCTGGAAATATTCTAGTAACAAGACTTATTGGTTAAGAAAATGAAATTTGGAATCAGAAAACTCTGGGTTATAAAAAGCATAGTCAATAATCTAAATAGATAACTGCAGAAAAATTATTTCTCTAAAGCTATAATGCTATCATAAAATAGGGATGATCATGCTTTTGGTTATTAACGGTCACTGTCATTTTCAAGCAGTCATGTGTCACTTAACAAGGGGGTTAAGTTCTGAGAAATGCACCATTAGGTGACTTCCTTGGGCGAACATCAGCGTACTACACAAACCTAGACAGACAACTACTACACACCCACATTATAAACCCGTACAGCATTCTACTGTACTTATTACTATAGGCAACTAACACAATGGTAAAGTATTTGCATACCCAATCATACAAGAGGCACAGTAAAATTATGGTATAAAAGATAAAAAACCTGTATAGAGCACTTTCTATGAATGGAGCTTGCAGGACCAGAAGTTGCTCTGGGTGAGTGAATGAGTGGGGAGTGAATGTGAAGACTGAGGGCATTACTATGCACTACGGCAGGCTTTAAGGACATTCTACACTTAGGCTACAGAAGTTTAGGCTACAGAAATTTATTAAAAACTTTTTCTTCAGCCCTGGCTGGTATAGCTCAGTGGACTGAGCATGAGCTTTGAACCAAAGGGTCGCTGGTTCAATTCCCAGGCAGGGCACATGCCTGATTTGCAGGCCACTGGGAGTGGGCTCCACGCGAAAGGCAATCACACACTGATGTTTCTCTCCCTCTTTCTCTCTCCCTGCCCGCCTCTCTAAATAAATAAAGAAAGAATTTCCTTCAATAATTAGCTTACTATAACTGTTACTTTATAAACTTAAAATTTTTTAACTTTTCAACTCTTTTGTAATAATTAGCTTAAAATACAAACACATTGGTAAAGCTGTACAAAAATACTTTACACCCTCACCCTGAAAGTTTTTTTCTAATTTTAAATTTTATTTTACTTTTTTACCTTTTAAACTCTTTGTTAACAGACACACAGGGAACACCTGAGATCCTGCCCCCCAGCATGTCATCAGTTTGGCTCAGATCAGCTCTTACAAAAATCCTCTGCAGGTTGGGATGTTCTCACGTTGCCATTTACTTGGCGAAACTGGCAGGATTCCGAAGCCCACCCAGGACCACCCTGCAGACCTGGACCTGGTGCTAGGTACACACAAGGGCCCACTGTGCCCCACCGGGTGACCTTAGGTGAGTTTCTCTTAAAACCGGGGCCTCTTCAAGTAGCAGGCCGTGACTTTATTTGAACTGTTCTCTGAAAACCCTTAGGAGAGACAGGATAGAGAAAACCCAGGAAAAAGGAAAAAAGAATGGGTTACTGCTTTTATCTGACTTTTTAATTAGACCGCTTACTGAGAGTCTGAACAAAGTCTTTGCTGGTTAAACAAGACTGAAGCCTCCTTAGCTCAGAAAGGGAAAGGACACTTGTTCCCTCAACCTGAGTGGCCAGCAGGGTCACGACAGTTGTTGCAGACCCCTGAATCCAGAGTGGTGGAGAGGGGTGCCAGGAGTCGTCCAGTGTGGCACAGCACAGCTGATCCTGGAGAAGCCGGCAAGAGCCCCCAGGGAGAAGGGCAGGCGGGACACCCTGGAATGGGTTCACCCTGCGAGAGGTACCTTCAGCCGGGGGGAACAGGGAGGCCGGGAGGGCAGAACCATGCCCTGGAAAGCATCGTGGTTCCGGCCCTCACTGGCCCTTGCTCAGGTATTCTTAAGTGATTAAGAATATCCGTGGGGTTGCCTGAGGAAGTACAATTCTTCTAGGGTTTAAAGCAGTCTTACAGGGACAGTCACTGCATCAGCTTGATTGGAGACATGAAAGTAAAGGCAGGCTTTCCCAGAAGTTTGTTCTGACTCTACAGATCTCAAAACTAACATGGGAAATAGTGCATCCCAGTATTAAATTAATGCCTTTAAATTACTTTTTGTGCAATTAGAAAAGCTGTTAATAAAATTAAGCAGAATGAAGGGAAAACATTTAATTGGTCTCTTGAAGCTTCAAAAAGATTTAGAAAGACAGATCAACCTATAATGTCATTTAGGGTCAACGCCCTTCTTTGAGGTATTAAAAATGGCTGTCCTCATTCTTAAAGGGGGAAGGTCATTTGGAACTTGACTTGTCAAAAACAGATATAAATTATAAATGCCTCCAGGGCAATAACTGTTCTTTTACAAACTGGTGAGTTTGCTCCTCTCTCTAACGGGTCTATTGTGTATGTCTGTGTTATGTTTTGTAAATGTGAGATAATTTTCTATCTCCAGATGGCATTATTAAAATTAATTTAAATGCAGGAAACATAGAAACCCAGATGTTTTTCAAGTTCACGTGGTCTAAAATTAATCTTTAGTAAATAAGATCAAGTCTAAGTCTGCTGACTCAAAAGAACAAAGACACAGGGCCAGGGTCGTCAGTGTCACTGTCTTCTACCTCCACATCTTGTCCCGCTGGAAGGCCTTCAGGGGCAGTAACACGTATGGAGCTGTCATCTCCTGTGACAATGCCTTCTTCTGGGACACCTCCTGAAGGACCTGCCTGAGGCTGTTCTTGAGGAAGTACCACCTTTACATAAGTATGTCCATGGAGGTTTGCTTAGTGTCTTTTTTCACCAGATATGCTTGTAAGCAGATAATGCACCACGAACATTCCTCTACATTAATGAGGAATGTTGGGCATCCATGTTTTCAAACTTTTAAAGGAGCTTGTTGCAGTCTGCAAAAGCTCCTGTTAAACCCTTCACTGTGAATTTTCTTGTGGGGGTTCTCCTGCAGTTTCCTTTTCTCTGGCCTCCTTTTCGGCTGTGCCTTCCTGTTCTCGTTCCAACAACTCATTCATCAATTCCTCAGAAACCACCTCTAGGGTCTCCTCAATGTCATCCCCATCCACACTCAGGTGAAGGTTGTCACCTCAACCACAGACTTGCTGATCCTTGCAGCCTCCTCATCCTTGGCAAATCCTTTGAAGTCATGGACAAACTTCTTTAATATCTTCTTCCAGGTGCCCTTCATACACTCCTTGGTGACATCAGCCAAGCAAAGTTCCTGAAGCAGTCATAGAGGTTGTAATCCTTCCAGAACAATCCTTCCATTAGTGTCTGCCTCAGTTGTGGTGAGAGCCTAGGAAAAGGTCTTCCTCAGGTACTAACTAGGTCTTGAAAGCTGCTGTAACGCCTTCATTCAGTAGTTGGATCAAAGAGGTGGTGTTTGGGAGGAAAACGTGACTTTGACATTCAATGAAGATCACCAAAAGAAGGATATCTGGGGAGTATTATCAACAGTATGCAAAACCCTGAAAGGTATGTTATTTTCCAAATAGTCCTTTTGCATTTTGCTGGCCAGGACGGCATCTTAGAGAAGAAGCCGGGTCACCGTGACTTCTTCCTGCTCCTGTAGCGCACTGGCAGTGTGTGCTTGTCAATACGTTTGCCGGCCCAGGGTCCTCACTGCCCAGATCAGAAAGGGTTTCAGTTTGCAGCCTGCAAACCTGGCAATGATTTGGCCTTCTTATGGACAAAAGTCCTTTTAGGCATCCGTTTTCAGAATACAAAGGTTTCACCCAAAGTGAATATTTGTTTTACCAAGTACTTTTCCTCCACAATTAACTTTATGTAGTTCCCAAAAATTCTTCAGCTGACTTCACACCAGCACTTGCAGACTCAACACTCACTTTTACATTATGTAATAATACTTTTTGTATCATTTAAACCACCCAGAGCAGGCAGTAAAGTAAACATCACAGGCAGGTCCGGCCTTTTCTTTCAACTTGCAAACAAACGTTTTGCTTTGGCCATGACTGTCATGGCACTGAGAGGGATACACCTCTGTTCCGGGTCTTCAATCCAGGTGACCAGAAAGTTTCTCCATGTCTGATATAGACCTTTCTAGAATTTTTTGTTACTCTCATTGCTTTCAGAGAAGCAGATCCTTTGATAGCATGTCACTTTGTTTTTGTTTTTCAAGATGGTAGCTATGGTGGAATGAGACACGCCTGACTGGTGAGCAATAACCATCACTGCTCTTCCCTTCATAGTCCTTAATCAACTCTATTTTCGTTTCCAGGCCAATCACTTGACATGGCCTCTCACTGGCAACATTAGCAGTGAATCTTGCACTTACAGGCCTTGATGAACAAAAGAACACAAGATTAAATCGAGCACAGGAGAAAATGCGATTAAGAGACACAGTAAGCACAAGATAGATGAGGCTGTTGCCGGGGTAACACAACATAGGTTTAAAGCAAACACTTTTTTAATCAGTAGAAAAAGGACACTCTAAAATAATGATGATAAACACACAAACCGGTACCCGTCATTAAGTCATTTACTGTCACTTGCAGGTATCCTGCAGTATACGTAACTGTACGTGCTGCACTTTAACAGGCTCCCAGCGCAGCAGGTGTGCTTCCACCAGCATCGCCACACTCCCGTGAGCGCTCCAAGGCACTACAGCGTTACGGCAGCTATGATGTCACTAAAACATCATTATGTAGAGCTTGACTACAGTTGAAAAAGTGACTGCTTAATTTCCCTCTCATTTATGAGAACAAATGCAGATAAACTCACACACAGGGGCTTAAAAGGAATGGAACCCGTGCTGATGAGTGACAGCTTCAAGTGCCCTATCTGATTCCTTTAAGTCAGTGTACCTTTTCTTGCCAAGGCAAAACTGCCATTCTAAGTCATTTTCCTTGGTGGAGCTGAAGAGATCATCTGATGACAAGAAAACTGATTCATGAGCAGTCAAAATGAATCACAATCTGATTCCTAACAGAAAGAATGAACACTAAATGACATCAACACTTAACAGTCACGCCATCAAAGATGATGCAGGGATGTTACTAAAATGGTGTCACTGAAGTGCACTTTGCAAGAACTTTCCATGGCAATGTCACTCCAACTAAAAATATATTAAAGGGACTTTACTGGAATTCCTGGATAAAATCAGTCAAGCCTAAATATTATTTTACATATATATGCCTGATTCCCTTTACACTATATTTCAGGAAAGAATTCTGTAAAAAAAAAAAAAAATGAAAACTGCATATGCACTACTGAGAATGTTCCCTTTTGAAAAGTTAGCCCAGTCAACTGAAAATACTCCACTAAGTCTGGAACTATGTGCTTGACCAGTTAAGAGTTAGGACGAAAGATACTCAGGAGCATCCCAATCACGTCCAAACCTTGCCCGAATCTAGAAAGACCTATGGAGCTGAGCCTCTTTCTAGAAAAATATACATCAAAATTGTGAAAACAATTTTAGGAAAATTCATGAGAAATCACAGGACCTTGTCTAAGTGATAAATGCTAGGAGACAAATACATGAAAGAACTATACACATTGTAATACGTATACGAGGTCTGTTCGGAAAAAGTCCAGCCATTGTTAATGCAACGAGAACAGTTTGTGCAACACAGATGTAACCTGGCAGCCAAGAACAGTGGACTGGAATGCATATGTGTAAACAATGACGACTTCACTGTACTAGTGAGCGGGGGCAGTAGACACTGTTGAATGAGCATGTGTATTGTGTGGTCATCGCATTCAGAATGACTGAGTGAGTCATTTTTGTCTCACATTTGAGTGCATCAAATTTTGCATTAACATTGAACATTCCTCCTTGGAAACTATTCAGATGATTCAGAAGGCCACAGCTATGGGCAACTAGTGATCGGCAGCTTCATCACAACAATGCACCTGCACATGCATCATGTGTTGTGCAGATTTTTGTGAAACATCAAATCACCCAGGTGACTCAGTTCCCATACAGTCCAGATTTGGTGCCCTGCAACTTCTGGCTTTTCCTAAAACTAAAATCATCATTGAAAGGGAAGAGATTTCAGACTGTCCACGAGATTCAGGAAATATGACAGGGAAGGTGATGGCAACTGGGAGAACTATGTGAGGTCCCAAGGTCCCTACTTTGAAGGGGGCTGAAACGTCATTGTCCTATGTATAGTGTTTCTTGTACCTTGTGTGTTCTTCAATAAATGTCTCTATTTTTCATGTACATGGCTGGATATTTCTGGTCAGACTTTGTATTTGATACTCATATAAGCATTATATTGATATTAAAGATATTTCTTTTTAAAAGGTATGTAGATGTACTCTCCCTCCTGGGAGAATGCCCACACCTTTCCCTTCCCTCCTCCTCCTCCCACAGGCATGCAAGTCCTGAACTCTAAGGGACCCCACAAGACTGGTAACCAGAGGAGCAATGGGTAGCAGCAGCTCATCCCAGACTAATGCCCTGAACCTGTGTCCAAGGCCTTTTCTCTAACTTCTCGGAGAGCCCAAGGAGCCCTGCCTAGGCTCACTTTTTCACTGTAACGTTCCTAGAAAAACAAAGCAGCTCCACCCAGGCTCCTTTCTTTCCTGTAACATTTCTAAAGAACCAAAGTGGGCCAGCTTAGGCGCTCTCCTGTTGTTTCTTCTATCCTAAGCTCTTCCTTGTTTCACTGTCCCCAGCTTTAGTAAACATACTCTCCAAGTCAAAAATAAAAAATTAAAAGGTATATAAAAGTGGAATTCCTTTATGATTACTCAAATGCATTTTTACCCATTCCTTTTGAAGACCCCACACATGGACTCAGCTACTCAGATTCACTGTCTCTGAGCTCCAGCACATGGATAACAGCTAGAAGGACACCAGTGGCATACGGGAGAAACTGAAGTGTCTGGCATTGAGGTGAGCAGATGCCACTGGTCCCTTTTCTGAACCCTCGCCCCACAGAGCTGGCAAGCTGGTGACATATCTGAGACTCCATCAACCTGGCTAATACTGTTTAAATCTGCCTTGGAGATCTTCAGAGACTCCACCCCACCCAAGTTACTTTTCCACCCATGCTGCTTTTCCATACGAATGGCTGGTCTTGTCTCATGCTTCACAACTTCCTAAATCCTCTCAAACAAGCTCCAGCTGGCCTCAGTGAGCCCCAGGCCTGGCACTAGCAGCAGCCCGCCTAGATTCAAAGCTTGGCTTCACCTGGGAGTCTCCAAGCCCAGTACAAGTAGCAGCCATCTCAGGTGGTTTTATGGCTCAGGCAGGGTAGTCCCCAGCAAAACACAAGTGGGGGCTGACCTTGTCCTGCACCATCTGGGAAACCCCAGGGCCAGCACCCCCAGTGGACAGCTACAGATCACAACAGAGTACCACCACCATGCCCCTGCACAGCTGATCCTCCGAAGAGGGCTGAGGTTGGTGGCCAGTGGTCACAGCCAGTCCTTGCGGCTGACAGGCCTGGGTAAATCCCTTCCATTGATCTGCCAACAGCAATCAAGGCTCAACTACAAGAGGAAGGTGTATTCAGCCCATGCAAAGGGCACACCTTGAGTATCAAGCTTGGGTGATAGGGGATGATGTGCCACTGGACCCTACAGGATACCTCATACATTAGGCCACACTACCAATACATGGAGTCAAAGCAGCTCTACTTAATACACAGAAACAAACACAGGGAGGCTGCCAAAACAAGGAGACAAAGAAACATGGCCCAAATGAAGGAACAGATCAAAACTCCAGAAAAAGAGCTAAACAAAATAGACATAAGTGAGCTATTAGATGCAGAGTTCACAACACTGGTTATAAGGATGCTCAAGAAACTCAGTGAGGACCTCAGCAGCATAAAATAGATCCAGTCAGAAACAAAGGATACACTAACTGAAATAAAGAACAATTTACAGGGAAACAACAGTAGAGTGGATGAAGCTGAGAATCAAATCAATGATTTCAAACATAAGTAAGCACACGCACACGTGCGCGCGCACACACACACACACCCCAATCAGAATATTATGAAGAAAAAAAAATGAGGGTAATATAAGCAGCCTCCAGCAGCCTCCAACAAAACTTCACGTGGTCCAACATTCACATCATAGGGGTGCCAGAAGAAGAGAAACAGCAAGAAATTGAAAATCTGTTCAAAAAAATAGTGGTGGGGAAAAAAAAAAACCTCCTCGAATTTGGTGAAGGAAACAGACATGCAAATCCAGGAAGCAGAGTCCCAAATAAGATGGATGCAAAGGGGCTCACTCCAAGACACATTATAATTAAAATACCAAGGGTAAAGATAAAGAGAGAATCTTAAAAGCAGCAATAAAGAAGTTAGGTTTCCTACAGGGGAGTTCTTGTAAGACTCTCTTTTGATTTCTCAAAAGAAACTCTGCAGGTAAGAAGGGGTCGGCAAGACATATTCAAAGTTATGACAAGCAGAGACCTACAGCCAAGATTGTTCTACCCAGCAAAGCTATCATTTAGAATCAAAGGGCAGATAAAGAACTTCCCAGACAAGAAAAAAACTAGAGGAGTTCATCCTCACCAAACCACTGTTACATGAAACATTAAAGGGACTTATTTAAGAGGATCAAAACTATAAACAATAAAATGGCAAAGACACACATCTATCAACAATTGAATCTAAAAAACAAACTAAGCAAACAAGAACAGAGACAGAATCACAGATACAGAGAGCATTTTGATGATTGCCAGGTGGGAGGAGGGGTGTGGGGGAATGGGTGAAGAGGTGAGGGGATAAGAAGTATAACTATGTAGTTTCAGAATAGCCAAGAAGATGTAAAGCACAGTACAGGAAGGAAATGGAGTAGCTGAAGAACCTACACACGTGACCCATGGACGTTAGCAATGGTGGGGGATTGCGTGAGAGAGTGGGGGTGCTGTATGGAGGGGGACAAAGGGAGAAATATTAGACAACTGTAATAGCATAATCAATAATATATACTTGAAATTTTTAAAAAATAATCACAATATATTAAGTGAATAGATGTTAATTTCAATTTTTTAAAAAAACAAATATACACACAAGGAAATATACCTAAATGTTAATTATCTCGGTGGAATGCAACTGCAGTCCATTTTCAGCTTTATCCCATGACATATCTCCCAATTTTTCTACAATGAGTATATACTATTTTTATAACAAAATATTCATTTTTGAAAAAAGCAAGAATTCAACACAGCTTCAGTATATGTACCCAACATTAATTCCTGCATAACAAAGTACTTTTGTTTACACTGGTAAGCTTTACTGGCCTGTGCCCAAACTGCTAAGAGCACCTGAAAAAACTCCCTTATACTTCCCAGTGGTACATTCTACACACCGCAGTCTTTATTTTCCATCCTGCCCACTCTCGGTTTCCTATCACTAAAATATAATATTCTCATACAGTATACACAAGATATGGGCAGATAAAATTCGACATATTATTTTAGCCACAGACTTTATCTTGGTACAGCTTATATCTATTTTCAGCACAAACTTGCCTCACTCCTGAGACCCACGTCCTTGCTAGCTGGACTCGGATTCATCTTCAAGTTCCACACTGAAACCATATTCTTAAAAATAACTGACAGCTTTTCCTACCTGCTTCTCCTTTGGATTTTGTTTGAACAACCCTATGGTAAATCTTGTTCCATGTACCCTTCTTTATGCAAATCAGTTTCCACAAACTACAACTTTGTTGGCTCACAGTAAAATTCCTACAACTTTTAGGAACTGAATCTATAAAACTTAAGGGAAAAAATCTAACTCAAAATTAATGCCAGTAACCAAGGCTGTAATGCCAAAACTTTCATTTAGTATTCTTGTATATTCTAGCATCAGACTACGAGATAACCACACTAACCTTGGTTCAGGTAAGTGAGCGTTTCGTCATGCAGTTTCACTGCTGGCGATGTTGCGGCACACATCACATACTGAAAGGGCGGGTTTTTAGTTTCATCATCCAATGGAAGGCTGGAATCTTCCTGCTTGAAAATGGGCAATGCCAAGACATCACTGAAAAGCAAAAATAAATAAATAAATAAAATAAACAAATTGACACTGACCTTGCTTTGAGCTTAAAATATTCAAAAGCATAGAAAAACATTGAAGGTTAGTTTCTTTTTAAATTTAAGCTACAAAATGATATATAAGATAAAAGTACCTCTAATGCTGATCTGGCTTCCCCAAATGACATGTGGCAGTGGGGAGAAGGAGGGCAGCTATGGTTAGGTACATAAAATAAAAGTATGTAATAGCTAATAAAGTCCATGCTACTGATAAAGAAACTGGGCTAACAATAAAGGTGGTACTTTTTAAAAAGTTACTTCAAAAAAATTTTTTAAAACAATTTAAACTCTATTGTTTGTATATAAAAAAAGAAAAAGCCAGTGAGGAGTACATGGCTACCTGTTTTGAAAGGCAGGAACTACGACTGCTGCCGAAGGTAGGACACATTAGCACCATGAAATCACAAAGAAGCATTTGATTAAAAATGGTACTTTACAAAGTTTCCTGCTAGGCCTGGCAGCTGCTGAGAGCATAAGGCTTCATACTCTATCTAAAACAATGGTTTCTTCTGAGCAGCAAACAGCAGTAAAAACAGCTATTATTTTTTTCTCCCAAGAATAACATGGGACATTGATTGGGAGGGGAATGGGGCGGTGGTCTTCTGGGACACTGTCTGTATTCTGTTAACCTAGGAAGATACTGGTTTGCTAAAAACAAACAAACAAACAAACAAACCAAAAACCCCAGCTCAGATATAACAATAATTATTTTTTTTAATCCTCACCCATGGACATTTTTTTCATTACCTTTTTTTTATTACTTTTTTTTTGAGAGAAAGATTGAGAAACCTTGATGCAAGAAGAAACAATGAATTGGTTGCCTACTATACCTGCCCTGACCAGGGTTCCAACCTGAAACCTAAGTGCGTGCCCCAACCTTTCAACTGAACCACAGCCTTTTGTCTATGGGAGGGCATTCCAACCAGCCAGGGCTGAGATGTAATTTACATATCATAACATTCATGCTTTTCAAAGTGTAAATTCAGTGGGTTTTAGTATATTAAGAGTTGTGCAGTTGTCATCATCGCTACTTCAAGAACATTTTCATCCTCATCTTGTACCTGTTGGCAGCCACTCCCATCCCTTTCGCCCCTGCCACGTCCCCAACCCTGACAACCACTAACCTACTTTGTCTCTGTGGATTTGCCTATTTTGGACATTCAATGCAGACTGAATCACGTAGCCTTTTGGAACTGGCTTCTTTTTCTCAGTCTGTTTTAAAGGTCTACCCATGTTACAGCATGTATCAGTACTTAATTCCTTTTTATGGCTGAATGGTATTCCAATGTACGGGTATACCACAGTCAGTTTATCCATTTATCCAATGATGGACATCAGGATTGCTTCAAATTTTTGGCTACCGTGCATAATGCTGCTATGAACACTTGCATGTTTTTGTGCAGACATGTATCTAATTCTCTTGGGCATACGGAGATGTGCACACACACCTAGGAGCAGAATTACTGGGTCATATGGTAACTAACTTTTTGACAAGTGCAAAGATGTTTTCCACAGCAGCTACGCCATCATGTTCCCATCATTAATGTATGAGGTAATGACATAATTCACTAAGCTGTACATTGACAGTTTGCTAATTTTTCTGCTTGTTCCTCAATAAAAAGTAAAATAAGATATCCAAATGAGTAACTACTGCAACACCAGTATCAAAGGTTTGTTTGAATTGCTTATTTCCCCTTCTGTTTTCTGCAAGCTGATGACTACCTCAGCTATTTGGCTGGCTCATTTTAGGTTAATTTAATTTACAAATAAAATTGTGGAAATAAATGAAATGGGAGGAAAACCCTGCATCCCCTCCTCCTCGCATTCACTTCTATTAAAGCACTAGACTGATTATTCAGAAACTAAATTACTACTAATTCTCCTTCTGTCTTATCTATACCTAGGAACTATGAAAACACTCCTCAGCACATAATATATAACTAAGGAACACAGTCAGCGATGGCCTCCAGCCCTCCTCTGGAGTTCTTCTCAACACTGTGACCTAGGGGCCTTGATTCCACTTCAGTGGAACAGATAAAAAACCTCGTGGCAGATACGAACATTTTTCAGGAGACTTACAAAGACTCCCAGCAGCTGTCTTTATGAGAAACAACCATAACAGTAAAAATGGCTGTCCACAATAATATACATATTCCTATGTCACATATGTGTAAGCATTTAAAGTCCTCTTTGTGAGAAAGAGAATGAGAGCTATGACTCAAAAGTATTGGCTAATAATACTGAAGAATGACATGGAGAATAATTTTAAGATACCAATGCTAACTGCTTGGGTTGATCATTAAATACATGTCATCAAAATAACCCATAAGACTAAGTAAAAGTAGCTATTTATAAATAAACTCACACATGATAAATAAAGTTATTATTTGTCTCAGATCCTACAAGGCAACCACCATTTTGTTCACTTCAATACAGCCTGGGGATCCACACAGGATATACTATGCTCATGGTGGATGCTAATGATTTTCTTTTAATCCTCACCAGAGAATATGTTTATTGATTCTAGAGAGATGTAGAGGGAAGCAGAGAACAGGGCAAGAGGGGTAGAGAAGGAGAGGGGGAGCCTGGGAGGGAGAAACATTGACGGGTTGCCTTCTGCATGCACCCCAACCAGGGATCCAGCCTGTAACCTTTCAGTGCATGGGAGGTCACTCCAACCAACTAAGCCAGCCAGCCAGAGCCTAAATGATTCTTAAACGAGCTCAACAAATAAACATGTAAAGATCATTTACTACTGAAATCCCAATTATTTTTTTAATTAGAAAGATAATACATTCCAATCAACATGGCAGCCAGAGTGATGCTCTTCCATCAGAAGTCACATCCTTTCGTACCTCTACCTCTCCATCGTCTCACTTTCAGGAGGGTCCTCGCAAGGCCCTGCTCAATCTGCTCCTGTTCTCCCTCGGCCCGAGCCACATCAGCCTCCTTCTGGGCCTTCCCCGGGCCCTTCTGCACAGGCTCCACTCTCCTGCTGGCGTCCTGCTGGCTCATTTAATTCAAATGTCACCTCGGTGACAACTTGACAATTGCAATCCTCCCATCCACACTCCCAATTTCCTTTTCCTGCTCCACTTATCCGAAACGCTGGTCACTTTCAAACAGTATACATGACTTACGTTTCTTTCCTCCACAGGTATATACTGTATTTTTGCCGTGTATAATGAATGCGCTCCCGTGAATACCATGCACCCATGTTTTGGGCCCAAACTTTCAGGAAAAAATCTTTCATTTTAAGTTTTTAATTCAATTTTTAAATTATTTATATTTAGATACATTTTTTATTATGAAGGAATTGTAGCATTTATTTTTTAATGTATTATGGTATAAGAAATTTCAGGTAACAAATAATTACAAAACACAAACAGATACAAGGTTGTTCAGGTACTACCCATGGATAATGCACACCCTTCTTTTCCCCTCAAAACTCCGGGCAAAAACGTGTGCATTATACATGTAAAATGCAGTAGCCACACCCCACTCCAAATTTGTTCCTCTTCACCGACTGACCCCAGCATCCAGCACAAAGGAGGAGTTCAACATCCGCTGAAATCAATGAACCCATTGCAGCATTAATGACTGGTTATTACTAAAACAGAAAACGAGTTCTCCAGATAATTTAAGATCCCAATTTCTACTAGGCTGAACCATGGAGCTCCCAGTAACCTGACAAGCAAACGAAAAGCCTCAAGGCATCAAACTGTCCCAAGTAATTTTAAATGCCAGTACCCCCAAATATTCAGGCACACAAACGCAAGCGAGACCCTAGGAACAAGAACCAACAACAGTAACAACAGATACCATCCATATACCCTTTTCCAGGCTCTGTGTGCTCTTTTTTCCAGATTCAGCTCTTTTCTGCCTCTGTTACACAGAGTGAGAGGCCTGAAAATTACACATGGCAGCTGGAGTCTTGTTAGGTTGCTCCAAAGGGAAACACTGGTGGAAAATTAAAGGGGAGCAGGAAAGGGCCGAGGCAGGCAGCCACATACAGACTGCAGGTGCAGGAGTTTCAGGGCAGCAACAACCACGCCTCTAGCTGGCAGTGAGGAGCAATCAGGTGACAGGCTCTCCTCCCAAACGCCTCTGGCACCTTTGCAATCAGACACTTCCCTCAATCTGTCTCTGCTGGAAACATCCAAGTGGCTTGCAGTTTTCTGATTGGACTGATATCCCCAAAGACTTAAGAAGCTAGAATTATTGGACCCACACTTTAAATTATGCTTGCTTTGTTCAAAGATATATAAAAGCTTGAAAAATCTTCAAGGAACAGTAAATTTTAAGGGGCTGCAAGAGTGAAAAAAGTTAGAGACTTCTAGAACTGGAAAACAGAATTGCTAAAATTAAAAACTCAGATTTAACAGCAGCTCAGAAAGAAATGAAGAGTAAATAAGAAAACTGGAATACAGGCAAAAAGTTGTTCTCCAGAAGCCAGCACAGAGAGTCAAATGATGGAACATGCAGACGCCTTGAAGGACAAAGGGAGATTTCACAACGACAGCTCCATGAGGCCCTAGCCAGCCATGGCAAGAAAGTGAAATGTAATGATTAACAGGAAGAAACAAACCTATGATGCTACCTAGAATAAAGTCAACAAGGTCCTGGAGGGGAAAAAAAAGGCAAGATACAACAAGAATAAGAAATACCCATGGCATTCCCAACTGATTGACAAGAAAGTGAAATGTAATGATTAACAGGAAGAAACAAACCTATGATGCTACCTAGAATAAAGTCAACAAGGTCCTGGAGGGGAAAAAAAAGGCAAGATACAACAAGAATAAGAAATACCCATGGCATTCCCAACTGATTCTTCCTATCCAGAAGGATCATATTCTAGTACCTCGAGAAAATTTCTGTCATTAATTGGTAGGCAGCCAAAGGGGGTCCTGGAAAGAAGTGGAGATAAAACCCCAGCTCTGGAGCTTCAAATCCCAGCTCTGCCATTTGTTCAGTGACACTATGGCTGGCTACTTAAATGGGTTTGTTTTTAACTTAGAATAAAATATTTTAAGTATCAACACTCTAGACACACATTAGATCAGAGGTTCTCAAAGTATGGTCCGTGTAACCCTGGGGAACCTGAGACCCTTTCAGGAGGTCCAGGAGGTCAAACCTATTTTCAGAATACTACATTATTGGCTCATTTCACTCTGTTGACACTTGTACTCGGGGCACAAAAGCAATGGTGGTGAAAATTGCTGGTGCCTTGGCATGAATTAAAGCAGTGGCACCAACCGTACTAACAGGTGCTGTATAGAAATGTTACGATGTACTTGTCCTTGGGTGGGAATAATGTATTTCTGCTGCACACCTAAGTGCAATGGTTGTCTCAAGGAAAAGATATTACGCAACTGTGATCTGTGAGCTGACCTAGCAGTTTCTGTCACAGAATTATCCTTTTACTTGAGAGAAAAAATGACAAACTATGATTACTGTGATGTGGGTATTTGACAAAAATTTCCTTGAAAATGAGTAAGCCAGCCTATCAATTATAATTGTGATACCATTTGTTGGCAATGACAAAATCTTAACCCTCCACCATGTGCTTTCTCTGACGAGATGGTGCAACATTAAGGAACGTCATTTTTTGATACTGCACAGTGAAAAGTGTTGACATTTAGAAGATCTGCGTAACTCAGGAGACCACTGATTTCTAATGAACAATGCATGCGTATTTCAAAATTAGGCGAGAGATCCAAAGTCCAAGACACACCAACCGATTCTAATGTAACAGTGCAAAAAGCACACTGAGATAGCCACAGGCACCAAGTTGCAACTTTAAGAAACCCCCAAGTGCTGGTTTTTTGTCAAAGAACTTCCAAAATTATTTAAAAGGGCTATTAAAATAATCTTTCATTTCCCAGTCAGATCTCTATATGAAGCTGGATTTTCTTTTTTTTAAAATTATTTTAGTATGAATGTTTTTTTCTTTTTTATTTATTTTTTTAAACCAAATCAAGTGGTTTTTTTTCTCACTTTTTAAAAAAATATTTTATTTATTTTTTTTAGAGAGGGAAGGGAGGGAAATAGAGATAGAGAGAGAGACAGAGAGAGAGAGAGAGAAACATCAATGTGCGGTTGCTGGGGGTTATGGCCTGCAACCCAGGAATGTACCCTGGCTGGGAATCGAACCTGGGACACTTTGGTTCCCAGCCCACGCTCAATCCACTGAGCTAGGCCAGCCAGGGCTGAAGCTAGATTTTCTTCATGTATGTATTCCAATAGCAGAGAAGAGAATCCATTTATTTTTCTAAGCTAGGCATTAAAAAGATTTGTAAAAAGCCTAAGATAATGCCTCTCATTCTGTTTTTTTTTAGCAAAATAATATTTTAAAGAGAAAATGGTAATATGTAATGGCTTATAATTGTTATTTTAAATAAGTTAATTTCCAGATTTCTTTCATATGAAAGGACAACATCAGAAAAAACACAGCCCACTGCCCTATCCAGAGACACAGTAATCCGACACTGAGACAAAGGGACCCACAAACGAGTGACAACCACACCAGCAGTGGTCCTCCTCCACTCAGGAATGACTCCACTCAGAGTCATTCTTCTAAAGTAACGGGTCTTTTAAAAGCTAAATAGTATTTATAGGAATATTCTACCTTTGCTTCCAAAATTTTTTACCTGCTTAAAGACAACAGCCTGGACCACCATATATAAGACTGGTAAAGTCCTAAGAGAAGGAAAGACTGAGGAATTATCATTGAAGGACACAAAAACTAAATGCAATCAATATGGCCTCCGAGGTTGAAACCTAGATTAGGAAAAGGACAATAGACGGGAATCTGCGAAACAAATTGTGTAGTTTACATAACATAAAACTCTACTCTGGTTATGGGTAAAGGGCTCATGCCAACTTGCTAGACTGTAGATGACTTATTAACCTGCAACCCTAAAGTTATTTTAAAATAAAAAAATTTAAGTTTAAAATTTCACCACCAACACATACATATGTCAAGTTTTGTCATAGTCTCTATCACAAGATAACAATTTCACAAACGCCAAAAACCTCAGAAGTTTCAAAAGCAAAGACTCCGCCCTCACTCGTGTGGCTCAGTGGGTTGGGCATCATCCCACAAACTGGAAGGTCGCCAGGTCCCTCCTGCTCAGGGCACCTGCCTGGGTGGGGGGCTGGTCCCCAGCTGGGCAGACAATTGTCCTGTCTCTCTCACAATGATGTTTCTCTCCCTCTCTCTCGCCCTTCCCCTCTCTCCAAAAATAAATTAAAATCTTAAAAAAAAAAAAAAAAAAAAAAAAGGACCGCTGAGGTTCAACACAGAACAATTTCATATCCATCTATTAGTTATGTCCCAAAGCAAGCAAAATAAATTATTTCAGAACTGTTTTTAAACTCAGTCACAGAACCTACAGCAAACAAAGAGGAGCAATCAGACAGTATTTCCACCAATAGCAAATGTTGAAGTCTGTCCAGGCAAACTGACCGGTGCCACTGTAATGCAACTTGTTATTGATATGGTCTCATAAACTCAACTGCCAAGCTTCGAACAGCCCTGACTGAAGGATATAAAGTGTTCAATGTTATTTTTAGTGGGGGTTGGGGACACTCTCACTTTTAAAATTGCACACAGAGTCTATGGGTAAACAATAGAATGTATATCGATTAGTTGAGAGAGGTCTTTGTCTACATATGGGGTTGGCCAAAAAGTTCATTTAGTTTTTTCCGTAAGATAGATCCAGCAGTGCTTAGTTGTCTTTAACTTTGTTCAAAACAATTTTGTTAGATTGTATTGTGATGGCTGTCATATCAGCATGCATTTTTTAAAAACTTATCCAAATTGGTGAATTTTTGTGCAGCCACTCTAATACTGAAGATGGAAGAAAATAAGCAACATTTTTGGCACATTATGCTTTATCATCTCAAGAAAGGTAAAAGTGCAACTGAAATGCAAGGAAAGATTTGTGCAATATATGGACAAGGTGCTGCAACTGATCAGATGTATCAAACATGGTTTGCAAAGTTTCTTGGTACCACTGACATTCTGGCCAAATAATTCTTTGCTGTGGGGCTGTCTTACGCACTGGAAGGTGTTTAACGGCATCCTGGCCTCTACCCAGTAGAAGCCAATAGCTGGAGGTAGCCGACATACTCAGAATATCCAAATCAATGAAGTTACTGGTGAAAATGAAAAAATATGGCTTTTATTTTATGGAAAAAACCATACAGACCTTTAATAGAAGTTACTTCTTGAACAGATTTCAATACTCAGCAAACCCTTTCCCAGGCAGTCACATCCCACTGTCGAGTCTATCCTTTGGAGCAGGGGTAGACAGACACACAGGGCCAATCCAGTCAGCCTGTTTTTGTATGACCATGATAAAAATAGTTGCTACATTTAAACTATTAAAAGGGGTCATAAACAAAAAAGTGTGCCAGAGAACCCTCTGGCCTATGAAGCCTTAAATATTTGTTATCTGGCTTTTTACAGAAAAGGTTTGCCAACCTGTTTTAAAATAATAAATTAAAAAAAATTATGAACACGGTATCTGAAATAAACGTTTTTTAATCAGCAACTTATTAAATTCTTTCCTATACTTGAGCCAAGAGTAAATCTAGAAAAAGCATTTAAACTCTGAAATAACTAGTTTTACAAACTGACACTAAACTATCAATCAATATAGTGAAGTTGTTTTCAACTCAAAGCAATTCAAATTTAGCAGATTATTTGTAAAACTATGGGTGGACTCTCACAGAATATGTAAAGTATAACTTTTGAAACTGATTTATACTATAGAGTAGTTTAACAGGGCTCAGACCAATGCTCTTTGTAAGGTAATGATTTAATATCCAAGTTTTTATGTGTAATCTAAGTTACATTATTTTTTATTTTTAAAATATATTTAATTTATTTTTAGAGAGAGGGGAAGGGAAGGAGGGAGAAAGAGGAGGAGAGAAACATCAATGTGTGGTTGCTTCTCATGCTCCCCTCACTGGGGACCTGGCCCGCAACCCAGACATGTGTCCCTACTGGGAATCAAACTGGCAACCCCCTGGTTCGCAGGCCAGCACTCAATCCACTGAGCCATACCAGCCAGGGCAAGAAGTTGCATTATTTTTAAATCCTTAAAATGAACTTGCTACAGATTATAAATTTCATGGGAACAGTGAGATGGAAAGAAAATTACCAGCAGTCAGTCCAAAGACCTGGGTAGGAGTTTTATCTGGTCCTTACTTCACGAAACATAGATGACCCAGATTTCAACTCATAATAAGTTTTAGCCTTCATTTACTGTGTGGGAACTCAGCTTCCATTTGGAACGGTAATGCCACCGACAGGCCTTTTGGACCAATCACTGTGACGTCTATGAGCTTAGGCTTACTCGCTCACAAGGAATGGTCTACTGGCTTTCTAAGATCTCTTCATCCATTCTGGAATATATACATATAACTAAGATTTGAAAACCCTTTATGACCTGCCTCATTTCATACAGAATCTTAAGCTGCTCATAGCTCACATACAAACGTGGTACTACAGTACACCAGAACGCAAAGGCACGAAACAAGGGGAAAAGAACAGCAAAGGTAGTATCAGAAATTAGCCTTAACATATCCCAATACTATGAACCTACAATTTAATGCAGATATTTTTTAAGTTAGACTATGAAGAGAAGCTGTCTCTTTCAAGTTAGTTACCTACCCGGAAAACCCCACAAAACATTTTCTAAAAGTGGTCTTTAAAAACTTCCTCTTGTTTGAAGTCATCCAAAAAGCAAATACAGTATGCATACTTCACTTTGAAAGAAAAATGCAAAGCTGCCCACAAAGTAAACTTTATCAAAAAGTCACTTTTCAAATAATTTCAAAATTAGCACCTCCAGTTTACTTCTTGACCTTGAGAGAACAAATGAAAAAGACAAGCATCAGTAGCCTCACTTCCCCTTCGGCACCAGAGGAAGAGATCCTGGGCACTCCTGAGACCCCGCTGGCCACTGCAGAGCTCTAGGTCCAGGCAGGGGAATTAAGTGCCATCAAAGGCCAGCACGCAGGGGTGTCCAACCTATGGCCCAGGATGGCTGTGAATGCAGCCCAACACAAAATGTAAATTCACTTAAAACCTTTTTTTTTGATCATCGGTTTTCAGTGTCTGTGTATTTAATGTGTGGCCCAAGACAACTGTTCTTCTTCCTTTGGCCCAGAGATGCCAAAGGGTCGGACACCCTGCTAACTTAAGGCTTCTTCAGACTTTGTCCAGATCAAGTCAATTCTGCAATTTCCTAAACATTAATGTCAAATAAAGGGTCTTGAATTTGCAAGAGGCAAAGACTCTCATGGGCTCCTCTTAGTTTTTGAGGAGCAAATGCTTAAGAGCAAACTGATACCAAGAATACCTGAAAAAATAACCAAAATGCTATTTGCTTTCAAAGATATTTGAAAATTTGGATTCAATGACATATACCATATAACCAATAACCAAAAGCATTAAATGGAACAAGTCTCCCCAAGGAAAATGTTGTAAAAAACAAAGATGTTGCACATTAAGAAAAAGGTCAAGGAAAGGTTTAATACCAAGATTTTATTTCCTTTTCACAGAATAAACCATAAACAAAAGTTCATTAGTTGGTCAAATCACTAAAATAAACAGAATTCCGGGGTTGGGGGGAGGAGTCACAGCTCAGAATAACTCTCAATAAGCAAAGTTCTCAGCAGCAAACTCCCATTTTGCCATAATTGAGAACTGAGAAGCAACTGAAGAGATACACCGAATGTGATTCAGGTGCCCTCTCACTCCTGAAGGGCAAGTCTCTCTGAAAAGCATGACCCTGCAGGCCCAGCTTTTCACAAGGAAATCACTGCCTCCAGTAATCCCGACTGGGTTGACCCTATGACTTTCAGTAGCTCAATTTCCTCCACAACTGAAACAGTTGTTCCAGAAAACAAGCCACCTTACAGCACCGGTGGAGTTGCACAACAGCAGGGAGAGGAAGTGCCAAGTTCAGAGAGACCAGCACAAGCCGAATCAGGGTTAGAGACTGGTGCAAGAAGGTTTTCCTTCAGGCACTTCCTCACCCTGAGTAACACCTGCACCTTTTTGAGAGTTCTTTATTTACAAGATTTAAAAGCCGAATTACTTCAGCGGGCTGCTCCCCCACCCCCAGGCCCAACCTGACCCAGAAGTCCTTCTACTTTGGGCGCCCGTCCTCCCCTGGAGCTGCAGCAAGATGCATGGCAGTCACTGGGAAATGGACAGCACTCCAAAGGCATCAGGCATTATTACTTTAAGGAATATGTTTGGAAAATCTCAATTCTCATTAACGAAAGCTAGCAAACCATTGAATTTTATGCTTTAATCAGGTGAATATACAGAACGTAAACTGTATTTCAAAAAAGCTAAGAAAAAAAAAAATAAAGACCTGCCAAACTCACGTAAGTTAAAAAACGGTATGCTTCAGGGTAAAGGCCAGAGACTAAACTCCAAAATCTGCTTCAGCCCCTCAAAATTAAACAAAATGAGTGGTTGCTGTTACAGGCAGTGAAGACTAAACAAATTACTGTTTGTGGTGCAATCACTGCATCTTAGCCTTCTTCAAAAGGAAAGGGCCCAAGAGGGTAGTGCCCAAGATGAAAAATTTCGCTTTGAGACCATCACGAAACCTAAACTAAGTTGATCTACTTCTCTCCCCTGTGGCTATTTTCAAATACAATTAGTACTGTAATATCAAGTGATTAAAATTTGCAACTAAGAAAGACTATAATGCAGAAGAGTAGAAACTGATACCAAAACTTTGGAGAGTACTTTCTCAATATGAGTCCTATCATCTCGCACAGTTTTCCAGCTCTTAGTGGCTTGTAAATCACTTGCAAGGAGATGAAACCCCTTCCCCCACTAACCCAAGCCAACCTAACAGCCAGGCATGTTCTACAGCAAAAAATGAAGCCTTCAGGCGCGGTACCCTTGCCGAAGGTTGCAGGGCCGCCCTCCCACGCCCGCCACTGGGGTGGGCAGAAGCCTGGGAGGCTCCATGGCCCCGACGGCCACGCGGCAAGGGACCGACCCCAAGCCAGGTAGGCCGGGGAACCGATCATCGCAGCTACGCCTGGCAGAGGCACAGAGTCCTGCAGGCCTTTCCCAAGGGGACAGAGGTTACCACCAGCCCGCCCCAAAGCGCCAGGTACCTCATGCTGTATGCGCCGGCACCCAGCTCCTGCCCGATGCCCGAAAGGCTGGCGTCGAAGTCGTGCACCAGCCCGGACTCGATCACCTCGTCCATCTTGAGCACCCAAGCCATCTTCTGGACTCGCCGTCGCCCGGCACGCAGCGCTGCCTCCGCGAGCGGGGCGAAGAGCCCAGAGCTCCGCGGGAGCGTCCTGGGGGAGGGCGCGGGTGAAGCCTCCGGCGGCGCGGCGAGTGGTCACCAGCGGCGGCCCGGGCGGCGGCCGGGACGAGAGCGGCCGGGGCCCCGTGGGCAGGGCAAGACGAGGAGCTCCAGCGGGAACGGCAGGGCCGCCGGCAGCGCCTCCCTCCCGCGGGCGCAGGCCCCGCGCCTCATGCCGCCGCCGCCCACCCCCTGCGCCGCTAGCGCTGAAGCCGCCGCCGCCCGCCCCACCCCGGGGCCCCCGGCTGCATCCTCCCCAGGACTGCGCGGGGGCGGGAGTTCAGCCCGCTCCGACGACCGCGTGGGGGTGAGCCCGCCCGTCACCCGATCCCCGGCCAAGACCCCCGGGCTTCGGCCCGCCCGCCCAGGTTCTGCCGCCCCGGCCAACCCCGCCGACGCCGCTCCGCAGGCGCGGACGATGGCTTCGATACAGCTCCGGCTCGAGCCCTCTCGCCGCTTCCGCCTCCTGCGGCCCCGCCCCGGCCCCGCCCCCGAGGTCGCCCCTGGCGCAGGCCCGCCCCGCAGGGTCCCGCGCTCGGGGCACTCCCGGCTCGTCACGGCGGAGGCACTGTCCCAGCGGCGCAGCGCGACCCCGCCCACACCGCAAGTTCCCAGCCCCTGCGGCCTTGCTGCCTTCCGGAACACCTGCCCAGGAAAAGGCGGTGCCAAAAGGGCTGCCAGTTTCCGCCCATCCAGAAAGGTTAGTTGATTGACCGGCGAACTGGACAATGATGGCAACTGCTTGGTCGAGGCTCCCGTGAGTCTCTGTGCCCCTGTCCTAAAGAACCAATCAAAATGTGCTTCCTCTTGGGCGGGCTCCAGAACTGAATTTGCTGCCAAAATAAAGAGTTCATTGGACCGCACTAGAGGAAGCGTAAACGCCACTTCCTGTGGTGCTTTACTCGTAAATGGTCTTTGTGGGTAGTCTCTGGATTTTGCTCAAACTACAGGTGAGAGAGCGGTTGGGAGGGCGTCTTAGCCAATAGATTCGTGTGCTGAGGCCTGAAAGGTCCATTGGACGGAAAATTTTGATTGATGTGAATGGAAGCCAATCAAAGCTCTTGATAAATGGTTCTGGGAAGTCTTCCCACCACTGCTGATTGCTGGCAACAGTATGGAGATCTTGAGTCAAATTATGGGTTCAGCCATTGTAACAGCTGGTAGTGGTGTTATTATCTCGCATGGCTCTGGGATTCACTGGGCTTAGCTAGGTGATTCTCACCCAGGGTCTGTTTATGGGGTGGCGTCAGATGGCTGGGGCTAATGTCACCTCAAGGGCTTCTGTACTGAGGAATACAGAAGTATAAAATGGAGTCAGTATAGTCAATCTGCCAAATTACTAAAATTAAATAGGTTGAGGCATGAGGAAATGAGTCTATTCTTATTTTAACTAGTCGGGGAACTTAAACTTTTGAACTTTACAGCCCTGCCTCAGTGCTTGCGTGTACATCAAACCTCAGGTAAACCTCTGATTACCCCTTGAAAGAACTAAGAAAACAATGTTTATGTAACCAGACCACCTGACAACTATTATCCAGACTGCCTGACATCCATTATCTAAATCACCTGATGTCTAGAGCATTACAGTTTTCCACCAATTCAGAGGTGGAGGCGGCAGAACTGACTCTTCTCATGAGTATATTTAACTAGAAAACCCTCCAACTTTTCTTTCTGCTGAACATTCTGGATTATTTCCTAGTTGTGTTTCCAGTTTGCAAACCCTAAGAGCCTGAATAAATATTTTTAACCGGAGCCTCCTGGTTCATTTACCATAGGTCAACAGTAGTCACATGTTTATTGCTGATTGTTGAGTGGGACCTCAATTGGGGCTGCTGAATGCCTTCAACAAGAGTCCTGGGACCACAGGGCTGGGACCAACATTTGGGACCACAGGGCTCTTGAATGTCCTCAAAACATGGCAGCTGGTACCCTCCAGAGTAGGTAAACCACGCGGGGAAAAAGGAAGCTGCTGTGCCTTTTATGACCTGATCACCAAACCATACAGCATTCCTCCCACTGTTGTTGCATAGAAGCAAGTCACTCAGCCTCCAAGAAGAGGAGAATGTCTCCATCTTTTGAATGTGTAAATGTCAAAGAACTTAAAGACATTTTTAGCCAGAACAGCCACATTCATCATTATTATAGGTTTTTGAAGGCACTAAGCAGCAGGGTTAGATCAGAAAAGCAAATTAAAGATATAAACATGGAAAGGAGGAGGTTAAAATGATCAGTTCACAGACAATATGCTCATATATCTGGAAACCTCATGGAAAGCAAGTAAAAATGTAATAACACAAACCAGTAGGTTTATATAAACAAGCAGGTCTAAAAACATAATGGAAGAAGAGGATCAATTAATAAGATTTAAAAAAATAACATAATCTAGGAAATAACCTAATAAGAATTGTAAAGAACTATGTGAACCCAACTGATTTAAAAAATGAACACAGAAGTACATGGAACATTAAAAAAAATACTGCATCCAATGTTACAATGGCAGTTCTTTTTAAACTAACCAATAAATTCAAGTAATTCCAATAAAAATACTACCAGAACCTTCGAGTTGGACAAACTGATTCTAAGATTAATATGCAATAGTAAGTGAGCAAATATAATCCAGGAAAGTTTGGAAAAGCTAAAAAGTATGAAAACATTATAAGACCTAAATATTTTGAAGAGTGTGCATTGTTGAATGTCTAGATGAGCAAGGGAAAAGAATAAAAAATACAGGAACAGATCAATATGTTTATAGAAATTTATTATGCAATAAAAACTAGCATCTTAAATCAGTGAAGGAAAATGGACTTGTCAATAAGTGGTTTGTGAATCAGTTTTAACCATCTGAAAAACCTTACACCAAAACTGATTCTGTGTGTCTCAAAGTTTTTGTTTTTCAAAAAGGTTGAAGAGGATAAAACCAAAATCATAAAACACTAGTAGAAAATATGGGAGAATAATTTGAGAACTCAGAGAAGGAAAGCCTTTTTAGCCATGACACAAAACCTAGATACATTTAACAACACAAACATTTTACTCTTCATAGCAAACACCACCACAAGCAAAATCAAAAGTGAACAGAAAGAAAAATCTTTTTAGAACTTACAGCATGGACAAAAGTTTTATTTCCCTAATAGATAAAGAGTTCCTACACATAGATTACACCATGTAGTGAAAATGCCATTTGTACAGCGCAACTCCAAAAAATACACAAGTTGGAGTATATCTCTGAAACACACCCACACAAACTTGCATTGAAGAGAGCGAGTAAGTTGAGGGGCTCTCTCACCACTAGAATTTTATGTCACCTGCAGTGGTGAAGCTTAGCCACATCCAAAGAACACTCTGTTCTTGCCTTTTTCCAAAACTGAATGAAGCCGATAGTGCCACAAACAGAAAAGCTGCTATAGCCGTGGTCAATAACTTCATACCTACCATCCCCCCCAACCCAATTAATTAGATGTGACCCTGGGTTCAGCTAAAGAAGCAATTGCTCTCTTGACGGAGTCTTTGTTCAACCAGTACTTAGTTACATCTATGAACAGAACATACAGCGGGTAGACAGGAAGAATGAGCTCCTCCTGATGTAGAAAATCTAGTCTTTAAGAAATGTTCACATTTCTTTCACTGCTGGGATTAAAAAGCTCCACCTGCTTGGATCTCTGCACAGCAACTATTTCCCTCAAGAAAATAGTGATATTGCCTTATAGTCAGTTCATTTCCAAATCTCTCCATTTGCCCCTAAGTTGTTTACTATGGTGTTTTTAAAATCCAGAATTCCATCAAAGGCCACGATTGCATTTGTTTTCTTGAGTCTCTTCAGTCTCCTTTATATGGGGTTTCCTGCTACCCAATGCTTTTCAATAGACATTTTTAGAAGTATAAGATTTACAGAAAAAACCTGAAATATGGGAATTGTACAACCCACACCCAGTTTCCCTTATTAACGTTTTACATTAGTACATTTTGAACAATTAAAGAACCAGGACCGACTATCATTATTATTATTTAAAGGACATAGTGTGATCAGATGTTCTTAATTTTCACCTAATGTCCTTTTTCTGTTTCAGGATCTCATCCATGATGTCACATTACCTGTAGTTGTCATGTCTCCTTAAGCTCCCCTCAGCTGTGACAGGTTCTCAGACTTCCCTTGTTTCAATGACTTTGACAGTTGTGAGACGTGCCGGTCAAGGATTTTCCAGGATGCCCCTCTACTGGACTTCTGCTTATGCTTTTCTCGTTAGAGTCACGTTACTGGTTTTGAGGGAGAAACAGCACAGGGGCAAAGCGCCCCTTCGTCACATACATATATCAAGGGTCTACAATGTCAGCATGGTGTGCCCATGTAGTTATTGACCTTGACCACCTGCCTGAGGCAGTGTTTGTTGGGTTTCTCCACTTTTATTTCTGACACTGGTAATTTTTTGTCTCCTCTCTTGGTTAGCTTGGCTAGTAGTTTAACCTTTTCAAAGAGCCAGCTTTTGGTTTTGATTTATTTCTATTATTTTCCTATTTTCAATTTCATTGATTTACTTTTTTTTTTAAAGATTTTATTTTTTATTTATTTATCTTCAGAGAGGGAAGGGAGAGAAGAGAGAGAGAGAGAGAGAGAGAGAGAGAGAGAGAGAGAGAGAGAGAGAGAGAGGGAGAGAGAGAGAGAGAAACACCAATGTGCAGTTGCTGGGGGTTCTGGCCTGCAACCCAGGAATGTACCCTGGCTGGGAATCGAACCTGGGACACTTTGGTTCCCAGCCCGTGCTCAATCCACTGAGCTACGCCAGCCAGGGCTTGGTTTACTTTTTAAACTTATTTGCCTTGCTTTATGTATTGTTCTCAAGAAGACTAATGCCCTCCTGCTTTTATTTATGTCATCGGTCTATTTTCTTCTAGGCCCAGATGATTTTCCCATATTAACTTTAAAGTCTAATAGTTTTACTAGGATATGTCTAAGAATTATTTCAGAATAATTTTCCAGGAACATGGTGTGCCCTTTCAATACATTGAGTCAGATCAATTTTCTTTCTGGACAGTATTTTTGGATTTTAAATATTTATTCTATTCTCTTTTGTTGTGTTTCTTAGGAACTGCAGTTGTGTAGATCAGGGGTGTCAAACTCATCTTTTCAGCCCCTCACTGGGGGCTGAAACAGTTTTAGGACCGTATAAATGTAACCACTCCTTAACTGTTAAGGAGTTGAAACTACATTCGGCCCTTTGAAGGCAACCACGAGGCTGCTGTGGCTCCTGGTGAAGATGAGTTTGATGCCCCTGGTGCAGATAATGGGTCACTTTTGCCTGTTTTCTACCACGGTTACTTTTTCGGATTGCTTTTACCTCTGTCCTTGTTTCAGGTCATTTTCTTGGTTGTTTTCATTTCTGTCCTCAATATCTCATTATATTTTCCACCAAAACTCTTTTATCCTGGGTATTTTAATTGTCTTCTTTTCTGAATATCATTGAGATTTTTCTTAAATTTTCCTTCTGTGTTCTGTCAACTCTATTTCATGTCTTCCTGTTTTATGTCCATATATATCCTGAGTTTTTGAATTTTTGATGAGGTATTATTTATATCTGTAAATTTGTTGTGAAAATAGATTCATTTGGGAGTATTCATTACTAATAGGAATCTTAAAAAAATAGAAGTATTTTTCAGGCATGGGCATTATCACTAACTACATGCAACCCAGTATTTTAAATGAGTAAGTAATGCTTCTTAAGAAAGAGCTGAAGGTGCCGGTCCTCCTCCTCCTTTGTCTGTTTACTTTCTTGCTTCAGATTTAAAAAAACATAAAAATTGAGGCTCCCAAACTAGTATGGTGATAACTGATTTTAATGAAAGTGGCCCTTAAGAAGTTCAAGTCTTCCATTTTGAAGCAGATAAGATGACCTTGGAAAATTGTTCATTATACTCCAGGATGGCTTAATTCCATTTCTATGAACATAACTCTTGTCAGTTTCATAAAGCTGCTGAAACAAATTGCCACAAACTTGGTGGCTCAAAACAACATAAATGTGTTAAGTTCTGGGTGGCAGAAGTCAGAAATCAGTGTCTCTGGGTTAAATTCAGCTGTTTCCGATGGTTCTTTATTGGAGTACATCAACGCAGCCGGAAGTTGTCTATACAGTTACTGATCTGGCAAACGCTCTTTTCTACCTCCCATCGTCAGAACACCAGAACCAGTTCGCTTTCATTGTCAGGGTTATGTTCCCTTTCCTTAGAGTTACATCAGCTCTGGTCCAGTGTCCCCGTTTAGTCTGCGGGGGCCCTGGTCAGTTCATCACTCACCAGGGCTACAGTGTTCTGTACAGCAATGAAGTCATTCAGGTTGAAGCTGGTGAAGAGCAAGTAGATGCCATTTAGACAAATGTTTGGCAGCATATGGTTGATAAATATCGATAAACAACAGGGTACATTTACAGTATTGGATTAAGTAGTGCTCAACTCTTTTCTTGGCACATTTCATTTAAAAATTGGGTCTACAAAAGAGACCGTGATTCTGGAAAGCAGCGTGTAAACTGCAGCTTTGCAGTTAATCCACGAAGACTCAGCTCATGTGGACCATCAGATCTTCAAGCCAGGACAGGATTATTTTCAACTCAGGGCTTCCCAAGGAGTCACATTGTGGGGACGTTTCTCCACACATCTCATTGAACTGGGAGTACATTTTTGGAAAGACAGTTAGAATATTGCAAAACAGAATCTCACTACTTAAGTGTCCCAGACTGTGTGGCTGGGCTCTAGTGTGAAAAGAACATGTCAGACAAGTTAGATTATGAGCGCTTGTCAAAATCTTATCTCCTATTTGATAGCAAGGGAATCCGTTAGAAAAAAGCCTGGCTCCTCAAACATTCCTCAAGTGGGATCCTCTTGGAATGAAGTTTAGACAAAGTTGGCAAGCTGTTACACTACTTTCAGTCACCCTGTAGCCTTTTTTAAAACATTTTTTAGATTTTATATTTATTTTTAGAGAGAGGTGAGGGAGGGAGAGAGAGGAAAGGGAAGAGAGGGAGAGAAAGAGGGAGAGAAACATCAATGTGAGAAACATTGACTGGTTGCCTCCTGCACACCACCATCCAGGGACCTGGCCTGCAGCCCAGGCATGTGTCCCAACCAGGAATCAAACCCACAACCCTTTGGTTTGCAGGCCAACACTCAATCCACTGAGCCACACCAGCCAGGCCCACAGTGTAGGCTTTTAATAACTTGGCCATTTAAACCTGGGTCGTAACATCCTAGGGCCATTTCCCTGAAATGAGTAAGGCCATGTTCCAGGGATATTGAGTAGTGTGTGTTGCCTGTCTTGAATGTGGGGTATTTTCCCTACTTGGTTCTTCCTTTTGGCCAAGAGACTCTATGGCTACAAGAAGAATTTCCTCATGGATGATTATGATGATGATGATGATGATGATGATTTTTGTGCTAAGACAACTGAGATTGTTGATAGGTCCATTTTGTTTGTCTTGCTTTTAGTTTTAATATTTACATTTTCATAGGCTGTGGATATTAGACAAAGGCTTATTATTAACACAAGTATAATAAAACATGTATTCCTATTGATACCATTTCCTGAAACTCATTTCCAACATCAAGAAATGCCAGATACGGCCCTGGCTGGTGTAGCTCAGTGGATTGAGTGCGGCTGCGAACCAAAGTGTTGCAGGTTTGATTCCCAGTCAGGGCACATGCTTGGGTTGCAGGCCAGGTCCCCAGCAACCGCACATTGATGTTTCTCTCCCTCTCTCTTTCTCCCTCCCTCCCCTCTCTAAAAATAAATAAAATCTAAAAAAATAAAAATAGCATAATATTTAAAAAAAGAAAAAAAAGAAACGTCAGATAAATTCCAAAAATGACTAGTTTTGTGGTACCTGTTTCATGTTGTCCACGGACCTAAGCCTTCCTGTTCTCATGTGGCGTGTCACACAACCGGCTTCCTTGTCACAGGCCCTCTCTCACACCTACTTCCTATGAAGTGAGCTCTCTCATCTGGTATGATGTCATCTGGGATCCTGTGCTGGTGGATCGACCCCTCTGTAAATCCCGACAGTGGTGCTGCTTCAGGCCCTGGCAGCAGGGAGGGCAAAACCATCCCCAGCGCACGGGCCTATTCCCCTGAGTACACACTTCTGGCCCTTGCAGGACGGAAGGGCTCCATGTCGTCAGGCTGCCGTGGAGTAGCTGGCTGGTCTCCTGAAACAGCGATGCCACCTCAGGTACCCAGGGTGCGTCTTTGGGGCTGGCATGCTGAATATTCAGTGGTGGCCGTAGCTAGATCAGTTCTGATGAGGGTCCATGCAGGTGGCCCCTGGCAGTCTCTGTCTCTGCCCCTAGGGCCTTTCTTCATATGCCCTTTATGTCAGCACTCTGGTTGAAGTCAACCTTCATTATTAGCATTATGTATCTTTAAATATTATTCACAAATGAGAATGGTGTATTAGGATACATACTGCTTATAAAGCTACCTACATTAATTCACTCCCCAAACTGAGAAATCACCTCTCAGTACATTCACTCATCAAGTGAATCCTCATTTCTCTCCCTTTCTTTCTCTCCTTTCCTTGGACAGGTCACCTCTCCTGAGGGCTGCTGTATGGTGGTTTCCTGAGATACCTGCCCACCATCCAGGCTTGAAGACAGGCCAGCAAAGGGAGAAAGGAAATTGGAAAAACTGGAAGTATCAGCGGTCTCGGCGAGATGTAGGGCCGGAGCTCTGGCGCCTGCTGCCCTGCCAGGCCACACTTGGGGTCGTTAGGCATTTCCAAGACAAACGTCGTCTGGGTGGAATTATAAGGCTTCATTTGATCAATGCTTCCATATGACAAGAGGATATGGGAATTATATCCTGTTCTTTAATTACACATATTATTTTTACTGATCTTGAGTATTTCCCTAGTTTAGATGTGTGCAGTTTTAGAAACTCAGTATTTCTATGCACCAATTATTCAAAATCTCTAAAGAGCAGTTTTGCAATACCATAGGGTTTTCTTTCCTTAAAGACTACCAATATTTACAACGTTGCAGAAGTGGGGAGGACCTTAACAATGTCCATGTACAGTAACTAGAGCATTTACATTACAGAGATTAAGTTTTCCATCTCTGCCTCCAAAAGTCTGGGTTTAAAACCCAGTCACCTGACTTTGGGCAAATCAATGGACTTCCCCTAAGTCTCAGTGTCTTCTATAAATTGGGGATGACGATGGTAGTAACACTCGCCTTATGGTAGTGGAATGAAAAGTTAATGCATCTAAGTGCTTACCATAAAACCTGATGCACTGGATAGAACAATTAGTGTACAGTATTTATTACATATTTTTGTGCTAAAATATAAAGCAGCAACAAAAATCTAAATGTGAAAGCTATAGAGCAATTCTATTGTTTTTAAAAGATTTGGGTATTCTAAAGACTCACAGAAATCATTCATTCATATATTCACATATAAAACGAATATTAAGACTCGCTATGCTCCATATATTATGGACTGCGGAGAAAACACAGTTAAAAAATAGAGAAAAAGCCTGTGCAGCATTGCAATAGTGAAGAGGTGGAAGCAATCAAAGGTCCCATCAACATATGAATGGATAAAGAAATGTGGTACATAAACACAAAGAAATACCATTCAGCCCTAAAAAAGAAAATCCCGGTCACATTCCTGCTGTAGACAGGAATGAACCTCCAGGACAGTATGCTAAGTGAAATAAGCCAGTCACAAAAGGAAAACTACTATATGACTCCATGCCTATGAAGTGTCTAAAAGAGTCAGAATCACAGAAACAGAAAGTAGAAAAGTGGTTGCCAAGGGCTGGGGGGAGTGGAAGTCAGTGGTTAACAGGGACAGAGGTGCAGTTTTGCAAGATGAAAGAGTTCTAGAGATCTGTTGCACAACAGTGACATTATACTTAGCACTGCTGAGCTGTATGTTTACACATAGCTAGGATAATAAATTTAATGTATATTCTTTTTAACACAATAAAAATAATTTTACAAGCCCAGCATTTTGCAAAATGAAATGCTGACCTTATTATCATTAGGTGGAACAGTTCAGGCCCAAAAGTAAAATAACAGTATGAAGATACCAGCAGCCCAGTGGGTCAGCTGCGTGGCTGCCGCCACCGTCTGAGACGTGTAGCGAAGGACACCACTTGGGGCATGTGCAAGAAACACCCACTATTTCATTTGGTCTCCACAATAAGCTTATGTGATCAACACTCCCCCATCCCCCGTTCTGTAGATAAGGAATTGAAGGCTTGAGAGATGAAGTAACGTGCCCAAGTGGTGGAAATGATTTTGTACTTGAGCGGTCTCACTGTGTAGCCCATTCTCCAAACCACGCTGCTACAGTATGTCTTTGGGGAGGTGAGGAAATCTGTGGCTCAGGCATAAGGTAACTGGTGCAATAGCGGAAGGCAAGACTGATAAGAGGCGAAAGTGGAAGATCTAGCAATGGTATAAACCTTTAAGGAGGTTAAGGCTTAGAAAGGTGGGTCTGACTCTATGAGCCAAACCTAGAAAAACAAAAACAGAGATCAGTGGTAAAGTCAGAAACAGTTAAATCAACATTCTAGGCAAAATAAGGAGAGAGAGAGAGTACAAGAGAGGAAGCAATTACTGAAATTTCACAATTCCTGTGGGTAAGTGCTATCAACACATCTCAACACAGCTGCTTTTGAAAGAGTTGCTTCCATGTGCCTACTGTGTTCTTATGCATCTATCTCTCCCTCTGCATAAACTGTATGTCATCACAGATATCAATCTACGTATTATCTATTTGAACATCTTTACATATAGTCATTCACAGTAATCATGTGGTGAAGAGTTCTAAATCACTTTAATATTTTCATCTTATTTTAATGATTACTAAGTTATTTTTAACATAAAACTTACCATCTCAATTATTTTATAAGTATATTTTAAAGTTTATTTATTTATTTTTGGAAAGAGGGGAAGGGAGGGAGAGAGGGAGAGAAACACTGATGTGTGAGAGATACATGGATCAGCTGCCTCTCGCATGTCCTCAACTGGGGACCTGGCCTGCAACCCAGGCACGTGCCCTGACCGGGAATCGAACTGGCAAACTTTCGCTTCGTAGGCAGGCAATCAGTCCACTGAGCCACACCAGCCAAGGCTCAATCATTTTTAAGAGTTCACTTCAGAGGTACCTCCAGTAATATCTTTATAGCACCCAAAATATATAAAGAACTCAACAACAAAAAAACCCACAAATAACCCAGTTAAATAAGGGGCAGAGGCCCTGAACAGATACTTTTCCCAAGAAGACACACACACGACCAACAGATTACAGAAACAGATGCTCAACATCCTGAGCTACAAGGAAAACGCAAGTCAAAACCACAGCGAGATGGACACCACCCCACACCGTTAGAGCAGCTTTCATCAGAGAAGTAACAAGTACTGGAAAGGATGTGAAGGAAACACTCGGACTCTGTTGGTGGGAATACAAATCGGTGCAGCCCGAAGGTTCCTGTAAGAGTTAAGAATACAGATACCGCGTGGCCCAGCAGTCCCTCTTCTGAGTATCCTATACACCTGAAAAATTTGACAACTTATTCATAATGATACGAGGTCTGTCCACAAGGTATCCAGCCATGTACTATGGAAAACAGAGACATTTATTGAAGATACAAGAAATATTATACACAGGACAATGGCACCCCAGTCCCCGTCAAAGCAGGCACCTTGGGACCTCACACAGTTTGCCCAGTCATATTTCTCACCAGCTGCCCCATCCTATTTTCCTGCATCTCATGGAAAGTTGGAAATCTCTTCCCTTTCAAAGGTGATGCTAGTTTGGGGAAAGACCAGAAGTTGCAGGGCACCAAATCTGGGCTGTAGAGGGACTGGGTCAACCTGAGTGATTTGATGTTTCGCCAAAAACTCTGCACGAGACTTGATGTGTGAGTGGGCGTGTTGTGATGAAGCTGCAACTCACCAGCTGCCCACAGCTGCAGCCTTCTGAATCAATGAATACTTTCCATGGAGGAATGTTCAAGCTTAACACAAAGTTTGATGCAGTTCATTGCTCTACTTGCTCAGTCATTTTGAATGCAATGGCCACACAGTACACATTCTCATTCAATGGCATCTACTGCCCCCACTGACTAGTAAAGTCGTCACTGTTCACACATGTGTATTCCAGTCCACTCTCCTTGCCTGCCAGGTTACACTGATATCATGCAAACTGTTCTCATTATATTAACAATGGCTGGACTTTTTCCTGACAGGGTGGGGCAAAAGTAGGTTTACAGTTGTGAGTAGGCAAAAGTTTACTCTTGTATTATTATTATTGTATTATTTTCCATATGAACTGCAAATCTACTTTTGCCACACCCGCTATATACCCTCGTGTTCACTGCAGCACTATTCACAATAACCAAGATGTGAAAACAATCTAAGAAAACAATCTAAGTGCTTTTAGACGGATGAGTGGGCAAAGATGTACAGACTTCCGGCCAAGATGGGGGCGTGGGTAAACACACTATGTTTCTCTGCACAGCTACAGCAAAAATTACAGCTAGACTACATGACATGATATTTCACCCAGGCTTGTCAGAAAATCGAGCTGTATGGAGTCAGACAATCAAGAATTTAAAGGAGCCACATTCATGCAGACGGGTGTCTTTTCTACAACAGGCCACCCTAGTAAGACAGGGAGTCAAAGCAGCTCCACATAATACACAGAAACAAACACAGGGAGGCTGCTAAATTAGGCAGATGAAGAAATATGGCCCAAGGAAGGAACAGAACTCAAGGAAAAGAACTAAATGAAATGGAGGTTAGCAACCTGTCAGACGCAGAGTTCAAAACACTGGTTATCAGGATGCTCACAGAAATCATTAGTACTGCAACAGCATAAAAAAGACCCAGGCAGAAATGAAGGTTGCATTAAGTGAAATAAAGAAAAATCCACAGGGAATCAACAGTGGCGAAGATGAAGCCAAGTTTTAAATCAACGACTTGGAACATAAGGAAGGAAGCAGCATTCAATCAGAACAGTAAGAAGAAAAAAGAATTTTTAAAAAATTAGGAATAGAATAAGGAGCCTCTGGGAAATCTCCAAATATACCAACATCTGAGTCATAGAATGCCAGGAGAAGAGGAAGAGCAAGATATTGGAAACTTACTTGAAAAAATAATGAAAGAAAACTTCCCTAATTTGGTGAAGGAAATAGACATACAAGTCCAGGAAGCACTGAGTCCCAAAAAAGTTGAACCCAAAGAGGGCCACACAAAGACACATCATGATTAAAATGCCAAAGGTTAAAGAGAGAATCTTAAAAGCAGCAAGAGAAAAGGAGAGTTACCTATAAAGGAGTTCCAATAAGACTGTCAGCAGATTTCTCGAAAGATACTTTACAGGCTAGAAAGGACTATCAAGAAGTATTCAAAGTGATGAAAAGCAAGGACCTACAACCTAAATTACTCTGTCTAGCAAAACTATCATTTAGAATAGAAGGGCAGATAAAGTGCTTCCCAGACAAGGTAAAACTAAAGGAGTTCATCACCATCACACCATTACTGGAACTGGTAAAGGGAACTATATAGAAGATCAAAACTATGAACATTAAAATAGCAACAAATGCACAACTATCAACAACTGAGTCTAAAAAACAAACAGCAAACAGGCAGAACAGCAACAGAATCATAGATATGGAGATCATTTGGAGGGTTATCAGCTGGGAGGGGGGAGGGGGAGGATGGGGGCAAAGGTGCAGGGATTAAGAAGTACAAATTGGTAGGTACAGAATAGACAGGGGGATGGTAAGAATACTATAGGAAATGGAGAAGCCAAAGAACTTAGATATGCATGACCCATGGACATGACTTAAAAGGGAGGGGATTGCTGGAGGGAATGGGGGTACCAGGTGGAGGGGGACAAACAGGGACAACTGTAATAGCATAATGAATAAAAAATATATAAAAGACGTATATATATATATATATATATATATATATATACACACAACACAATAGAATACTACTCAGCCATAAAAAAAACAAAATTTATTTCATGGCTTTTGAAAACATGGATCGATCTTGAGAGTACCATGCTAAGTTTTAAGTTAAATAAATCAGATGGAAAAGAACAAGAACCATATGATTTCACCCTGGCTGGTGTGACTCAGTGGATTGAGCACTGGCCTGTGGACCAGAAGGTTCCGGTATGATTCCTGGTCAGAGCACATGCCTGGGTTGCAGGCCAGGTCCCTAGTTGGGGGCATGTGAGAGGCAACTGATCAATGTTTCTCACACATCAATGTTTCTTTCCCTCTCTCTCTGCCTCCTCTCCCCACTCCAAAACCAAATAAAATCTAAAACAAGGAGAACCATGATTTCACTTATTTGTGGGGTATAAAGCAAAGCAACACATGAACAAACTCACAGACAGACAATACAGTGGTTACCAGAGGGGAAGGAGAGCCGGAGGGAGAACGAACAAAAACAGGCTCAAATATACAGACGGGGACTAGACTGTGGGTGGGAGCACACAGCACCATATTCGGATGATGTATTACAGAAGTGTATGTCTAAAATTTATATAATGTTACTAACCACTGTTACTCCAATAAATTTAATTAAAAAATAAACAACATGCCTACTATGAAATAACTGAAGGTGTGCCAAAGACGCAGCTATTTCCTACAATATTCAGTGAAGATCAACAAGCCAGGATTATGGTGCACACATACAAACGAGCATGTGGCCGACATTGGAAGTCATACTATGGAAGAGCAAAGAAAAGATGAATATATTCAAGGTGTACTGTTAAATACACACATAGAAGAATAGCTTTCAACATGTTAACTAATGCTAATCTTGTCATTCTTCTGGTTAACAAAATTCAGCGTACCTTACAGTTTTCAGTATTAAGTCAAATTCATTATTGTTGTACTACACAAAATAGCAACCCATTATATCAAATGGTGCTAATAGAGGCAATTTTTTCTTCTTCAGTTTTCATTATGTTGCAAATATGCTACAATACTTTTTAACTGGTAGTTCTTTTTAAAGCTTAATTATAGACCTTTCTTTTGCATAGCTTTAAAATTATAATACTTGCAATAAAATGAAAAATACAGGAATCAAAGACACCAAAGATGAAGTAAAAAACACTCAGGTATTATGGAGTAATATATTAATCCTCATTTTAAAAAAATCATTTATTTATTTTTAGAGAGATGGGAAGGGAGAAAGGGAGAGAAGAATCAACGTGTGGTTGCCTCTCACAAGCTCCCAACTGGGGACCTGGCCCGCCACCCAGGCACATGTCCTGACTGGGAATCGAACTGGAAACCTTTTGGTTTGCAGGCTGGCACTCAATCCACTGAGTCACACCAGCCAGGGCCTAATCCTCATTTTTATTTACTATAAATGTTATCCTAAGTTAACAATTATAAAATATGAAAAAGCAAATTTATTCCAAATTTGACACCTCAGGTTCAAACCATTATCTTACATGAAAATGTCAGAAGTCTATTATGTATTTTATTTTTTTAAAGATTTCCTCAGTTGAGGAGGGAGGAAGAAAGGGAGAGAAACATTGATGTGTGAGACAAACATCAACTGGTGGCCTCTTTCATGCCCCCAAATGGGGACCTGGCTTGCACCCTAGCCATGTGCCCCAACTGGGAATCCACCCACCGACCTTTTGGTTCACAGGCCAGCACTCAATCCAGTGAGCCACACCAGCCATGGCAGAAGTCTATTACATGTTTTAAAAACTCACAAGAAATAAACATGTTTTATCATCTGGAATTATACGCTTTTAATTACTTCTGAGCAGTGCAATAAGTGAATGACACTGATAGTTTAGGAGAGAAGCAGGAAATAATTTAACCAATAGCTCTTTATCACCATTCTTTAATAGCTGACATCTAAACATGTTCCTGAAATGAACAAATAAAGAGTATATTGTATATAGAAATTGGAAGTCAATAATTTTGAGTCTTAACAACTAAAATTATAAAATTTAAAATCTTTTCCCCATTCTTATATATTAGCTTTCACTTATTCACATGCAACCATACTTTTCCATTACTCAGTTGATTTGTTTCTGAGTGCCTGCCTTAGATGCCAGGTGCTTGGTCTAAGTTTTCAAGCAGAGTTATTATTCCGCGTCAGTCACTCTATCCAGTTGTCAACAGTAATTAAAGCAGGACCTTGAAGAACAGGTCAAAATTAAGTCAATATTTAGTTTAAAAATAATTATATAACATACCAAAGGTCATGGAACATAAACCATTATTAAGAAGTGTTCAGTGCTAAAATGCCTTTTCATCATAAAGCTATCATACATACATGCATATATAACTATATATATATTTGTGGCTGCTGCATCTGATGTTTTCTTTTCAGACGTACTTGTAAAATTTTTTGCTACATGACCTTTTAAAGATTTTTAAAAACTAGCTATGAGATAAGTGACTTGTCACACAGTGAGACAGCAACACAACTGATATACATTGTTAATTTTTTCAAGTAATGTTATGTACAGTTTTATTGCCAGTATATGCACAACAGTAAGCATAGAACTATAAATACACAATGTAATTAACAGTAGAAAACAAAACTGTTACAGGTAAAGGGGAGGAGATATAGAGAAACTTTTCCTGCTGCTAGAACAGAAACAAAGGTAAAAGCCTATGACAAATCATCCATTCAGTACTTTTGTCTTAAAGTCTTTACATACATTTCTACATTTTTTCAATTAAACAAAGAAAGTACAGATAACTCTGTTAACAACAGCAAATTGCTCCCTAATAGCTATTTGCCTTTCCAGTCAAATTCACTTTATGTTAGGATTAAAAAAAAGTCAAGATGAGCAATCGTTAGTATCCTGGTTCCAAATTATCTACTTTGTCTTCCACCAAACCCGGTAATTTTTGCAAGTTGGCTGCACACGGAAAGAATAGATGTAGCAAAAGGTGATTTAAAAAAGTAACAGGAAATCACCCTTTAAATAGTTTTCCAAAAGACACTATAGGCAGCAGCTCAGTTAAAAGTATTAGCCCTGAAGAGGTAGAGAATTTGAGCCCATTATACAAGGTCATAGCCTTGGCACCATCTTCTCTCTCATCAGGATCAACGTTTTCAAGTAAGACAATTTCATGGTAAAAGGAAACCAGGTTCCACCATTTAAACAAAAGGTGCTGGTCGACTCCCATGTCTCAATAATTAGTTTGTTTATTAAATGAGAAACAGAAGACTGTCAAGGACATACATGCACTTGATTTTTTTGTCTGTTTCCATTATCAAGTTTATTCATAAGTGAATTTGATATTAATAAATATAAAAAAAGCATCATTCACAACAAAGACAAACAAACCAAAAACCCTGCAATGAAACCTTCTATTTTAATAAGTATCAAGAAAAAGACAGGCAGATGATTTGGTGCAGCTTTCTTGAGGGGTCATAGAGGGACATGTTTTAAATAAAGATGGCAAGATCAATAACCAACAAACAGGATCAGTTTTACAAAACTGGCTGATTCTGTAACATTTCTCTTTGAGGCATTAGTTTTAAACTACCGGTAACCCCAAAGAAGTTGCAACTAATGACATGTATCACCGTCACACCGACAGAGTCCAGCTGTGGCTCAAATTAGTCTGCTTTGTTTCACGTCATTTCAATATTTCTAGCATAGGACATGATAGGAAACAAAACTAAAGTAGCAATAAAAATATTATTCTGCATTTGAAAAAAAGCAAAAAAAAGTTTTAGACTGTTAAACTTTTAAAGCTTTAAGCATTCCTGTTTAACCAGCATTAAAAAAATTTATACAGTCATAACACTGGCAAAGGTTAATGGGAAGACAAATAAGTACAAACATGTGAAATGATGAGTTTGATTTAAAATTACTTTGTATTGATCAACTGTTGTTAATACTGCTTCTTCTTGAATTTGGAATAACTATCGAAAAGTTACATGCAGACTGAGGATAGTCCTCTGTTACAGAAAATACAAAACAAAACAAAAAACTAAAACTAGGAAACAATGGTAAGTTCCAAAAGATGTATTTGAAAATTTCCTTTCACTGATGAGGGTGGTCTGTCTGTCCTTCCGTTGAGAGACCTGGTTCACGTCAATGAGCGTCACTAACTTTGTCCAGAAACATCAGTAGTGGGGTCAGCTCCTCCAGAGCCTGTCTGTGCACGTTTGATGTACAGATTCAGTAGCTTCATCTGAAGATTGAAACCAAACATGTCATTTGAGCAAACTGCTCTAAATTATAATGATCTCTTAAAAATTATATACACATATGTGAGCTTTAAGAGGTAGATTTTTTTTTGAGCGTTTTATTTTTTTAGAGAGGGAAAGGAAGGAGAAAGAGAAAAGAGAAAAGAGAGAGAGACAGACAGACAGACAGACAGACACATCAATGTGCGGTTGCTGGGGGCCGTGGCCTGCAACCCAGGCATGTGCCCTGGCTGGGAATCGAACCTGCGATACTTTGGTTTGCAGCCCGCGCTTTAAAGATAGATTTTTTAAAACATTTTTTATTGTTGTTCAAGTACAGTCTTCTGCCTTTCCCCCCACTCTTCCCCACCACCCTAGCCCTAAAAGATAGATTTTTTTTAAACTGAGGGGTTATTATAATGCCCATTATTGCTGACAATTAGAAACCACAAATTTCTGTTTGCTTATGATTGAGTAGTCTAGCACGTCCTTTCAGAAAATGTTGTAGTGTTAACATACATCAATTCAAGTACATTTGGAAAAAGAAGTCATCATCAAGACAATAATGACAAACACTTAAGCACTATGTGCTATACAATATACTGCCTTATACTGCCTTATAACTGCCTTATACGATCTCTATCTTCAAAGCATTTTATATGCGAGGACACCCAGGCACAAAGCGTGTGAGCCCCTGCCTCCGTTCTCAGAGGCGGGAGAGAAGCAGGCCAGCAGAGGAAATCAGGCACCGGGGTTCTCGGACCCAAGATCTTAGACAACCATGTCACTGTCCTCTTAATAAAATGTTTGTGATTGCTCTGATCATTTGCAGTCTTTATGTATGCCACCATATTTTTACAAAGTTTGTAACTGGTGTGCATACAACTGTGTTCCACTTTTTTTCATCTGATGTCATTTCCAAACATTTTTCTCCCATCTAGTTACTTTCTTCACATGCAGTATCTCCGGGTGCCTGGTATTCTGAGAAAGTGCCGAAGTTTAATTCTTCTGCAGACAACTCTAGATTATTAGGGCTTAATTTAAGCTCATCACAAAAGGTGGGATACATTTTTCTTTGAAAACTACTTTACTGTTCAAAGTTTCTTTTTTAACATTAACTCTCTGATTCAAAAGTTTTTAACCCAGTGTCCATGGGATTCAGGAATTCATTGAATCCTCTGAAGCTACGTATAAAATTTTCTGTATCTATTTATTTTTCTTGAAATGAGAGTTTACCTAAATCTCAAAGACCAGGTAAAAATCTTAGCTGAGAAAGAGTTAAGCATCACTGCTTTAGTCTATGTGTCGAGTATAACTTATATAGGTATTTAATATAAGGTGTATACCTAAGCTCATTTTCCTTCTTATGTGTTTTTTCTGCCCTTTTGCTATTTTAAACATAAATATGATCACAGTAATGACAATCATTAGGATTTGAGGAAACTCTAACTGAACACAAGCATCTCCTATTACCTTGCTTGTAAGCCATAACTCAACAATGATAATTTATCCTCATCCCCTAGAGTAATTTCAAAATTTTGATAGTATCAAAGAAACGAGAAAAGCAAGACTTATTTTACTGATTTTTTAAGCCTTAAGAACTAATTGGAGAAATTATTTTGACATACCAAGTCAAAGTTGTACACTTTATCTGGATCAAAATAAGAATAGAAAGAGAACAAATATTTACCATAGTTCGTAGGGGGAAATTTTAAATATGTTCAAGTGTTCCATTATTTGGGAGATATAAAGTAATCCATGAATATATAACCCTATCTGTTTTTAATTAAACAGTCTTTGGGGGTAAGGATTTGGTTGTGGGAGCGGCAAAGAAGTAAGCTGGCTATTGTAAGTAACCAGAGGCTACAGGCATTTCTTTCACAGCAATCTACCAACAACCCCAGCAAACTGACAAATATGAAAGCAGAAATAGCTAAAATGCAAATGGTAGGAGGAATAAATTGAATGTTCAAACATGACAATAAAAGGTGAATACAGATGGACCCTTTAACATAAAAAACACACAAAAATTTTGAAGATGGACCATGACCACCGTCCTCAGGGCAAAGCAGCTCTACTTACTTTACTGCCAGTGAGCTGACTGAGATGCGGTTTCAGTTCATCACCAATGACTGCATGCACAGCCACCAGGCAGAAGACACAAGCTTTCCGAACACTGCTCTCTGAGTTATCATAACCCTAAAACGAAAAGTCCCGATTAGCACTCCCAAGGGATCTGAGAAAAGTGCCGTTCTAACAGACACAGAAGATGCGGCTCAAAGACGAGGTCTCAAGGTTTACTGACCAGTAACTTTTCAGCCTTTTCAGGCAGAGACATGCCCTTCTCCCCTCCCGTTTCCCCTTTGGCACCTCCACTGTTAGCCTTCCTTATCAGGTTCTTTCTCATTTAGCTTGGAAAGCTGCAATTCTCTGAGGCTGCCCCTTTGCCAATGCACCCTGCAAAAAGTCTCCAGATTAACCTCCCTAAAGGATTCTGTTTTAGAGAATTCAATAGCTCCTCACTAGCCAATAAAACCTCAACTCCTTGGCCTGGCACTCCTATAACCCAGGCTGAATTAAGCTTAATATCTGTCCCATCCCTACCATTATTCTCAACTATTCATTCAACAAACATTTAATTAGTACCCATTGTGTGTATGGCATATTCATGTTATGTATATGCTATTCTTAGTATCAAAGCACAGACCAAGTAGAGATTTGGATCTTATCTTCAAGGACCTCACAATTTAAAATTTTAGGGCTTAGAATAGAGCCACAAAGGTAATGTTATAAATGCACAAGGAAATGAATGATTAATTCTCTTCAGGATGAGTCTTAATATAGACACAATATATTATTAGTGAGCCATTAAAATTACATAATAGAATATTATTGGATAGAGAAATTTCACAACTGATGATTAAGTTATGCAGAGCATGTTACAAAATATAATTCCATTTTTGTTATAATGTTTATATATGAATAGGTTAGTATACATAGAATAAAAACATTACATCTATGACCATAAATCAGTATAACCACTTTGGAGAGTAATCTGGTAATACCCAAGAATTCTACTTCTAGATATACACATAAGTACAAGAAGATACTAGCAAGAAATTTCATTGTAATGTATATTTGTGTTAATTTAAAAAGGGAAACAACCCACATTTCCATCAATAGATGAATGGATAAACAAATTGAGGTATAAACATAAATGGAATATTATTCAGCCAAAAAAAGAAATTTGAATTCATGCTACAATATGGATGAACCCTAAAAAGCTATGCTAGGGGAAATAAGGCAGCCACAACGGACATATGCTGTATGATTCCACGGACATGAGGGACCTAGAAAGTAGCTGAGAGACAGAAGGTAGAACAGAGGTTACCAGGGACTGGGGGGAGAAAGAATGGGGAGTTACTGATTAACGGATACAGTTTCCATCTGGGATGATTAAAAAGTTTTGAAAATGCATAGTGGTGATGGTGGTGTAACATTATCAATATTATCAATATATTTAATGCCACCAAACTACACACTTCAAATATGACTAAATGGTATATTTTATATTATGTATAGCTTACACACACACACACACACACACACATACACACACACAGAGCTATTTCTGGAAATTCTTGCTCTGTCTGAACATCTCAGACAGTTGCTTGCTCGTGCCATTAGTGTTGCTGGAAAGGGACTAAAGTAACCGAACCCCAAATCTGTCACAGTTTATTCCTCCATACTTAATTGCTTACCTGTATGAGGCCGGGCATAATCTCTGGTAAAAGCAGATTAAGAGTTTCCCTGGACACTCTCTCTATCACTTTTGTTTGCATTTTGATTGCAGCAAGGTTAATTGGGTAATCTGCAGTTTGGATGATGGGACAAAGCACTTTGATGCACTGCTCTGGACTGATTGAAGTGGCCAACACCGATGCAGCTTCCTCAGCGGATCTCACCACCTGAAACAAAGAGGAAGTTAAGCAAGAAAGTAACTTTTAAAAGTTTTATATTGTGTTCGGAAGTATAAACTTCATAGAATTGGTAACAGGGCATGATATCCGGGATTTGCTTGGAAAACACTACGGTAAACAAATAAATATAAAAAGTAAGATTACTGATAAAACAGGGTTGGCAAAATGGCAGTGACTATGGAAGCAATGGATTCATGGGCCTTTTTTATATCATTTTTCCTTCTTTTGTGTGTGTGCTTTTAAAGTTGGCTAAAGCAATTTTTAAATCATGCTGTGGTCTAGTTGGTTGTGCAGGGCAGTGAAGGCTCTCTTCGCCGGGACCACAGCGTGGAGTCTCCTGCATCAGACACGCTGTGACGCTGCTCACTGCTAGTGTCCCCAACTCAGGAGTGCTTCCGCCCCTTTTCACCACATCATGACAAAGTAAAACATTCACTGTGTTATCAAGTTAACACGCTCTTCCTCCTTCTGTTCATAAGGATTTCCTTTCTTTCTGTATTGGGCTTGGGGTGGGGCGGACAGTGGTTTTGCAATAAAGAGAAGATACGGTTGTCTATCTTCTTATTAGGATGTGTGATCTCTAAAGATGGTCTCGGAAAAAAGTGAACATCACTGCCTTTGATGCTTCTCTGGTCATGTTTCCCTTAGACCTCAATCTGTGAGAGTGCTCAGAAAGGCACAACGGAAAATACACTGCAAGTCAGGAGACCCAGGGCTAATTCCAGTCTAAGATGTCGACTTTATCGTTTGTAAAAGTAGGGGTGCTACAGGCATTGTTTGGGTCAGAAGGTGAATAACTAAACTACAAATACGAGTTTTTCAGACCTTCAGCAAGATGCTACAGATGTACCACTACTAAATACAGGCTGAATCTGAATAAAAATACAGACAGATTTAAAAGTCAAGACTCATTTTCCTATAAGGTTCACAGTCATATCTTTTGACAAGTGAATTACAGAGGGTTTCAATGTCTTCATATCCTCATCAGCACTTATTGCCTTTCTTCCTAGAATGTGTGAAGTGCTATCTCACTGTGGTTTTAGTTGCATTTTTCTAAGACTAATGATGTTGAGCATCTTTTCATGTGCTTATTGGCCATTTGTATATCTTCTTTGCAGAAATGTCAATCCTTGTCTTCTGCCCATTTTTTAATTGGGTTGTGTTTTTATTGTTGGTTTGTAAAAGCTCTTTCAATGTTGTGCTTGTTAGTTGCTTATCAGACACATACTATACAAAATTTTTCTCCTATTCCGTGGGTTGTTTTTTCACTTTCTTGACAGTGTCCTTTGAAGCACGAAGGTTTTTAATTTTGATGAAATCCATTGGTCATTTTGTTGTTGCTGTAAGTTACTCTTACTTGTGGCATTCTAAGAAACTACTGCCACCCTGGACGGTGTGGTTGAGTGCATGAAGTGCCAAACTGAGAACCGAGAGGTCGCCGGTTCCATTCCCGGTCACGGCACATGCCTGCATCATGGCTGGGTCCCCAGTTGGGGGCGTGTGAGAGGCGACGTATCAATGTTTCTCTCACACATCAATGTTTCTCCCCCCCATCTCTCTCCCTTCCCTTCTCTCTAAAAAAAAAAAAAAAAAAAAATCTTTAAAAATAAGTAACTACTGCCTAACTCAAGGTAACAAAAGTATACACTTACATTTTCTTATGAGATTTTTATAGTTTTAGCTTTTACATTTAGTTTTGATTGATTTTGACTCACTGCTATTGTGGTGGTGGTAATATCAGACTCTTTCAGGCAAGCTGTCCTCATTATTTTATTTAATAAACTTTTAACAGGTATCTGGCTCACATAGGCAATCTACTATGTTAAAATAGTAATGATTCTTACCTTCATTACTTATTAAAAAACCAAATTATTATTGATGAGTGGAATATAAAGATAACATTAACAAACTCTAAGTAAAAAACAAAGTGAACCAAAGAAGAAAATGAAATCAGATAATTTATCTCCTAGAGCTAGACTACTTTAGGAGAAAGGCCGTGATATCACCATAATTCATTTAACAGGAAATATATGCTTGCATCTCAATTGAACATTACCTTGAAAACCAAGGTAAGTGTTCATCAAGGAAATTATCGATAAGGGTACTTTTCAAGCAACATTTATGTTTCATGCAATGCAGCAGCCCCCCTATCATCTATGGGGCTCAGTTACCTGTAGTCAATCACAGCCTGAAAATATTAAATGGAAAATTCCAGAAAGAAACAATTTATATGTTTTGAATTGCATGCTACTCTGAGCAGCATGATGACCACCGCCCCATCCTACTCTGTCCCACCCGGGATGTGAATTATCCCTTTGTCCAGCACAGCCCATGCTACATACGCTACCGTCTGCTGGTCACTTAGTAGCCAGGTCGGTCATCACACCTGCTATGGTGATACCACAGTGCTTATGTTCGAGTCACTCTTATTTGACTTAATGATGACCCCAATGTGCAAGAGCTGTGATGCTGGCAATTCAGGTATGCCAGAGAGGAGCTGTAAAGTGCTTCTTTTTAGTGAAAAGGTAAGTATATTACAATAAAATATTTTGAGAGAGAAAGACCACATGCACATAACTTTTATTGCAGTATATTGTTATAATTGTTCTATTTTACTATTATTATTGTTAATCTCTCACTGTGCCTAATTTATAAAATAAACTTTATCACAGGTATGCATGTATAGGAAAAACATAATATATATATAGAGTTTGGTAACATCATCACTTTCAGGCATTCACTGGGGGTCTTGGAACATCTCCTGAGGATAAGCAGGAGGCTGGGGGAGAACTGCTATAATATCACAAGTACTAGCAATAAAATTATAATTTAGGAGTCGGGAAACTTACCTCCTTATGAGGATCTTTATGTGCTTCCAATGTTTTCATGACAGTCAGTTCTGCATAGTTTTTAAATCTTGCTGGCTGATGCCTCAGGATTTCTTTTAAAACCTTTAATGCCAAAGCCCTGATTGTGGGCTAGAAAGAAACATTTTAATGTTTTTAATATTTTCAGTTGTAGAAAGTCTTTTACATTTTCCATACCTGATATATAGGATCTTAATATCGGGGCGGGGGGTTGGGAAATCACACACAACTGCATAAATTAGGTGGTATATTGCACAATTAAGTTTGCACATCTTTAGCTGAAAACATATTACACATTTTAAATGTGTAAAAACCTGAGAGCCAACTAATTCTATTAAAAAGGAAATTTTACTTGCCTCTTTATCCCCAAGGGTTTCAAGCAGTAAAAGTAATATTGTTTTGAAGTGTTCATCCCAAACACTGAAAGATTCTTCCTGTGTTAGCTTCATCAGTTCATAGAGGGCAATTTTCCTCTCTTCTACACGTTCGTTATGGTTAGACAGCTCTTTCAACAGCTCTGCCACCAGGTCGGAGTGGTCTAGGGAGAGATCTGTCAAAAGGACATGACATTAGTTCTGGAACTTCATAGGTCACCGCTCCTACGCATGAGGAAAACAACTTTATAACATGAATCAGAATGTTGGTTGTAAAAAAAAAAACACACAAAAAAACCCCCAAAGCCCTAAGTAATTTTCTTTTTCATTTATCGTCACCAAAACACCAATGCTAGTTTAAAACTTTTTACAATAAAAATTCATACAAGAATTTATTATAATGAACTCCCAATCACCTATCACCCAGATTTAACAATTACAATTTATCATTCTTACTTCACTTTTATGCCTCCTTCTATTTTTTTTTCTGGAAACATTTCTCACAAAAACCAAGTATTTCACCCTTGCACACTTACGTGTACACCTGTGGTGTCATCCCAGGAGGCAACGGTCACTGGATTTAAATGGCAGCAACCTGATCCCACCACCTTAGAGGTCCCTGCCAGCCTCTTAACTAACATTTCATCCACTGCTTTTTGGGGAATCAGTTATTTTATGCAGGATTAAAAATGGGCTGGATTTTCTTCTGTAGAGAATAACTTTATCAACTACACCTAATTACCCTGACATCTAGTTTGACAGAAGAGACAGAATAAATACTTAATATATTTCCTTTTAAATGTCAGAGTCAAGAGTTAGGTCCAATGTTAAGTTTTCACTTTTTAAAAGTAGAAATATGAGCTCATGAATTTTATGAATGTTAAAGGACCCATTATTTTCACAACAGTCATCAGTGCTCTGAATCATTTTTGTAGAAAAGACAGTTAAATCCAATAGTTCACATTAGAACATTACAAAATAGCAGAGTTCTTCCTAAATTCTTTTGATGACAAAATACATGGTAAGTTCAGGCCTTGAGGGACTTGGGCAGACAGCCTGAACCAGTGCCATAGATGCTTTTCCTAACCCCGTCTCTGAAAAATGAAGTAACATAAAAAATACCCACAGAATACAGAGCCTGGAAGGCACCCTGGGCCGTCCCCTCTCCCGAGTCTCCAGGAAAGACGGCGTGCAGCACCACAGAGCTGTATTCTGTCAGCCCGCTGGGTCTCAGCACGCCGGCCTTCTGTGGGAAAGGGCCGCCACTGGTGCCGATCCTAGCGGACCGGAGACGGCTCGTGAACCTGGCACTGGGGTGAGGGCTGTTGCCCACATAAGAAAAGGCTCAAGGGGAAAGACCACTCTTCCTCCAAATGCCCAAAGGTTGCCTTTTGCCAGATGGATCACTACGGATAGTTAAAAACAAGCCACTGTGCCTCATTTTGCCCACTGCTTAACCTCTGACCCGGAGATACCAATGATGTATCGAGATAACAAAACAGGTCTCAGGGAACACACAACTACAAGTAGGAAAAGGAAAATTGTATTTCACTGAAGGGGATTCAGAAATCCGAGGAAAGGAAATCAAGTTCAGCTATTAGAATATATGCTTTCCACTGGAGCAAAACTAACAGATGATACGAAAGGAAAACTGAACCAAAAGTAATGACATTAACTGACTGCTGAATGGAAGTCTGTTAGGATAACTTTCACGGAATTACAATTAGAGCACTAAGAACCTCTGGTCCCCAAATACTCATACACAGTGTACCAAATGTGATTACTGATTTTAAAATCTTGATATAATCTGGAAAGAATGATCACTAAGGAAAACCAAATTAGGATTTTTCAAGATCAAGGAAAACCTATGCAAAATGCAAAGCAAAACCATGAAAAAGAAGAAATTTGTGTTCAAAGATAAAATCTTCACTTGGAGGAAAAACAATTGTCTTATAATAATTTCACTTGTATAGCTCAACATTAGAATAATATTGCTGGTTTTGCCCTGGCTGGTGTGGCTCAGTGGATTGAGTGCAGGCCTGAGAACCAAAGGTCGCCAGTTCAATTCCCAGTCTAGGGCACGTGCCTGGGTTGCAGGCCAGGTCCCCAGTAGGGGGCACGTGAAAGGCAACGACACATTGATGTTTCTCTCCCTCTTTCTCCCTTCCTTCCCCACTCTAAAAATAAATAAATAAATAAAATGTTAAACAAATAAACAAACAAACAATATTAAGTACTGGCTTAATGAGAACTACTACAGCAGGGTAAATGCATCTCTCTAAACCCCACAAAAACTACTCCTGGAAAGTTATCAGAATTCCACAGATGTCAAGAGAATCACTCTGGTAAGTTTTATTTCAGCTACGTAAATGGAATTCAAAAGAAAATGCTTTTCAAAGGAACCCAGTTCTTCATGAATATAAGCTTTGTAATTCATCTAGGAGACAAATTAGAAACGACTTGACATATTGGGTTGGCCGAAAGTTCACTTGTTTTTTTCCGTATGATGGCTCTAGTAGTGCTTAGCTGTCTCTAACTTCACTTAAAACATTTTTGTTAGGTTGTACTCTGACAGCTGTCTTATCAGTGTGCATTTAAAAAAATCAGAATTGGTATTTTTTGTGCAGCCATTTTAATATTGAATATGGAAGAAAATATGCAACACTTTCAGTGTATTATGCTGTATTATTTCAAGAAAGGTAAAACACAATTGAAACAAAAAAAAAAGGAAAAGATTTGTTCAGTGCATGGAGAAGGTGCTGTGATTGATTAAAAAGTGGTTTTTAAGAACCACTGTCAAAAGTGGTTTGTGAAGTTTCTTGGTACTACTGACATTTTGGCCAAATAATTCTTTGCTGTGGGGCTGTCTTATGTAGTGGAAAATATTTAGCAGCACCCCTGGCCCCTACCCACTAGAAGCCAATAGCAGGGGATAGTCCTCATACTCAAGATATCCAAATCAATAAAGTTATTGGTGAAAATGAAAAGTATCTTTTATGGAAAAAACTAAATGGACTTTTTGGCCAACCCACTATAATGGTCTAAAGAAATGACAGACAGGAGAACAATTTCTGCCAAAGAAAGCACATAAATTACTTGTTACACAACTGAACTATTTATATCATATAAATGAGATAACCCTAAGGCCTTGAATTAATTAATTACAGTGTAGTAATCAACAGAGAGGCACTGTGGTCACATGAAAAACAGCCGCAGGCTCTGGAGTCTGACCAAACCTCTGCCTCTTACATTGTGTGATAGGGGCACGTTCTTAATCATTATGGAGGCTCAGTGTTCTTGCCAGCAGAGTGGGAAAGTAGCACCTCCCTCCCGGTGTCACGGTGAGGCCCCACGCCGGGGCATACAATAAACTCACCAATACTAATATGCCTCTGTCCTCAGGACAAGTGCTGGCACAATTACAAGTCAAATAATACTTTTGTTGCAGTGCTCAGAAACTATAGGATAGTCTTTCAGCCTGGCAAACTCTGATAAGAGCCTCCTCTAAATACAGTATCCTCAATAAAGGTAGTATTTTGGAATATTATAGTCCCTGGTAAACTTTTACAAAGATCATGATTAGATATGGACACTGGATGGTTTTTAAAAATTTTATTTCTGATTTTAGGGAGAGAGGAAAGGAGGGAGAAAAAGAGAGACAGAAGCATTAATGTGAGAGAGAAACATTGATTGGCTGCCTTCGCACGTGCCCCAACTGGGGATGGAACCTGTAACCCAGGCAGGTGCCCTGACTGGGAATTGAACCAGCGACCTCTCAGTGTGTGGATGGTGCCAAACCTACTGAGTCACTTTGGCTGGGGTACATTTTTTTTTTGATTTGTTAATTCTGATAAATGTATCAACAATGTATCTGTCTGTAATGTAAACAGAGACATCTAAGTGAGATATACTTTGTCTCAGAATTTTAAAACATGTCCTTTATCCGACTTTAACAAAATAATGATCTCTTCCCAAAAGTTCTAGGTTTTAAAAACAGACAAAAAAAATAAATTTTGCATATTAAGGAGGGGAGGACATGGTGGCTGAAAGGAAAAATCGAAACAGCAAGAAAGGTCAATAAATTTTTTTTGAAAAGCAATGTTTATAATAAAATAATGGCAAATTGGATTTCTCCATCTCAAAATTAAAATTAAAAATAGACAATGAAAACAACTGCTATATGAAACTTGGGGCAACTATTTGGTTTAACTGAGGGCTTATCCATCTTCACAAAGTGTGTATGCAACCAAAAATGGCTGCCTACATTTCAGTAGTCAATCAGGTATTAAGCTGTGAAAAAATTAGGTTTGCAATTGAAAAACATTCTACCCTGTTTAGGTTTCAGCTATATAATTTTCAAAGATGTCTTCCCTAAACAAATGGAAAAATATGTATGTACCCTTGGTAAAAGAGAAGAACATTAGACAAAAAGGGAGTGATCTTGCTATTCTGATTTTCTAATATTTGTGCCACATTAAGTCTCTTAACATGAGAAGGTAAAAATATGATTCCTCAATCTCATAAAATATTATTTTCCCACTTATCAAAATTACAAATGGCCAGGCCTGGGGGCACAGACCCCAAGCACAGTAAGGAGGATCTCTACATTTGAGAGGGGAAAGCATGGAGTTTCAAGGCTCAGCCAGGGTAAGAGGGGTGCCCAAATGGAGTGGGGGCCAGGCGTGACCTGTCAGAGTCCAAGCAGAATGAGGAGGACACCCACGGCACGGGGTGTGAGAGCCCAGGAGGCCGAGGGTGTCCACGAGGAATGGCAGAGCCCAGCACGGTGAGGAGTGCATCTGTGCACATGAGGTGGTGGCGGCGGCGGTGGTGGGGATGGAAGCTGGGTGCATAAAGGAGGACTGGTCCAGGGGGTAAATATATTAGAGGGAATGGAAGCCAGGTTTCTCACTCTCTGAGAAAGGGGGTTCTCAATTTGGAAAGGGAGGAAAGTAGAATTAATCTCATGGTACTGGCTGACTGGAATTGGAGTCCGGTGTACCTATGGATAGATATGGGAGTGAGCAGACATAAAGTCGTGCGTCATACAGCTCTGGCCCCCGAGAGGGCATAGGGAGGTGTCTCACCAGCAGCAAGTGCACCTTAGTGTACGCCCAGTGCGCCGTTTTCTATGAAAAGAAACCAAGGACTGATCCTTGGAGAAATGGTTGATTCCAGGATTGCATCAGGGACAGTATAATATTTTGTTTTTCCAGAATGCAAATATGGAGACATGGCATGAGGACACAAAGCCAGCTTGAATAGAATCCTGCTGGTCAAATCAAGGACAATTTGAGTAATAAAATAAGTAAGGATAGTGACAAAGCATAACTCATTGATACAACATGAAACCACGAGTCCATACAGTTATAAATATGTCAATGAATTTTTAAAATATTTTATTTATTTAGTTTTAGAGAGAGGAGAAAGGAAGGAGAAAGAGAAACATTATGTGCAAGAGAAACAGAGACTGGCTACCTCTCTTACTCCCCCCACTGGGGACCTGGCCTGCAACCCAGGCATGTGCCCTGACTGGGAATCGAACCAGCAACCTTTCGGTTCACAGGCTGGCACTCAGTCCACTGAGCTACACCAGTCAAGGCTGTAAATGAATTTTTAATGAATAAATATTAAGTTTAATGGGGAACAGAATATTTACACAATTTTAAAGTACATCTCCACAAAACGCTTATTGATTAGAAAAAGAGTACTTTCACAGTGGAGAAGCCCGGGAAGCACCACCATAACCAAGCGGCCAAAGTTACTGCCACCAGTCAGGTGGAAAGTGCAGTTATGTGTTACTTCAAAGAATGCAATGTCACTTCTATGATACTGTCCTCAGAGTACATAATCTGAATCTCATCTTGAGAAAACATCAGAAAAGCTAAATTGAGGGAAATGCCACAAAATAACTGGTCTCTAACCTTCCAAAGTAGCCTTCATATAACCTTGGTCATGAGAGCGGAGGAAATACCGAGTGCCGAAGGAGACATGATGATAAATGCAATGGGAGGTCCTGAACTAAACCCTCTAGCTCTAGGGTATTATTGGGACAACCGACAAAACTGTAATGGGGTGTAGAATAGGTGGTCATTAATGTGCTGTTGATAATCTCCTGCTTTTGATGAATATATTGTGCTTATGAGGGACAATGTTATTGTTTACATAAAGTGCATCCTGAAGTGTTTGGGATGACAGGGCGTCAGTCTGGCAGCTGATTTCAAATGGTTTAAGAAAAAAAGTTCTTTGGCCCTGGCTGGCATAGCTCAGTGGATTGAGCTCGGGCTGCGAACCAAAGTGTCGCAGGTTCGATTCCCAGTCAGGGCACATGCCTGGGTTGCAGGCCACAGCCCCCAGCAACCGCACATTGATGTGCCTCTCTCCCCCCCTCTCTCCCTTCCCTCTCTAAAAATAAATAAACAAAATCCTTAAAATAAGTAAATAAATAAATCTTAAAAAAAAGAAAAAAAGTTCTTTGTCCTCTACCCCCAACTATTAGCTTTCAATTATTTGAAAACGTGTTGTGTGTGTGTGTGTGTGTGTGTGTGTGTGTGCAAAGAGAAGAAATGTCAGTGGACTCTCCTGGCTGGGTAGCTCAATTGGTTAGAGCGTTTTTCTGGATACGCTGAAGTTGTGGATTCAACACCTGGTCAGGGCACATACAAGAATTAAGCAATGAATGCATGAATGGGGAATAACAATCGATGTCTCTCTCTTAAATCAATAAATATAAATTAAAAAGAAAAAAGAAATGTCAGTAGACCCAATTTGGTCTGCCAATTTGTGACCTTTATGCAGAAGTAACTTTAATACAATTAAAGCCGCTAACACTGCATCTCAACTCCCCAGGCGGCTGCTGCTACACAGGGTTTAAGGACTTTTTATACTAGGTCCAATTGATTCATTCTTGTTAAGCTGATGTTGCAAATAAAACTCAGCAACATATTAACTATTTGTGACAGATTGAAACACACCAAAGTGTATAATTGGGCCAATTTTATAGATTCATATATAATTTAAACTTAGTTTGGTACATTGTCATAATTTTGCCTTTGTGATATATTAAAGTCTCTTAACATGACATGTTTGTAAAAATATAATTTGTCAACCTCATTAGTAATCAGAAATACAAGCAAAGAAATTTTTCTACTCATCAAAATTACAAAAATCAAAAAAGATTTCTGATACCTAATTTCTCAATCATTCCAATAAATTAAGGAAATGCTTATTAGGATCACCTATTCCATATCCATCACAGTAACAAAAATTAAAAATATTTAAACATTCTCTGTTGGTGAGAAAATCAGCAGTACATACTTAAACTGGCCAACAGTTTTAAGCTTGTAACTGGGTCTCAAACCTTAAACTTACACATCCCTTAACTGAGCAATTTCACCTCTAGAAATCTCTCAGGGTGAATTATGTGTATATCCATAAAAGTTTTTGCCAAAGTGTGTTCACTGACAGCAACACTGGGGGAATAAAGGAGGATCAGAAAATCAGAAACTACCTAAATACAGTTAAGTGGGAGACTTCCATTTTTAGCTACAGGTAGTTTATACATTACCATACATTACTTGAGTCTTAAAAAAAATAATTAATGGATCATGTTGTAGAGGGGAATATAATTCTTTATTATTAAAAATAACTAAAACATTTGCAGTGTTTTATAATTTCTAATTGGCTATTATACATTTCTTCCTGAACCTTACTGCATACCGTGATCAGCAGGGCAGGTAGTATGACATCTCCATCTCCTTTTAGCCTAAACAAGTAAGACTCAGGAAGGTCAACCCACTTATTAGGCTGTGGAGCTAGTAACGTTGAGCTTAGACGTAAGCCCATTGTAAGCATAAGAACTTAGACCTAAGCCAACTCCAAAACCTAATGGTAGCTTTTCCCATATTTGGTCCTTGGATATATCTTACTAAAGATTTTGTTTACAGCTTCATACTTAAAAGGCTGTTGCAAAGAATGGGTATTCCTTCAAAGGGTTTTGTCATTCTGACAAAAAAATTAATGACTGAATGGTGTCTGAAGAAAAATTTATAAGCTACAATTGATTTGTTATTTCTGGGAGGCCACTGAGGTTTTTATCATTTCAAGGATGATCTTAGATGATTACTCTTTCTCGCTCTAGGGAAGATAGCTACCAAGCCATTAGAAATGAGCTCCTAGAAGATGAGAGATAACATTACCATCCCAAAGATCCTTACTTTTTAGGTCACCAAAAAAGAGCATGTATATTTCTTTTGCTTCATGGATTCCCAGTCCACCAACACACAGACAGTAGCAGCATTAGGACCCAGAACATACCATCAGGGAACTGGTCGGCATCATCATCAAACATGGCTTCCTTGAGGGCAGACTTATTGAAGGGACTGATGCTGTCTGAATAGTTGTACGGGTTATAGTCTCGAGAGCGCGGAGAGGAGTGAGCGGGCATGGAATGGAGCAATGAAGCTTTATTATCAAGGGCTGTTTGGCTCGAATCAGTAGCATCACCTCCTGCTCTTGGGTCGGGCATCCCAGGGCCACCACACATCTAGTAACGAGAAGGGGGAGGCATAGCAAATTAGCTCATATTCAAGTAACAATCCGAAATTCTAAAAAAATGTTTCCTTACTACTGCTCAAAAGGCTATTTTAAAAAGGTAACAATAACCAGCGGGGAGAAATGATGTAATAGAAACCAGTATGAGTTAAAACTTACATTCAATATATCAAAGCTCATAGTAAAGCTGTGGAGAAACCTGGCGAGGGCAAATAAACCCATAAAAGAATACTCTCTCTGAAGATTCTTAGTGTCCTAGCCAATGGTTTGGCCAAACAATATATACCATGTGATCAGCAACAGCTTCTGCATACTGACTAAAGATACAAAAGGACTTTCATTAGCAGCAAAGAACTAAAAGCTGTCAGGTTCCATTAGTAAGGTAGTAAATTATACAATGACAGTATGTCAACAAAGTATAAGAAAACCAAATTTAAAAGCCTAATTTAAGGGGGGGAAAAAGGCCATAAGAAACTGTATGAATTTGTAAAGATGCCTGATGGTAGTTTGTGTACATTAATATACCTATCAAAATAGCAATACTAACACCGATACTAAGACCAGTACCAAAATCATTACCACTGGCTTCAGGTCAAAATGGCGGAACAGTTAAATGAGGTACTCATGTCCCCCCACACCCACGTCAAAATTACAACTAAACTACAGGACCACCTTCATTCAGAACAGCCTGAAGTCTGGCTAAACAGAAGTCCCACAACTAAGGATATGAAGAAGCCGCCACATGGAGACTGGTAGGAGGGTCGAGACACGGATGGGCTGGTCCCACACCCACAGGCAGCGAATAAAAACTGGAAAGGCTATCTCGGCTGTGGAGGTCCCCCCTGAGGAGTGAGGGGTCCCAGCCCTACACCAAGCTCCCAGCCCAGGGTTTCAGTGCTGGGAAGAGAAGTCCCCATAAATTCTGGCTGTAAAAACCAGCCAGGATTGTGGCTGGGTGAGACTGAGGGCTTCCAGAGTCCCAGGCAATTCCTCTTAAAGGGCCCATGTCCAGACTTACTTGGACTCCCTTTCTCCGAGCTCCAGCGCTGGGGCACCAGGGACATATGGGGAGAAACTGAATTATCTGGCATCAGGGCAAAAGCTGGAGGGGCAGCTATCTCCCAGACACAAGTGCTGGCAGAGGCCAGTGTTCCTTTGATGAGCCCTCCCCTCAAAGACCGGGCAGATGGGCACCACATCTGAGTCTCCATCAATCTGGCTAACACTGTTCGCCCTGCCCCTGTGATTACCTGAGATCTCACCCCGTCCAACTTAGCAGTCCCATCCAAAATGTTTCCAGTGGCTTTTCCACATGAATGGACTCACTTGGCTCATGTTTCATTCAGGCTTTCCTAAATTTTCTCAAACAAGCAGTATCTGGTCTTAACACACCCCAATTTCTCCCTAAGTGGCCTCATATCCAGCACTAAAGACAGCTGGCTTTGATTCACAGCTTGGCCTGTCCTGGACACCTTCGAGCTCACCACAAGTAGCAGTGATCTGCAGATAGCTTTGTAACTTGCGCTGGATGGCCCCCAGCAGAACACAGGTGGTGGCTGACCTTGGACTGTGCTTCTTGGAGGCCTGAGAGACAGTGCACCAGGTGGACAGCTTTAGACCATGTTGAAGCATCATCACCTAGTCACCTCCACAAGTGACACAATCAAGGGACAGACTCTATGGGCACCGGTGCCCCACTGAAGTAAGTACTGCTCTGTGGGGTGGGAACCTGGGCAGGTGATTCTCTACAGTGGGTGAAGCCAGTCCTTTCAGCTGATCGGCCTGGGGATAAATCCCATCCCATTCCATTGACGTGCCAACAACAACTGGGGCTCAACTACAATAGGAGGGTGTACATGGCCCACATGGGGAGGTGTACCTGAGTACCCAACTAGGGTGAAGGGGGAGGCTGTGCCACTGAACTCTACAGAACACCTACTACCTACGGCCACATGATTAGGCCCAGAAGAAATAGCAGTTCTACTTAACACATAGAAACTAACACAGAAAGGCTGCCAGGATGAGGTGACAAAGAAACATCCCAAATGAAAGACAGCACAAAACTCTGGAAAAAGAACTAAACAAAATGGAGACAAGCAATCTATCAGGTGCAGAGTTTAAAGCACTGGTTATAACGATGCTGAAGGAGCTTAATAAGAATTTCAACAGCATAAAAAAGAACATGAAAGCCACTAAAAAAACAGAAATGAAGGATACACTAACTGAAATGAAGAATAATTTATAGGGAATCAACAGTAGAGCTGGATGAAGCCAAGAATCAAATCAGTGATTTGGAATGTAAGTAAGCAAAAAACACCCAACTAGAACAGCAAAAAGAAAAAGACTCCAAATAAATGAGGGCAGTGTAAGGAGCCTCTGGACAACTTCCAGAGTACCAACATTTGCATCACGGGGTCCTGGAAAGAGAAGAGAACAAGAAATCGAAAACCCATTTGAAAAAATGACTGATAACTTCTCTAACATGGTGAATGAAACAGACACACAAGTCCAGAAAGTGCAGAGTCCGAAACAAGATGAACCCAAAGAGGCCCACACCAAAATACATCATAATTAAAATTCAAAAGGCTAAAGACAGAAAGAGAATCTTAAAAGCAGCAAGAGAAAAGCAGTTAGTTACTTACAAGGGAGCTCCATAAGACTCAGCTGATTTCTCAACAGAAACTTTGCAGGCCAGAAGGAACTGCAAGAATATTCAAAGTGATGAAAAGAACCTATAACCAAGATTACCCTACCCAGCAAATCTATCATTTAGAATCGAAGGACATATAAAGAGATTCCCAGATAAGAAAAAGTTAATGGGGTTCATCACTGCCATACCAGTATTACATGAAATGTTAAAGGGTCTTCTTTAAGAAGAAAAAAAACTGATTAAAAATATAAATAATAAAATGGCAATAAATACATATGTATTCATCAACTGAATCTTAAAACCAAAATGAAAAAATAGAACAGAAACAGACTCATAAATAAAGAGAACATTTTGAGGGTTGCCAGAGGGAGAGAGGCAGGGGGATGGGAGAAAAAGGTAAAGGGATTAAAAGTACAGGTTGGTAGTTAGAGGATAGTCATGGGGATATATAGGGAATATATTCAATAATAGTCAATATAGTCAGTAATAGTTATTAACTGCATATGGTGTCAGATGAGTATGAGATTTATTGGGATGATCACTTAGTAAGTTATATATCTAATCACCGGGGTGTACACCTAAAACTCATATAATATTGTATGTTAACTGTAATTAAAAATGATTAAAAACAAGAAAACTGGAAAAAAATTACCACCATCATTATCAACAACATTTATTAAACAATTACGTGCCAAGGCATTAGCTAGGCACTTTACAAATATTCTTCAAATATTTACTGTCCACCTAGTACACGCCAGGCATCGGTCTTGGCACTGCGGATGTGTTAGTTAACAAAAGAGGGATGATGTCTACCCTGGAGGAGACTACATTCTAGTGGAGGGACACAGACATTACAAAAACACAATGAATGAGTGAAGTATATGGTATGCTAGAAGGTGGTTAGTGCACAGGAAGCAGTGCAGTATTAAAGGAATCATGAATGCAGATATTGTGTATTAAATAGGGTAGTCAAGAGTAGGATTTACTAGAAGACCATTCGAATAAAGACTTGAAGGAAGTGAGGAAATTAGCCATGGGACTATCTGTAGAAAACATGTGTAAGGCAGAGGGAATAGCCAAGGCAAAGGCCTGGAGGCAAGAGCATGCCCAGTATGTTCAAGAAACAGTAAGGAGCTAGTGTGGCTCAGGAATGAACAGGGAGGAAAGTGGTAGGAGATAAAGTCAGAGAAGTAAAAAGGGAAAATAGTCTATTGTGGAGATTTTGGCTTTTACTCTGAGATGGGGACCTCTGAGTTGTGAGTGGAGAAGTGAGAACAGATTACATGAAACCAAGGGCAAAATCAAGGAGGCTAGTGAGGTGCCTATTTCAGTAATTCAGGTGAGAGCACCAATGATGATGACGAGGGCTGGAAACAGAAAGGCAGTGGTGAGAAGTGGCTGGATTTTGGATATATTCTGAAGATACAGTCAACAGATATTCCGGAAACTGAGTATGGAGGATGGGAATGAGAGAGGAGACAAGAGCAACTCCTTTGACCAAGGTGTTTAGCTAAGTAAAGCAGTGTTGCTATCAAGTGAGATAGGAAAGAACAGTTTTAGAGGAAAAGATGAGGAGTTCAAACAGGCAGTTTCATTTATGAATCTGGAGCTCAGGAAAGTTCAGGTCTGGGCTGGATGAAGTCATGTGATTTATTATACTCACAGTAACTTCAAAGGTATGCAGTAATAACCCAATTTTGCTGATGAAGACACTGAGGCTTAGAAGTGACAATATGGCTAACTAATAATTGCCAGGAACCAGGATTTAAACCCATGCCAGAATCCACTACTTGAGCTCCCCACAATGTGCCTTATCTTGGGGGGGGGGCACCTGTCAATTAAGCAGTGATTTGTTACTAACCTGTCATTACTATCACATGCAGCTTTTGGGATAGGAAACCTTAAGTGTGAGGGGTAAGGTGGTTTCTAGCATAGTTTACCAGACCCATCCTCCAGACAGGTACGAGGGGGAAAACAACAACAGGAGAGAAGTTAAGAAAGCAGAGGAAGGAACCCTTTATGGAGATGTGCTGGAGCACTGCAAGGTTCCACAATTCTGCAAACACCGAGAAACCACAGATTCCCTAGGCAAGAGTGGGATGGTTTGTTTTGAGAAAAGTGAAACCATCAGAGAAAAATTTTAGTATAGTAAAAAATAACTGCTCTTTGTTTAACAGCAAAAGCAACAAAATGCACAGTAATTCCAGTATCAGCTAGATCATAATATTGTTATTGGAACCACACAAATGATAATGCAAATCACTATCACTATGCTTAACAGTAAAAAAACCTAAACGCCTTATTTTATCTTACAACACTGATGTGATCTGGCCCATACGCCATTCCCCATCTTTTAAAAAATATTTTTTGTATCCTCACCCAAGGACATGCCTATAGATTTTAAAGAGAGAGGAAAGGAGGGAGAGAGAGGGAGAGAAACATCGATTGGTTGCCTCTTGTATGTGCCCCAATCGGGGTCTGAACCCACATTGTAGGCATGTGCCCTGACTAGGAATCAAACCTGTGACCTTTTGGTTTGTGGGATGATGCTCCAACCAACTGAGCCCCTACTGGCTAGGGCTCCCCCCATTTTCATAATGCTCTAACTGCACTGGCTTTTGCCCTGGCCATCAACTATACATAGCTTATTCTCACCTAATTGTCTTTGCACTTGCTATTTCTTTTAAGGAATTCTCCCCCTCCTGTATTTCCACCTCAATATAAATGTCACCTTTTGATAGAGGCCTTTCCTGACCACTTAATCTAAAACAGATTCACTTTACATTTTAACCTAAAACTCCACAGTACTCTCAGCTCTATCCGAAAATCTACAAGGACCATGGGGCATAAATAGGCCTTCTAAATCTAAGACTCATGGTAGATACACAGTAAATATTTATGATTGACCCCTAGAAAATTATGTTTTAAAATGACAGAAAGCAAAGGTAAACAAACAAACAAACCAAAAACTCTTAACGAAAAAGTCTGCAATGTAAGAAGATCCAAAAACTCACTGAATCGCCATCATCTTTTTTAGAATCCCTTTTCAATGGCTCGTTCATATCTTCTTGACTACGGAAGCTGAAATTCTGAATTGCTTCAGTGACACCTCTAAGGGAGCTATAAATATCTTCAGAGTTCATATTTTCTGTGTCATAATCAAATGCACTATAAAAAAGAACAACTTTTGTTATTTATGTACTTTTTACAAACACATTTGAGGAGATTATGTAGGATACTTATAAAAATGGGATTAGAGAATATATATTCCCCAAAGCAAAACAGAACCCAATAGCTATAAATGGTTAAAGGACATGTCCCCATATCTACCCATTAAGGGCAGCTTACAATGACTCTAACAACTTAACAACTAATTTGTCTTTTCACCTTTAAAAATATTCTCATTAACCAGGGGATCAGCAAACCATGACCCCTGAAATCTAAAACTGCTTTTATTTTTTTTACACATTTTTTAACCCTCACCCAAGGACATTATGGATTTTAGAGGGAGGGGAAGGGAAAGAGAGAAAAAGGAAGAGAAACATCGATGTGAGAAACATTGATTGGTTGCCTCTTCGTATATGCCCCAACCAGGGACTGAACCCGCAACTGAGGCATGTGCCCTGACTGGGAATCGAATCTAAGTTCTTTCAGTCTATGGGATGATGCTCTAACCAATTAAGCCACACCAGCCAGGGCTACATTTTTAAATAGTTGAAAAAATCAGAATAATATGTTATGACACATGAAAATTTTATGAAATTCAAATTTCAGTGTGCATAAATGAAAGTATATTTGAACATAGAGACAGCCTTTATTTAGGTATTATTGTCTGAGGCTACTTCCACCCTCCAACATCAGAGTTGAGCAGAGGTCACAAAGATAGCATGACCCACAAAGCCTAAAATATTGACCACATGGCCCCTTACAGAAAGTTTGCTAATTCCTGTGATTAACTCACACTAATAGTAGTGCTTGAACAGGAGATAAATGTATTTTATACAAATTTGTAAGAAGGCAAAGAATTTTTAACACTGAACAGATTATTGACATGAATTCTATAATCAAATTCTAAAACTCAACTGAGGCTGGCATATAATAGCTATTAAAATTGTTACATTTATATAACATGGAAGAAACAGGCTGGATGATAAACTTGCAATATATTTTTCTTAGAGGCTGATGTAGTATCATATCATTGTAATGAATATGATGAAACATTCTATGGTATATATGGCTAATAACAAAAAAAGCTAATAACTGTAAGTGTGAACTACTATGCAAACTATTTTACAAAAGAACAGGAAAAAGGGAAAATATTAGTTCATTAATGAGTCAAAAACTTCATTTGAAATATAGCCCATGCTTGAATTGCTCAAGTGTGTGAAATTATACATTTCTTAAATTTTATATTAAGGACCAATCTCACAGTTACATTTTTTTCCTAAGAAGTATTTATAATGTCATTTTACATTTATCCCCTTTTCTATTCTCTATTTTTATGGGTTTTTTTTTTGGTCTATAAGCTTATTTTTTCCCCAGTTTTTAGAAGTGGTTGGCCAACTTAGATCTAAATATCCATCACTGTAACAACTTAACCTCACCATTTTTACTAAGTAGTATAACTAAAAGAATTTGTAATTTACTGAATTTGTACAGCATATCTGAGAAACTATGCTATTCAATGTAACAACCAGTAATTTACAAAGTTGTGTAATTTTCCTTTTGACTTATTAAAAAATTCTATATTGTATGCATTATTATAATTTAAAGGATTACTTTTGGAATAAATGCTATATACTTTTTAATCTACTAAGTTTCTATGTGTCTAAGACCTTTCAAGTCAAGTGGAAATCAGCTGGGATTATATTAATGTCTATTTCCTAATAATGGGAATTTGCAATAACAAACCATGACAGAAAATTACCCCTTTATTACCTTGGAGACAAAGTATTCTGTGATGTGTTGGTGGGAGAGGTAAGAGGACTGGACCAGTTGGCTGGTGAACGTGGTGTGGGTCTTGTTAGAGGACTCCCCATGGAACTCTGATGGAGGGAATCAAATAAATATTAACATATGACAGTTAAGTTCAACTAAAAGTGTCTTAGGGAAACATACATTAAGAAGTTGAGTAATAGGGAAGCCACATTGAAGATCTATATTTTAATTATTCATGTACTTATCTCTGATTTCTAGGGAAAAACCTTTCTTGCCATTCAGAAATCTATTCTTTTTTTTTTTGTTCTCCTCATCCACTTCTGACTCTCAAAGATTATCTTTTCCTCAAAGATTTAATAGATCCCAAATTAATAATTTTAAATTAGCTTCCTCTTCTGAACCAACTTCCTTTCTCCAAACATTACTAATGCTCAAATTTTATTTCTCCCTGAGTTTGCTTTACAAATGATTTTCACAAAGACACCAAAGGCATAAAAATCTGGTCATATTATAAATTTGCCTCTCTCTGAAGAGGTAATAAAATAACCCCTTCTGCTTTTAAAAAGATAACTGAGTCTGGTCCCAGGAAATTGTTCTCAGATTGTTTCTTAACCCTCAGACTTTACCTTAAGCCTGCCATAAGTAAATCTATTTTCTCCTTTACCCATTATCAAAGGTCTGTCTTTTATAGCCAAGTTCAATTCTGTAGGCATATTATGTAAATAATCTTCTACCATTTTGCTATGTAACACTGGAATGTTTAATTTACTCAAACTGTATTTCACCAAAACAAAATCCAGTATAACCAAGCACCTCTGGACAGACAAGCCTGTAATTATTAAATGTGAACACACCTTTCTAAGCATTCCCCTGTATGGACTGACTTGTTACCCCTGGTATAAGTCATCCCTCTAGTCCTCAACAACTGGTTCATCTAAAAAGTATGTTCTAATTCTAATGGTTTACAAAGCTGATGCCTTCGTCTAAGTTCTGGCTCACGTTTTGCTTTCCTTTTCCATACCTGTGGCCACCATTCACTGCCACCCTAATATACACCAAATTATAATATAAACATGACAGGCCTAAGGACTCTGTTCTTTCTAGGACAATATTTAGTTCAGCTCAGGAAATGCTGTTCAATGTAGATGCAAAATTCCTAACCAGGGTCAAAAGTTTACTTCATGTAAAAGAAAGGATTATTGTTTAAAAAAAAAAACAACAACCCATATTAAACAACAGCCTAGAAAAATAACTGAAAAAATACCTGAGTTCCGTTGCCAGTGTTTCGAAGATGATTATAAAGAAGCTTGGTAGCACCATCCTGAAAAGTTTTTGGTAAAGCTCCTAATAACATTGTAAACTCCGGGGTATTGAGTTCGAACAGGGAAATCAGCACGGACTGTGCTGCCTAGAAAACAAAGGACACAAGAAGCAGATGGACATACTTTGGTTACTCAGAGGAGACCATTTTCTTTACTAACATTTCTGGTCAGTAGCACAAGGCTATCTTTCCCATAAAAAAGATGTTCTTATATACTTTAAAATTTCTTTGTTGAAAGAAAGAAGGGAATATGAAAATACAACAAATACAAACTAAAAAAATCAACAGCAGAAATTAACTGGACAGTTCCAGGGTTACTCTATCAATGTACAGTACTGCTTCAATTTCCTAACAAATGATTACAAGAAGATGGATAAAAATAAAGGTCACAAAATTCATACTCTACACATTCTTTTGCAGTAAATATTGAAAAAATGAGCTCGATATAGGATGTAAGAAATAAATGATTAGGGGTAAACAGAAGTCTCAGGAATATGGTGAAAAGGACAGAAGGTCTGGGAGGGAGCTTCCCAGAAAATAAATTATCTATATTCTTGAGGATATGGAAGATATCAGCCACAGGCATGTGGCAGGGATGTTCAAAATACTGACAGATACTTACAAAACATTAGGAAGGAGTTATTCCCGTGGTACAGGAGTGAATACTTCCCAAGTCAAAATGTGAATTTCTTCCATTGGTGACCAACACCAGTGGAAAGGATGTGGGAATAATACGAGAACGCAAAACCCTGATTCACCAAGGTAGACAGACACATAATGACTAAATTCATCAACAGATCAATCGATAATGCCTACAGTTAATAAGCCAAGAAAAGTGTGAGCTCTTGTTTGAAATACATAAGTAAATGCAAGGGGAAAGATTTCGAATACTTTGAATGGTTGTAAGATTAGAGGTTGAGAGGATTATGGCAAGGATAATTTTTTTAGCCTAAGTTGGAAATTATACTCATATTAAGTGGATAAAACTTAACATAATTTAGAGAGATTTTTAAAAAGGTCTTCATATCAATGCTAACTGGTAATGTCTTGAAAATACTAGCTTCCTTCAGTGGTAATCCAAAATGACTGACTTGCTTTTCTAATTTATTTTCTAGGCCTTATATGAAAACATACCTTCCGAACATCAGAACTTTTGGGTTCTGTTGTCCAAGTGATAACCCGAGAGACTGCCAAGCGAGTTTCACTGGAATTTATAAAATCTCCTGGATCCATCTGCTTGGCCAGAGTTTCTATGTATTTAAGGATAGCAACCTTCACCTGCAGAGGTAAGCACAGTGAGAGAGGACAGTCAGGTGGGCGCTGAGGGATGCTGAGAACACTTCAAACACAACTAGGTGATTATTTTTTGATAAATAAAAAGAAAAACAACAATAAAGAATTAAACCACCTACCTCTACCTGAGGTATAAGTATATAACAATGTGGACTTTTGTTTTTCACACATGGTAGAACTTTTACGTCCCAGATGTTTCACTGCCTGTGTCTGAACAACTGCTGAAGACTGTCTTGACAACATTATACACCTCTCCTTGAGTCTGCATTCGGAGCCTATAGCTGACTCTTGTCTAGACTCCCTGAGAGCTTGTCTTTATCAACTGAGTGTAATTGGGCTTTTGGGAAAATGAACCAAAGTATTCTGAAAAGGCATTACACATCGAGTGAGCAATTAAGGTGGGCAATACAGGGTTTTTGTCAAGTATACAGTAAGGCTCATACAATGAGATCAGGTTCTTTAATAGGTCCACCAAGTGCTACAGTTACCGTCCAAAAGAACTGTCCCAAAAAAGTTTTACACAACCACCACCGGAGAAAAGACAATACTTATTTGTATATGAGTTATATGTACTTTAAAAAGTCTTATTATTCTTCCATGAATTCCTGATGTGTGGCTGCAGGTGGGATGCAGGCTTCAACCTCAGCAGGAGGTGGGGCACAGCACACTTCTTCCTTAGAATTAGCCCTTTTTATTCTTATAAAAAGCCACGGTTAAATTATCTCCCTTCTTTCAGGTATGTTGGGGCAGAAAATTAGGTTCAAACCACTATTTTTAAATTCTGCCTTCAGACATTCCAGGATTTCTAAGTAACGGCTCTCTAAGGCTTTACTGACACATTCAGCAATGGCACCAGGCAGAGTGCACAGCCCTCAGGTACAGAAGGTGCCAAACACCTACTAACTGCTGGTGTCCTGACTTCGAAGAAAGGTTTAAAGGTATGATTAAGACAGTAACTTTGAAAATATAGTGCCAGAGATTAAGGTAATCAGTTTTTCTGTGCTCTTTCTTCCCTTATTATTGATATTAATGTGTCATTTCTCTCACTCAGTCTAAAACAAGGTCTTTGGAGAGTTCCAAGCTAATATACAAGAAGTAAAATATTACAGTAAGTTTCTGATGCTTGTGTATTTCCCCTTTTCTGTTTCCAGAAAAACAAACAAGACAGAAGAGATCAAATTACATTCTTCATTTCCTAATGAATGAATTTTAAGAAGTAATTTGTAATTTTATGAAATGGATCGAAAAGAACCCAGAGTTAACCTATCCGCCACCCTTGAGTAAAATGCACGGTGGAAAGGAAAACAGATTTGATGGTGAACTGTGCAGGCGCAGGCCCCACTAAATTACGGCAGCACACAAGGTTCTGACTTCTTCAAGCCATGTCATTTTCTGTCAGTCTTAACACCTGAGAGCTGCTACAGTAAATTCAAAAAATGAACATCAATGTATTTTGTTTTCAATTTGCCACCATTATTTGCAAGATGAGATTCAATTTGTTCAGTGTCTTGGTAATTTATAGAGGTATGTAAAGTTTTAAAAGGGTTTCAAAAAATAGGCATTTGTACAAATGGGCAAAATAACTACAATACACATGTAATCATTTGAAAGTTTACATTTTAGTAGGGTATTTCAGAAGGTTATAAACATAGTCTGTAATTTTCATAAGACAAACATGAATTCTTCTTAAGAGAGCAAAAAATAATCTAATCGCTAAGGTGTGTATAATTCTATGTGTTTGTGAAACCCAGAAAAAAGAGGTCAACAAATCACACTTATTTTTGAAAAATATTACTCAAATAAAATCACTCTCCATTACCATTTCTTCCTATCTTATTCCTTTCTTATATTTAACCATGACACACTGTGAAAAATATAAAATCATACCTAAACCATAGCCCTATTTATAATTTATAGTTTATTAGTTATTATATATAATAATAATAAAACTATAAAGTTTATATGCCACTATAAATTTAAAATGCTTAGCACAATGCCTTGGACAAAGAATGAGTTCTGCCCTGGCTGGTGTGGCTCAGTGGACTGAGTGCGGGCCTATGAACTAACAGGTCGCAGGTCAGATTCCCCGTCAGGACACATGCCCGGGTTGCAGGCCGGGTCCCCAGCTGGGGTGTGGGAGAGGCAAGGGATCACACATCGATGTTTCCTTCCCTCTCTTTCTCCCTTCCATCCTCCTCTCACTAAAAAATAAATAAAACCTTAAAAAAATAAATAAAAGGGATGAGTTCTGAAAATATTTCTCAACAACATCAAGTAAATTATTCTCTTCTGCAGGTCGTTTTTCAAAATTAAGAGATGGACTTTCCCTCAGAAAGCAGTGCTGAAAAAACAACATTATATTGAGTGTAAGGCAACCCTGGTAAGAAACATAATCATGATTTTAAGGCAAAATCATATTCAGAAACTTAAACAAAATCAGTCCTGGGCAGTAATGCTTGTAGGAATGTATTTCGTGCAGAACAGAGCAGAAAAATATAAGAATTGTACATGTACATATGCTTGTTATTTCCCTGACTTTAAATCTCATTTAATAATACTAAGAAACATTTTTAGGAAAAACTGTAGGAGTTCTTCATTTATATTAAATTGTTTTAAATTTAAATTTAATAATTACTTTTATAACAAATTGGAATCCACCTAGTTTTTACATAAATTAATTGGAAAATGTGTGCTAATAACAATCAAGGAAGTTAATCCTAATTCTAAATTTTATGCACACATCAGAAATACCACATTGAAAAAAAAAAGAAAAAAAACATGTTACTATTTCAGTTAATGAGAATAGCACTGAGATTAAACTTAAATTTTTTGTTTACTAAAATAAATATAGGCAAAACTGACATTTCGCCCAAAATACCTATTCAGAATCTAAATTTTTAAGAAAAGTATTGGGAAATCACAAACATAAAATCAGATAAGACTTTATAGAGCAAGTCTGCATTACGAGCTTAGGGTTAGATGGCCATACTGTGTTGCCTTCTAAATGTATACCCCCCATAAGCTTCTCCAAAGAATAGCCTGGCATTTGAATAACATTTGAAATTAAATTGTGTGCATGCTTACAAGGCTTACAAAGGTTAGTAGTTGAACGCAGATGCATACAAACATTATCTGAAACACTGCAGAAATTGTAAAGAGAGTTAAGAAAAGAAATAATGCAGATTAAAACAAAAACAAAAAAACCTTGGAGCTCCAAAAAGAGTGAAGCTGGTCCCGAAGTGCTGGCTTGGCTGTCTGAAAGTTTATAAAAACAAAATCCATGGATTGAATAGCTTCTCATGTGACAGATATAAATTAACATAACTTTATTACTAAGACATTTAAATTCCTTATAATGTCTTCAAAAGACTTCAAATTTTTACCTTCAAACTTGGTGTTTGAGTCTGATCAACTGTAAATCTCATTAAAATATTGAACTGAAGATCATTTGGAAAAGATTCTCTAAAATAAGGGGGGAAAAGCAAAACAAAATAAAAACAGCAAGTAAGCATTTAGCAAACTTAACAGAAAATTATGCTTAATACCAAAACATAATGTCATTTAAAAAGTATACATTAAGTATAAGTATCTGCATGTGGTACAGACTTTGTGATACAATACACAATAAAAGCTATTCCCAGAAAAATCTGGGTATTTATATCCTGTAGGGGATTAAAAAGCAACACTATAATAAATAATGGTCTATTTTGCCTCAACTGTGGATTTAATAAAAAAACTATATTCAAGCCCTGGCTGGGTTACTCAGTGGCTGGCGTGTCATCCCATACACCAAAAGGCTGCGGGTTTGATCTCCCATCAGGGCGCGTACCTAGGTTGTGAGTCCGATTCCAGGTCAGGGCACGTACGAGAGGCAATCAAACAATGCTTCTCTCTCCCAACGCCCCCTGCCTTCCTCTCTTTCTCAAATCATATTCAGAAAATGTTCAACATTGTCAGAGATGTTTCCCCATACCTAATATCTAAATTTTACACTCACTTCAACTTCATAAATGGGTAGGATATTTGAAATAATTCACTTTAACCTTCTACACAAGAAAGTAAAAATATATCATTGGTTCAAAATCTTAAAAAAAAGATTTTAGTTGTTTAATATTTTTTAGAGAGAGAGGAAGGGAGGGAGAAGGGGAGAGAAAGAAAAATCAATATGCCCTCAACGAGGGACCTGGCCCACACCCGAGGTATGTGCCCTGACTGGGAATTGAACCTGTGACTTTTCATTTTGCAGAATGATGCCTAACGTACTAAGCCACAGCAGTCAGGGCCAAAATTTTCTTTAAAAAGATAATAAATATTTCAATGTATAATAAAATATTCTTTTTAAACTTAGAAAATATTTTACTGTTACATTAAATTGAATAAAATCTTCACCTCGACTCAGCAGATACATCTTAATTAGGATAAAAATAATGCCACCTTAAATAAATCCACAAATATTAATGAAAGTTTTATAAAAGAAAGCAGTATTGATCTAAGGACCAGTGTTGCATGAAATGTACCACGTGAATGGACATCATCAACAATTTTAAAATGGAGTTTGTACAATCCCAGTAGTTTGAAAAGACTCAGATATCTGAACTTCTAATACAGAAACTAAATATTCCTGATTATTATCAGTTAAACTTGAAATATATAAGCAAATTACCTTGTAACATCAAGGGCTTTCTGAACTTTTGCCTGAACAGACCCAAGCAAATCAGCACCCATTTTTTTTAGGAGTTGTGTCAGCAGTACAAACAACCAGTCTTGAAGATCGTCTTTGTGGACTTGTATGAAGTCCACTAAAGTCTCCAAAAACATGCTGAACACCTACAGTTGATAAACAGGGGAGGGGGGAGAAAAAGGAGGAAATAGTCACATTTATGATCAATTCAAACTGGAGTAGAAAGGAATATAGGAATCAGAGGCACAGCGATTGGCAGCCAAGCAGAAAAATAATCTCTCTTGCCTTTCATTGGACTCTGTGATACAAGAGCATTTGAAATGTTATCCAACTTCTGCCGAAGTTCGACAATTAGCTATTCCATGCAGCATCACTTGGTAAAGAAACTGGCCGTAATGACTGGCACACCTGCAGCTTCAACTGGTTAAACTGAATCCACTTCATCTGAAATTTAGGATAAGGAACGACCTACAGGCTTCACCGGCGCTCAGCTGTGTGGCCCTGAGGCCATCAGAAGATGACTCTGCTGACAGTGACCGTGAAGTGTGAGATCACTCTGACCTAATGGGCTCTATTTAGAGGCTCCTCAGATTTCTCAAAATGTCAGTTGTCACATATTTTTTCGTTATAAGATATTGTTTACTAAAACTGCCCCAAAAGTAACTTAAATGATTTGGGATAATGATAACTGTTAACTAAAATAAAATAAATTCAGAATATAAGTTTACATCTAAATTTTAATGACTTCTAAAATGTCCTAGATGTCATGCTATCAGCCTCCATTTCTACTGATGGGTTTTATAATTGGTTCGAATATTAATCCATTAATTTAAAAAATGTTGTAAGATAAAAAATATTTAAGGGAAGGGATGCTAATATTCCTAAATGATGTATGTCATTAAAATACTTATGGAAAGTGACTTGCTTAATGTGTATTATATCTCTACAAGAAAATCCACAGCATACGGGAAAATTTGTTTCTAGGTAAACAGGAAGTAACTCTTAAGACAATGTCAGGCATGTTGTATTGAGACAATTTATAATCACAGTTATGAAATCTATGTTTTAGAACAGTTACCTGAAAGTAACTTTTAATTTGAAAATTAAAAGTTTTGTTCTCAGTACCTATTTTATTTCTTGAATTTCCTTTATACAATTATATATGAATTCCCATTTTTCTGTTAGAAATGAAGGGTTTTTTTCTTACCAGAATTATAACTAAGCTTTAACATTTGAGTATGAATTAGAAAAATGCACTTTCATTATTTGCTGAAGGTGCTCTGTATTTGTAAGAGCAGAAAGCGTGACTACTTTACATTTTCTAGCACTCTGATACCCTGGCAGCATCTCCTTCAACACTGTTCTTACTCACGATGCAGTCAGCAGCTTCTGTCCCACCGCCACCACCACTGCCACCGCACCTGGCTTCTATCAGATTCAATACTGGGCCAATGGCCTCACTAAAACGGTCTGGCCCTCAACTCGGCCCAGAATACCAGTGAGCTTCACTAGACCTACTCTATGACAAATGAGTGAATCTAATCTAGTACTCACTCTTACTGGTACCTGGCAAATCTATTTAGCCGGGTGTGCTGGAGTCAGCACCTACCCAGGAAAGTTGACTGTGAAATATTCAGGAATTCTGTGAGCTAGCTGGTGGCCTGAAATACCATGGTAGGAGTACTGACTCGTCTGAATTTATAGCAAACACTACAAATCAGGGCTTCCCGCCCTTCTCCCAAACCTGGTTTACTGCACACCACTGTCTAACTCTTGCCTATTTTCCTCAAGATTACAAGCTTAAGCTTTCACTATGCCCAAATCCATTCTGAAAACCATGCATAACAGAATGCCTATGTCAATTCTCCCATTTTACCTGGCTCTGAGGGAACAGAACCAGAGAAGTGACTTGCCCCGGGTTTCCACAGCTGGTTTCAGTTATGTTCCATGCACTCAACTGCTAGATAACTTAGCTTACCTACTTTACTGTTTGTTATTCAACAGAAAACTCTCCAATGACTTTTCTCCTACTCTGACTTCGTTTATAGTTATCTTTCCAATAATGTATTTCACCAAATTAAGAGCCATTTCCTTTTCAAGAATAATGTAGCTTGACACTGCTTTACTCTTATTATTTCCCTCCTTTCTTCTATTCTTGTTGCCATGCATTTCCCTTTTGCATCCAAAATGTGGGGTGATCTAAGAGCCAGTCTTCACACTGATTCCCTTTTCACAGGCAGTGGGACCTCCCTGAGAGGGCCTCTCTGACCTGGCCTACTAGGTCCCATGACCTCTGGAATAGCTGGCTCTCTCTCCCTCTGTTGATCACACCGTCATCATGGGCACCAGCCTTTCTGTTCTCAGGTCTGGATTTCTGTGGAAGCCTGACTTTAGTTTTTCTGCTTCCTATACACCAGGGGTGAGAAGAGCATTTCTGTGACAGGCCAGATAGTACATATTCTAAGCTTTGCAGGCCATATGGTGGCGTCTGTCACGACTACTTAACTCTGATGTTGTAGCACAGCCCCAGTGTGCAAACAAGTGAGCATAGCTGTGTTCCAATATAACTCGATTTACAAAATGGAGAGCAGGCCAACTCATGCTTCTTTCTCACCACCAAACTGTGATATAACTCTTTTGATATAAACAGAATCCATCAATGTTCCTTCACTGTCTATAGAATAGTGTCTCAAATGCTTAGAGAGGTTTCTAACTCTTCAAACTGAATTTGGACTATCTGGCAACATAAACTCTTTGTCCCTGAGCACATATCACCCACATTCCTGATTTCCTTTCCTGCTCCCCACTCACTCTATCTACACACAGTATGTGATTTGCTACCACCACTTAAGTCCCAGCCTAGAAGCTTCTTGGATAACTCACTGATCTTCCATACTTGAAACCTGTGGTGGGACTAGCTTTATGGTACTATTTAACTTATTCTGTATTTACATATCTTCCCATCTGGAACATATAAGATTTGAGAATAAAGACTGTATTTTTATACAGCCTTGTATCACATATTAGAAGCAAATTCAAAGTTATTAGAGGCTGAGGACTGAATATAAAGTTGTTCAATGAATGTGCAGGAAGTTTCTTAAAGAGTAAGAATTTTCTCTTAAGTGAAATTTACCCTGTAATTAATTGGTAGCCAACCCTTCTTCCCCAAAACAAAGGAAGACGTGTAAGACTCTCTTTATCCCAGCCAAATTTAACTGTTTTTCTTTTCCTATAAACTTTCCAAATCTCCCACTTCTCCGGACTCATGCTAGTCATTCCCAGCAGGCTCTTTTCTTCTCATGCTAACATATCCAAAGTTGACGTTCCTGTCAAACTCTGAATTGCTTGCTATTCCCTTTGAAAAGCCTTCCTTGAGTCTCCTAAGTAGAAATTTTTTTTGATTAGACATAATGTGAGCATAGCTAAATAAAAATATAAATATGATAGAACTATCTATTTTTTCAAAATACTTATATCTTGCCAATGGTACTTACTCAATAACGATGCTGCCTAAATGTACCTATCTAAAATATATATTGGGAAATTCACATAATACTTCTTGCTGGAACGCCCTATCATAAAGAGTTCACTGTCAGATGTTGGTATTCTCCTGTTTCCTTGTGATTAAAGGAGAAAATGAAAAGTGAATGTGCTAAAATAACTATGGGGAAAATGTTGACAATCACTGCTCTGTTTGCTTTTAAGGAATGACATTAACAGAATATTAGAAAGTTCACATGGGGAGGCTGGAACTAAATTTTTAAAAAATAATTGTGAAACTTGGGAATTGTGTTTCTAATGGTCCAATGGAATCAATTTATGCTCCAGCACAGAAAGATCGCTAAAGAATATCTCACAACTATAATTTATTGCAAAAGAATTGTAATATTTGAGCTATTACAATTGAGGCAGCCTTTTACTTAACTGTGCTTGTATCTTAGGTGTGCCAGTCATTAAATACAGAACAGAAGAACATAATCAAATTAGGTTAATTAGTAGATTAAAAAGCACATCTCCAAACAGAATGACAGCCTGCATAACTGCGAATAGCATTTCGTGGATTGCAAAGGGTCCAACACTGCATGAACTCTTCGGGAGAGAAAATAGAGAAAAAGGGTTAATTGCACAGTCATGCAGTAAAGTTAGGTTTCCAACAAATATTGAACCAACTTACTCTCTATTGAGAGTTCCAACACAGGGGACAGCATGCAAAAAGAAAAAAAGAAAAAAAAGAAAAACACACAAATTAGTCGCCATCAATGCAAAGTTCCTATATGGAAGAAAACACTTAGAAAATAAAAGTGACGAATGCTTTTCAGTTTTATGATAAACTCAAAATAGTTTTTAAAACAAGAGTTAAATGAATAGTATGGGGAAAAGAGAATGATTTTCCTGTCTCTCCCTCACCTCCTTATCAAGGAAATTAAAAATAAAAAATCCTCTTTTACCAGGCCCCTACATCCCTGAGGCACAACTTTTGCAAAGAATCTAAGACTAAAAGACACCTGCCCCCACTTCTGGACAGTGCCAACATCTGCTTCCAAAGCATGGTATCTAGAATTTTTATTTATTTTTTCCTCCTCAGAAGCAATAGATTTTTCAAATTATTCCTGTGAAGGCTTGAAAACAATTACTGCTGTTTGGAGGTACAAATTAAGTGTTTACACCATGACTTTTTACTTTTCCCCAGATAAGATGTGCATCGTGGTCTCCTGATCTTGGGATTGTAGGCAGCTCCGATGCCTAGAACACTCTCCAGGAGACCAGGCATGGCCTCTCAGGGCACTTGACTGCGTCCCATTTTAGTAGCCACAGACTAAATTCTCGCTCCAGCTGTTCGAGACGCAAGAGCAGGACTTCAAAAGGCAGACAGGACTACAGAGATCATAAAATGCCAATTCAAGGCATGCACCTCATGAAGGTGGCTCCTTTTAACTACTTCCTTCACAGTCAAATGCTGGAACATAAGACTGTTTTTGGCATGACACTCCTTACATTTGAGGGGAAACATGGGTCTAGAGGAGTCAAAATAAAAATCATCCCTGAGCTCCTTAATTTTTTAGACTTAAAACTTATATAGTGCTTTCTAAGGGCTTTATATATGCCAACTCATTCATCGTCACCACAGTCTTATGCGGTGGGCTTTACTATCAGCTCTCTGTTACAGATCAGGAAACCAAGGCACACACTGCTAATAAGTGTTGGAGGGCAGATGTGAACCCGCGCGAGCTAGCTCCACCATCCTTACTTGTTATCACTATTTCGTACTGCTTCTCCTGTAAAATTATCAAGGGGCTTAAAATTATACATTTGCAGCTTTAAGGTCTAAATTACTGTCATACATATATTGTGATTGGATCACTCACTCCCAAAATGGTATCTGAAGTAAAAAAAAAAAGTTTCTTCATTAAGTTATAGATATTAGATAATTTCAGCTTGCAGACTATATTTACCAAACACATTACTCCTCTACCAGGAAAGAAATCCGGCATCTATGTCAATGGTACTCAGAAAGAGCTCTTTTCTAATCCTTCCTTTGTGCGATGTCTGGACTATACACTGGAAACCACCTAATACTTTATGGTCTCATATGTATAGGACACATGTCCTATGTCCTATGTCATGTTGGGGGAAACAACTTTCAGTTATCATGGAAGATTGCTACTATGCAGAAGCTATTAACGTGGAAACTGATATGTTGACTTCAACCTAGAACATGGGAAAAGCCAGCCAACCAAGCTCATAGTATGAAGTATCTCCCAAACACTATCGCCCATTCTAGCGACAAGGCTTCAGGTTGTTTCTGTCCTGTGAGCTTTCAGAGCAGTGCTTCCAATCCAGAGTAAAGAACTAGCCCAGGCTTGAAAACGAAAGTGAAGTGTCCCTGATGGCATACTTTTAAGGCTATAGGGGAAAGTGCATGGCGCATTTGGGGGAAATGAACATAATTCAGGCTGGGCTGAGAAGGAGGAGGCAATAACAAGCCAAAATGACAGGTTTTGTCTGAATATTTTCTTGAGGGGACTGAGTAGTCATGGAAGTGCTTTAAGCTTGTAGGAAAGATTTACCTTTTAGAAAGATCGCTAAAGAATGCAGTATGGAGCCTTGATGGGGTAACTCAGTTGGTTAAGTGCCAACTGAGCCAAGGTTGCGGGTTCAATTCCCAGTCAGGGCACATACAAGAATCAAGCAATGAATGCATGAATGGGTGGAACAACAAATCAATATCTGTCTCTTTCTCCCTTACTCTCTCTCTAAAAAATCAATCAATAAATTTTTTTAAAACAATTTAGTGTGAAGAATTTAGAGATAGGAAGCGGGGAGGAGGTACAATAGGCAAAAGACGACTGTGCCCTGAATTACCAATGAGAATGGAGAGATATTTAAAAGGCTGAATCAACTAAGATTGAATGAAGTTTCTAGAATGAAGCCAAAATTCTTCACTTAAGCAACGAGAAGATGGTTTCAGCTAATGAGATAAAGTGATACATGAGAAAGAGCAGTTCTGAAGTTGAAGATGGCAAGTGACTGAAGTGCAGGAGGAAAAATGAGGGTTTTAAGGATGTATTTGAGTCGTTAGAGTGAAATGGGTAGTTTATTTTTCAGAGAAGGTAGTCAGTAAAAAGAGGGTCTACTATAAGACTTTAAGCAACACCAACATTAGTAAAACAAACAGAGATAAGTGTCTGAAAGTAAGAGCAAAAGAAATGGTGTGAAAGAGACGGAGTCAGACACAACAGAAACCAGATCTCTTCCTCCTCTCCCACTGCATATCCTTAAAATGATGGGACAGCACGCTGAATAAACTCTTAGCAAAGTTGAAAAGCAAAAACAGATGTCAATCAGCAAGTGGGAATTTATGAAAAACCCCTGACCCAGCCAATGAGATCATATTAGCAAGAAATTGGTATACATTTACGTAGCCTCACAACACCTTCAAGGTGAGCCCTCCTTCCATTTCACTGGGAGAAAATTTGGGGAGAATGGGTTTATATGTGGTTAAGTTTGCTGGTTTGGAGGCCTGGAAATGGAATTTCTGCTTGATAGCTTCTATTTTCTTGGTAAACTAGGAGGCCAGGACATATACTTGGGACATGAGATGGGGCTGGGAGGTGAACAGGGCTGGAGTTTTGAGGACAGACTATTCGACAGTCTCCACAGAGGACAGGAAAAATAAGAGGAAGAGAATCACCAGGCAGCACTGAGCACTTAGATAAAATTACAGATCAGAAATGGAGGATGGCCAGAACATACAGGAATGCACAGGAATGGTTTCATCCAGCAGGGGCCAGAGTGCATTGTTTTCCTTCAACTAGTCTTAACCCGCAACCAGTAGCATGAGCTCCTCTAATTGAGGGTCTGAACCATTACGTTTCTATTTTAGTGTTAGTAACCAAGAGTTGCCTTAGAACAGGAGTCCAGCAAACTATGGTCTGAAAGCTAAGAATGGTTCTTACATTTTAATTTTTTTTAAATCAAAAGGCTATTTAGTGGCACATGAAAATTATATGAGAATTTAAATTTCAATGTCATAAATAAGGTTTTATTGCAGGCCAGCCACATTCATTTGTTTACCCGGTGTCTATGGATGCCTCCATGCTATAACGGCAGAGGTGAGTAGTTGTGACAAAGATCATTTTGACCCATAAAGCCTCAGTTACTATCAGGCCCTTTACAGAAACCCTTGATAATGAACCAAATTGTATTTGAAGGAAAAGTTTCAAAAACAGTTACTTGATAATGAAGATGCAACTGTTGGTACTTTATAAAGTTACATTTTAAAAGGGGTAGGGAAATACCTACTATTGTAATGTCAGGATATAATTCAAAAGCTCAAATCAAACCCTGATATTTTAAACTCAGGATATGGTAATATATCCTGTTTATTCTTAATTAAGTTACATTACTAGCAGAACCTCTGATGGATAATCACCAAACAAAAGCCAAACAAGTTTAACAAAAATATTCCTATTCATTTAATAGTTCCTCACTGAACTATTAAAAAAAAATTGCATCAGTCAATCAAAACCAGATGGGTCACTAAGAACTGTTCGAAAATTCTGTAAGGAAAAACTAAAAAGTCACCTTCCTGGCAATTCTGGGGGAGGATTGTAGCTCATTCTCTGTATCTATTATGGGAGGCCAAACATTTGTGCTCAGTTCAGTTTCTGCACCAGCTTCAAGCTCAGCTTTCCTGCCTGATTTCTTTTCCAAGGGACTCTTTTAAAAAGCATTTCTCTTTATTACTATGTAAATTCCACCATTCAACTAAATTGCATTCTTGTCTTTACAAGAATTAAAAGTTGTGACTTTAAGAAATAAACTGGCCTCAGTCTTCTACCTTCCAGTAGGAATAAATTATTGAAGATGTGTTAAAACTCAATGTCAGTGTAAAATGGTGGACCTATCTACATGTTCAGTTTGAAAGTCAGAAGTTTTTAAAAGTTTTAATAAACAAACTGCTTACCAATCTGCATTTTAATCTTTGTCTTTAAACAGACTTTTATGTTCTTGGATAAAATAAGTATACCTTTTGATAGAGAATAATCTTTAAAAATTATTGTTATAAAGTATAGGAATTCATAATCTTTAGCTGGATTTTAGATTATGTATAAAGTGGGATTTTTAACTAATGTCATAAATAATGAAGATACTGAAAAGAATATGATATGTGTGACAATAAAAAAATGAAGACAATTAAAAAAAAACTAAAGTGAAATCCGTTAATATTTTTCTTGTAATTTCCCTTCCACATCTCCCTCTCTTAGGTTAGAAATTCTCATGTAGATAACTCGGTGTCTGTCCTAAAGAAAGATACATAATAAAGTTTCTCCATTTTCAAATACATTGCTAAAAACAAAATAAATGAACACATTTTACAACAGTACTACCAATCAAAGTAAACCAAACTTTCATAATACACATGCAGGTTATTCAGAAGTACTCAAATATATTTTAACTGACATAAAAAACTGAACAAAGTTCTGAAGTTTTTATGGACTATTTCAATATACAAAGTGCTTCTTTCATATTAGTACCAAACTATGGCTAAAGCCATATTTCGTGCTTTTGTGTATGTAATCACAATTCTTTTCTACAAAACTGACCTTTTCAGATAGTATGTAATTTCCTTAATGTTGTAATAATCATTGAAGAAAACTGAACAAGAAGGTACAAAGGTTCCCTAATTATTTCCTTTAAAAATAGTAACAAATTCTTCATAATACAAACTCATACACTCACCCTTACTAACTACATAAGAGTCCTGCTTGCTACCATACCCTTCAGTTTATAGTCTCCTCACCCTTCCCAGAAGCTTAAATGAGTACCAGAGAGCAACTTCTAAATTAAGCATGAAATACAACATTTAACTTCAGTTATGTTTGAAAAGATTATTACTTTTCTAGGGCAATAGTAAAACAAAAATAGCTTACAGTATTTTTGTTATTACATTATCTCTTTTGGGGGGCAATATACAAACGACACCTGCAGAAGGAAATAATCGTAAATACTAAAACGTACCTTGCCATGAGGATCGGCAAACATTCTTGTGAAAATCTCACATAATCTTTTCAGTTCAACTCGACTGTCAAAATAATAAAGTGGCTAATTAATATCTAGCTGTAGGAAGAAGTCACTTAAAAGTAACCTTACATATAGTTGGGCTTCTTAAAAATTAAGCCCTCAAAATCAAGAAGTTTGTGGGACTTACTAGTTAAGGCTAAGTACAAATTTATCAAATACAACAATAATTCTCTTGCAGCCCACACTATTTTAAAGGTTGAAAGTTACAAGAAAAGAAATAGAATTGTATTTCATTAATGTAGCATGATGGGGAAAACTGTACAAATGTCATTCCCAGCACATGAATCATATCTTTTAAAATGCCAGCATGTTTTCTTAAATTTTGTCACCTGAGTGGTGAAATCTTTCTAAACTATGTCTACTTCCTTGCCACTTCAAATGATATACTAAACCTAATATTAACCAAATCTTGATGGGACCGGAGACAATATTATAATGATTTACTGCAGTGATTGATGAAGTATGATAATGCAAACATTAAAATATATTTGGTAGTACATAAACTTTTATTTTAAATTACATAGTGCTAATACTTCCTAAAATAAATACACAGCTAGTAAGTCGAACCCTGATTTTAGCTCTGGCTGGTGCGACTCAGTGTAGTAAGTGATGGCCTGTGAACAAAAGGGTCGCCACTTCGATTCCCAGTCAGGGCACATGTCTGGGTTGTGGGCCAGGACCCCATTAGGGGGCGCTCAAGAGGCAACCACACAAAATAAACCTAAAAAAACAAACTAAAAACCCATATAAACTTCTCTCCTTAGAGAAATTCATTCCAATTCCATTTCATATTACTCTAGGACTCATATATTATTACATGAACACTCAGAATATACCTTCATTTTCAAGTGAACATAAACCTCCTTACCTCTCACTGAAAAACAGGAATAAATTTTAATAAACCAGTCAGCTTTAATATATGTGCATCTTATTTAATTTTAAAAATTACTAACACTTTTCATTTAACATCTGTTTGTGAATAAAATGTTGCCTTTTAAAGTGTTTCTTTAAACAGAGCAAGGGAACTTGAAAAACCTTCAGTAACAATAGGACAGATGGTCCCACATGACTGAAGATTAGGAAAACACTGACAGCCACCTTCTAAATTCAGGACAACTCTGTTCCTATACCAGTACCTCTAAAGTACTACGGAGACAAAGTCAAGTCAAAAAGTGCTAACCAGGAAAATTATTTTAAGACAATACAACTCACCTCAGCGTTCTCTGGTTTTTTAATAAGTTCTGCAGACCCAAAAGGCCTTCTTTCCTTTCTGACCAGTTGGAGCTGGCACATCTATTGAGGACTTCTGCCACGTCTTCGGTCTGCCTCATATATGTAGGGATACTACCATTCCGAGAGCTATAGGAGCGCTCCGAACAAGCACTGGACGCATCGCTGTTGGCATCATCATCTGAATGCATTCCATACGATTCGTATCTTCTTCGAGCAGGTTTTTTCTGTTATATACATAAAGACACTTATTAGCAATAGCTAAAATAATACTGGTATTTCACAATTTCCACTGACACAAAAAGGACTGGTGTTTAAAATCAGTGCAAAGCATGCTGACTGTTGTAATAATAAAATGTCAATTTTAGTTTTTCTTCAAAAAACACGTGTTAGACATTAGTAGAAGATGAAATGCTGTTTAACTATGGGAAGTGGTAGAACAGAATAAGGTTCTATGGAAGTTTAGATATGTAATTGGGAAGTGACAAAAAACACAGTTTTTTTCCTTTTCTTTCTCCTTTTTATGGAAAACCAAGAACTACCAGATTATAAATGAGCAGAAACTGTACTGGAATTCTGAGTTAGTAAGGGAAAAAATTACCTTTCTAAATGATGAGAATGGATCAGGAAATGGACAATGGATGAAGGAAAAACTCATGTTTTCCTCTATGTACCACGCTATTTTTCCTGTCTACATTCTCTTTCTTCTATTCTCCTTCTACCTCCACTATCATTTCTCTTGCCACTTCCTTATTCCCTTATACTCAACTCTCATATTTCCTCGAGAAGTGAAATACAAAAAATGACGAGAACCTGTTTTGCTTACTATTATTTTTAGGAGGCAAGCTACTTGAGGGCCCTCCAAGTTTTTCCCAACCTGACTATACCATGTATTTGAATAAATATGAGACAGCATATTTAGATTCTTTTAACTTCTTTACATCTGAAGGTCATTACTTAATATATATAATTTTTAACTATACCTTCCATATTAAAAGTGAGATGAGAGAGAGTAAACAGCCTATTTGAGATTAATTTGGGATAATTAAAAAGAAATCTTTACGTAATCTATTATTTGAATATAGGCTGGTGAGAGGTAAAGACATTTCTATAAAACAGGTTAAGCACAATAATTTAAAACAGTTCCAGGTGGCTATAAATTTTCCAAATTCTAAAATCTAAAAGAAATATAATTTGAACAAAATCCAAAGTTATATAATGACATTTCCATCATTATATGTCTCATATCGATTTAGAGATGCCAACTTAATTTAGAATAGCAGTAATGTGACATTTTCTGTGTTTCTGTGTCAGCCTCCAGAGGTCAGTGTGTCAAAGACATCAGTGCAAATGACATCATCTCATTTGTATGAAGTACTCAAGCTTACAGGATGAGAATCCCAATCTCTGCCTATTAATAAGTACATGTATTTAAGAAATAGAATGTATGTCTAAGGACTTTATTATTTCCACTTGAAGCCTTTACTGAAGACTAATAAAGCAAAGAAAAACAGTTATGGTATTATAAGATTTCACAAAATAGCAAAGTCTATACCTTAGTCCGTATGTCTCCTAAGAGCTGAGAGCAGTAAATTTTTAAAGAGAAAAATTGAAAATGAAGAACATTTTGCTAAACAGCACAATGAAGTAGGCATAACAATGCCCATAATCAGAAACATTAAGGTTTTTCATATACAGATACATAAGAACAGCTTACTAGCAAGCTATATCTTTAATCTTGCCAATATCCCTTAGTCCAAAGAAATGTATCTAAGCTACAAAAATATTCCCTTTTACAGTTTCCCAATGCCTATTTGAATCCTTTTGCTGTTTCCAAAGTTAACTTTAATTCTACAATTTTTCTCAAGGTCCAAATTAGTCTTGAAAAGTCTTCCTAAAAATGACAGTTATAACTAGAATACCTAAGCTATGCAAATAATGGAAGTAGAATCAATGTATTGGGATTCAGCTTTTAGCCCTGGTGGTTAAGTATTTCCCATATAATTCGGACACAGCATCTCAACATCTTAGTATTTTAAGTGATATTTAAAGAATAACCCATTCAATTAATAAAATTTATGTGAGCAGAATTTAACTGGTAAATCATCCATTCAAAAAGAAACTAGAAAATATGAATTGAAAAATACAATGATGAGGGACAGTAAATTTAAAACATCTGATTGATTTAGTATCATCAGAACAAGATGTGATCAATATATCCCATGCCCAAGAGAACTACATTCCTAGTTATATTAATTTATTAAAAAATAATCAACTGGCTGAGGTAAAAGGAAAAATTAAGCACATACAGACTGCCAGAGCAGAATTATGTGAATCCTTAAATATAGTATATTACAGTTAGACCAATGAATAATTTTTAAAACTTATTTTTCAAATTTCTGTGGCAAAACGATATTATATCAACACTGGTTAAAATTGAGCCATAGTTTAAAAAGGCACAGTGTATTTTTTATTTCAAAACAAAGATGAGGCCTTTGTAAATTCTGGGTAAGAAACTGAGAAAATGCTTCTTGAACACAGGATTAACATAATCTGAAAGAGGAAATGTCATACTGAATTGACTTGGGAAACTGGCAAAAAGCGCACTACATTCATTGTTTCAAATGACACTTCCTTCGTAATTGTAAATGGGAAAAACAGCAGTGATATATGTACCATGTTCTTCTGAAAAAGTTTCATGGTCTGTAGATTATGTTTTTAAAGGTCTCTGTTAAATGTGTCGGGCATAAAGAACCAGGAAAAGCCCCAGCTGGTGTGGCTCAGTGAACTGAGTACCGGCCTGTGAACCAAAGGGTTACCAGTTCCATTCCCAGTCAGGACACATGCCTGGGTTGCAGGCCAGGTCCCCAGTAGGGGGCATGAGAGAGGCAACCACACACTGATGTTTCTCTCCCTCTTTTTCTCCCTTTGTTCCCCTCTCTCTAAAAATAAATAAATAAAATCTTAAAAAAAAGAACCAGGAAGATATCTTAATTATAATGTGTCTTGAACATGTACTTTCTTTCAGCTCTGAAATACAAACAAGTAAAAGACTAAACAAAATCCTACTCTAAACTAAAATAATCCCTAAGTTGTCAAGGTGAAGCTAGTCTTGAAAGTGTAGGCTTATATATTTACAAGCTAATCTATCTGCCCTGACTCTCACTGTACTATCTAGTACATAAAACACATAAGATTAAAGATATCAATATGTATATTTGTGATAGCCCATCAATTAACTACCGGCCATCACTTAAATTTCTGACCAATTAATAATGATCAAGAATTAATTACACTGCTTTTGACATTGCCCACATTTGATTTTCCTAGATTCGATCCACAAGAATCTTCTCCCTCCCTCCCGACACTGGCAGACTGGCTTCTTCACACGTTAGTTCCATAATGAGAACATCTACAAGAATACAGGAATGAAGAAGAGTACCAAGGCATCTGCTACCGCCTCCTCCACATCAGAACCTGTGTTCAGGACTCGCATGGCACTGACAGAAGAAGACAGTCGACTTGATTGGCTGATCCCGTACCCTGGACCTAATTCATCAGAAGAGGAATAGCTTTGAGAACATCATAAATGTTAACAGTCTCAGGTTAGAAACTATAAGAACCTTAAGGGGAGAAAAAAAAAAAACCAATGGGGAAAGCATTTTAAAAGCAATACGTATTTTCTGGGTACATATAGTTTTTGGTCATATGAAAGGGTAAAGGCAATTAAAATGACTGACAAAATGTGGAAACTTAATTTAAAGAATGGTAGCTACAATACATTCACAACCAGAAGACGGCAGAAAGCATGACTGTCTGACTGAGAGCCTGCAAGTCCGTAGTGCTGTAATTAACCCAGCTGTCAGTCAGACAAGTCTCACCCGTGCTGGTGAGACGAGAACAAATGTCATCCTCCAACCCATAATGACTAGAAAGTTCACTGAAGCCAGGAATTGACAAGAGAAAAACCCTCTATTTATTATCTCTTCTCCTTGAAGATAGGTCGATTTCATTCTGTAACGAAGACATATCATTTGATATTTGTTAAGCACCTACTAAGTGCCCAACATGCTAAGGTATGTGAAGACAAGCAGGTGGGTTCTCCCCCCAACTACTTCCTATACCATCATGTACAATTAAAACACTTCATCCACCATTTTGGTTTTTTTTTTAATGTACAAAGATGAGGTACATAACTGAGAACATAAAACAATTCTGTATTTTAAAATGACATAACTTAGGTTATACAAAGAAAAATGTCCATCTGCTAGTGGAAAAAATGTTCAAATAAGGCTGGTGAGAGGGAAAAAGTTGCTTGGGGGAAAATAAAATGACCACAAATGATTTACTCTCTAACAAATTAAATTTAAATAAAAAAAAAACAAATCAATTTTAAAATATGAGTATTATTCAATGGAAACTGAAAAGGACAAAAATCTGAGACGAATGCACAGATGACAGTGAAAATGTACTCATCCTTCACCTGAGGCCCCGTACACATCGGGGGCGTAGAGGGCACCAGTGGATCTGGAATGGTGTCTGGAGGCTGGAATAACAGGACCATACAAACCTCATCTATTACCACAGAAACAAGGAGTAGTGGCAGCACTACAGTCAGGCAAGGAGAGGTAGTCAGCATTACTTCTAATGGCTAAGGGTCAGAGAACTGCCAACGAGGGCAACTGAACGCTAGCACTGCAACATCATCCTTGACACACAACAGATCTTACACCTAAGGGGACAGACAAGCCCACGGGAGACGAAAAATTAAGTATTCAAATGGAAGGGAATGTCAAAAATACAAGTGTGAAACAAAAAAATGAATACTGTAGTTAAAAAAAAACCACTATGGTAACTAGTAATCAATAATAATCTCACCTCCTTCAATCGTAAACCCAATGAAACAGTTAATACTAATCCCTTTTATAAACAGGTAAACTAAAGTATAGAGAGAGGTTAGTTAACTGATTAAAGCCACACTACTGGTAAGTGATGTACCTCAGCATCTTACTCTTTCAAGGCCTTTGCTCTTAAATTATCTTACACTTACAATCTTCACACTGTTCAAAAAGTAACATACCTCATTTATGTTAACATTTTCCACACAGTACATAGAATATAAATTCTATATTCAGTACAAGATTAAATTATCAAAGCACATTTGAACATCAAAGAAATATTACTAATTTAATTAAGAAATGTGGAAATGTGAGATGTACATTTATGACATGTTTCTCTAAATTTAAACTTACCATATTTAAAATTTTAGAATTTAAAATCCGTAAGAGCACCATAAAGTCAATCTTTTTCTTACTTACAGAAATAAATAAGCCAGGAAAAAATCGTTTTAATAGCTAACAAAATATATTACTCTTACTCTAAAAGTTATTCTTCTTCAGATATATTAATTAGAGCTGTTAAAATACTTTTATTACATGAATTACTCTTTTGTGCCAGGACCTTAATGAACAAGAAAAATGACCAAAAGATTGAGAAAAAGGATTAAACAGAAACAATACTATACAAAATGTTTTATTAAACCCTGGAAGATGATTGATATTGTTAGAAAAACATGCTACTATAATAGTTTTAATTTTACCCAATAAAAATAATTTCTAAAATCATGAGAAAAAGTTGAACCAATATGGCAACACCTAATGGCTGAAAATCTCTGTAAAACTTTAAGGAATCAGCATCTGTGGCTGA